>NC_045604.1:78750938-79375938 GCF_009762305.2 Zalophus californianus
TATCATTACTTTGAAACTATTAGCTTTATGTCATAAGAAAAAGATAAGAAATCATGTTAATGTGTTAGAAACCAAGATTTTCTGTGTAAGAAAAAAAAGAGATACAGAAACAAAATCAAAGAAGTTAAATGAAAACCTTGTAATCTTAAATGTGAATGAGTTCTCAGTTTCTCCAGCTTGAAGCCTAGGTTCAATGATAACCCAGCAGCAGTGAGCACCCTGAATGTCTAGATTATAGTGCCTAATTCCCATTGATCACCAGAAAGAACAGGACTCCTATGAGAAACAGCTGATTCCAGGTAGAAACCACGTAAGATGATCCTGGGACATGCTGTCATGCAGAAATCAAAGAAACCGTCAGAGGCTACAGAGGTGATGTCAAAAGGATGCAGGACAGGGCACCAAGGGGCTCCCATTTAGTTGTGCTGGGCATGGTTCTAAGCATGCATTTGCAAGTATTGTAAGTATTAACTCACCTCATTTTTAATCCTTGCAGCATGCCTTTTAGGAGGGTTGTATGATTATGCTTATTTTACAGATAAGGAAACTAAGTCCCAGGGAGATTAAGTGAGCTGCCCAAGGTCATGCAGTAGATAGGTGGCTGAGTGAGAATTTGAATCCAGGCCATCTGACTCTGGAGCCCATGCCTTAGTCATCGTCTCAGCTGCCTCTTCATTAATGTTAGATGTTCAGCATCAAAGTAGAAAAGGAAAATAAAGGGATGCCTGGGTGGCTCTGTTGGTCAAACATCCAACTCTTGGTTTTGACTCAGGTCAAGATCTCAGGGTCCTGGCATCAAGACCCACATTGGACTCCGTGCTCGGCGGAGAGTCTGCTTCTCTCCCTCTCCCTCTCCCTCTGCCCCTGCTCACTCTCTCTCTCTCTCAAATGATAGATAGATAGATAGATAGATAGATAGATAGATAGATAGATAGATAGATAGACAGACAGATAGATAGAAAGAACAGGAAAATAAAGCAGCTTGGAAGAGGCCAGTCACTGGACAGGGGAGTGGGGGAAGGCTTCAGAACCACGGACAGCACCCCTAATCATGCCCCCCCCCCCCCCAACTCATCAGTTCAGCTGTGCCTATAGGCACACCAGGGTGCTCGGGCTTGGCTTAAGGGCCAGCTGGCATGTGCTCAGCCCCATATCTTGGTCAGCTGCACACTGAGCTGCCGTCATCCCAGCCTCCCTACTGGCCACTCCTCACATCCTCCTGACGTGCTCGGGGCCATGCTGGCTCTCTCCAGGACCATCACTGAAGAGCAGGGATCACGTCATGCCAAGGTGCATTCTTACTCCCCAGATGAGGAAACTGAGGCGGAACTGAGGGGAAAGAGAGGTACTGCACTGACTGAGGTCAGACTGCTGGGAAGCAGCTTATCCTGGCGTCATCCCCCTTGTTCACCTCTTTTCTCCTGTTGGTTAATCATCATTGGAAGGCTGAGCGTGGGTGCTGGTGGCCCATGCCGAGGAGTGAGTCACCCTCATTTTGTGTGTGTGTGTGTGTGTGACCTCCCCAGCTGCAGCTGTGAGCTGGGGAGAGGGGTCTGGGCACACGAGCTGGAGGCAAGAAAGCTGCTTTTCCCAGCAAGAAAGGAGCCCGCTATCCAAAGCCCCCCGGATGACTCCTGCCCTCCTCCACATCCATACAGCACCCAACCAAGTCTACCTGGGCACTGTTCCCTCTTCACCAAAGCCACCACCCTGGCCCGGGCCACCATCAGCTCTCTCTGAGAAGCCGGGAGATTCCAGATATGTTTTGAAGGAGGGATTGACAGCATTGTGATGAAATGCACAAATGAACATATTTATCTGCTGCCAACATCAGTGTGCCTCTGTTTTCTACCCAGACCTAATTTTCTTTCTTTTCAGACAACCAGTAAGGTGGCAATCCCAGGCTCTCCACAAGGCCAGGAGGCTGGGCCAAACCCCCCCAACTCCGCCCTCAACCCCCCCCCCCACCCGCACAACTTCTGCTGGAGCTTTTAAAGAGGCAGCAAATCAATGATCATAAGCAAGGGCTCCACACTGCAGTGATCAAAACACGAGGAAATAAAGAGGGGAGAATCATTATAGCTTAAAAGGGATTTAAGAGATCTACCAGCCAGAAGCAATGTACAGACCTGGTCTCCCGATGTGAACCAGCCACCCACAAAAATACAGTTAGCAGACAGTGGTGGGAAGATGTGATATTAGAGGATATTATAGAATCATTAACTTCGTGTAGGTGTGAGAATGGTAATTAAATGAAAATGTGGATATTTAAGGGCGAGTTCTTTTCACTTAGAGATACATTCTGAAGAATTTATGGATGAAATGACCTAATGATATGATTTACAGCAGGATAATCCAGCAGGGGCTGGGGGGTAGGCGGGTGGGGGGGGCGGGGATGGTGCTGAATCAAGGTCATCTGTAGGAAGCTGCCTTTAAAAAGAAAAGAAAAGAGGAAGAATGAAGGGGAGGAAATCGGAGGGGGAGACGAACCATGAGAGACGATGGACTGAAAAACAAACTGAGGGTTCTAGAGGGGAGGGGGGTGGGGGGATGGGTTAGCCGGGTGATGGGTATTAAAGAGGGCACGTTCTGCGTGGAGCACCGGGTGTTATGCACAAACAATGAATCATGGAACACTACATCCAAAACTAATGATGTAATGTAGGGTGATTAACATAACAATAAAAAATTTTTAAAAAAAGATTAACCTTCACATCCACTTTCGAAAAAAAAAGAAAAAGAAAAAGAAAAGAAACAGAGAAAGTTGTATCTTTCCCAAAAGACATACTTCACATGATTGCAGTAAATGTGCTGTGTCTGGAACTGAGCCAGCCTGGCAGCGCTCAGGGGAATGTGGCGGGGCCATGCCTTTTGGCCCACTGGGCGGTGGTGACACCTGCTGATCATTATACTATTATTATCCTCTTTACTTTTGTGTGTATCGGGGCAGGGGTGGGAATGAGGGTTTGGACTACATGGTGGGGTTCAAACCCCGCCTCTGACACTTCTTTGACCTTGGCCAGTCACGTCGCCGCTGTGTGCCTCAGTCTCCCCATCCGTCAAACGGGATGATAACGTCGGCCTGATGGGGGCGCTTGTTGCGAGCCACACGAGCTGACACTCAGAACAGAGCCCAGCACGTCACCGGTCAAAAAGAAATGTTAGCTCTGATTACTGCTATTAGGAAATATTTGACTAGGGCACCTGGGTGGCTCAGATGGTTAAGCGTCTGCCTTCGGCTCAGGTCATGATCCTGGAGTCCTGGGATCGAGGCCCACATCGGGCTCCCTGCTCCTTAGGAGCCTGCTTCTCCCTCTGCCTTTCTCTCTCTCTGCCTCTCTCTCTCTCTCTGTCTCTCATGAATAAATAAATAAAATCTTAAAAAAAAAAAAAAAGGAAATATTTGACTGTTCACAAGGCATTTTTTACTTTTCATTTGTCCGAGCAGATCTGGATCCCCACCTCCCCGGGTTGGGGAGGACACAGGACACCTGAGATTTTTTTTAAACAGATTGAGATGTAATTCATATACCGTGCAGTCCATCCATTTAAAGTGTACAGTTTCATGGATTTTAGTGTATTCATGGAGTTATGTATCCATCACCACAATCGATTTTAGGATATTACCCAAATCAGGGCACTGCTCCAAGGAAGGTAGGGTGGTGACTCTGAGCCCTCTTATGACTTCTCTTATGGTGGATGGGATGGGCTGTGAGGACCACCACCTCCAGGAGCTTCTGGGGGGCGCGGCGGGGGGGAGGCTTGCTGACCAGCAGGACCTGCGGTGTTCCTTGGGAACACCAGGCTTGTCGACACATTGCACGTACTACAATCATGTGAGGTATATCTTCAGAGAAAAGTGCCCACAGACCTCAGTGTGGCTTTCTCTAGATCGATGACAACCTGCCACAATTTAATGTCCTCCCTTTTTCTCAAGGCAGAGGGAGAGAGAACCACCACCTACGGGGTGGGTGTTAAAGCTGCCACGAGGCCCATTGAGGGGCACCAGCTCCTGGAAGAGAGGGAGCAGTGAAGGAGGATTCGGAACAGCTCTGCAGTGTCTGGCTCAGCCCCTGGGGAGCTGGGGGAGACATTTCCCCTACGGGGTAAGTGAAAGGAGGGGTAGGAAAGGGGCACGAGAATCCGTAACTCCTCCCATTACAAAACTGTCCTGAGGCTCTGCCAAGAATGGGCAAACCTCTGGGATGACTCTGAGCTGGGTTCAAATCCTGACTCCTGCCTTCTGCACCATGTGGCCTTGAACGAATCCTCCTGCCTGCCTGGGTCTCTGATCCATAAAACGCGCCGGCTGTGAGGGGCTGAGGGGCTGAGGCCTGGCACGCCATTGGAGGTCCACGCGTGTGGCCGTCACCGTGAACATGAGTTCCCCGCTCCGGCTCAGGCCCTGGGGGAATCCCACTCTAGGGGAGGACCTGTAACAGGGGGAAAGGGGCAGTCTCTGGAAACACCCTGGGTAGGGCTGCAACAGGGCACTACGGGTGAGGGGGTTTCCAGGCTGAAGGGGAAGGGAGATTCTGGTGGCTTAAGGGAGTGAAAGCCCCCCACCAACCTCCAGGGTCACGGTCACAACAGCCACCATCCTCCCCATTCCCTGGCCTCTTTGCTCCCACCTCCAGACTTGGCCCTGGCGGATCCCCTGCCTGGAATGCTCTTCTCATCCATCTTCAGGCTTCAGTTCTATGTCCTCAAGGGCTGTCACACCCCGACCCTTCCACGCAGCCTCCAGCCCACCCTCCCCTTTAGTCCCCATCACATCATTTCTTAGGGCATTGAGGCCTCTCTGAAATTTATCACGCAACGACTTTATTGGCTTCCATATTCCCTGCCGCCTCCTCCAGAATGTTAGCTCTTCCTGTTGGCGACCTGTCCCCAGGACTTGGCATGGGTCTCCTGAACGGCTGAAAGGACCTTCTAGGGTGGGGCTGGGCTGAGCAAGGGCAGGGGCTTCCTGAGAAGGAGTCCCAGGTCCCCAAGGAAGCCCGGGGACAGCAGTGGGCTCTCAGCCAGAAGGCAGGCGAGGTTCCCTGCCCGGAGAGGGTCGCCCAGCAGTGCCCAGGCAGGGCAGGGCTCAAGTCTCCTCCCAAGGGTGCCTGTTTCTGGGAGGGAGAAGGGTATTGGCTCCTGGAATGTGTTTTCCGGGGGGCGGGGGGGGGGGGGACATGGTCAGCACCCGTTGTGTCCCCAGGCCCGTGGCTCTGGTCCCGACACTCTTCTTTGGTTGGGGACTGGTGGGCAGCCAGGCACCTGAGGCTTGTCAGACCTTGTTCCAGGCCTGGCCCTGGGTCCTCCTGCTCCTCTCTGCAAAGCCAGTCCCCACCTGGCCCTGGGGGACGGGAGGAGGCGGCGCTAGCTCTTGGTGAAAACTCCTCCAAATACATCTCTTCATCCCTGCCTCAGTCCAAGTGACTCAGGGGCTGTAGGAGCCTCCTCCCTGTTGGCCCAGCCCCTCAGATCTGTTTTCCATAAGGGCAGACCAACATGGTATGGTTTTTAACATCTGACTGGGGTCCCATCTTCCCCGGGGACGGCAAATCCTTTAGTGCCCTCGCATTTCTCTGAGGGTACAGTTCAGCCACCCTCTCTCGCCTCTGCCCCCAACCTCCCACCCCGATCTCTGTGTGTCTGTGGCGTCTCCCACATGTCCCCCTCTGTGTCTTCCATGACCACTGGGCCTTTGCACCTGTCATTCCTTTGGCCTGGTTGGTTGTTCTTTCTCAGCTTTCAGATTAGGCTTAAACATCCAGGGGACCTTCTCAGACCCCTGGCCGGGTGGCATCCCCTCCATTACACACTCTCACGGCACCGTATTTTCCTTCAGGGGCTGTATGGGGTAATTAAAGAAGTATATGTTTAACGTCTGCCTCCCCAGAGACCGCAAGTGCCCCGGGGGTGGGCACCCTCTCTTCCCTGCTTCTCCCAGGACCGCACCTGGTATCTCCGAGTTTGGGGGCCAGAGAGACATGTTCACACATACATGCAAGGACTACCTGAGAATCCACTCTTACGGGGCCTGCAGAGCAGGAGCTCAGGGAGGGCTTCCCGGGCAGAGTCTTAGACCATGGGTGGGGGGCCTGAAAGGCTGGGGAGGGGGCCCGCAGGCTGTGGGAGCAGCCCATGTGCAAAGACCAGACCGGGGAAGACAGGAGTGGCTGTGGCTATGCACACTGCAATGCGGGGAGGGAGGAAGGGGTCAGAGGGACCAAGGACAGGTGGAAAGGCAGAGGCCCTAGGAGACTCGGAGCCAAGAGCCACCTTCCTGCCTCAGCCGCTCAGTTTGCTCTGGCCTCCCAGCCCGGCAGTTCAGGACCTGCTGGAGACGTGCTTGCCAGCCCCAACCTCTTCCCTCGGGGGCCAGAGCGGCAGGGACAGGGCCTGGCAGGGTCCCAGCGCAGGGCAGGTGGGGGTTCCTCAGTGCGTCAGGAATCAGGGAGCACTGCAGGGCTACCAGCTCTACTCAGAAATGATTCTCAGTTTCTTGCACGCCCCTGTTGACCAGAGTTCTTCCCAAGGGCTCAGGCTGCCTCTGGACCAAGCCTATGCTACATACAGATGGAGAAACTGGGGCGCAGAGAGGTGTGGGTGTCAGAGCTGGGATGAGGCACAGTCAGGCCTGAACCCACAGCCTGTGTGGCTTAGAGCCCAGAACAACGTTCCCTGAAGAGCTCGTTCCACAGGAGCAGTCTGGTTCTGGGCAAAGCCCCACCCTGGGTCACACAGGGCCTGTCGGGGCTCAAGATGCTCACAACAGTATCAGCTACCCATGTAAGCTACACCCTCGCTGTACCTCAGAGGCAGGTACTGTGGTCATCCCGTCAGCCCATTCTAGAATTACAGGGAGCCCCTGACAGGGCAGGCACACTGCCTGGGATCCCAGCATTGGCAGAGGCCCCGAGGGTGTCCTGACAGAGCCTGCTGGCTCAGAACGACCACCCCTACCCCCAAACAGGAAAGAGTAGCTGGCCCAGGGCCCAGAAGGTTCTGGAGCTTAGAAGGTGGGCTGTGGTATAGGAATGTGCCCTCTACCCATCTCTCATTTCACATGTGAAGGCCGGTAGGCCAGTTCCAGGTTGATTCCTGGCACCACTTTCCCTTCTAGAAGCTTCTTCCTGCCTCGAGTGAGATCCAAGGGGGTCAGAGTCCTGCCTGGACCCTTGGGCTCTGGTACCGTGTCCACAGCACAGCCCCAGAACCAGCCCCAGTCTCAGTTCCTGTGGGAACGACAGGGAACCACTGGGAGCCAGCCCAGTTCTCAGCTCCTCCTGATGATATTATATTCTTGCTCATATATTGCTCTATTATAATACTACTCCATATTAATGAAATATGATAACAGTATACATTTGTATTTTATTATTCTGTTAATCTCGACATGGAAGTCTCGCAGACCCTATCATCTGGCAGTTCTATGATCCAGGAATTGACATTTCCTTGAAAGTTAGTGGTTTTTTATTTTCTACCTTCTTAAAAAAGCAGCTCATGAACTTGAATTTTTTGGGGGGAAAAGCACCCACTTGTGGGATTGTGGGGGTGACTGGATGAGGTGACCGGAGCTCAGGGCGGTCAGCGCTCAACAAATGCCAGGTTCTGTGATTCTAGCTCAGCAGCACCATGCATTTATATGTTTCAAATTATTCTTTAAAATCAAGAAATCAAAAAGAATAAGGCATATCTATGCAAGATGATGGGAAGCGAGTTTTGAGATCTATTTTCAAATGAGAAAAGCAAAGAACAGCATGTATGGAATATTACCATCTGTAATTTTAAAAATGGGGATCTCTCATTCATACAACTCAATAGCAAAAAAAAAAAAAAAACATGTGATTTAAAAATGGGCAGAGGATCTGAACAGACATTTTTCCAAAGAAGACATACAGATGGCCAAGTTTGTGAAAGTACTTGCCAAGTATGCACACAAGTACAAGGTACATGAAAAGGTGCTCAATATCACGAATCACCAAGGAAATGCAAATCAAAACCACGATGAGGGATCACCTCACACCTGCAGAATGGCTATTCCAAAAAAGACAGGATACAGGTGTTGGCGAGGATGTGGAGAACAGGAACCCTCCTGCACTGTTGGGAATGTAAATTGGTTCAGCCACTGTGGAAAACAGTATGGAGGTTTCTCAAAAAAATTAAAATAGAACTACCACATGATCCAACAATTCCACCTCTGGGTATAGATCCAAAGGAAATGAAATCACTATCTCAAAAAGATATGGATTCATTGCAGCACTATTTCCAACAGCCAAGACATGGAAACAACCTAAGTGTCCATCGATGGATGAATGGATAAAGAAGTTGCGGTGTATACGTATACAGTGGAATACCATTCAGCCATAAAGCAAAGAAAGAAATCCTGCCATCTGCAACCACATGGATGGAACTCTGAGGGCATTATGCTAAGTGAAATAAGACAGAGAAAGACAAATGCTGTATGACCTCACTTACACGCAGAATCTAAAAACACTAAATCATAGAAACAAAGAACAGACTGGGGGTTGCCACAAACAAAGAACAGCTGGGGGGAGGGGTGGGGCAGGGGGTGAGATGGGTGAAGGTGGTCAACAGGTACAAATTTCCAGTTATAAGATAAGTAAGTCCTGGGGATGTCATATAAAGCATGGTGACTACAGTTAATAATACCGTCTTGTATATTTGAGAGTTGCTAAGAGAATAGATCTTAAAAGCTCTCATCACAAGAAAAGCAAATCTGTAACTGTGTGTGTGGTGACTGATGTTAGGGAATCTTATTGCGTTGATCATTTTGCAATACATGCAAATATCAAATTAGTATGTTGTATATCTGAAATTAATATGTTATATGTCAGGGTGCCTGTCTGGCTCAGTCGGTGGAGCATGCAACTCTTGGATCTTGGGGTTGTGGCTTCAAGTTCCATGCTGGGTGTGGAAATTACTTAAAAATAAAATCCTGGGGCACCTAGGTGGCTCAGTCGCTTAAGTGTCTGCCTTCAGCTCAGGTCATGATCCCAGGGTCCTGGGATCGAGCTCCACATCAGGCTCCCTGCTCAGTGGGGAGCCTGCTTCTCCCTGTCCTTCTGCCCGTCTGCCTACTTGTGATCTCTCTCTCTCTCTGTCAAATAAACAAATAAAATATTAAAAAAAAAAAAAGGTAAAATGAGGCAGTTAAGATGGGCCCGAATCTGCCTGCTATCCTTGTAAGAAGAGATTAGGAAAGAGGAAGAGAAACCCGCCCCGCCAGCACCTCGAGCTCGGATTTACTGTCTACAGAGCCGTGAGAACAGACATTTCTGTGGTCTGAACCCCCACCCTGTGGGATTTTGTTGCGGCGGCCCGAGCAGACTAGTTCAGTGCAAAAAAAAAACCAACGTAAGTTATCTCAATAATTTTTATACCGCTTCCATACCCTGGATTTGGATATATGAAGCTACAGAAAATACATTATTAAAATTAATTTCACCTGTTTCTACGTTTTTTAAATGTGGCTCCTTAAAAATCTCAAATTTCACGTGTGGTTCTCATTCGGGGCTCATATCATATTTCTAGTGGACATCACACCTAGCACAGTGTCTGGCACATAGTAGGTGTTCAACAAACACCTGTTGAATAAAGAAATTCAATAGTTGTCTTTAGGAAGTGACTGGAGGACAGAAGGGAGGGAGCCTGGCTTGTCCCTTTGATTTTACCATGAACAAGTATCTTCTTTGGAAAAAAAAAAAAGATCTAAAATAAAAAAGAATAAAATATACCCCTTGTCAAAACAAGATTAATATTTATACACTTAAAAGATGCCTCTAGGGACACCTGGGTGGCTCAGTTGGCTAAGTGTCCGACTGCTGATTTCGGCTCAGGTCATGATCTCAGGGTTGTGAGATTGAGACCTGCATTGGGTTCTGCACTCAGTGTTGAGTCTGCTTAGGATTCTCTCTCCCTCTCTCTCTCCCTCTGCCCCTCCCCCTGCACTTGATCACTCTCTAAATAAATACAATAAAATAAATAAAATCTTTAAAAAAAGATGCCTCTCACAGGTATGGGCGTAATAGTTAGGCACCAGGTCCTCTCAGACGGATGGGTTGCTGGAGATCTGGGACTCAGATGGCAGGGGAGATCCCTCTCCACACCCAGGTTCACGCAGGGAAGCAGGCCCCAGAGTCCATGCACGAGCCCCTTCCCGAGGATGAACAAAACACACGTGGGGCCCCAGTCCAGCCCTACGTACCCCCACTCATACTCCAATCCTCCTGCCTGCTTCTGGTGTTTGTCCATCTGTAAAATGGGCACATTGGGCTCACACCATTTTTTAAAAAAACTTCTTATGGAAAATTTCAAATATATACAAAGTCACAGATGATAATAAAGGGAGCCTCCACACACCATCCTTCCCCTCCACACAACCATCAACTCATGGCCAATCATTTTAACATATACCCCCTCTCCACTTGATTGTTTTATTTATTTATTTTTAAAGGGGCTGGTCCCGGATAAATCCCTTTAAATACCCACAGTGGTATCAACCACCTGGGTTTACTGGGGGTGTCACTAACACGACAGGCTCTGCACTTGTATCTTCTTGTCTCAACTTCCCAAAGGCCCTGCCAGGTAGGGGCTATGACTCATTACCCCCATCTCACAGATGAGGAGACTGAGGCTCACACAGAAGGGACTTGCCCAAGGTCACCCAATATGGGGATTTTAAAATAGACCTACAAATTCCTTGACATCCCTTCCTTCAAAAAGTGGAACCGCCCCCCTGAGCATGGGCTGGCCTTAGTGACCCACTTCCAGGGAACAGAATACAGTGGGAATGAGGGACGGTGACTTGTGTGACGAGCTCATACAAGGCGTCCTTCTTGCTCCCCATCTGGAATCACTCAGGCTGGGGGAAGCCAGCTGCCAAGTTGTGAGGACGCTCAAGAGCAGAGGCCTCCCTCCCACAGCCAGGCGAGTGAGGCACATGGAAATGGGTCCTCCAGCCTGTCAGGCCTTCCTGTGACCACAGCCCTGGCTGGCATCTTGTCTGCAACCTCATGAGAGACTCTGAGCCAGAACCAACCAGCAGAGCCCCTCCTGAATGCCGGACCCACAGAAGCTATGAGGAAAAATGTCATCTGCTGAGGGTTGGGGTGGTTTGTTATGTAGCAAGAAACTAATACATGCCATAAGACAAAAATGAGTCCGCATGATCCCAGCAGCTCCATGCTTACCCCTGCCCCTCAGGCAGGGCCTTCCAATGGGCAGGTGTGGGGGATGTGAACTTTGTACGCTTTAAGGGATGGGTGTGCATGAGCCCCTACCCCACCCAGGGGCAGACCTGGGAGCCCTCTGCCCCCAGCCCGTGCCCCATCCTGGCTGAGGACTGACCCCCCAGGAGGTCTCCTAGCAGGACCCCGCGTTTCCTGGGGGTGCTGGACCGTAAGTGCCGTGGATACAGGGACACAACTGTCGGTCACCACGGAAGCTTGCAGGGCACACAGTAGGTGTTCAATAAAGTTATTCCATGACTCATCATCCCGAACAAGCTTCTAGGGGGGGACGTATTGGCTGATTAGAAGTCCTTTTTTGCAGGCAGTACACTGGGGGTCTGTCTCCTCTAGGAGACATGCCAGCCTTATACCCTCAGCCAGGCTGGGACACAACCCCCGGAGGCGTGAATATAATAGTAACTCTAGTGAACGAGCTCAGCTGCGGTCTACTCATGCCTCCTGTGCGGATTATTTCTACATCTTTCAGCAAGGAAGAGCTAGTTACTCCCATCTTACAAATAAGGAAATATAGGCTCAGAAGAGGTAACTGGGAGGTGAGAAAGCTGGGCTCAAGGGCAGCTCAGGGCCCTTTGTCTGCCGGCGGACCCCAGGCCAGCAGCACATGCTGGAGTCTGTGTCCCCTCTTGCGGGAAGCCCCCAGCCCTCGGATCTAGAGAAGAGAGCTGTGTGCGCTTGGGCTCAGCTGTGGAGAAAAACGCCTGAGAGCTGGGCCTTGGGAGTAATTCCTGCCTGACCCCAAGGCAACCCAGGCCCAGGAGGGCAGCTGTGGGTAACGGATGACACTGGGGGGAACATTACGGCCAGTGATTCATCTCTGTGGCTTCCGACGGCCCTAGAGGAAGAGGATGGATGGACTTTGCTACCAGCCTCTCGCCACCTTCAGAGTCAAAGGCAGGGGCTCCAGGGGAATCGAGGGGCGGGGAGGGGAGGATCAACTGCACCGCCCACCCCTCCTCCATTTCAACCTTCAGACACTTCCTCCTGGAGAGACAGCCATTCCACTCCCCAGGGACTGGATCCTGGAGGCTGTTAGGAAGGGAAGGAGATGGCTTTGATGTGTGGTGGTGATGCCAGGGTTCAAGTCCTCTGCCGCATGCTAGGTGTGTACCCTTGGAGGATTTACTCACTCCTATTGAGACTCCGTTTCCTCATCTGTAAAGGGTGGGGGGAAACATCTATTTCATGGAGTTGCCAGGGGTTCCATGAGTTAATAACACATATAAAGTGCTTGCCAAGTTACCTGGCACATAGCAGGTGCTCGATAAACGCTAGTCGGTGTTCTTATGCTATGTACCAAGCAATGTGGGGAGCATTCTGCACACTTTAACTCTTGGAATCTCCAAACCAGCCAAGGGCAGTATCCACTGGAATTCCTATTTTACAGATGAGGAAATGGAGGCTCACAGACCTGAAGCATAAGATCTCACAGGCAATCCATAAGAGAAGCAGAATTTGAACTCAAAACCCAGTGAGCAATTTCTAGTATACTCAAGAGTGCCAGTCTAATGTCCTGCCCACTGTCCCCCAAATACACCTGTCACCCTACAAAAGCCCCTAAGGTTATACGACCAATCCCTACCTCATACCATGTATACAAAAATCAACTCTGGATTAAAGGCTTAAATGTCAAAAACAAACAAAAACCACTTAAAAATCTTTCGTAGAAATTATAGGTAAATATCCTTTAGAACTTGATGTTGATTATAGATTAGGAACTCAAATATCCAAAACAAAGCTTCAGAACCTTAGTAGAAAGTATAGGTGAATCTAGTTTAGACCTTAGGTTGAGAAAGATGTTCAGCATCATTAGTGATCAAGGAAATGCAAATCAAGGTCTCAACTGGAAACAGCTTTACACTCAATTGGCAAACATTTTCAAATCTAATAATACCCAGTGTCAGTGGGAGTGTAAATAGTACAACCACTTTATTTTATTTTTTTAAAGATTTTATTTATTTATTTGACAGAGAGAGACACAGCGAGAGAGGGAACACAAGCAGGGGGAGTGGGAGAGGGAGAAGCGGGCTTCCCGCGGAGCAGGGAGCCCGATGCGGGGCTCGATCCCAGGACCCTGGAATCATGACCCGACCTGAAGGCAGACGCTTAAAGACTGAGCCACCCAGGCGCCCCAGTACAACCACTTTAGAAAGCTGTTTGCTACTGCCTCCTAAAGTTGAACACTCACATATTCTGAGTCCTGGTGATTCCATTTCTAGGTAAACACCCCAGAGGAAATCCTGCATGTGTGTACCAAGAGCTATTCACAAGAACATCCAAACAGCACTTCCAGATGCCTGGACACCACCCAAAAGGCCATCCACAGGAGAGCAGCTGTATGCTGACCCAGTGGAATACGACAGGACAGTTAAAACAAGTGAACTAGTATGGGTCAATCTTAGTTATGTACTACTACATGAAGAAATTAAGCCCCAGAAGATTCATACACCTTGATACACTTTTTTGGTTGTCTGAATGCCCTTGTTATGGATGGACTTGTGTGTCCTCCCCGCCCCCCGCCGCCAAATATATTAAAGTCCTAATTCTTGGAAACTACAAATCTGACCTTATTTCGAAAAAGAGTCTTTGCAGATGTGATTAATTAAGTTTAGATGAAGCCTTACTGAGTTAGAATGGGACTAGTCCATATATGGTTGACTAGTTTTTTTGACAAGGGCGACAAGAACAGCCAGTAGTGAAAAAAAAAAAGTGTCTTCAATAAATGTTACTGGGGGGCAACTGGGTGTCTCAGTCGGTTGAGTGTCTGACGCTTGATTTCAGCTTGGGTTATGATCTCAGTGTCCTGGGATCGAGTCCCGCATAGTGAGCCCTGCATCAGTGGGCTCCGCTGGCTCACTTGTGCTATCCCTCTCTCTTTCTCTCTCTAAAATAAATAAATAAATCTTAAATAAATGGTATTCGGTAAACTGGGTGTCTGATGCAAAAGAATGAAACCAGACCCCTGTCTTACACCACTCGCAAAAATCAACTCAAAATGGATCAAAGACTTAAACACAAGATCTAAAACCATAAAACTTCTAGAAGAAAACCTAGGAGCAAATCTCCTTGACATTAGTCTTGGCAATGATTTCTTGTATGAGATACCAAAAGCACAGGCAACAAAAGCTAAAATAAACAAGGGGGACTATATCAAACTAAAGAGCTTATACACAGCAAAGGAAACAATAAAGTGGAAAAGCAATCTACAGAATGGGATCCCAAATATATAAAGGACTCATACAACCCAACAGCAAACAAAAGCAAACAATCCAATTAAAAAACGGGCTAAGGACCTGAACAGACATTTTTCCAAAGCAGATAATACAAATGGCCAACAGGTAGACGAAAATGTGCCCAACATCACTCATCATCAGGGAAATGCAAATCAAAACCACAGTGTGATACCACGTCACATCTGTTAGGATGGCTGTCTTCAAAGACAAGAGATAACAAAGGGTCAGTGAAGATGTAGAGAAAAGACGCTTTGGTGCACCGCTGGCGGGAAAGTAAATTGGTTCAGCCAGTACGGAAAACAGTATGGAGGGTCCCCAAAAAATAAAAAATAGAACTCCTGTAGGATCCAGCAATCCCACTTCTGGGTATAGATCTGAAGGAAATGAAATCACTCTCTTGAAGTGATATCTGGGTCCCTACATCACTGCAGCATTATTTATAATAGCCAAGACATGGAGACAACTTCAGTGTCCTTCAGTGGATGAGTGGATAAAGAAAATGTGGTACACACGCACACACACACATGCTGGAATATTATTCAGCCATACAGAAGAAGGAAATCCTGCCATTTGCAACATGGATGAAGGTGGAGCGCATTATGCTAAGTGGAATAGAGCACACAGAAAAAGACAAATACTGTATGGTATCACTTATATGTGGAATTAAAACAAAAGAGCGAGTTGCATAGAAACAGAGAATAGAATGGTGGTTGCCAGAAGCTGGGGGGAGGGGCAGATGGGGAGATGGAGGTCAAAGGGTACAATCTTTCAGTTAAAAGATGGAAGTCCTGAGGATCTAATGCACAACATGAGAGGACAGTTTCCAACTCAGTACCATATGCGTGCACAACGCTGAGGGGAGATCTTAGGCATTCTTACCACACAATCATTCCATAATGTGTATCAAATCATCACATTGTACCCCTTAAATATATACAATTATATTTGTCCATGATTCCACCATAATGTTGAGGGGCGGGGCGTGAGAACTCATGTGACAGCAGTGGCAGAGACTGGAGTGACACATCCACAGCCAAGGGTTGCCAAGGATGGCCGCCAGCCACCAGCAGCCAGGAGTGGCAGGGAACAGATCCTTCCCTGGAGCCTTGGGAGGGAACACAGCTCCGCCAACACCTTGAATGCGGACCTCTGGCCTCCAGGGCTGGAAGAGAAGACACTTCTCTTGTGTTAAAGCCACCCAGTTGGTGGCCATTTAACCCAGCAGCCCCGGGAAACGAATATACTCTTTCTGCTCAGGTGGCATTTCTTGTGTCACATTTTGGTAATTCTCGCAGTATTTCAAACTTTTTCATTATTATTCTATTTGAATTGCTGCAATCTCCTGATACAACTTGAAGGGATGAGGAGTTGCTTCTCACGGACGAGCAAAGAAAGTGGTTTCTGAAGATGCCATGCAGATGTTGAAATGACAACAAAGGACTGAGAACATGACATGAACTTACTGGATAAAGCAGCGATGGGGTTTGGAGGGTTGACCCGTTTGGAAGGAAGTTCTACTGTGGGTGAGACGCGATCAAGGAGCATCCCATGCCACAGAGAAATCATTCAGGGAAAGAAGAATCCATCCATGTGGGAGATTTCATTGTTTTATTTTTACGAACCTGCCACAGCCACCCTCATCTTTGGCAGCCACCATCCCGATCAGTCAGCTGCATGATCAGTCAACATCGAGGCAAGACCCTCCACCGGCAAAAGGATTACGACTCACTGAAAGCTCAGAAGCCAGCTAGCGTTTTTTAGCAATATTTCTTTTTAATTAAGCATGTGCATTGTTTTATAGACATAATGTTATTGCACACCTAATAGACTTCAGTATAGTGTGGACATAACTCTGACATGCACTGGGAAACAAAAAAAATTCATCCGACTTGCTTTATTGCGATATTTGCTTTACTACATTGGTCTGGAACAAAACCAACCATATCTCCAAGGTGTGCCTGAATACTTGTAGGATGTAGGTATGATAAAACTGCCCAAACAGGAAGGCAGGGAGTCATGAAGACAGGATTCAAGGCAGGGATGGGATGGGGGTCCCTCGGGATTAGATGTTGGCCATTGTTAGGGTCCTAGCTTTTGATCGATGGGCTACGGGGTGTGTATTACATGACTAGAGTTATTTTAATCATGGACATTTTTAATAAGAGCAGGTCATGCAAGGACCAAAGAGAATACACCATGATCCGGATTATGACGTGCCCATAATTCTGTGTACCTGAAGTTCACGACCTGAGTTCTGCCTGTCTGGCTCATGGCTATCTCCCCAGCGCCCAGCCCAGGGCTCGGCACATGGTAGGTGCCCAATAAAGATTGGATAGATGAATGATTTAGTGAATGGGTGATTAATGGGCTCCAGCGGTCAAGTGTGGGGGCGGGCAGGGTGAATACCACAGATGGAAACATAGGGCAGCCCAGGGGTGGTGTAGGGGTGTGGGGAGCACCTCAGGTGAGGCATGCTGATCCCCACAATGACACCACAGACCTCAGGAATGAGGACCAGAGCTGACCCAGGCCCTACACAACCCATGACCACCCAGATAAGAGTTTTCTTGTGGATACAGGAGCTTAGGGGATATCTCGGTCTCCCAGCCAGGGCTCTGCTGGGCCCTGCAGTCAGGGGATGGTGGGGTGCCTGAGCTGCGAATGGTTCAGCTCCAAGAGGTTCCCCACATCATCCAACCGTATGCCACCGTCCCCAATGTTTCCATGTCCCCATACCCCCTCCAGTCACTCCCACTATATGCCGCTTCAAGGTGACTCACTTTTTCCCTCCTAAATAGATTGATTTAAAAAGGAATGACTATGTCACTACCATAAATGGAAAAGCGACACCTGTACCACAAATAGAAGGAGACTGTAAACATAAACAGGCAGAAAACAAGAGGCTGTGAAATTCTAGCTCAAGAGTATAGACGAGCGAGATTCGGAGCCCAAGGCCCGCTCTCTCCTGGCTAGCAGTGGCTGAGGCGGCGCCGGAGGGATGTTAATGCTGCCTAACAGTAAGTGAAGCTCTCTCCCCTTGAAGAAGAATTGCTGTGTGATTCAGAGCTAGGGGCTGCCTTCTCTGTGACCCACCCTAACCTCAGCCTGCAGGACTCGCCAGTGGGTCGCCCCTCACCCTTTGGGAAACTGCCCCCTGGCCAAGCAGTTTTCATTTTGTTTTTAGGCCTGGAACCCTTACGGGGAAGCCTCATGAGCAGAGGCCTGCTCGGCCTGAGAGCTGTAGCTAGGCGGGGAGGCCCAGCTGGAGGAGTCTCCCTAGCTCTACTCCCCAGCAAGCCCCTCCCTTGTTCCGGCCCCTCCAGCACCCCAGGGAAGCAGGCAAAGGGCCAGACTGCCAGGGGGCAGGCCCAGCTGGGCCCTGGCAAGCCCCAGGGAGCCAGGGTGAACTCATCCCTCGCCCTTAATTATCTTCCTGGCTAATGAACATCTGAAAAGCTCCATGCCATCAGCAGGGAGGACCCCTAGGATGCTCGGGGCTGGGAGGTTCTAAGGGCCAGATGTCACCTCGGAGGGAGGTGGTAGGGGCCCTGAGAGAGGAAATGGGCTTGGGGAGGGGAGCTATACTTCCTGCTTCTTCTCTGTAGGGGAGACAGCTGGGGCCAGGCAGGCAGAGCTGAAGTTAAGTGTAGGACTCTACAGCCTACCATGTGGGGATGAAACCGGGCTCAGAGCTCACCACTTTGGGTGACCTCTAGTGAGTGCCTTAGCCCCTCACTGCTCCAAGTGTGGTTCACAAACCATCAGCATCACCTGGGAGCTTGTGAGGAATGCGGAATCTCAGGCCCAGACCTACTGAGCCAGAACCTGCATTTCAACAAGACCTCCAGGGGATTTCTGTGCCTCAGTTTCCCCATCTGTAAAACAGGTTTAAAAATGTGCTTATGCATATGGGGTGCTTGCTGTTTGCTGCTATTATCATAACATCACTCTTGTTGTTATTGAAACAACTCACTCTGGGCAAGATAAAGTCTGGTCCCAGGTCGCCTACTCCTAGCCCCCCACCTCTCAGCATCCCACAGGTGGGTTTCATGGGACTAGAAACCCGTGGTCCCAGAGGCGCAGTGAGTCGCCCAAATTCCACATGGGGAAGCCCAAGTTCACCCCACACCTGACTGACCCTGTTAATAGTGAACGGGTAGGATTGCGTCCTCTGCAGCAGGCACTTGAGGGACTCCCAACCACCCCCTGATGGCGACCTTACTCCTGCCCCCATCTTCAGATGATACTCAAGGACAGAGAAGTTATGCTGCTTTTCCACAGCTACCCAGCAAAAAAGGCTGGATTCGAGCCCCAGCGGGCTCTCAACTTCTATGTCACACGGCATTCCCCTCACCATTTTGCCCCAGAGTCTCCCTCCGCCACCCCTCACAGTGTCCTTGCCTCTCCAGTCATCTGCCAGTCCTGGCTCTGGGGTTCTGAGCCTGCCCCTCCCACATCCTCACCACTAATGACATCTCTGCCAACTTAACGCTGGGACTGCAGAGAGCTCTGGAACTGGCTCCGTGGGAAAAACCTGCTTCCCCTTGCTCTGGGCTCCTAGGTGGGGCTGACCGGAGGGGAGCCTTTGAAGGCAGCACTGGGCAGAGCCAGGAGCTGGAGCTGTTCTGAGATGCTTGATCTCGCCTCAAGAATAGCTGACCTGGAGCCAGGCTTCACTCTGTTTCTCTGTCCCCCATTCCTGCTTAACCTCCAGCTCACCATTGGTGCCTGGCCCCCCTTGGCTAGGGTGGAGGCTGGGCCAGGCCTGGAGGTCTACAGTGTGATCATTCACTCACTCACTCACCACCCCTGGATTCAGGATCTACTGTGTGTCAGGTATTGTTCTGCAGATGTGGCAATGCACAGAACAGAGCAAGGCCTGGCGGGAGAGACGCACCAAAAGTTAATCACACACCCTCACAATGCACGGGGAGGGAGACTAATGACAGGGACTGCTCTTGGGTGGGTATCTGGAAGATGAAGGGCAAGAATGTTGCAGAAGAACGACAGCGCTGGCCAAGGTCAGGTGGCTGGGCGGGGGTGGGGGAAGGAACAGCTTGGTGCCTGGGAGGAAGGAGAGAGGCCGGCCATGCTGGAGTGGGTAGAGTAAGCAGGGCCTGACCACCAGGCCTCGTGAGCTGGGCCCTCCATCTGCTCCCAGAGGCTTTGCTTGAGGCTTGGAAAGACATTTACAGCAGACAAAGGCTCCAGCTCCCGGGATGAGGGGCTCTACCTGCACCCCTCCTGCCTTCCAAGCTGTGGGGTCCTGAGGACTCGGGCCACAGACGCCTTGAAGGACCTACTCTCACCCCTCCTGTAGGCCCCAGCTGGCCACAAGGGGGCGCTCATCTCGCTGGACTGCCTTCTTGGGTGCACAAGTGGGGATTAGCGCACTAACAGGCACCTCGGTGTGTCCAGGCAGACAAGGCCTGGCCTGGAATTCTGCCTCCATCACGAGGAGACTGTGGTACTTCACTCTGGAGCCTTGGGTTCCTCATCTGTAAAATGGGTCGGGTGGATAAAATATGTTAAGCCAAGAGTACAGGGCGTGTCACGTGGTGGGGGCCTAATCACGGGGTTATTACGTTAAAGAGCCATGATTACAAGCGGCCAAAGAGCTGCAAATTCCCCGCAGCTCAGCCCGCACCTGAAGGAGAGCTCCGTGGGGGCAGGGTCCTTGTTGGTCTTGTTGGCGACTGTTCTCTCGGCCACCGGCGAACCAGGCACCCGGTGGGTGTTCCGCAGGGTGGAGTGAACCGATGCGCAAATGATGAATGAATGAATGAACGAACGACTGAATGACCTGCTCCTTCCCCAAACTAGGACATTCAACTGCAATGTCCCGCTCTCTCTCCAGCCCCGGCCCAGGGTGCCCCGGCACCCTGTTCCCAGACAACACTCTTACCTGCGGTGCGCCTCAGTTGCCCTTCTCTGTGAGTGGGCGGGAATAAGGGCAACCCCGCGGCGTTGGACGGAGGGCTGCGGCTGGCGCCCCGCACCCACCGGCGCCCAATCCGCGCGCGCCGAAGCCAAGTCCGCCCCCCGCCCCCAGAGCTGCCGGCTGCGCGCAGCCCCCGCCCCGCCGGGGCCGCCCCGGCCCTGCGCGCACGTGACCCCGCCCCGGCTCGCCCCGCCGTCCCAGCGCGGGCTTCCATTGGCCGCTTCGAGCGGGCCACACCTCTGGTCGGGGCGGAGCCGGAGATGCCCCGCCCGCCGCAGAGCGGGGCTCCTGCGTCCCGACGGTGCGCCGCGGCCGGACCGGGCTGGCTGGCGGGCGGAGCCGGGCCCGCGGGGCTGCTGCGGTACGATCGGGCCGGGCTGCGGGCGGCGCAATGGTGAGCAGAGCCGGGCGGGCCGGGCGCTCGGGCCGGGCTCTCGGGCCGGGCGGGGGTTCGCGGGAGGGGAAGGGGCGGCCCCCGGTGGGCTGGGGGCGCGCGCGGGGCGGCTCAGCTGTGGGCCAGGGGGTTGGGGGGGGCGTCTCTGCGGCGGGGGAGGGGCAGCCCGGGCGGGGGCGCGGCTTCGGGAGGAGGGTCTGTTCCGGAGGACCGCGCCCGCGGGCGGGGGTTCTTTGTCCGCTGCGCTGCGGCGAGAACGGGACAAAGAAGGCGGCGGGGGGCGGCGGCCGCTTTGCGGGGAGCGGGTCTCTGCGCCCTCCCCCCCGTCCCCCAGTGCCTGCCCGCCACCGCGGCCCGCAGTTCCGCGCCCCAGGCCGGCCGCTGGCTTCCTCGGGACGCCTCGGGTTATTTAAAATTAACGGAGGAGGCGGGCGTCCTAGCATCCCCCAGGGTGGCCCGGAGGGCTTCGGGGGTTAGGGGTGGGAGCGCGGGTCCTGGCGACGTCTGGCGCCCATTACGCAGGTGGGGAAACTGAGGACGGGCCGCAGCGTTTGGTGCCGAGTTTCGTCGGCGGTGACTGCGCGGCGTGGGCATGACTGGGTATCGTGGTCCCCGTTTCTCCCCCCCCCCCGCCCCAGTCGGGCCGGCTGGAGTTTCTTCTCCAGTTGTCGCCCCCCTCCAGCTGTCGCCCAGGGGGCCGAGCCCCTTCGTTCCTCTAGCCTCGCTCAGCTCCGTGGTGGAGTGGGGGAGACGGCGTCGCCTGGCAGGGTTAAATGAGACGGTGCGTCGAGCTCGCCTGGCACGGTTGCCTGCACGTTGCCCGCGCTCAGCACGCGGTAGCTGCCGGGGCGCCTGTCATCCCTGTGTCCCCAGCATCGAGCCCTTGTCACCCATCCCCCCCCCGGGCGGGGGCCGCACTGGGGTTTACCTGACCCCTGGGCCTGAGGCAGGAGAGTGGGGAGGTGGGGGCCAAGAATATGACATTTTTGTGTCAGGGTTGAAATCTGGGATTCAGAATCCAGGCTGCCTGGGTTTGACTCCCTGTGCAGCTACTTTGAGCTATGTGACCTTGGGCAATTGACTTAACTTGCCACAGATTCTTTATCTGCAAAGTGGGCTTAATAACAACACTACAGTTGTTTTGAGGCTGAGCGGAGAGAGGATCTGTGTGAAGTGGAAGTGCTTAGCTTCTCCGCGTCTGGCACATAGTAGTCATTGGCAACTTTCGTTGGGCATCTGCTGTTATTACTAAAGTTGTTTGGCCAAGTGGGCTGACCCTGTGAGAATGACCAGTGGCTGATTCACAGGGTGGGGGCACCAGTCACAGGCCTGGGCCCCAGGAGACCCAGACTGACCTTGGGGCAGTCCCTGGGCTCGGTCTGCACCAGCTTCCTCTTCTGCCCCCAGGGAATCTAGGGGTTTCTAGTGCGAGCTTCCTCTTCTGGAGGATGGGGTGTGATTGGGTGGCCGATGGGAGGCCGAGATGACACTGGCTATATGGCTGCACACAGCCTCAGCCCCATAATGCTTTTTCCCATCTGCATCCTTGCTGTTCTTGGTCCTGGTTTTTGGAGGGCAGGAGCCTTGTGCCATGTGTCCTTGGGTCCCAGTGCCTGCTTGGATCTGGCACAGAGTAGATATTCCCCCTGCATCCTGACTCTGCCCAGTAGAGCCCTGTCCTCGGGCGGGCTTCAGCAGCCTGGTGACCCTGGACTTTAGAGCTTGTTTTTCTAGGAGCTGTGAGTGAGATCCGAGGGTCAGGCCACCCTTGGCCCGGGGAGGCAGGATTGAGGGTCCACGGAGCAGGAGGGTGGAGGATTGGTCCTGTATGTTTTGGGGGATCCAGATGGCCTCAGGTGCTAGCCTTCATCCTGACTGAGGGAATTCTCCAGGAGCTGCTACAGAGGTTGGGGGTGGGGAGGTATGTTCTGTCGCCCCCCCCCCCGCCCCCCGCGGAGCACTCAGAGCTTCCAGGCTCTTGGCTCCGCTCTGTCCACCAGGCTGGCCCCGGTCCTCTGCACTTGGAAGACCCCTTCCTTTGATCTCCTGGGCCCCACTTCTGGGGGTACATCCAGCATCCTGGCTCTTCAGTCTTGGGCAATGCACTCAAACTCTCTGTGCCTCAGTTTCCTTATCTGTAAAGTGGGACCGATACTGGTGAGCCGTGTTAGCCACAGGGTTGTTGGGAGGATGAAGCAAGTGTTTGGAATGGGTATTGAACTACTGTGATGATTGTTCTGAGAGGGTGCAGGTTTCCCACGCTCCATCCTGGGTGTCAACCCAGCCCAAGCTGTGGCATCCCTGTCCTACCCTGTGTGCTTGCCTGGATCAGGGTGAGGGGTCAGCTGACTTGCAGGAGATACCTTGGCTCGGAAGGGCATGAGGGAAGTCGGGAGAGGCAAAGCAAGTGGGTAGGGTCCAGCCTGGGCCACGGGGGTTCAGGGGGAACCAGCCGGCCACCGTCATGCTTCACATGTCCCCCGGGCTCTGATTCCCGGTGGCACCCCACTCTCCCTGCCTCCTGGCACGTGGAGACAGCTGCCCCTTCATGGGCTCAGACCTCTTGGGAATCCACCTGCCCTTGCACTCAGGCTGCCAGCTTCCTGGAGTCTATTGGGACAGGTGTGGGGACCCATGCGGAGGGTCCCGGGAGTGGCTTTGGGTTGGAGAGCGGGCTCGGGTGGGAGCCACCGACCACGATCCCCATGAGGGCAGGGGCCCCTCTAACTCATCACTGTCTCCGGGCTTGGAACACTCAGCGGGGATTTATCGAGCACCTACTGTGCACTGGTAATAGGGCTGGGGATCGAAATGGTAAAATGAAAGGCAATGGCAGGTGTGGGGTGGTGGGGCGTCTGGAGCCAGGGTGGTCTGGGAAGGTACCCTCCCAGAGGCACCCACGGAGAAAGCCCCGAATGGTAAGAAGGAGCCAGTCATGGGACAGTCAGGAAAAGAACATTCCAGGAAGAAGGAACAGAAAGTTTGAGGTGGGAGGGCAGGGAGGGTGTGAAGAAATCCAGGGAGGCGGGGAGTTTTGCTTCTCTGCTGATGCCAGGAAGGGTTTGATGTGAGCAGATTTTTTAAACCATCATTTCTCAGGAAATATTCACTGAGTGAATGCAGGGACAAACAACTCACTTGAGGGGAAGGGTGGCGCCAGTAAGCACAGGCCAGGCATGCCCATGGCCTGGTCAACCGGGCTCTGTGCACTTGGGGGTGAGAGTCCTCCTGGCCTGGGGCGGGGGCAGCAGATAGGGTTTTGCGGTCACCAGTCCTCTCAAAGGGTCCCTCTGAGCTGGGGCTGCCTCTGTCTCAGTTTCCCCATCAGTCCCAGGACCATGTGGCTTCCCCTTGAACTGGTAGGTGCCTCCTAGGCTCCCTGGCAGGTTTGGCCTTAGGGGTCCCCCCCTCCTCAGGTCTTGCCGCCATTGTTTGATTTCCTGCTTCCTGCCCCCAAACACACATATACTTCCCCTTTTGAACTGATACTGCATTGCCTTCCTGTCCAGGAGCCTGGTAGGAGGGCAGGCACCCCAGCGGGTGCCGGACACAAGAGGGCCAGGGGAGGGACAAGGCAGGTGGGCGTCCTCTGTAGCAGGAAGAGGGGTTCACCCGGCACAGCCGGGGCGCTGTTGGGCGGGGGGTGCGGCGCTGGGTACCTGTCCTGTCTGGAGGCCTGAGGGGACAGGCTGAGAGGGGTGGTGGGAGCTGATGGCAGCCCTGCTGGTGGCAGAGAGGAGGCCAGGATAGCCTGTGCACTTGGCAGCCCAGCAGTGTGCAGGGCCACTCCTGGAGCACACAGCCCGATGGGGGAGGCAGGTGCCAACCAGATGGCCATGCTGTGGAAGCCAGGGTTGCACACTGAAGCAAGCGCCCTGGAGGGAGGGCAGGAGTAGGTGCAGGTGCAGGTGCAGGATGAGGAGACCCTCCTGGGCTGCGGGGCCTGGCAGGCGTCCCTTCCTGACCTGGAGTTAACCAGGGCCCGCCAGGGTTTCTCACCCTCCGCACTGCTGATATTTGGGGCCGGATCTCTGTTAGTGGGGGCTGTCCCCTGCACCGTGGGATGTTAGCACTCCCCCTGGTCTCTGTCCACTCCATCCCAGGAAACCCTCCACTGCCGGTGGTGACGACAAAAATGTCTCCAGACATTGCCAGATGTCCCCTGGGAGGCACAGTGGCCCCAGCTGAGGCCCACTGAACCGGAGGAGGGGAGCAGAGCGTTGGGGCACAGAGACCTGTCTGGCTAAAGGCCTGGAGGTCAGTGTGGCCGGGGAGAAGCAGGGGGTGTGGGCGCAGCCTCTTGGGCCCCGTAGGACTTGAGGCTTTTCCTCTGGGCCACAGGGGCGTTGGCTACAGTGGACCCACACAGGTGGGCCACAGAGCCTGGTGGGAGTGACAGCCGCAGCCTGAGCCTGCAGCTGGTAACAGGGGTAGACGTCAGGGGTATCACCCCCCCCCCCCCCGCCCAGGACGTCTATGTACATGTGGGCACAGCTGGCAGGGCCGTACTCGGGCGGAGGGCCCTGGACAGACTCCAGGGGCGTCGACTGAGCTGCCTTGGACCTTCAGGCATGCCTGGCCTTGGGTAGGCAGAGAGTCTCCTTGGTGTGGGTAAGATCACTTCTCATTATGGCTGTTAATTGCTCAAGGACGGCAGGTTCCATCCTGTCTGGAGGGAAAGCCTTCCCTTCCAAAGCTCTCTCCGTGTTGACGGCCATCTCTGCAGAGTTCAACAGCTAGCTCTTACTGAGCGCTGAGGGTGGCCCACGCGTTTCCCCACCCTCAGACGCTCGGGTGCTCACTACTCTTATTTGCTTCCTTTAGGGCGAGGAGGCCAAGTTAGAAAGTGCAGGGTCTTGGGACGCGGGGGAGCCGGCTGGCTCCAGCACCTGCAGCCTCAGTCGCCCGAGAGGGTCTGGGATTTTTCTGCCTGCTGGGCCTCCCAGTGCTGACTCCCCTGTGCCCCTCACCAGCCCCGTCCACAGAGGAGGAATCCGAGGCCCAGCGAGGTGCAGAGGCTTGTCTGAGGCAGGCAGCAGCCAGGAGGCGGCGGTCCAGCACACGCTCCCGCTGCCCACCGCCCTCAGCTCCTGCGCTTGCCCGCAGGCCCTCCCCTGCCTCAGAGCCTTCGCCGATGCCATTCCCCTGCCAGGAATGCTCCTCCCCAGGGGCTGGCTCTTCCTGCTGCCTCAGCATTGGCCTCACCTCCCCGGGTATCACCTGCCCCGCCCAACGTAGTGCCCTGGCACCCCGGCCCCTGTGTTCCTGGCATGGCATTGGCGTATTGACCCGTTTGCTGTCTGGGGCCCGCCCCTGCTGTCGCCTGCCCTCCCCCAGGCTGTCCTGAGTGCCTCCACGTTCCAGGACTGGGCTGCTGAAGGCTCTGCCCAGGCGGGTCACAGCTCTCTTGTGGACAAAGGCTGTCATCTGCTGCAGCCTCTCCCAGGTGTTCCGGAAGACTTGGTTGGGTTACATATGTCGCCCCTTGGAGCAAGGGACTGAGGTCATTTCCCTGCTTTCCATTCCCTCGTGTATGGCTGTCACGGAGTACTGGCTCCTCTTGTCCCTGGGCAGTTCCTGAACACCTCATGTGGCTGGGCTCTCAGAACATTCTTCTCGTACAGACCCTCTTCCCGCTTCCAGGGGGACTGCAGTGAGGTTGCAGGTCATGGGCCCACTTCCCTGCATCTCTGGTTCCTTGGCTGAGCGAGGGTGACTTCTGTCTGGTAGCAGAAGCACTGATGGTGTCAGGGGTAGGAAGTGGAAGTGGGCTGTTGGGAGCGAAGGGAATGCTCATGACGTCATGTGCTAGAAACAGCGAAAGCCATCCGGCATGTTTTTCACTAGGATGAGGGCAGGATGGTCAGGCTTAAGACCTGATTAAAAAGAGCCCCTATGGGAGAGGTCCTCCCACCCCGGCTGCCCCAAGCTTAGGAGCTGTCAGGGCCCTGTGGAGTCCCCGGTGGAGCCTCACCCTGCTTTGTCTTTCAGGGCTCTCGGGTCCAGCCTGGGTTCCAGCCTCGCTGAGCAGACGGCCCCACGAGCTTCCTCCTGCGGAAGCTCCCCAGGCGCTGACCATGTCTATTATGGACCACAGCCCCACCACGGGCGTGGTCACGGTCATCGTCATCCTCATCGCCATCGCTGCCCTGGGGGCCTTGATCCTGGGATGCTGGTGCTACCTGCGCCTGCAGCACATCAGCCAGTCGGAAGACGAGGAGAGCATCGTGGGCGATGGCGAGACCAAGGAGCCCTTCCTACTGGTGCAGTACTCCGCCAAGGGACCGTGCGGGGAGAGAAAGGCCAAGCTGACCCCACACGGCCCAGACGTCCACGGCTGAGCTGGGATGCAGAGGCTCCGAGGCCTGTTTGCAGCCGGCTGAGAGGCATGGGGAGGAGCAGAACCACAGATGTGCTGCTGGGGAAGGCTTGACACCTGCCGGCATGGCCTGGCTGGGCTTCATCACCGCATGCACTGGCTCCCGAGGCCTTGGCCGTCCTTAGCCGGGACGCCTCCTGGTGGGACTGCCCATTGCAGGCAGTGGGCAGGCCTGACCTTGCCGGGGCTCACGACCCCGTAGCGCTTTTGTTACTTGAATGTTGAGCTGAGCCTGTTTTTGATGGAGCTACTACTGTAACGCGTGAACTCACAAACCTGTGAACTGTAAATAGGCCCCGGAAGCATGTGCTGAAGCCCTTTTTTGCTGATTTTTAAAAATCCCGTGTAGAGCACATGGGACAGACTATAGTCATGATAAGCTGACTCAAGGCTGGGGGGCGGCGTCTTAGACATGGAAGGCCCACACTGCACTTGGCCGGGGCCTCTAATATATACGTGTGTATGTGTGTGGGCAGAGGACAGGACATGTCTGTTTTAGGTCTCGTGGCTGACCAGCTGGGGTGCTTTGGTGATCTGTGCTTGGTTAGCAACGGATGGAAGAACCACGCCCCCCACCCCTTCGGTCACAAAATAACCAGTTCCTGTTGAGAGTGGAGTTAACTGCAAGGAAGCCGCCGCCGCTGCTTGAGAGCCGGTGAAGGACGAGCCGGGGCCCGCGTCCCGAGGTCTGCCAGGCGGCCTGGTGGCAGAGCAGTTTCTTGAGCATGCTGAGCACTCTCCCCCGCCACTGCTGTCCCCGCCTCGCCCCGCCCCAGCATTACTCGTCATAAGCTTTGGTAGGAACACCAGTGCCTGTGGTGGCTACCTTTATCTGAAACCCAGCTGGCCCAGCAAAGAGGAAATGGTGTTTTTTGTTTGTTGTTCTATTTAATACTTTCTGCACTGAAGGGGCAGGGGAGGAAATCTTGAGGGTCCCCCCTCCTCCTTTTCGTGCATTAGTCTCCTTTCTTCTCCGAGCACCACCCATCTGCTGGGTACTGGACTTCACTTGCCCCAGCGGGCCACCTAGGAGAGTCTCCCAACCCTGCTCCAAGAGCCCCAAGTGCATGAGCACCCAGGAGAGCCCCCTGGGACGGCGGCCTGACAGCCCGCCCTTAGTGGGCCCCGGGGGAGGGCGCGGCGGGGAGAGTTTCAGGTTCAGGATGGGGTTCCCATGAAGATGGGGCCAGCACCCCCACAACCTGCATCTCCAAGGTGTCCCTTGTGTATACTTCAGTGAACCTGCTGAGATTGTTAATCCCACCGCCGTAAAGCACATTCTCCACTATCGTGATTAAAACATGGCTTGTGTAGGCATCCTTGGTAATAAACTGGAGGCCAGCGTGGGCTTAGCCGCGGGGCACTGGTCGGGCTGATGGCAGGTCCTCTGGCCTCACTCAAGTCTCTAACAAGCATGTGGAACTCATAATCTGCTTTCCGGAACCCCAAGGAGAGAGCTTAGGGAACACTTCGTTTCAGCAGCATACCCTTCAATTGGGGGTCAAACATGAAGTGTTAGCTTGCAGGATGGGAGAAGGGTAGCTCAGTAGCGTCTGAGCTGTAGGCAGGAAGGAGACGCCCCAGGGGGCTACTGAGGAGCCCCTGCAAGGCAGCTGGGCCTTAGCACAGGAGACACGTCCCTGGCCCCTAAAACGGGGATGGCCAAGCCTGAGAGGCCGGAGACCCTCAGAGGCCCCCTGGGCCGGAGGGGGCCAGCACTCTCAAAGGCGCCCCCTGGAAGATCTGGGAGAAGGCTGGCTTTCTGGTGAAGGACCCTGGAGACCAACGTGGAAGGTGTAGGGGTGTCTGATCCGTTCCACTCACATCTCAGAACTTCCAGGCTTTCTACCTCTACTTTCCGCAGCCAGCAGCACACACCCAGGCTGTCTTCACCTGGGGTACCGAGGAACCCCAGCCCTAGGCTGTCCCTGAACGTGATGGCTTGACTGTCAGACTTGCCCTAAGGTTTGAACCGGTGGCAGTGAAATTCTGGTTTTGAAATGATGAACCTTCACTTTTCTCCTGGGTTTCACTCCTGGGGGTTCCTCATCCCACCTCCGCCCCGGTTGCCAGGGGCAACATCTTTGCAGTAACAGGGCCGGATCAGGGTTGCAGGCTGCGGGGGGGTGGGGGGGCACGCACAGATGGGGGTCTCTGTGAGGCAAGTGGGAGTGCCCAGAGAGGCAGCGAACAACCACATAATAGCGCTCACTGTTCCTATTGATCAATAGCTACTATTTTTAGCGTAGACGCCAGAACCACACACTCACATGGCTTAGTTAAGTTATGACCTCTCATTGAATTCTTTCTGAATAGCCCCACTGTTGTGTTCTGGTCTCCTGATGGGTCAGTCAGGAAATCAACCTTTCATCCCTCATGTCATCACAGAAGCAACAGTCGGGGAATGGGGAGGGAACTCTGACACTGAGCCACGAAAATACAGACTAACTTTTCAGACAAATGTTCAAATGGACTGTGTTACTGTTTCTGTCTCCAAGCTACCAAGTTTGTGCAATAAGTGGAAGGGATGTCATCCCTGTTCAATAAACGCTGAATGACATTCAACCTGATTTTCTAGACCACTGAGAAAATCTTTATTTACAATAAATTTCAATAAAATTTGCATAAATATATTCCCAATGTACAGTTTTCACCTCTGATTTCTTCACGTCATTTTAAAAGTCTGTCCTGTTCTCCTTGCTCCTTTCGGACGCCAGCGTGGAGCTGCTGTTGGAAGGCGGAGGGGTGCTGCCAGGTAGCCGGGGGGGACCCGGAGGCTCAGGGTGGTCAGAGCCGGCCTCCCGTGGGGGAGGGAGGGTTTCGGCTCCATCCTTGCCCTCCAGCTTCCGCTCCATGGTTGCCACCAGGATCTTGAGCCACGTGTTCTCGGTGAGGAGGTCTTCCGAGGCGTCGGCCAGCTCCTGGAGCTTACGGGCCACCCCCTCGAGCTCGCGGGTCTTCTGCTCGTACAGGGCCTGCAGCTGCCGACTGTGCAGCTGGAGCAGGCTGTGCTGCTTCTCCAGGGTCTGCTGCTGCCGGAGCAGCCGGTGCTCGTCCCTGCGCGCGCTGGACAGCTGGGCCTCCACCTGCACCTGCGCGCGCTGAAGGGTGCTGATTTCCGCCCTCAGCTTCCGGATCTCTCTCTCCAAGTGGGAGATGTGCCCCTGCTGGAAGACTGCCTCACTCTGAAGACACTCTTTGGTAGGAGGGTTAGCTAAGTTCTGGGGGACGGAAGCAGGGTCTGAGTGATGCAAAATGAACCTCAGCAGATTAGGAAGGGTGATGGGAAGGTCTTCGGGGTATTTCACACTACGGTCCTTTCTGGAGAGAAAGGGAAAGGAGTCAAAGGTGAGAGTCCTGTCAACATCCGTAGACCAAACCACACCACAACCGAAGGTCGGGCTGCTTACTTCCCACCAAAAGACATTCCGAGGATTTTACTTAATGAAAGTCAGCGGGGAAAATGTTATCTGGGCAAAAACTTTTCTATGAAGCTGAAGATGTCCCATGTGCTCATTCTGTAATTAAGGTGGCTTATCTCAAATATGTGTTTGTTCCTAAGGACAAAGAGTCCAGTTTCTGATAACAACCTTCCAAGAAAGACAGGAAGCTCCCAGACCCAAGCCTCAAGCCAGGGATGGAGGGCACCGGCAGCGCATGGTCAACGGGGCCTCCGCAAGCTCTGAGAGGCTCAGGGGCGTGTAAGGAAGGATATCCTGGGGGAGGATGTCACCCGTGTCACTCTGTGGCTGTCAACAGTGCTTGGTGCAATAGGAAAGACTGAACACTCAGCCAGATTTCTTCCACCAGCATTTATTACACATTATCCAAGGCAGGAGTTCTTAACTGGGGGTGACTATAACCCCCCAGGGGCATTTGGCAACATCTGGAGACATTTTTATTACCACGATGGAGGAGGTATCACTCAAGCCCTGACCCGATACAAAGACCAACCAAGGGACTCCGAGAAATTAAGGTCACCCCGCCCTGAAAGCACAGAATAAGGAAGGAAAGTGACGTATGAAGGGGGTTCCCCCAAAGCTCTGTTGCAAGTCCTGATGTAGAAAATTCCTTTTTAGAAGTTGTCATTTAACTGTCTGATAACCAACATTTCTGCCACATATGGGCCCCAGAGCCGCCTGCCGGGCACACTCACAAGGCTGCCGCTCACGATCCTAGGCGCCCAGACAGGTGACCCCTCTGCCCCCCTGCACTGCCTCATTTCTGTAAAAGGGGTAATAAACACATCGTCGCTCTCACGGGACTGCTGTTCAGATGACACGAATTAACCTAATGCTGAGTGTTAGCTGAAAAACAATCATATCATTCCTTAAAAAACCAAGAAACCATTAAAAGCTTACACACCCTCTCCACACACAAAGCCAGTGGTCAAATATCTAAGAACAGACCAAAAGTGTTCTGCCGATGGATAGCTCTTTCCCAGTGAAAGAAGAATCACAGGGAAATTAAAATCACACATGCCCCGTTTTATACATTTACAGAGACTTTCAGATACATGGACTAGTCAAATATGTGGAGTAAGTATATAACCACACCCTTCCTGAAAGCATGGTTTTCTTCACAGAGAGACACTTGCTTCGAGCTGGGGACTCCCAGCCTTTCAACAGACGACTGAAAACCCCCGGGTCCCTATGAGGTGTGGGCGAGGAACGACGACGAGTAGACAAGCGGAGGCTGGCTCCGCCCCTGAGCCGTGCAGCACAAACCTGGTCTCACAGGACAGAGGAGCTGAATCCCCAGGAGAGAGCTGCCAAGGTGCCTTAGTGTGTGTGCATTTACAGGACTGAGAATGACACCTGTCAGCATGCTATTCTAGAGTCCAGTCCCTGGAGCAATCTCTGTGAATCCACCGAACCCGTGTGCTGAATGGCTTTCCAACTTTCTAGGAGTAGCAAGGACACAAGGTGTGAACAAACTTCCACAAAGGAATCATTTTGGAAGTGGAGTCATAAAAGGCCCCACGGTGTGCATCTGCTCTCAATCTGCTAGGAGTGTGTTCACGCACCTCTAGCACCTAAACGGCTAGATGAAAACATGAGGAACAGGATATAAGGCCTCTACTCCAAAGAAGGGAGTAGGAGAGTGGGGGCAGGCGGGCTGCTCCCTTCCCAGGGCCCACATTACAGTAAACCACCGCAGCCCCGGGACATCCTCAGCCATGGCCCGGCCAGAGCACCTGACTTCCGCAACGTCACACAGAGTGGTGCGAGCAGAGCGGCTCCAAGACACCCCTGCACAGAAGAGCCGGACCTGCAGGGGCAGGAGGGGCACAGCCATTCCATGTGGCTTCTCTCTTCCATGACTATAAAACACATGCTCGCTGGGGACCAGCTGCAAAGCAAACAAGGCGCAGCCCTCACATCACCTGGAATCCTCCTCCAAAAGAACTGTCAACATCTTGACATTTCCCCTACTTGCCGCACACATTTGAACCTAGTGCACGTGCAAACTTCTCTTTTATCAAAACCCACATCTTCTCTTCACTAAAAATAACATAAGCATATGCATCGTGAAAAAGACCTTTTTCATTTCCTCTCTTGCAAGCGGTCAGCTCCTGCCCATGGCCCATGTACACCTTCTGGCCCATTATGTCCAACACTCAACTTGAACCAGCTGACGAGGAGCTTACTTCATTGCTGAATACTCTGTTTTTAGGAAATAAGAAAAATTCCATTCCTGAGCAGTAAGGCTTTGGTTTCCCAAGCTCTGCATACCAAACAAAGAGCTGGGCTGTCTTCTCATATCCAGTATTTACTTCCTTGACTTTTCAATGGGGAGGGGCTGCAGGGAACACCAACACGCATCCCCACAGTGACATCAGGTGGCTTCCCGATGAAAGCTCGGCCCCCCGCACAGCCTGACTCAGTCTCCCAAACACGATTCCCTGTCTCTCTCTCTTGCTCTCTCTCAATACATACTCCTACATTCTAGTTGCTGAGAACATCGCCATGCAAAGGCATGTGCTGGGTGTTATGACTTTACCGCTTTCCCAGACTATGTTTGAAATTCCAAAACCAGGCTTCATTAGACTTCATGCCCGACCTCCATCCCACACAGATGAAATTGCTAGTGTTAGTGCCCAGGATCCCTTGACTGTGTGGCACTTTAAATGCTTCTTAGAAGGAAAAAGGTTCATCACGACAGTTAACAGAACAGGATGAGTCACTCTCCGTTTTTAGTGTTTGATGTGACAGGACCCTACTACCCCAGGAAGTATTCCAGCAAAAATTCCTTGAGATAAAGAGGAAAAAACAAGGAAATGATTCAATCTCTAGGAAGGAAGCACGCTCCTGGAGAAACAGAAAGTATGGCAGTGGCTACAATGAACAGCAGAAGTGAGTGCAGGAGATGAGAACAGGAGACATCACATGTATGACTTAGGAACTTCACTAAGATAATCCTGCAAATGCTTCCCCCTGGAAAGATACTGTCAGAGCCGGGTGACCGGTCCCTGAGGACCCATTCTTTTATAAACAAAAGGGAATCTTTTTTTAAAACAGGGCAGAACATCTGGTTTATCAGGCTTTCAAAGGCCAAGAGTCAATTTCCCTTTTAGCAAAACATCCTCATCTAACATTTCCTAATTGCCAAGTTAGGCTGTCCCCTTTGCTTATGTCCCACCCCTGTCTACTGGGCTTTCAGGGTAGTTACTGTCATCACTGAATTTGGGAGTCCGCTTAGACAAATGTGAAGACATCAAGGTGACAGCCCCAGGGCAGACGTTCACTGAAGTCTGCACACCTGGGGAGAAGGCTCCTTGAATCCCAGGAATGGGGTGCAGTGGGGAGAAGAGTCTCCATTTCCAACTTGCACAAGAGGCACAAGGTGCTCATCAGCAGGACCCAATGGAAAATGACACACGTGAAAGCCTGGGGCAAGCAGGGCCTCACATCCGGGGGCTCAATGAGCGACTATCCTGCCCCACGTGAATGCGGCTCTTTGCTTTCAATCCACTGTAGTATGCTCCTAAGGCCAAGAAGGCAAACGAGTCCTGATGGCCACATTCACGTTTGTGAGAACACACGCTCTGGGAGGGGAAAGTTCTCACCAAAACCACATCCGACCTCGTGATGCCAAAGCCCTTTTACCCTTGGTCCCTAATGGCACATTTTTTGAACAATGTATTTTATTCATAATAGTTTAGTAATAGCTAATGATTTGCATTTCACTTTTCTGAAGTGCCTTAAACCCATTTCATTTTCAGCAAAAGAATCCCATCCACCCAAATACTGAAAAAATTCAGCATTACCTGTTGCAGGGAAAAAATAAGACAGTGGGAAGACGGTCGACCATAAATTCCCAAGGAAGGTCATTCTGAGACACATCAATCCTGGCAAAGGGAAAGATGAGAAAAAGTAAAAGATCAGCCCAAGACACTCCACCCTGAAAGAAGCTTCTCCGATAAGAGAAGAGACTGGAACATTTGCTGTGGCCACACTGACCAGCCCCTCATAGTCAGTGCACTGCCAATGCAAGCTGGCTGCAACTCAGGCAAGAAGAACTGATGCTTCCAGAACATGTAACTTTCCACCTCACTTACAGAGTGGAAGGGACATGTCCTCAGAGTAAAAATGAGCTTTCCAAACAAAACAGAACAAAACAAAAAACCATCTCACTGACACCTTGGGAGCAGTCCACCCACCTGACGGGATCTGGTCAAGTACTTTAATCCCTGAATTGGCTCTGGAAAAAGGAAATCACTGTGCAAAATACATCAAGCCTCTGAAGACATAAGAAAGCTGGAAAATAAAGATTACACTCTATTTTATATTTATATTTTGTAAATCTGGAGGGAGGCCACAAAACCTGTATTTTTTAGCAGATTTTAGATTAATTTTCTAACGCAGAAAATGACAAAAAATGACACCCATGTTCAACTACCCACCCTGTGCTTTATTACTATTGAAGGAGGCAGCAGCCCCCAACCCCAGCCCGCAGGGATCGCTCAGGTGGTGCAGAAACAAAAAAACAAAAAAACATCCTAGAAGGAGGGAGCAGACCACAGAGGGCCACTTGGCCAGGAGGCTCCAATGTCAATCATCACAAACAATGCATACAAAAGATGGCAATTTTTTGCATCACTAACTTGATACAAGTTTCCAGAAAGTATAATGGGGGGTGGGAGTGAATCAGTGCCATGTATTTGTCCAGAAGGATGACCAAATTATAATCGTTTCAAACAACTGAACAAAACAGCACTCCTCCCTCTGCCTGGGACAGCCTGCCTAAAACATCAGAGTTCCGTTTTTTAAACAAGTGGCATTGAACGCTTCAGTCTATCATCAAATACTTTTCTTCTCCTGAGTTCTACTTCAAAAAAATTTTAATTTGAAAGAAAAACATCATCGTAAACATCCACTCAGAATTCCACTGGGCTAATCAGGACCTTCTTTCTGGGATTCTCATTCGGGCTTGGTGTATATGCCTCCGATTGTGAAGAGCGGCACTTGTCCATCTCATATGCGATTCTTTTCAATTAATTATATGAAAAGCATTGCTCTCACAAATGGGTCAAAATCCCATCAAACTCCCAGCCACAATTGACTTAGCTGTGGCTCTCCTGTTGGACATAAACCATGCCACAGTGTCACGCTCCTCTCCAAGCCCTAGTTCCTTAATTCCCCAAAGTGAAATTAACTGGGGCAAAAATGTTAACTATTTTTGTGCTTTCTTACAAATGCTGCTAACATGCTTTCCAAAAAGGTTACGCCCAATTCATGGGCTAGGTCTGACTGTGCCAACTTCACTTTATCAACACAAGATGCTGTCACTTAAAAGCATCTGTTAGTAAGTGTAAATGACACTTTGTTATTGTTTTAATTTACACTTATTAGACTGTAATCTCCATACTTGTTTACTTATACTCTCCTCCTCCTCCAGGAGAAACCTACTCAAGTCTTTTCTTCACCCAGGAGTCCCTCCCAGCTGTGTCTCCCCTGCCCCCCAGCTGGTTTTTCAGTGTGGTAGAACACACATAAAATGTCCCAGCCCGACCATTTCTGAGCGCAGAGCTCAGCAGTGATAAGTGCACTCATAATGGGGTGCATCCATCACTACCACCCAACTCCCCAACCATTTCTTCATCCTGCAAAACGGAGACCCTCTATCCATCCAACAGCTCCCCACTCCCCTGCACCCACCATCTACTTTCTGTCTCTGTGAATCTGACTCCTCTGGGTGCCTCACATCCCTGCAGTCACACAGTATGTGTCCTTTTTTTATTTTTTTTTAAAGATTTTGTTTATTTAAAAGAGAGAGTGTGAGCACAAGCAGGGGTGGGGAGGGGCAGGGGGAGAAGCAGACTCCCCACTGAGCACGGAGCACTGAGTAGGGCTGGATCCCAAGACCCTGAGATCATGACCTGAGCCAAAGGCAGACGCTTAACCGACTGGGCCACCCAGGTGCCCGTGTCCTCTTGTACCTTTGTACTTCATTTAGCACTGAGTCCTCAGGGTTCATCCATGTTGTAGCAGGTGTCAGAATGTCCCTCCTTTTTAAGGCTGAAGAACATTCCCCTGTGTGGACAACCGCATTCTCCTCTTGGCAGTTCCTTAAGCCTTTGTTCTTTCTCAGGGTCTGGAGTATGAACACCTGATTCTGAGTCCTGGTCCCTCACTTACAGGCAGTGTGACTCTGGGCAAGTTACCTACCCTCTCTGTGACTCAGTTTCCTCCTCCGTAAAAAGAGATCCTAAGACCTGCTTCACTGAGTGTTCCAACGAGCAGGGCAGATAAGATGTATAAAGAAAAATCTCATGGCACAGCAACTCCTCAAATTTGGCTCTAATCATCACTTATAGCAGATCCAGTGGGTGAAATACAGATGCTGTAAAATACAGCTACTGCCCTTTTTTAAAGCCTACCTTCCTCACTTCTCTCATTGAGCCCTTTTCTAGTGGAATCTGTTTATCTTTAATTATTTTTTTGTAACTGCTTCACTTTGGAAAGTTCCCATCTCTTGAAGGAACTAGCAAACCCAACATTCTATGTTCTATTTTTTCCTATGATTTAATCTTTTATATTTAATTCTGTCTGGAAGGCTGAAGTCTAAACAACGCCCCCCCCCCTTACCCCAAACAGCTTAGTACCTTTTCCAAAAACTCTTTATTTGAGGCTTGTTTTTTACAAAACAATGATTTAAAAATTGTTTTGCTTACTACAGAGGCCATGTCCGGTTACCCACAGAATCACAAAACTAGAACACATAGTTATCAACCAATCCTTCCTCCTAATTTTAGCAGTGAGGAGGGAAACTAAACCTGGTAGAGAGATTTGCTCCAGGTCCCAGGGTCGGTCGGCAGCACACTGGGGACCTGTCCCCTTTCACTAGGCCGAGGCCCCAGCGCCATGCAAGTCCGTGGGCACCCTTCCCATGGTATTCCGGAGAGTTGGCCAATCCGAGGGTTATCCTAGCAACTAGGTCGGCACTGCTCCCCCCCTCACCCTTCCATGAATTCAATCAGGGCTAAACAATATTCGACACCATGGAAGGAACACTCAGAACTCATCAGGAAAACTTCGGTTTCAGTAAGGTTTTGCTCATGGCTTTAAACTGACAATTAAATCACACCAAGTTTTACCCAAGGTTAACGAACAACGGGCAGACCCTTGCAAACCATATGGCTAAGCCGTAAGGAAGGAAGACAGGCACAGGCCCGGAGTGTCACAGGCTCCCTTACCTTGCCACAGTGAATGTATCCGTCGGCAGGAGGCGAGCTAGCTGGATAAACACATGATTGAGGGATGGACAGAAGCCGCACCACTGTGTGTAATAAAGCAGCAAAACGTCCTGGGGGAAGGGAAGACGGCTGTTACTGGCACCTAGGAAATGGGCTCACGTCCTCATTGTGCTTAGAACCCAGCAGGCATTCAAGAAATGCTGCTTATGCACCAATGATGAAAAATTTTATTTTTAGATCTTTCCAATTATGTGCTTTCTTTTTTTTTTTTTTAAGATTTTATTTATTTATTTGACAGAGAGGGCGAGAGAGCACAAGCAGGGGGAGCAGGAGAAGGAGAGGGAGAAGCAGGCTTCCCGCCGAACAGGGAGCCCGATGTGGGGCTCAATCCCAGGACCCTAGGATCATGACCCGAGCCAAAGACAGATGCCCAACCATCTGAGCCACCGAGGCACCCCATTATGTGCTTTCTTTAAGGACTTTTTGCAGTTAGAAAACCAGCATGTAACTCATGTGTGTTGTGCTAGAAGACTGCCATGTGATTAATCTGCACATCAAACCTGAATGCTCACCCCCACAACTGAGGCTCTGGGGATTATTTTAATAGGGAGAGATGGCATGATTTCTGCCTCTCTCATGATTCCATACCTGTTTTTGAAGGACCACTTCCCAAAAGGTATCAGTTGTCACTTCAGTGATTAGATGCTGAGAAGGGTACTGGGCAGAGTCACTTCCAATGAGATGCCTTTTCAGGGGACTGTAAAGAATGCTGAAGTTTTGAATAAAAGACTCTAAAAATAAAGAGAAAATGAGATCAGCTCTTCGCTAAGTACTGGGAGAGTAGCTGGCCTACTTTAAACTCTACATTTAAAAAAACTGGGCTGGCTTCACAGGCTTGCATTTTTAACACTTCACCTACAGGCAAAACCCTGAACGCACCAGGCGGGGATTTCGGTAACAAAATGCCGCATAATGTCAGATGCTCTAGTATTTACAGACTAGGAATTCTCCTTTTTTTCTAACAGGATCTGTCCACAGATAGACACCCGAGACTGCACAGATCATCATGGCACAATCTTTAAGAGATTTCAACCTACGATCGCAAGACCACTAAACATCACTACAAAGACAGCTACCACACAACCTGCCGCAAGGGGACAGGTGTCTCTCATGTTTATTCGAGTTCTTCAAGTTTCCTTTTTGAAAGTTTAGGAAAAATAAACTCAATCATATTTAGTGGGAAAACCTATAAATAAAACCCACAAGCAATCTGAAAACCTAACTTGAACTGACAGCTTTTCCCTCCCCATAAACTCCAGTGTCCTCAGATTGCTTGGTTGTCTGTCCAAAGCAGGACTGATCTGCTGCGTTCTCCCTTCTTTCTCCTACTTCTAACTCTCCATTTTGAGGTCCTGATCCATAGTGATGTTTTTCCACAGAGGAAGGAGAAGTGAAGGGTGTCATGTGCATACTAAAGAGAGGTCATTGTCTTGCATGTGAGTTACTTACTTGGCTAGGTTTCTGAAACATAAAACCAAAAATTCTCTCACGTGAACAAACCCTAAATCCCTAAACTGGCCCAGAGAAGCTGACTGAAGAGTCAACTCTGCAAACCAACGACACACAGGCACTTTTTCACAAGGACCCTTACAAATGTCACCAACTACAGGACAAAGAAAAACTGAGCTAGACGTATGTTTCAGAGTAGATACAGAAGATCAAAAGCAATCTGAAGAAGGCTTCTTTCAGATGACCATTAAATTCAAATTGAACACCATTATGAGCTCACTGAATGCTAAGTATTACTGAACAGAATTATGAAGTCTAATAAACACTCTAAAACCACAGGCTTGTTTCACTTTAAGAAAACTCGGGAGTTGCCTGGGTGGCTCAGTGGGTTAAGCGTCTGCCCTCCGCCCAGGTCATGATCACAGGGTCCTGGGACCAAGCCCTGTGTCAGGATCCCTGCTCAGCGGGGAGCCTGCTTCTCCCTCTCCCCACCCCTACTCCCCACTCCTGCTCTCTTTTGTTATCTAATAAATAAATTTAAAAATCTTAAAAAAAAAAAAAAAAAGGAAAGAAAACTCAGTATACCAAAATGTAACTTTAGAAAACACAAATCAGGAACAATTTGTAGTATCAATAGAGAATGCAATTCATAAAGCAACTGGTCACAGGGTTCCTCTGAACACTCAGGAGCTTCACATTTATAATATATAATTTGATGGGGCACCTGGGTGGCTCAGACGGTTAAGCATCTGCCTTTGGCTCAGGTCATGATCCCGGGGTCCTGGGATTGAGCCCTGCATCAGGCTCCCTGCTGAGTGGGGAGCCTGCTTCTCCCTCTCCCTCTGCCTGCTGCTCCCCCTGCTTGTACTCTCTCCCTAATAAAAAATCTTAAAATATATATATATATATTTTATATATATATATGTGTGTATATATGTGTGTGTGTGTGTGTGTGTGTGTGTGTGTGTGTGTGTATATATAATTTGACATGGGAAAAAAAAAATCAACATTTACATAAGCCTCTCCAAAAGTGTCAAATATCAGAAGTAAGCTTCACCGGGGCTTAAAAGAAGACAGCTAAAAGGACTATTATTTAGGGGGCTTTGAGTTTACTCTTGCTTTCATACTCTCTAAAACTTGGAAGTAAAAAGGTTTCTCTCCCTACCAAATTCCTCCTGTCTCCATTTGGCAAACACTGACTTTCCCCGTGTTTCCACTGAGGCTGAACTAACACGGCTTTTGAATTCTCACTTCCTTGTGTGGACATCAAGGATGTCAGCAAAGTCCTGGGAACAGGACAGCATGGGTTAGTTCACTGCTGCTGCCAAGCCCCAGCAGCAAGCTCGCGGATGTTTTCCCATCACGGGACTCCCCACCCCCAAAGCGGGTTTTTGCTGGTTTGCAACGGGACACTTGTTTGTTGCCCTTGATGCTTCTTTGTTACAATCTAGACACAGAAGATGACAGCAGCATCTGTCAAGGAGGTATACACAGCAAGAGAACAAATTAGGTCTGGTGGCCTTGATACCTGTACATCCCAACCTGTGAGACCAAAGGGAGGACAGGTGGTTCTACGTTTCACTGCTTCCTGTTTAAGCTCCTTTAGAGAGGCGCTGCCATGGGGGTCCCATTCATCAGCCCCCCGGGATGCTCGTAGCCTTTCCTGCGGCCAGGTGCCCATCCCATGTAGCTCACTGCAACTCAGAAACGGGACAGGCACTGCCAATCTGGAACGCTGGACTCCTATCCCCCCCAAACCCCCAGGGGCTACAAGACAAACTTATCCAAAATCTGGAGTTAGGAAGTTTCTGTTCCCTTTAATACAAAAATTAGCTTCTTTTAAAATGATGACCAACTACAGTCTAAAGATTTCAAATGAGCTACAGAACTGACATCCCCCCATGACCAGATGTACTGAGATCCCTGGATAAAAGTTACCAGTAATAAATTAAGCAATACTTTTTTATGTTGGGGAAGGAAACTGCCCACAGTACCTAGGGTGAACTTCATAAGAGCTTGTTTTGGATCCAAGATATAGTGAGACTCTTCTTTCACATCAACAATTGTGGCAAATTCCTTCACCCGAGTGGTGCTCGGAGCCCCCAGCCTCTCTGCATATAACCAAAACAAATTTGAATCCAAAAGGTAGATGTTCAGGGTCTTGTTGGTTCTGCAGCTCAGGCCTGTGAAGTTTGTGCTACTCACGTCCACTTCAGGAAAGAGATACCTGTTCTCCTCAATGTGAGGAACGGAGCCTGGGGGATCGGCCTCACATTTCTTCTCGAGGGAAGAAAACGCGACGGTCGGGGTTTCAAAGACACCTTGTCCAGAATCAATGAAGCCCGTCACGGCCCTGTTTATGGTCCTGCAACATGCAGTGTAATAGCTGAAGGGGCTGTAGGAACTCAGAAAATTGCTGCATTCTATGCTGCCCGACGCCACATGATAAAAGGTCTGCTCCTTGAGGTAGAAAGAATCCAAAGCTGCCGCCATCTCAAAAAAGCTGCACTGTGGCATGCCGACCGAGCTCGGCCTGACGCCTCCCGCGCTCTGGTTGACACACAGCTCACAGACGTTGTGGGTCCTGGAGACGGAGTGCCACTGGGGCAGCACCACGGTGTTGCAGCAGGGGGATGCCGTGATCAGCGGCGGCTCCGGCAGCTGCGCGGGGGGCTCAGGCGCCAGAGGCCTGAACACCGGGGCATCCACTCGCCGCAGGTGCTGAAGGAGCCGCTCCACCACCTGGTCCCTGTGACAGTTGTTGTACTCCAAGGCCACTTCGGTGATCTGAAACACAGGGCGGAGCTCATGAGAGGCGCAGCGATGGTGGAGGTAGGGAGCCCACAGCCATCGGGCCCAGGCAGCATCCTGGTCCGATTCACCAGGAGCCCGGGCCGGCTCTTCTGCTTACTCCATCAAACAGGAAAGCATTACCCCAAAGCTATGAATGAAGAGGCCTGGATTACCTTTCAGAACATGTCACTCTATTAACAGTGAGCCACCTGTGGGGAGCAGGAAGGGGTCTTAGAGGCAGACGTCTCCATCCACCACACGACGAGAGCCAAACTCCCCCCCTGCAACATACCTCCAGGCTGAGGGGCCACTCTTCCATACGTACGATGTCTTCTTCACCTTTACTAACAGTCTAAAAATGTCCCAAACACCTCATGAGTGGATCACAGTATTTCACGGCATACCTGTTTCCAAATAAATTCACACCTCACAGGAGGCTACAAATTCAACCTGTTCCAAACCATATTTATCCATCCTGTCTTCCCCCATAACCTCCTCCCCACCCTGTGCTGCCCTCTCTGGGAAAACAGCATCACAAAGTGGGAATGGTGATCCCTCGAGCCCCAACTTCCCCTCTGCGTCCGCACGAGCTTCAAGCCCCGCCACCTCTGACTTCAGCTACAAAGCCGGCCCCTTCGTGTCCCCATAGCCACGGCCTCAATTCAGGCCCTCAGTCGTCACAGACCACCACCACGTGTTCTCCCCTGCCTCACTCAGCCTCCACACTATCACTATTAATTTTAAAATTACCACCCTAAGCACAGCACTCTTCTGCCAAATGACATTCGATGGCTCCCTACTACCTGGAAGATAAAACCTAACACAGTCTAGCCTGCATCTGCCTTTCCAGGGTCACCCCACCCTCTTTAGAGTAGGCCTGGCCAGGACCTCCTCCATCCGACAAACCTCAATACTGTCCCCAAGGCCCAATAGCAGGGTGGCTGCTTCAGTAAAGCTAACGCCACCTCCCCCACCTCACCTGGGAGTTCAGCTCTGCCTCTTCAGGGCCCCAAAGCCCTTCCCACAGAGTCTCACAAGTGTCTGCTCAGATGCCCCTCTTCCCCACAAGCTTATGGACCCTCACGGGTAGAAACCCTGTTTGATTTCTCCTGTTCTCCCCAGAGCCAGGCACAGAACAAATGCACAAGAAGATCTGGTGAATGAATGGCATCTCGGGGTAACATACACACTCCCACTTCCTGGGGAGATTAACCACTTTACCCTTAGATCAGTACTAGCCCGGTTAGATTTACATTTCATTCTAAGACTACCTCCAAACAATACCTTTCACTACCCACCCCAGGTTCATAAGAAAAACAAGCAAGTCATTATAATCCAAAGGCATTTGCTCCACCTACTGTCTAAAATAGAATCACGTGCTCATTTGGATCAAATCTTGCCAGTTAGTTAAAAGGTGTTAAGTCACTCGGGATTTTGTTTCATTCAAGTGTGTGTGTGTGTGTGTGTGTGTGTGTGTGTGTGTGTAAAGCCACTTAGTGAGTACTTTTCCAATTTCAAAAAAAACTCCAAATTTTATATACGGTATTTATAGAGAGTGTTAATTCGAGACATATGCATTTGTACAGAAATATAAACTGAATAGTTCTCAGGCATAAGAAAAGATCACTTTAGATGATAAACCAGTGTTTCCTTTTCTCCCCCCACACAAAGCGTCTCAGCCCTCTCTGGAAAAGGCTCTGACAGCACAGCACACTAATAAGGTCAGGCCCATAGGATCCACAGGAGCCCAGCTGCCCTCTGGCCCCATCTGGGCACTGCTCTGGACCCAAACACACAATGGATTACCATTCCCACCTGTGCCCCCGCCCACCCCTCCAAAAACCCCACAAAAATTCAAGTATTTACTGCAATCTTTTACAAGAAGTCCAAGGAGGAGTATACTAAGGACAGCAGGGGTCCTTAAAGGGTCTTCTCTCCTCATCTCTTTTCACAACACTGCTTATAAGCAAAGCAGCCACGTAAAGGATATTTTTAATTGAAGAAAATATTTTGTATAGAGTAATGCTCTTAAAAAAAGAGAGGAATTCTTACTTTTCTCCTATAAATTGAACTAGTTTTTACTTTCACATTCCTTTCACACCCGGGGCAGTTTTGACAATGCAAGTCCAGTTCCATCTTTACATGTGAAACGCCTGAGGTCATACTTAATTTCACATGAACTACTGAGGAAAATCTGGCAAAGAACTTCAACTATTTGTGCTGTAAATGCTTTCTTCCATTTTCTTTAATCAGACAAATGTTTAAGCCAGAACAAGACAACCATGACCTTGCTCGTGAGGCTCACACACTGTGAACGTGTCAGAGCGGCGCTGTGAAAGTGGAATCGAGGCACACGGACTCTTTGCTGGCTGCAGGGAGCACGTCTTCTGAGCAGCACACTGGGTCATCCTATGACCTCTCCAGGACCCTCTGCAGAGACACAGGGGGCCAGCGGCCTGACGCTCAGCTCTCCCGTGGGGGTGCTGGGGGGCGCTGTGTGTGTGTCGGCAGCTGCCGGTCCCAAACCGGGGCTCACAAGGGAGCCGGCATAAAGCCGTCCTCTCGTGTGCCCCCCACCACACTCCCCACTACAGCTGCCTCAAAACCTGCTGCCTGGCAAGCCCCGACGCTACCACCCTCATGGGACGCTGACCTCTCTCCACAACGTAAGCTTCCTCAACTGCCTGCCCAACTGGGCCTCGAGGTGGGCATAGGAAAAAGGCTTAAGGCTTAAACTCTCCTGTGCTTGACGAGCTGATGAGCTTAGAACTCAGCCTGGGAATGTCCAAGTGTGCTGTTCCCCGACCCACCCAACCCAACCCTGACGGCTTCCTTACCCCCTGCTCACACACCCCACTTCCCGTCCCCACCAGCACCCAAGCTCCAGACTTTACTACTTCCCACACTCCTGGAACACTGCTGCCTGGAAAACGCCAAGCATGGGAACACGACTCTGCGGACATCTCTCCTTTGTCGGTGACACTGTGCTGGCCACGCTGAACCCTGGAGTCCTCAAAGTCTCACCCAACGGCCTCTCCTCTTCAGGCTTTCCACCTGGGTCTTCTCCAGGCAGCCCCTCCGGGGGCCACACAACCCGCACCACTTGCTAACACTGAACCCGCAGCAACCTCCCTACCGCCGTGCCTCTGCTCAGGCTGCGCCTTCCCTTACGTTTCCTTCAACCCATCCACATCCTGGCCACCCCAAAAGTCTGTCCCCCATCCCTGCCCTGCCCACAGCCTCAGCTTCCTGGCACAGAGCCCTCTCTCCTCCAGTTCCTCCTGAGCTGGGCCTGGAACTGACCTTCCTCCACCCTGAATTAATTGAAAGCAAGCTCCTCCTGCCCCTACTGGACAAGCCTCTGAGACCACGAGGGTAAGGCTGCGTCTTATCCATCTTTCTCCCCCATGGCTCCCTGACACAGTGCTCCATAAACATTTGCTAAACTGACCTAAAATGAAGAGGGAAATGTACTGCACAGAACACTTTACTTGGCTAATAAAGAAGCCATAATACCGCTGAGATGCCATTTGGTTTTCAACAATCTCAACCATACACTGAGGTTGGGGAATCCACTCACCTTGCAGGGACACTCTGAACTCTGAGGAAAGAGCCACAGGAACAAAGAGATTTAAAAAAGAAGAAGAAGGGGCGCCTGGGTGGCTCAGATGGTTAAGCGTCTGCCTTCGGCTCAGGTCATGATCCCAGGGTCCTGGGATCAAGTCCCGCATCGGGCTCCCTGCTCCGCAGGAGCCTGCTTCTCCCTCTGCCTCTCTCTCTCTCTGTCTCTCATGAATAAATAAATAAAATCTTTAAAAATAAATAAATAAATAAATAATAAAAAAGAAGAAGAAGAAGGCCTGGCCATAGATGGAGGAGTCAGGGGAGAGAAGGGAAACACTGAGCCAGGGAAAAAGGCAAGAAAGCTAGCGTCCTCCCACCAGGGGCCTAAATCCAACCACGATCCCCTGAACAGAGGACCGGCTCCAGTCACAAAATACTACCCAACCCAGGACGCTTACTTGCCCAAATCAGACAAGATAGAATTCTCCACAAAGAAATTTTAAAAGTCAAAGTAAAAATCCCAAACCATAGCTAATGCTGTGGTTAAAAACCCCACCTTTCCTACAAAGAGCCTTATGACTCTTAATAGTAGATGCAGTAAAGGCCTAGTAATTTGGGAGAATGCCTTAGTTCATAAACTATCCGTGTAGTGAAGATTTTCTCAAGAAAATAAGTCTTATTACTTCAAGTCCTCCCTAATCAGAGGAGAAGAAACAAAGCTATTTCATTTCTCTCGTTTCTTCCTCAAAGCCAGAGTAGCATGAGGGGTAACAACTCTCACAATGAGGCTCCAGAGTAGCAAAGTCAGGGGTCCGGCTGGGCAAGAGGCCAGTCTCCCTGCCGCCTCCAGGCAGACCATCAGGCTCACGCAGAGGGGCTCGGAGAGAGGCAGTGTCTGGTTAGCCCGGCCAGTGCTACACTGGCTGTCTGAAATTGGTTTTGGCCAGTTAAGGGATCCTTGAGGGAAGGAAAAAATAAACCCCCCAGTAAATCCAATTTAGCAATCCCAGGTACTCTCTGGTAATTGTTATTACTCTTTCTAAGTGCCTCCAAATGATCCATGTATAAAATCAACTCCCACCCAGAGAGCGTAAGTGCACCAGCCGAAACAGGAAAAGCAGAGGGAGGGGCAGACTCCTGACAGCGTCCGCCTCTAGAAACAGCTCTGCTTATCTTCACAAGAAAGGCTTAGAGAAACAAGGGAGCCCAGTATCACCACTGCCGCTCCCGGCTGCCAGGGGTTGAGGTCGGCCAGGGCTGGCAGTCAGGCCCAACCCCCCGACAATGGCCACCCCCGAGGCCACCCCGCACCCTGCCTGTGCTGCAGTCCAGCCCCTCTACGCCACTCCTGCAGCCGGTCATGGCGGGACGGAGGACTTCTGGTCCCACCCTGGGGAGGCGCAGCTCAGACAGGCCTGTTCTCGCCGACTCCCCCAGACCCGAGCAGCTGTCCGTCAACGTGGCCAGAGAGGCCACGGTGGGTCCTACCCCCGGCACCCACTCTCCTGCCCACTTACGGGAGGAAGGAGTAACGGCGCAGAAATGCAGTGGCAGCTGCTGGCAGGCTCTCGGCTCCTGGCGGAAATCACTGTGAACCAGGAGCGAGACGTCCAAGTTCATGAGGCTTTCCTGCTCCCTAGGAGATACCTTTTAACATTATGACTCTTACCTCATCTATTAAAGGGTGGCTTTCGGCTAAAGGATTAAAAGGTAGAAATACAAGAAGCGCCGGCCCCTTCTTGAGCTCATTGTTCAGCAGGAGGCTCTTGCCGCCGTGCGGCCGCAGCCATCGCAGGAGCGCCTCTCGATTCTCTAAGGCCCACTTATGGATGTTCTCTGCCGTGTAGTTGACGGCCTCCCTGCGAAAGACCTGCGAAGGACAACACAGGGAGGGCTGAAGGCAGGGCAGGCTCAGGAGGCCCCAACCACCCCACCACTGCCCAGCTGCAGACAAGACGACTCAGGGACGTGACCTGCCCCTGCTCCTCCAGACACAGCGTTTCCTCACAAGTGGTTGGAAAGAGCAGAAGCGGCTGCAGAGAGGTGACTTCCAGGTCACAGATGCCTCCTGTCCCCTTCAGCTGACTCGTCTACCACTGAAGAACTCTCCCGATCTGCTGCTGGCAACAATGACCTCTTTCACCCTGGCCAAAGGGAGCTATTACATTTTACTGGGTTCTTATACAAGGATTATTGTAAAAGGATAATGAACACCTACAGGAACGGAAGTTATAAAGTCAAGGATCATTTAGATTTTCACAGTGGTTCCTCAAAACTTGGCTCATAATGGCGGGAAGAGCCTCCTCTCCCCCCCCCCCCCCCGGTTAGGGCAGACCTTTGTATCTGTTCTGGCCCCCTGTACCCCCAGTGACTAGAAGAACACCTGGCACACAGCAGGAACTCAACAAATACTTGAAAGAATCCACAAATGACCCACAACTTGTACAAGCCCACAGATCACACTTATATGTACAGAATGAAGGAAAGAGACACTTAGATTTTTGTGCTTTGTTTCTCTGTAACAACCAAAGTAGGTCAACATAAAATTATGTTTGAAATTCCAAAAATATGCATCACTGGGTTTCAAATGAAACTCCCCAAAAAAGTGCTTTGGAGGGTTCCACAAAATGAGATCTTTTACACGCTCCAAAACAGAGAATTAAATTGCCTCGTGACAAAGATGTCCACTGGTTTTATGTTAAAATACCGGTATCCCAGTAGTAGTTCATTTGATAAAAGGAATTCTGCTAAACCAACCAAATGACCTTAAGAACTACAGACCTGATGCAGTAAGCCCAGTGCATTTGCCAGGGCCATTCCCACGGCCCTAGCTTCTCTGTTTCACGTTCCTTCCTCAGTGCCCTCCCCTCTAAATCCATACATGGTGGTTGTAGAGCATGCTACAAAAGGAGGATGAAGGAAGATGACAGACAGCAAAAGCAGAGGAAGTAAGAAGCAGCTCAGAGGCACAGGAAGAGAGCAGGAAGGCGGCAGAGAAACCAGCAAAGCAGTGACTCTCGAAGTGGGACGGCGGGAGTTTGAAAAAATATACTCAAACATCATGTACACATTTCTATTTGGGAAACACAAAAACACATTTGACTTTTGGAGTCCAAACTACAAGAAATACAGCACAACATCTGGGCTGCTAGGGAGCTGCAGAAGCCAGGGCGACTGGCAACCAAGGGGACACCCCGAGAGGGCCTAACGGTCCCCCCACAGGCATGCAACTTGCACGCTGAGTCAAGGGGAGCCCAGGTTCAACGGGCTGGGTACACAGGTTACACAGATACTGGTCTTCACTCAACCTGTAAGTCACACACACTGTCAGTGAAGTTAGAGACAGAAAATACTTAAGAAAAATAAACTCTCAGTGATGGGACTGAAGAAGCAGCAACAAATAGAGCAGAGGTACAGGACTAAGCAGGATACAGGTCAAAAGCTTAGAAATAGCTGAGTTGGGGTTGGTTCACCAAAAGCAAATGAAGTCAGGGAACAAAGACGACAATGGAAAACCAAGGCTCGCTGGGGTGAGAAGCCATCAACTTCTCACTGTGACTTAACAAGAACTTCAAAATCCATTTCATCACCTAAGGAGAAGAGCATGTCACATGAGTACTCCTGATGAATGGAACAAATGAACAGAGAACATCGCCCAATGGAAGCTTAACCTCTGAGAACATGGGCCCAGAGTAACAATTCTCCAATGCAACAATCCTGCAATTTCATCCAAGGAGGAAAACTAAGGAGGCTGTACCAGAGTCAAAGAATATAAACAGAATTTCTAGATGTTACATTTGAGAGCCCTCTAATGCAGGGGCTGGTAAACAGGGATACGGGCTCTAGCATGGGGTTGTAGAACTCTCAATTTGCATATAAAATCATGTACACTTTCCTAGGGAGAGTGCCCACAGATTTTATCCAATTCTCAAAGAAGTCCATGACCTAAACAAGGTTAAGAACCACTGCGCTAATATAAATGTGATTTCAAAATACTTACAAGTGATGTGTTGAAATGTCTATGTAAATACACACTTCCAGAGTGTACTAAGGATACCAGTTTCGCAAGATGTTTATTTGTGATAACCCCAAATCGTACTGTTCCTAGGTAATCTGAAACAGAAAATTTTCCTTTATTAAAGAAAAAGCCTATGCCTTAAAACAACCGCAAACCCAATGATCAAGTCTTGATGCACAAATCCCCAGCGCAAAGCTCTTTCCGGTCACCTAGCTTAGACAAGAAAGGAGGGGCTGGAGAAACCTCCTCATGAAACAGACCTCTTGCCTCCTCCTGATGACCATCCCTCACGGTCACCTGCGATGATGTGACCTCCTCTCCCGTGACCCCGTGCCCGTCTCTCATTTGCCCCACCGTAGAGCCCAGACACATGTTCTCTCTGGACACTCCCATGGCTGGCTCCTCGCCATTCAGACCTCAGCTCCAACCCCACCTTCTCCAAGAAGCCTTCCCTGACCACCCCACCTCAGTGCAAATACTCCGAGGATGAAGTCTGTAAGGGCAAACTGGGGCTTCCTCTCCACTCAAGCACTCTACCATTACTCTATTTTTTTATAGCATTTATTAATATCTACATAATCTGGTTGATTTATTTTGATTTTCTTTGGTTCAACTTCCTCTTAACTCCTGTGAAATTAGAAACCTTATTTATTGCCATTACCCTGGCACCTGTAGCAGTGCCTAGGCATCTAAGAGATCAATAGATACTGGTTAAATGAATGAATCTAAAATGTACAAAGAACTCACACAAGTAAATAAGAAAAAGAAAGCAGTTAAAAATGGGCAAACCACAGAAAAAAAATGTAAAAGGCTAATAATTACATGAAAATACACTCAACCTCCCTATTTCAGAGGAAAGCAAATTAAAACAAAGTACCCCTCTTTAAACTCAAACTGCCCCAAATCTGAGACACAGGAAATACCAAGTATTGATGACCACTAGAGAAAGGCCACTCTGATATGATGCTGGTGGGACACGGAAAGTGGCAGCCACTGGGAGAACAAGGGGGTGTGCTGCTCACAATGAGATGTGGGCAGAAGCTGCAGCCCCGCGCCCCACTGCTGATCCACACCTGGGCGCTCAGAGCCACACGTAAGGACTATCACCAAGAAATACTCTGGTAGAGGTTCCAAACAATGGAGTGGGGCTATCTATACGACATGAACATTTTTCTTGACACATGAGTGAAAAAGCAAGCTGAATAAAGGTAAAGTATACCTTTTTATCGGTTAAAAAAAAAAAAAAACACAGGGGCGCCTGGGTGGCTCAGTTGGTTAAGCAACTGCCTTCGGCTCAGGTCATGATCCTGGAGTCCCGGGATCGAGTCCCGCATCGGGCTCCCTGCTCAGAGGGGAGTCTGCTTCTCCCTCTGACCCTCTTTCCTCTCGTGCTCTCTGTCTCTCATTCTCTCTCTCTCAAATAAATAAAATCTTTAAAAAAATTAAAAAAAAAAAACACAAAACCTCACACCTTCTAAAACCACATAATTTTTTTCCTACAGGAATGTATGTTTTAAAAAAGTATAAAGACTCTGAAAGGATAATAAAAATAGTTTTGTGTGGGGGTAGAGATCAGAGGGGACCTTATCCTTATGTGTAAGCTCTCTTTTCTTTCCCTCAAGTAGATGTAGTATTTGTGTGGCTAAAAATTGACTAAAATATCTAGTATTAAAGGAGAGTGGATAAGATGGTGTAGGAAAAGGTACCCTCTTTCCTAGCCCCCTTCTGCTTTATTGGATGTTAACTAAGATACCAGTTAACTTTAAATGTAACCAAGTTCTATCTAAGTAGCCAAAATGTAAAAATATGAAGGTACTAAAACACACCTGGTTTCCAGCTTCACCCCCCACCACCAGTCCCACTCTGCAGCAGGGGTGTCACCTTGCTCTTGGAGGAGTTGCCAAGCGGGAGAAAGTGGGTGTGGCAATCCCTGAGACCACCTTTCATACAAATCTGATGAGTTTAAAATGGCACAAAACCAAAGAAACAGGAAGGGTAAATCAGAAACGACAGAGACTGGGTACGTGTGGGGGGCGGGGGACAAGGATGGGCAAGGAGAGGAAATGGGGTAGGGAGAACAGGGGTGAGTCAGCCTGACCCTCCTCCTCTGGGGACAGCTTTTCCTATCAGGACTCTCAGAGCCTAGGCGATATTTCACACCCTTCACATACCCACAAACAAAAGTCATTAAACCAACCAAGATGTAGGGGAGCCCAATGTGGAACACAAGCACTAACAAATAACTATCACGCCACCATGGAGGGGTGGAAGGGTAGGGAGAAAGAACTGAGTAACTGCAACAGTATCTTAGACTGAGTACCATAAAACTAAGGACAATGAGAGCCAGGCTTCTCAGGGTGGGTGGAAAAAGTTACACATTAATAGAGGAAAGCTACACTCTGGTGTTAGATTGGAATCAGAGGGCATTAGTATAAACTTACGGCTTTTCACACACACACACACACACACACAGAACTACAGATGTACGCACACGCGTGGGTGTAAATACATACATGTCCTTGCTCTACCCGCTGAAAGGGCCTACAAGTCATGACACCCGATACCAAAGAGTATACTCAGCACCCCAGTCTTGGTTTCTAATTGCCTTTCTTCCATAAAAGAAACCAGGGCTCCCTGGAGAAGAGGCTGATTCCAGAGCTGGGGCAAGGGAAGCACAAAAGGAGACGGAAACAACTTGTGTCACAATAAAAGACAGAGCACGTTCAAAGGACACAGGAGCCGAACCAAGACACTCCTAAAGGCGAAAGCTGGAGCTCTTTGAGCAAGAAGATCAACAATGACCAGTGTTCCTGAAAAGGGTCAAGGTCACACAAGACATGGGAAGACTAAGGAGTTGTCATCAGTTGGAAGAGACTAAGGAGAAAAAAGAACTAAATGTGATGTGGGATCCCATATTGGATCCTGGAACAGAAAAGAAACATTTCATGAAGACCCTGGCAGAATTTAAGTAAGGCCAGTTAATGATACTGTACCGATGGTAATTTCTTAGTTTTGACCAAAGCACCGTCACAAATGGTTGGTTATATAACATCTTAACACTGGGGGAAGCGAGGTGAAGGAAGAAAACAGAGGAACTCCCAGTCCTGTTTCTGCAACTTTTCTACAAGTATAAAATTAGCTCAAAATCTGAATTTTTTAAAAAAAATGGCATAACATGTAAGTTCAGATGCCAAAGCTGTCAGAAGAAACAGCAGGACGTGAGAGAGGGTTAGAAGGCACCGCTCTCCAGAAGAAGGCTGAATCTTGGTGGACAGCCACGGCTGAAAAGAGTAAAGAGGAGAAGGAAAAGCAGCCACTAAGGAAATGCACTTGACAGTCGGCCAGTGTCACCAACATGACTTATCGGAGCAGAGGAATAAAAAGTGACAGGCTGGGCGCCTGGGTGGCTCAGTTGGTTAAGCGTCTGCCTTCGGCTCAGGTCATGATCCCAGGGTCCTGGGATCGAGTCCCACATCAGGCTTCCCCCTCAGTGCAGAAGCTGCTTCTCCCTCTGCCTCTCTCTCTCTCTTATGAATAAATAAATAAAATCTTTAAAAAAAAAAGGGGGGGGGACAGGCTGATCCAAAAGTTGAAAGGTCCTGTTCAAAAAACCTGTATAACTGCATTAAGAATGGACAGCCTGCCTGCACACAGCAGATTCAAACATGCCCAAACATATCACAATTTTAAAACTTTACTTTTCACATACAGAGATATCTACGAAATTCACACATCTACTTTAAGTTCCTGCATATAGCGGAAACCTTGCTAGAAGAGGCTGCTTAAATTTGTGCTGTCACGTGTACAAGGAGTACTTGAATTAGCAGAGGAAGTTTATAGTGTTAAGAAAGACAAAAAAATGACACTTCTCACCTCCACATCCAGAACATTCTCTGTTAAGCAAGGGCTCCAAGGCTTTCTACAGTAGGAGTCTCTGTCATTTCTAAAATGAGTAATTTTGTCCTAAAGGCGGTGAAGCTTCAATATTTTAATTAAGGACTCCGAATTCGTTGAATTAAAAATAAATTTGGGGGCCCCTGGGTGGCTCAGTCGTTAAGCATCTGCCTTCGGCTCAGGTCATGATCCCAGGGTCCTGGGATCGAGGCCCACATCAGGCTCCCTGCTCGGCGGGAAGCCTGCTTCTCCCTCTCCCACTCTCCCTGCTTGTGTTCCCTCTCTCGCTGTCTCTCTCTGTTAAAAAATAAATAAAATCTTTAATAAATAAATAAATAAATAAATAAATAAATAAATAAATAAATAAATAAATTTGAGGGGGCGCCTGGGTGGCTCAGTCGTTGAGCGTCTGCCTTCGGCTGGGGTCATGATCCCAGGGTCCTGGGATTGAGCCCCACATCCGGCTCCCTGCTCTGCAGGAAGCCTGCTTCTCCCTCTCCCACTCCCCCTGCTTGTGTTCCCTCTCTCTCTCTGTCAAACAAATAAATAAAAATCTTTAAAAAAAATAAAAAATAAAAAAAAATTTGAAATAATGCTTCCCCCTCCCCCACCAAAATAAGGTCCAACAATGACATACACGATCCTGTTCAATTAATTTATTTTTAAATCTCAATAAACTCTTCTTAGCCAGATAAACTGGCCAGTTTCAAGTCTATTAATCATCTAGTGAAAGATGTCACAAACACCACTTGCAACATGTACCAAGACCAGGAAAGAACATCGGGGTAAAAGCAGTAGTTAAAACCAGTTTCTGTAGGTGGTCAGTCAGGCAACTAAGGAGGTCGAGTTGACCACAGCACGAAGACTGGCTTATTGGCCGCTTGCTACAAAAGGTGCTGAGTCCCTGGCTCTGGGTCCCTCAGATACAAGGCAGCCCACCACAAACACAGCCACCATCTAGGCCCATGGCACCACGTCACTGTTTGTGTGCTCTGAGTAATAAATGATCTTGATTGATCCATTAATCTTGTCTACTTTCAGGGGCGCCTGGGTGGCTCAGACGATTAAGCGTCTGCCTTCGGCTCAGGTCATGATCCCAGGGTCCTGGGATCGAGCCCCGCATCAGGCTACTCGTTCAGCAGGGAGTCTGCTTCTCCCTCTCCCTCTGCCTCTCCCCCTGCTCATGCTCTCTATCTCTCTGTCTTAAATTAATAAAATCTTAAAAAAAAAAAAATCTTGTCTACTTTCAGTACTTACACAGGTTTACCCCTTTACCCCAATCTTTGAGGTTGGCGTTGTTCTCTGCCACTAATGGAAAGCTCCACCCCTGCTTCCCACACTCCCCCTGGGCATATAGCTTCTGTCGACCTTCCCGTGCCTTCCAAACACCACTGTCACCATTTACCTCGTGGCAACCACCAAAGACGCATCCAGGATGGAAGAATCTGAAATTCCATCTGGTTTCTACTCAGATGCATCTGGCTCATTGCGATCTTTCTGGTTTACATCAAGACTTTTGTTTTGGGGCTTCTGCATAACATTTTAATACCAGACTATTTTATTTTGCTTAAAACCACGTGCCTGAAATTCAATTTTTAATATGAAAACTTCGGTTTAGTATTGGGGTAAAGCGCACACATACTGAGGGAAAATCTACTACCTCAAGGAGGCAAAATGTTAAAATTCTCAAACAGTCCAGAAAGAGTAACAATAGTTTCCTTTACTAGGAAAGAGAACAGATTTTCAACTGTTTTAAAATTATTAATAGGGGCACCTGAGTGGCTGAGACAGCTGAGTGTCTAACTTTTGATTTCGGTTCAGGTCATGAGATCGAGCCCCGAGCAGGCTCTGCACTCAGCATGGGGTCTGCTTAAGAATCTCTCCCTGGGGCGCCTGGGTGGCTCAGTTGGTTGGGCATCAGCCTTCGGCTCAGGTCATGATCCCAGAGTCCTGGGATTGAGCCCCACATCGGGCTCCCTGCTTAGCAGGGAGCCCGTTTCTCCCTCTCCACCCCACCCCCTGCTCCTGCTCTCTCACTATCTCTGTCTCAAATAAATAAAACCTTTAAAAAAAAAAAACTCTCTCCCTTTCCCCCTGCCCCTCCCCCACTCGCACACTTGTGCACACGCTCTCTTGAGCTCTCTCAAAAAAAACAGTAATAATAATAAATTTGCCTGAAGCAAAGTTACACAACTCACACTCACCAACTAACAGATAACCAGGGACACAAATCTGAAATACTAACTCAGGGATGTGCTTGCAGGAGACTCAGTAGCTCAAGAAAAAAACTGCTTTACCCTTGGACACTTGGATAATGAGGCCTATGTCCAGAGCTGCACGGTCCTATATGTTAGCCACTAGGAACATATGGCTAATGCGCACTTTAAATGTGAGTGAAGGGGGTGCCTGGGTGGCTCAGTCCTTAAGCATCTGCCCTCAGCTCAGGTCATGATCCCAGGGTCCTGGGATTGAGCCCCTCATGGGGCTCCCTGCTTGGCAGGGGAGTCTGCTTCTCCCTCTGCCCCCCCAATAAATAAATAAATAAAATCTTAAAATAAATAAATGTGAGTGAGGGACTAGATTTTTAACTTTATTTCATTTTAACTGATTTAATTTTAAATTAAATTGACCGACTCAACTCAGTCATTGGAAAACTTTTAAGTATGTTTAAACAACTTGAGTATGTAAACCTCTTTTTCCCACCGTAATTTTTATGTAATCTAAATACAGATTAAGTATTTCCAATGAAATTTCAGCATCTGAATTAAAATGTGCTGTTAAGTGTAAAAGTATAAAAAACTAGTGTAAAAGTTTAAAAGACTTGGTTCAAAAAATATACATATATAATATTTCAACAATTTTTATACTGATTGTATGTTAAAATGGTAATGATTTGGATACAGTGGGTTAAATGTATTATTTTATATACATAAGTTATTTTTACCAATTTCTTCTTAACTTTTAATGTAGCCAACCAGAAAATTTTACAATACCTATGTGGTTCATGTTATATTTCTACTGGACTATGCCTATGCCAGGGTGGTAATTGTGAAAAAGCAAGATTCATGTAAACTCAGGAAGAAACTTAGGCTGACATAAATCCAACAGCCAGTAAGTCTTAATAATGGTCAATGATCTGGGAAGGACACCTAAGAGAATATTTCTTGCATTTTTTTTTTCCACAAGAACCCCTCCAACAGCAGAGAATGATTATTTTTATTTTTAAAAGTGTGACCTTATCTCTCCTTCAGAAAGGAAAAGGTGGGTCGCTAGACCTTGTATAAACTGCTGAGCCTCTGAAGTTAATTCTCTCTCAGAGGCCTAGAGCTAACAGCACTTGGTGCACTGCAAAGTAAGGCACCCAAGGATCTACTCAAAGAATGAAGAGAGATGCTGGAGCTGAGCAGTGAGGAAATTTTTATATCAGGACTGGCCATGTGCTATCCAGCAGACATCTGTGTGAGCTAATCTCTTAGGGATTGTGGAACAAAATGGAATATCAGGTCAAGTAAAATACTCATGAGGAGAACGGCTAATAAATAAAGCATGATACTTCAAAACTAAATACCACTGGATTAAGTCATGTGGCTTTTCATCAGCATGGCTAAGAAGTCACTGACTCTCTGGGAAAATTTCTTTCACTTCTTTACTCTGGGAAGTAGTGACATTTCCAACAAGCAAACCTGCATCATGGTACCTTCCACCCTGGAAACCAGCCTCATTTTACTCTATACTCTGCTATTTTTATGAACTGCTTTCCCACTCTTCTTTCCAAGGTTTTATACAAGGCAGGAAAAGGGAAACAATAGGAATACATAAAAAGGGTAACACCCCCCCATGTTACTTAGCATTTATATAGTGATTTATATTTATTCTGTGGATGACTTCCCACATTTCCAATAATACATCCATCCAAATGAAAAAAAACCTTTAAAGAAATGTAATAGACTACAGAAATGTTTGTTTCCAACATACAAACTATAGCAATTACTTGCATTTTGTCACTAGAAATTTGACTCTGAGCCTTTGTGTATTTTCAAAATTCTTAATATAAAGCACAAAACAATTATCCAGAAAATTCTCTGGCATTTGGGCACCACAGAGACATGCACATTCTGGTGCCTGCCACAATACTGCTAAATGCTAAGTAAACACAGAACTCCTTCACCGGGACTTTTAATTTCTTATGAGTTAGGGAGGAGAGAAATGTAGTTCCAAATGTTGTTTTAGGGGAACACAAACTGCAAAGCTAAATATACACCGTCACATATACTAACATGACAGTAAACACCCTCACACCATCCGTATTCCACCAAAGCACAATATTAAAATGATCAAGTACTTCTCTTACACGTATTTCTTTTTTTTTTTTTTTTTAAGATTTTATTTATTTGACAGAAAGAGAGACAGCGAGAGCAGGAACACAAGAAGGGGGAGTGGTAGAGGGAGACACAGGTTTTCCGCTGAGCAGGGAGCCCGATGCGGGGCTCGATCCCAGGACTCTGGGATCATGACCTGAGCTGAAGGCAGACGCTTAATGACTGAGCCACCCCAGGCGCCCCTCTTACACATATTTCAATTAAATTCCTTTTTGTTTTAACACCTTCAGGGAAGGAGAGACTTCACAAAAGAAACCCATCTGCTTACAAATCCCTCCTCCATCCCCATTTAAGGCTGTTCTTACTAGGGTCTAGCACGAGGGTCACGTTCTTTTATTTTTTTCACGTTCTTTTTTTTTCTTGCGAACAACCCTTTACAAATATGAAAGCAATTCTTAGCTCCAAGGTCTACAAAATCAGGCCAAGAGCCAGTGCATTTTCAAACGGAAGTGTCTTTTACAGGTGACCAGGGCACAGCTCCCTCATGTTCCAGACAGGGAACGTGAAGACCATTTGGAAGGGGTCACGAGTAGGCCACGGTTACAAAGGACACCGGCTACTAAAATGACTTATTAAGAGACTCAGTCCAGGCCTATGGGAACTCCTTGTTAGGAAGATACTAATAAAGTTCCGGGGAAAATTAGAAAACAATGCTAGTTGCTAAGTGGGAGCACAGCCAATTCGTGCAGCGGGAGCTCCAGGAAAGGACCGGTGGTATGGAAATCTCCATTTGATGTCCGTAATGTGCTAGACGTTATGCTAGCGAGACAGTATTTATAAATACCCCAAGGACTTCAGCTAGGCCTTGAAAAATTAGGGAGGTGGATATTAACTAGGGAAAGGCATTCTAGTTAAAGCAGTATCATGGGCAAAGGCCAGGAGTCAGGAATCACCATCCTGTGCCCCCTGCCTCATCCCAGAAGAGTACAACAGTAAATGGGAGTAACGTGGTCCTGGGTTCCTAGCCCAGCTCCTCATTTACTGGTATGCAACTGTATTCGTTTGCTACCTCTGCTGTCACAAATTACCACAAATTTAGTAGATTAAAAAGACGTATTTATCTCACAGTTCTGGAGGTCAGAAGTCCAAAACAGGCCTCAAGGGCTATAATCAAGGTGTCAATAGGGCATGATTCCTCTGGCTCTTGGGGAGAATCCATGTCCTTACCATTGCCAGCCTCCACAGGCTGCCTGCACTCCTTGGCTTGTGTCCCCTCCCACCTTCAAAGACAGCAAGGGCTGGACAAGTCCTTCTCAAATTGCGTCACTTTGACACTGTTCTTTGCCTCTTAATTCCAATTTTAAAGGATCCTCCTGATGACATTGGGCCCACTCAAATGATCCAGGATAATCTCCTGTTCTCAGGGTCAGCTGATTAGCAACCCAATTCCACATGCAACCTCAATTCTCCCTTGCCATGCGACCATGTTCATAGGTTCTGGTGATTAGAACAGGGGCATCTCTGGGGAGCCACCATTCTGCCTGCCACAGTGACCTCGAGTCAGTTAACAGTCTCCTCAGAGGCTGTTTCCTTACCAGAGACAGTCACAATGACATATTCACAGTTTCTACTTCAAAGAGTGAAGAATGGATCATCCAGATAAAGGGCTTGACTAACAGAAGGGCTCAGCCTAGTATCAGCTTACCATACTCACCTTTACATAAAGGTGACTCCACTTGGTCAAGTAAACAAGTAAAGACCAGAACTGGGTTTGTCTGCACTGAGTTGTTTCACTGTAAGCTTGTGACTTTATTAGAGAAGGTGATCCCTGAGAGTTTCTTAAGATTTAAATATTTTTGGTTCTTTGTCTGGAGTCTTATCTTAGCTTCAAAAACATCAAACAAGCAAACCAAAAACCTTGGAGAAATAGGATACACACACACACACTCCCTAAAAAGGACAATCTTCCAAAAGTAGAAAATATCACAAAACAGAAAGTAAAGATGGTCCTATTTTTAAAATACATAGGTTCAAGGAATCTAAATATCTATAAATGACTAAATTTGGTTTGGAGCTTCCTGCATACCTTTTGCTTTCCCCAGCCCCTCTCTATCTTCTCTTTAGTTCCTTACACACTTACCTGAAGGCTGACACCTCATTCACCTTATACCTCATTCTCCCGGGAAACCCTCCCCACCCCACCAGTCACTTCCTCTGAGCTATCCGTGATTTGATGTGGATGTCCCGCCTCCACACTCCAACGACCTGTCACAAACCTGTCCCCAGACTCACATTGTAGGCAAGCCTGCCTGCCTGCCTCACTCTCTGGTGGTACTACATGTTGGGGACTAGTTTTTTTCATCTTTCTAGTTGGAGCACATAGTAGATCCTCAAATATTCGTTGAATTAAAAAGTCATGTTTCTGAATCTAACTTATGTGGGGAGGTCTGGCCTTAATTCTTACCTAGCAGCATTTATAAGGCTTAAGAGATAAGCCACAAGGGGAAGAAAAGCATCGCCTGTGAAACATGAGGACATCCTTGCTAAAATGATAGCAACATCACAAAAAAAGTCAGTTTTAGGCACAGGAACAAAAAGTATGGAATTTCTACCTTACTCTAATGTGTATTAATCAGTACCCAGAGGGCCTTAGAACTCAAGGAGACAGGAAAAGATTTCCCTCTACGAGTACAGTGACAATGAATGAGATTATCCGAGAATACCAAGTAATCCTAGAACCTGTTTCATTCACAGAGAACTGTTAAACCCAATGCCTGATCCAAACTCTCAAGAGTTAGATCCAGGAACCCAAGGGGAAAAAAAAAAAAAAGCAATCTCAGAATCAACCTTGCCTAAGAAATCAGTCCCTTGTTTTCTCAATACCTTTAAGAATGTGTGTCACTTATAGAATAAGAAAATCCTCCTCTCTGGACTTCTTGATATTACATAAAATTTCACAATCTAACAGAAAAGTGCTCCAAAAAAAGCTTTATTCATGAATAAGGATATGGAGGAGAGCGCTTTGTATGCATCCTGACTCAATTCTACCAGCAAAGCACAGCTCCACTGGACGCCACCTGGTGGAGTAGAGAGACCCTACACTGGAATTAGCAGTTCGTCCTCTAATAAATTCCTCTTTAAAAAATTCATTACAACAGTAGTTCCCAAAGGGTGTTCCTTAGAAAACTAAGGCCACAAGGTTCCCCAGTCAACTAAGTTTAGGAATTCCTAACGGTGGCAGAAAAAAGTAGAAACGACATCCTTAGTTAATGGATTAGTGTATTTTCAAGGTAACATTTAAGTACCATGTGAATTTCAGTTCAGTTCATTAGGATTCCAGTGTCAGGGGACAGAGAAAAGCCAGTGGAAAAACAGAGAAATAATGCTTCAGGAAGGGGCCAACGCAGTCCTGTCGTGAGCAATGCCTACACTCTGGTCTAAGGAACCCAAAAGGCCAGGCACGAGGAGAAGTGGTGGTGGTGGGAAGAGATCCAAAGTGACTTAATATCTCATTGCTTCAATCACTCTCACTTGAGCAATTTCAAGGTTAAGTGCCCTTTATTATAGTCATTCATTCAACCTTTTAACTACAACACTGAAATCAAGAAAAAGAACCACACATTAAACTACATGAAAATACAGAACTGCTGGGCACGTGGGCAGCTCAGGTCATGATCCTGGAGTCCCAGGACCAAGTCCCACGTCGGACTCCCGGTTCAGCGGGGAGTCTGCTTCTCCCTCTGACCCTCCCCGCTCTCATGCACTCTAATAATTAAAAATCTTAAAAAAAAAAAAAAAAAAAAGACAGACAACACAGAACTGCTATATAAACAATGGTGACAGTAACAGCTAGGAAAATAATGGACAGAAATATGACAAAGCAGCACCGCCCACACCACCTAACAGGCAGGCCTCCACCACAGACAGATCAGCACCAAGACTGCAATCAAGCAGAGAAGGACCCAGATAACTGAGATGAAAGGAAACAGTTAAAACAAACAAAAAGAGAAAGCAATCAGTATTAAGTGCTCAGGCGGAAAGCCAATTTTCCCTAATTCCATTATGATAATGTGTAAAAGTATCAAATGTTACAAAAACGGTCTTAAGAGAGGGAGCAAAGTACCACGGAAGCAGATCTTACAACTAAACGCACGCATTCTTGAGGCAGGCATGTACACTCTGGTAGCACACTCTCCACACTAGACACGAGGCTTCACATCCGGTACATTCTCAAAATACCTATCCACTGATGCCAGCCAGCTACCTGAAGACAAATGTCAGAGAGTGTCCTGGCTATTTCCAAGACAATTAAAAAAGAATAAAGGCAATGGAAAGATATGTGCATTTTGTAAACACTTGTGGCATGTTAAACCAGGACATCTGCTTTCTACCACAAGACTAAACACTTCTCTAGTTAAGCTCTCCATAACCAATTGTTAAGTGAGGCAAATGTATCTTAGGCCTCAATTTGTTGTACACAATCTAAATACAACCTTGACCTATAATTTACATTTCAAACTATAACATTAAAAAAAAAGTGTGCACACCTTTCTCTTACTGAACAGCTACTATTAATAAGTAAAATACTGTCTGACTTGTGGGTATGAGAAAGAAAAGCGGAGGAAAAAACCAGATGCTCAAAGCAAGGTTTTAGTGCACATATTATGGAAAGTTGTCATTCCAAACTTGCCTTTTTCTTCTAAAAATGGTTCCTTAAACCCACAAAAATGAAGTGAAAAATGATGAATCAAAATGAATCTCAGCTCCTGCAAAGTTCATATGCAAAGGATTTTACCAGACCCCCCTAGAGTCACAAGCTAGGGAAGAAATGTAGTCAAGGTAATCAGAGACTAGATTTATTCTGAGAAGAAACTGCCTGTGATCATTTGTCAATATCAGGGATTCGACCAAAGAGGTTTACTTTGTTCCTTCAAATAGTTTTTACTCATTTATCACCTTCCTTTGCTTAAAAAAAAAAGAAAAAACGGGGGTAAAAGATTACCATATCTTGTACTTGCAAAGGTTCTTCCAAAAAAGAATATTTTGGAAACCTCTGAATGAAAAAGTAATTTAAGATGAATCATTAGCACACAATATAAGCTAACCAGATAATAAAACATCCTTCCACCATCTTGAAATGTCCTCTTCAACTCAAAAACTTGAATGCTACCATCATGTCAATGAGTAAGTGAGTGCAGATTGGCCTTTCATGTTCAGTTTTCACTTGAGATCTCTGAGGCTTTCATTTTCTTTTTTTAGATTTTATTTATTCATTTGAGACAGAGAACGAGCATGAGCGGTGAGAGGAAGCAGAGGGAGAAGCAGACTCCACACTGAGCAGGGGAGTCTGACACGGGTCTCGATCCCAGGACCTACAGATCACAACCCCAGCCAAAGGCAGACGCTTAACGACTGAGCCACCCCAGGCGCCCCGGGGCTTTCATTTTCTAAGAACATTTTTGAGTACCGGCTTCTTAAGCTTTTTTATGTAGGCAGTATGCTGCTTTCAAAATTCAAACTTACACTAAGTCTTCTTAGTCACCTGAATCTGGGCAGCTCAGAGTCTTTCAAGTGGACAGACACATACTTATGTGACAGCATGATTTCCTCTCTCAATGTCCCCAAGGTGAAAAACACGAATGCAGTAGTTCTCTATGCATACAACCCTAAGACAGTGTCTATCTTAAAACAGCCAGTCATATGACTGTTTGATGTATTTCTAGTATACTATTCTAATCCTCCTCCCCTCAAAATATGGAAGCAATCTAATACCCAGTAACAGAAGGACAGTTACATATTTTTGGTTGATCTACTGGGGGAAAGATGACACAGCCATCAATCTGATCGCTCACTTGGCAAATAGTGACTGAACCCCTGCTATGTGCCAGATGCTGGAGGAAGAGCACTTACTGAAGACACACGGGCCCCACCCTCAGAAATCGCACAGTCTGAGGAAGACAGCCGTTAAACAAATCTCATAACTTCATACATAAATACAAACTATATTAAGTGCTATGAATGAGAAGCAATAGGATACCCAACTGAGATCAGGGGAAACTGTAGTAGTGGTATTTGACTGGATCCTGAAGGATGAATTGGGGTCTGATAGGTAGAGATCCGGGCCCTAGAGGCTGGGGAGAACGGACCCTAATGTGAGGAAGAAGGGGCAAGAGTGGGTACCAGCTGAGGGTCCACTGGTCTAGTCCAGGGGCGGGGGAATGGGCCTGGACCAGCACGGTAACAGAAGACACAGACAAGTGAGATGAAAGTGTATCCAACAGAAAACTGACAGGAGGTCATGACTGCTACAGAGAAGAACATGGAGCAACATGAAAAGATGGGCAGGACACAATGTTTCATTTAAAAAGTAGGGACCTCAAATAATACATGATTCAGCTGAGTATAAACAAATAAAACAAAATTTTATATATATGTATATGCTTGCTTATGCTGTGATGTGACATGACTTTTATACTTGTAAAAATACTTCCCAAAGGAAATGTATTCCCAAATTATGGTATATCCAACTGGTAATATAACCACTAAAACTCTGACCAAAACTTGTAACTATACATTCAAAAAGGTTACGGTATAAATTTTCAACTGCAAAATATATAATTGCAGACACGGTATGATCAAGCCACAGTTTAAAAAGCTAAACATCTTAGAGACTAGACTGTATTTGAAATGGCATAGTATTTTGTTTGCCAATAGAACACAAAAGAGTGTATTTTATATAAATACAGAGAAAAGGAATCGGGAAAATTAAAATATATAATCATAAGGGTAACATACGTAAAAGCAGATCCCAATACATACACATTTGTTGCAAGTACCAATGTCTGGAATCATTTTTACCTTTCTTTAGTGAGTGCAGCGCTGAAGTGAAGAAGGTCAGATAACCAGGAGGCTGGGGCGAGCCATTGAACTCAAAGTAGCCGAGGACTCCAGGCTGCAGGAACAAGAGCAGAATGAGGTGACTGAAGGACCCGGAGGCCACTGCGTCACAGGAATATTTTATATCTGGACATGTCATCATTATCTGTCAAATGCAATTTGTTGTGTTTCATTTTTTAAGAAGGCTAACCACGTGAACAAAGTTGCGGAACAGGACTGAGCTTTCCCTCCATCTAGACAACCAACAGGGTAAGGGATGGAGACGCAGAGCGTTCACAGGGGCATTCAGAGCTGAAACTTCCTTCCCTCTCCCTAAGTGGGTCTCTCCACCCTCTGCTTACAGTTCTTCGGCAGACGCTTAACCATCTGAGCCACCCAGGCGCCCTGCTTACAGTTCTTCTGCCCTGCTTAGAGTTCTTCTAGGTCCCTGGCTAGAAACCTCACCATCAAGTTCAGGTACTCATGCCTTTCGTTTAGTGTCTCCAGGCAAACTAAATCAATGATTTCTTTATAACCTCTCTCAGATTTCTTCCTCAATCGCTTCCTCTCATTTACTCTAAACATGCCTTCACACTTAGGGAAATCAGGTTAAATGAGACTGGCTCAGCTAGTGTTCAAGGTCATCCTTCCAGGGGCTCTTTGCCCCCACACCCAGACCCCACCTTATACAATGACAACCCTCCTCTCTGGTCAGGTCAGTCTGTGGAAGGCCCATCTCTTACCCTCTCGCTCCTCCACTCCCACAAGTTTCTTTCCCCCTGCTCAATCCATTTATCTAAGCTTTAGCACAGAACACCCCTGCATTCTGCCAAACCAATTAATTGTCCCCTACCAGACCGATCCTGCCTTCCACGTCAGGGTAATTGCTTCCTTCTCTTGAAGGCCCTGTGGCACAAATCTGGTGGCATCCTGTGATAATCGTATCTGCCCTAAAAGCCAAACTGTGAGATCCCTGGAGAAAGAGTGCCGGGCCTGGAGTCTGACACTGAATGGTCTTGGGTGGACCCTTCAATGGAAAGCCTCAGCCTCCTTCTCTGACAAATGCGGACAATTCATCACAAGGTTACTGAGAAGAATGAGCTTGATAAAGCACTAGGCAAATGTAAAGACCCCTTTCTGGCCCTAAAGCACATGCTTAATAAGTAAATGGAGCTGATCTGATCACTGGGACAAAATCAGATCCCAAAGGTAAAGTAGAAATGTAATCTGTTGGTAAAATTTTCCATCAGTACACTGTAAAAAAAAAGAGGAAATTTCTGATCTGTAGTGGAACACACACCCTTTCAAATCTAAAACACTTGCTTATTTTAAGATTCAATTTTAAATAAATCAACTGGTTTTTAGAAACTGAGAGTCAGAATGTTTAATCCTAATATCTAAAAAAAAGAAAACAGCACATAAATTTATTTCTCAAACAACTGAGGAAATCAGAAAACAAGATTTTCTTCTGCTAAATTCCTTCAACATGTTTTTAACAAGCCAACCCAGGACTGACTTCAAGTAGAATTACAGTGTTTGGGTTTTTACGGTTTCAAACAAGGCTATGACAGTGTAATAAGCTCTTCTACCGAAAACAAAGAAAGACAACATCTTTAGAAATTCTAGTCACTTTGTTAATATTGGGCACAAAAGACAACAAAAATGGAAACTAACAGAAAGACAACAGACTCACTTAAGTTTCTTTAAATTCTGACCAATCTTCCAAACCAAAATCAAATGGAATAAATTCATCCTACATATGCACACGGGTACACACAGTAGTGAAGTAAGGAAAATGCGAATTCTGAGTCTTCACAGAAAACCCAAACTCAACCTTTCAAAACGAGTAACGGGGTGGACGCCTCTATAAGGGAAGAGTTTCTTCTTGTTGACAGCCTCACCGCTGCAGTTTTCCAAGGGCCTTTGTAGTTTGGAGGAAGGAGCCTCATCTTCAAAAGAACCAGCACTGCAATTTTCAAGCACTTTGACCAAAGCAATCCCATAAACAATACAAAGCAAACAATCCCATCTGCAAAATTATTTTCACTTCTCATTGCCAAAGAAATGAAGACCATAAGACTCAACAACTACAGGGGATGATACAAAGCTACAGAAATTGGTAAAAACTAGCCATTCAGAACACAAGGAACAGGCAAAGTTTATTTCAAGTGTTATTTTTCAAATATGCACAATACCATTAACAGTCTATATTGAATTTTGAAAACTGGCATGTTTGAGAATGAACCTTAAATATTTCAAACAAAAAAGTGCATCTTCACACACAAGGACCTTCCTAGGTACAGGCCCATAGTTTGCTCAGCAGCAAATAAACCCAGGGGCCACTCTCAGGCAGACGACTCTGTCTGGGCCCCGCACACCTGTGAGGCTCTTTCAGATGAGACGGCCGAGCACATAGACCGGCCTGACGCTGGGCTGAAGTTGGGGAGCAAGCCCTGCCGGTCCACAGGCTGTCCCTGCTCACTCGGATGCTTACCAACGTGTGAAGGTCTTCCACCCCCAGGGTCCTACTGGTCCACTCCTGGATGCTTAACTGGCCTCCAGGTGAGCAGACACAGGAGTTCAAGTGCCCGTGCTCTTCCTTCACGCGTGTAACTGGTCAGGTTTAAATGGGACCCATGACAGTAGGAAGATACCTCTGTGACCTCCTCTCCTACCACTGTGCCCTCTGCTCTAGCTCCACCAGTCTTAGTCCTTCCTTCGGACCTCTGACTTACTGTTCCCTCCTCCTGCAGCACTCCCTCCATCTTTCCTCAGGGCTGCCTCACACACAGGCTTCAGTGGAAGTTTCTGCGGCGACATCCTTTCCTCAGAGGAAAGGCTTCCCTGTCTTCTAAAGCAGTTATACCATTCCTCCCTGCCCTTGTGTCTACCACATCACCCTCCTTCATTTTCCTTTGGGCACTTATCTGAAACAACCTTGTACATTAGTCAGAGCCGCCCTAACAAATTACCTCAAACTCGGTGGCCTCAAACAACACATTTATTCTCACAGTTCTAGAGGCTAGCAGTGCGAAATCAGGAGGGCAGCAGGACCGTGCTCTCTCTGGAGGCTCTGAGGAAGAATCCTTCCTTGCCTCTTGCCCAGCTTTTGGTGGCTCCAGACATTCCCTGGCTTGTGGCTGCATCACTCCCGTGTCTGCCTGTGGCTTCACATGGCCTTCTCGCCCATGTCTCTGTGTCCTCTCCTCTTCGTATACAGACACCAGTTATTGGGTTTAGGACCCACTCTAAGTCCAGGATGCTTTCATCTCGAGATCCTCAACTAACGACACCTGTAAAGACCCTATTTCCCAATAAGGCCAATGCTGAGGTTCGGGGCAGACAGGAATTTTGGGAGGACACTACTCAACTCCCTGCACCTTGTCTGTGTTCCTGTTTGTTGTTTATCTCCAGAGGGTCTCTGTTGTTCATCACTACATATCCACTTCAGACAGTACCTGGCACCGAGCAGGCACAAAATAAACATTTGTTAACGAGTGAAAGAATGGAGACAAAAAGATGAGACAAAGCTCCTCCTATAATTTAGCAGGACTAAAACATGATGAGTACCAGATTACAACTTGACCCAGTTTGCGTGCTTTTAATTCCATTCCATGGCGTACAGTATACTCAGCACCTGCTACCATGAGGAGGTTGGAAAGAGGCTATTTATAGGAGGCCAGCAAATCCTCGTCAGCATAAAATATTTCTTTGCTAAGTGAACACCATTTGCAGTGAGGCATACATTTTGGCAGACGGTGCGCACACCCTCTAGTGGCCGTAAGAATAGTAACCTCAGTGTTTCTACTCAATGGCACTAAAGTATTTCTTACTAATGTTAACTCACACCTAGAAAATTCAAAACTGTTTCATTCACAGTGCTATCAAACTAGGAGTTGACAGAGGTGGTATCTATTTATTTGCTCAACTGCAGAGCAGACTTTTACTAACAAACAACAGGATAACAGCAGGTGCCAGGCATTCTACTAGGTTTTTCTCCAAAAGGCTCAGGTTTTCTATCACCGGGCAATTTTCCTGACACCCTGCTTTCCCCTCCAAAAGAGTCCCAAGATTTTTTTCCCATCCCACTTAAATTTAAAACAATGTGGTGTGACAAACCTGCTAAGAATAAATTAATGGATGTATGCTAAATCACTGATCCTAAGTGGATAAATCACACAAAACTCATGAAAAGAATCAAAAACTATTTTGGCTGCAAATACAAGATAAGCATTCTAAATAATACTGTTCGCTTTTGGTAGGTAGGTTACAAGGCACAAATCAGATGATTCTGTCAAGTGCTTTCAAAAATAAGAAAGCATTATTGATGTAGAAGCTACTGATACCTAAGTCAAATGATACCTAAAAAATACTAAAATTAGAAGAGCCATAGAACTCCTGACTTTGTAAGTGACATTACCATTACCAAACGCTATTCCCTGCCCACTCAACTCGACATTCACCAAAATAAAAATGCCCTGGCATATGTCTGTCTATGTTGTCCACAAGTGATAAACGACACTTTCCTGTCTGTATCTTAAATAGGCAGGAAGAACCCTCAAGGAAGAGGGGGATTCTACAGCTGGAGGGAATGAAGAAAGTAGAATTTTTTTTTTAAGATTTTTTTTTTTTGAGAGAGAGAGAGAATGAGAGACAAGAGAGCATGAGAGGGGGGAGAAGCAGACTCCCCGCTGAGCAGGGAGCCCGATGCAAGACTCGATCCCGGGACTCCAGGATCATGACCTGGGCCGAAGGCAGTCGCTTAACCAACTGAGCCACCCAGGCGCCCGAAAGTAGAATTTCTTAACATGGTTTGCAACAAGAGGACTTCAAGCTCTTCTTCTCCCTCTGCAGTATCCGCTGGCAAGTTTACTTCAGTTTTTAGTGGCATTCATTATTTATAAGGCAGGTATGATTTCATTTATTTACTTATTTACTTATTTATTTATTTTTAAGAAAGCTCTACACCCAACATGGGGCTCAAACTTACAACCCCCGAGATCAAGAGTCCACGCTCTACCAACTGGGCTAACCAGGTGCTCCAAGGCAGGTATGATTTTAGTGCATGTCTGAGAAGAAAAATCTAGATGTTACCCTGCCTCAATACTGTGACTATCCTACATAGAACACCCACTCAGTAACACGAAATAGTGAAACCCTGCTGCCTTACCAGCAGGTCAACACCCATGGCCCCATCCTCAATCACTATTTACTCTTAAAAACCATTCCTAAAAAGGAAGGGGGAAAAGTTACAAATTAAGAAGCCAACACCTTCAAAATTTTTCTATCCTGAAAGAGAAAGCCTGAAAAATGACAGAAAATAGTTAAATACTCAAAGTTTTAACTTCTAGATCCATAGTGAAGTTTCAACTCTCAGACCTTAAACATTTCTTTGGACACAAGCAAAAATTTGGGGAGCCAGAAGCCCTGGGCTATAGGCCAGTCTCCACTGAGGGTTAAATTATACCCCTTGCGCCCCCCACCTTCCGAATCTGTTCCGAAGGACCTACCATTTCTATCTCATATGGCTATGAGGAAGATAAGAAGCAAAAGCACGTGAAAACTGGAGGGCACTTCACCAGAGCATAGCTTACACATTCTTTGTTGGCTAATAACAAAGTATTTTGGAACTTACAGAAACATGTATTTATAATATTCACCCTGCAATGTCTTTCTGTGATGTTCAATAAATCAAAGGCAAAATTATTTTCCTAAAAATTGCATCTGGGCTTGGTGTCATATTCTACTCAGTGCATCCGGGCTCAGTGACATTGCTAATGTCAGGACTAAAACCTAGAAAACTAGAGGTAATGACGAGCAAACCGATTTGGGCAGGTTTGAGATATCAAGTCAAATACAATGTTTTCCACTGGTTAAAAACCTTTTACTGTTTTCGGTAATTCAGTATCAAATCAACTGAAAGAGGCTTTTGGAAGGACTCATCTGAAGGACTTACAAAAATTCCAACCAAGGTAAAACTAGAGCACTTCTCTTTGTGACAGCAACATAAGCATATACATATATGGTCAGGATACACATAATAAAGTAAAAGTTTATGTTAAAGGTTATTACTTCCAGAATATCATCACTCCCCAAGTAATAAACACTAACAGCACAATTTTATGATGGTCCAAACTGCTCACAAATATCTCGATTAGAGACAAATGAATTTACAATTAATCAGTATGGTTTTCTTAATGAGGGGACAACTATCAAATGCACTCCTTCAAGATGCCACAAACACACCTAGAGACATAAGCAAAAAGCACTGCCATTCTAACAAACCTCAGAAGTGCCACAAAAACATTAAAGCATTACTTTATCCCAATTCTGGTATACTTAAATTTAAATACACTTAATATTGAAATCCCTTTACAAAACATAAAAATTATGAGATAAGGCTCTTGATCAAAAGATGTACCTTTCATAGTAAGATTTTTTTAAATTAGCAAGACCTTTAACATATTAGGAAGCATATTTTGTGGGGAGGGGCAGTAACAACTTGAGTATAAGGCTGAACATCACGGACAGCTCTACTGATTACAATACAACTCATCCTGTCTCTAGTCCCCCCCAGATAACGCTCCAGGATTTTCCAGTAAGGCACTGCTTGATTTCCATATTCTCTCTGCCACTGTGATACAAGATAAGCTTGCAACAATTAGATTGTGGCATTCTGTGTGCTACCTGAAAAAAAAAAAAAAAGATCTGTTTGTTCTAATACCTGTGAAGCATCCTAAGGCCTTATTCGGGAAAACAGTAATTTACAAGAGACATTCTCAACTGAGGCGATTTTGTCCCCCTAGGGGACATCTGGCAATGCCTGGCTATTTTTGGTTGTCACAGCTAAGGGGGGGGTGGGGAGGAAGTGCTACAGGTATCCAGTAGGTAGAGGCCAAGACTGCTGCTAAACATTCTGCAAAGTGTGGGACAGTCCCCACCCTCACAGAACTACCTGACTCCAAATGTCAGTAATGCCGAGGTTGGGAAACCTTAATTCAGAGGAATGTCCAGAAGCATATTGTGCTCTATAGCGGGGCCTCCAAAAATGCCTTTACCTTTCCTCTTTATTCGACTCTTGAAGCCATGGCAGTGGTTTCATTTCTGGATCTAACATTTTGCCGTTACGTTATCTTACAAAGAGTGTGCACGAAACCGAGACCATCTAGGCAGTGTTGGTATGTTTCACAAGATAAATGGTTTCACAAGTGCCATGCTGGGCTGGCCTCCCAAGTTCTTTCACCATTAATCAAATATTGTCTCTTGCCAACCAGGCAATTTCACCTCAGTGAGAAGCAGCCCAGTGAAAGATGATACTAACATGATAAAAGCTATCTACCCCTTGGGAGGAAGCATTCTATAGGCTGACAGGCCATACAGGGTCCCATCTTGGCAGCACCTTCTTGGTCCTGTTTTAAAGGCAGTCTAAACATTGCTGTACATCACTCTAACTCAGCGGGCTGCCGAAATGAGTGATGTCACCAGCACATCAGTGAGTCTGATGTGAACTCAGCATCAAACTTGGAGCATCATCTCTGAAAGCACTGCTAACACACAGATTCAGAGAATGCAGAGGCTAAAGGTAAAGAACCAGCCTTGCTGCTCAGTCATAAAGGGGAACTCGCCTCTCTCCTGCAGGTCCAACCACAGAGACACTATAGAGGCCATAAACAAAACAAGATCAGAAAGAGCTCTGATACAGACGTTCAAGAGCCATGTCTCAAAAAAACTTCCCCAACCAATAACTGACGAACCTTCTTCTGCCTCCCTCTCTCAGCCTCTAAACTTCACCAAAGCCAAAACAGTCAGAAGGGATTATGTGAGCCAATTCCCTACCTTCAGAGATGAGAAATCTGTGTAAAACTCAGAAGTCAGAGACTTGCTAATGTCAGGACTAAAACCTAGACCTCTAGAGTCCTAGCTGAGTCCTACTCCTTATCACATGACCCCTGCTAAGAACTGGCTCCGAACTCTCTGGATACAAATCTCCAAAGGAGCTGAAAATAATAATGAAGTTGCCTCTCGGTGCTCCTATTATAAGGCTAAATGATCTCAATGTTTTCCATACTTTTCTTTGAAAGGGTAAACACATAATATATACTATTTATTGATGTGCCATTGCTCGTCTGCCATTTTTCCCTTTATTTTTTTAGGAGAAACTCAGTGAAAATGTAAAGAAAAAAACAGAGGGTTTCAAGCAAAACTAGGCACAGTGTTCCACAGAAGTCCCTAAAGAGCCTACCTGAAGGAAGGCCTCTTTGCCCCTGCAGGTCATTTTTTATCATCTTGATTACAAAACAAACAAAAGATTTCTTATATAAGTAGGAATTCCAGCAAACATTACACACGTGTTGAGTTCTCTCAATAGTGCTAAATATCCAGGATTTTGCCATGATGCCATTTCCATGGATAAGTTTTCATTTATTGGGACTACATCCTGCAGGCATTTTCATGTCTTATTTAATCCCTGTTTATAGATGAAGGCATGGAGGCTTAAAGAGGTTAAGAAGCCCATAGGCCACAGAGCTAACAAGTGATGGAGCTCAGTGTCTAAGTCCCGATTCTTCACCATTCTGCCATATCGCCTCCATGACCGTCATCTACTGCAAATCTACATGAAAACCCACTTATCACACAACAATTGCAGCTAAGAGTGAAATGCCCTGTTCCAGTCCCCTGATGCCTGGCAGGTGAGTGACCTGCCCCATGTCACAGAACCAGTTAGTGCTGCCAACGGGACCAGGCCCAGGCACCCAGGGTGGCTCCCAGCTGCCAGCCTGCCCTGGCAGAACGAGAGACAAGCCTGTGAGGGGCACAGAGAGCCACCCCGTAGCCACATAAGAGTGAGGACACATTCACTCTAATGCACACCAGAGAACTTACACGCAGAATAACTAGGTATTAACACTGCTGCTTAGAGAACCTACTCAGCGTTAACATATAAACAGTGTTCCTAACATGACCGAAAAGCTGTAACGACATCCCAGTGAAAGAAATTCATGTCCAAGCTACATAAAATCTCCCCAGTGCAAAAGGTAAAATCCAACCCAGTCACAATTACTAAATCCTCAGTGAGGTCTGGATTCATAGGGTTTATGTCTCAGCTACCTATGGTCCTGTATCTAAGTATCATTTTTACTTGCCATACCCAAGTACGATTTACACTTGCTACAATGACTTTTTCTGTGGAACTAGTCTTAATTTATTTAGACCGTTTTAAGCTTTATACTGGCCTCTGATTAATAAGTGGTCCTGAACACACACTAAGATCCTATAAAAACAATTTATCAGGGGATGAAGCTGGCAATGGGAAAGCAGCAGAGAAGCCATGTTAGGAAACTTTCTGTTAATAAGACCTTGAAAGAGTTATGCACTTTATAAAATAGGAGGGCACACATTCCCAGTTTTTTTTAAAACTAAACTACAGCTGACAAGTAAAACCAAGTATTCCATAGTAACATGCCATACAGTGTCAAATAAAATTTTTAGAAATTTGCAGGTGCATATAAACCTGTAAGTTAATTTTTATATGCTCTAAGCTCATCATGAGACAAACTGAAAGTCTGCGGGAAATTCCCAAACAAAAAATTCACAAGGTTTACAAGTGTTCCATTCTCTCAAAACTCACTTGGCTAAACCATCCCTACAATCGAGTATCTCAAAAATCATTTAATTGGGGCTTATCTATAATGTGATCTTTTCATTGCTGCAAATCAAGAGGTATAAAAAACCCTTCTAATATAAACAATCCAACACAACCCAATGAAACCTTGGGGATGGGAGGAGATATGAAAGACAGGTACCTCGTAGTTTGAGAGAAAATCTAGTAATTCTGATTGAGATGGGATGTAGAGAAGTGGTTTCATCACCCGGCGGACAAACTTCTCAATGTAAACAGCACTCATGGGGCCTTTGTATTCGATTGGTCCAAAACTAGTACCAAAAAAAATAAAAATAAAAAAATAAAAATAATACACCATGCATTAAACCTGTAACGTATAACTGAAATCATCAACACCACAAGACGATCCTGACTGCTTCATAGGTAAGTAGCCTGTGTCCCGGGAGGTGAATGGAGGACCAACTGAGAGTAAGCATTTCATGTGCCGGGTGGCACAAGCAGCCACTACTTTTCTATGAGCTTAATTCAACTGCAAACTGAATTTCAAACAAAGAACATTCATTCTAGCCTCTGGGGGAAAAAGAAAAATTCCCGTAATAGTATTTCTTTAAAAAACAAAACCAAACAGAAAGGCAATCCTGGAAACTGACCAAATGCTAAAGGATTGCAGGATCTTAACTACATAATTCAACGTGGGGGGGGGGGGGGGACGGGACTTTCTTTTACACATCACTCTGAAATAAAAAACAAGCTGAGCAATTGGCCCTTGGCCTACTAAAATGTACTTATTAAATATTCCCATAGGCACTTACACAAAGGATCACTAAATAACCTATTCAAAGCTTTACTGTAACAAAAAAAGACAATGGCAAGGGACAAAGTTAGGGATCTACAAAAATGATCTTATTTTCCCTTCCAGGTGTGCTTAGAGATGCACAGGAATTTGATTTAGCATTGCTAAGAAATAAGACCAACTTTCAGTTACCCTCCTAAGCTAATCAGAATCCTCACATGGCTTTCTTCAATCTTGCACAACGCAGACGCTGCTCAAATATAACTGAATGGTATGTGGCAGGATGGGGGAGTAAGTTAAAATATAATAACTCCATAACCATTCTTCTAAATAGAAATTGACATTAAGCTTGCTGTTAATAGCAAAATAAACAGAGCATAGTAAAGATTTACATAAATGCTGTGACTGTGATACCATATGCTTACATAAATGACAAACACACATATAATGGGATGAGATAAACACAATTCCTCAGGGTGCACTGAAAATATGATGCCAAACAAAAGAATGTTAGCATGAAAAAAGTAAAAATAGCACTCTACATGCACAGCTGGGAGACAGAGTTAACAACTCTATCAATTCAAGACCTACATTAGTTTAAAAATTACCACCACCACCAACCCCATCAGCCACTAACAATTTTTAATTTAAAGGAAGAAAGCAAAAAATCATCTGATAACACATTTTGTTCAGCAAAACGGAGCCAAAAGATCTGGAAATGTCATCTACTCAGGCAAACAGGCTCCTGGAGGGTCGTTAGAAGGATCCCAGTAACTTGTAAAAGCTGAGAAGATCTCAGAATGCAGGTGCATAACACATTTTACCAACATACCACAGTCACAACCACGGGAAGAGCTGATCCAGGGCTGCTGAGCCTTGGAAAGAGTGTTACAAGAAACTACTCCCTGCCTTAGAGCCTTTTATAAACTTTCTTAGTGACTGGTATCAATACAAGAAAAAAAAATGGAATCTACTTAAAAGCAAAACAGAAAGTCTATTAATTTCTCTAAGCAACCACTAGTAGGTAAGCCATTACGAACACAACAACAACAGAAACACACAAACAGCAATGGTCTGTCTGCCCAGGGCTGAGGCTAAGGGGCCACATTTGCAAGCACTATTAACCAAGAGAACCTCAACACCACTGAATGGTCACAAGAGAACTTAGTTGAAGACATACATTCATTCGTGTGTGTTATGTATAAAACAGAGAACTTGCAGATTTTTAAATAGGATATGAAAAGGCTACACTTCAGGTATCTCTGTGCCTTAGCACTTGCTTGCTTTTAGTACACTGGGAATGGGAGATATTCAAGTGAGTATTAAGAGGTCTGAACGAACTGAAACAAGTAAAACCTAGCAGGCAAAGATGAGGGGCAAGCACTTCAAGGAGAGTATCAACCTCAAATTCCTCAGCTGTAAAACAAGAAGGATGGACTAGATGTTTCTAAAGTTCCTTGCCTGTCCTTTCAATCTTTCCATAAATCTAAGAAAACAAACAGTGTAAGACAATATACTGCACAGCCATATAACCCAAAAAGATATTTTGTACTTGATTCGAGGGAACTCTCCTGATTTTAGCATCACATCAAATTAGGCCCACCTCTGGGCAGTTGACTTGGTTACCTAGTGGCAAGGCCTATACTCCTCACTAGGCACCTGTGCCCTATTTCCTATCTCCAAATATTGTCTACTTCCAAAAAGAGAACTGCAGGGACCTTCGCAGGGCAAGCTTATTTATCCCATTACAGAGCAAAGAGCTTTAGCATCTTCAAATGCAAGAGTTTACTCTCTGAGAAGTACTCTTGTATCTAGAAGAGATTTTGAAGGTGGAGATGGGGTAAGAAAGTGCATTTTTGTCAAATATTACTTAACAGCTCTTGAGAAACAATACTACATGCCACACAACATTTTATGTTAGAAACATGAGGTATGATGGAACATGACAGATAATCCACAAATGATAGTTTGATGTTTCTTATAAATCCTCACTGATTAAAGCCTAGGGAGTTCAGAGGAAGGGAAAAAATAAAGCATAAAAAGTAAAGCTCCTACTAATCAAACATTCTTTACCCATTTTACCTTCATTAACAAACTTCAAGCCAATTACACTGAACAAAGTCTAAAGTTTCACCTGTCTCCAAAATTCTTCAAGACCAATTTTAGACATTACTTAACACGGTCTGGGCAGTATTCCAAAATCAAACACCAATATTTCTGCAGCATAATAAATAAACTGGCTCCTTAAGTGCGATAAAGACCAAAGGCAGCCTCTTGTTACTTCAGGCTAGATGAATGCATACAGGAACAAAATTTACGAAAACTTTTTGGGTCTTCAAAGCTCTTTGGATTTCAGGATTATGGGCGTAGGACCGGGGACTCGTGGTAATTTTCTTCCCAGCTGAAAAGGTGCTAAGATTCCCTCCTGCTTAGTATGTTGCCAGGTGACAGGATAAGGACCTTTGTGTATTTTCAGACAATAAAGTACTTCAGGATGTCTGAAATGTACAGCCGCACAATAGGGCCACTAGCACTACCAAAAACAATGCCAGACACTACGTAATGATATGAAAAAAATGTTCACACAAGCAAGAAAAAGCAATTTAGGAAATACTATTACTACACAATCCCATATTTTTATTTTGGGAAAAAAAGAAAGAGGGTGGATATGTATAGTCAGAGGACAATATAAACCAAACACATAATGATTACGTATGGCTGATTAAATATCCAGATTCCTTTATTTATTTTTGCTTATCTGTGTTTTTTGCTTATCTGTACTTTCTCAATTTCCTACAGTGAATATCTAATACTTTTAAACAGAAAAAAAATTCACTTTGGAACGTAACTGGAATTAGAAAACTAATTCTTACCTCCGATGATACAGATATATCACGGGGAAATAAAAGAAATGCTTCTGTTTTCTGCATTTCCCCTGGTTCCACCAACAGTTAATTGCCACAAACAACACCTGCAGAGCCAAAAAAGGTTTCAAATGACTATGAATAACAACTGAAAAATTACCAAGATTTTAAAGATAAAAATCATAGAAATGGAACTATTCCTCTCTGAAACAGAAAGTGAGAAAAAAATTATCTCCAGTATTCAAAGAAGGTCATCATCTACCACCACACACAAAAAAAGACAGACCTTTATCTATGGTGTCTAGCTAGGACTCTAGTATTTTACTAGTATTTTACAGTCTAGTCCAAGAGGGAAATGATTTGCTTTGAATTCTAAAGTGAATGAGCACCAGCGAGCTTTTTCTAAGCGTGATTACACTAAAACTCAATGGAAGGATATCTTTTGACAGTCAAACCGAGCATGGGAGAAGGAAAAATAATGTTAGCTGCAAATAAAACATCACAAATATCAAACTCCATTTTTAACAACTATATTAAAAACCAGTAAGAATAAGAGAATTACAGCTATGCTCTAAAATGTAGTATTAAGCAGCAAAAATACAAATTAAATACATATTTATAGGTAGATGCTAAGGTATTTCAGAAGTGTCCTTGTGTCTCCAATCTACTTTGAAAAGTACCCAAAAGAAGATGGGTTCATAGATTAGAGCAGGGTTTCTCAACTTCAGCACTACTGCTATTTTGGCCTTCCACTGTTATGAGGCTTTCTGTATGTGTGTTTTTGTTGAGGGGCAGTCCTACACACTGGTTGTAGGGTTTAGCAGTATTCTTGGCCCATACCCACTACATGCCAGCAGCCTCCCCCCCTCAAGAGTGATCCCCAAAAATAGCTCCAAATGCTTCCGAAGGTCCCCCGGGGGAGAAAATTTCCTCTAGGTGAGAACCACTGACTAGAGGAATGGTAAGAGAAATAAATACATGATCAAATAAGCAAAATAAAATGCCCTTAACAACATTTAACTGGCAATCATATATACAATTCCTTTACCTTTGCTATGTGAAGAAATTTTCATAGTAATACTGAAAAAATATGAAGATTACAAATGAAAAGTCACTTTCAGAGGCCTTCCTTATATGTTGTAAATAGCAATATTGCTCAAAACTTCGTGGAAGCTCTTTAGAGCTCCTTTTAGAGTCCATTTATGAGAAAGGAAAACAATACCTTTACTTAAAGGTGACATCTCGTTTTTTTACTCAAAAACAGGGCACAATCTACCATGTTTGCTAATTTTACTAAAGCAGTGTGGCTTAAACGATTTTTGCCTGTTTCCAAAAATAAACCCCCTCCTTTTCCCTAGTGAGAACACAGAATAATACGTTCTCCATTTGGAAGAAGCTGGAAAAAAAATTTGAAAAAAGCAGTGCCCGTTAGCTGTGGGTGGCACTATAACCTTCACCACTTGTCATGTGATCCTTAGCCAACCGCTCCACCATCCAAGTCTGAGGTCCTGTGCTTCCAAGCACAGGGATGCCAGCGCCAGTGTGCAGAGCTGTCATGAGAAACTGCACAGGGCCCAGCACACCAGAATGCCGTTCCGAAAATCACTCGGAAGGACACCGCTGCTTCAGCTTACAATAAGGTAACAAGTAACTGACACCTGCCCCAAACACAGATTTCCTCCTTGTTCCCCACATGTTCTCTTAATTCAGAAAACTTAGGGAATGCCTGGGGAATGAAGTGGTGACTTCTTTTATGCTAACCTATCGCTTGCCTCCCAGCGCTCCATTAGAGTTCCTGCTTCCTCCCTGGAAGTGTCTGCCAGTTTGGTTATTATTACTTTTTTTTTTTTTTTTTAAGTTAGCTCTACTGCCCAACTTGAGGCTTGAACTCATGAACCTAAGATCAAGAGTCACATGCTTTACCAACTGAGCCAGCCTGGTGCCCCTATTATTAGCCATTTTTAAAGGGGGAGGGGGGTAAAGGGAGTACAGGGAACAGATCGATCCCATGGGTCCGAAGTCGGAACATAAAATCACAATCCCCTCAGAACCAGTGTCCCAAGCAATAAAGAGTTCTAATGAAGAGCTAGATTTAAACAGTACTTTGCACCACATTCAGGGATCTATAATGGTTCAAAAGGCTTTGCTGGGTTGGGCAGAAAGCCTCACCAGCATTTATAACATTGTTTCTAAGAAAAATCAACCCAGAGCTCCAAAGAAACTTCTGGAACTCAGCTGCCTGCATAAATTACCTCAGATGAGTGGTTCTCAGCAGCAGCCTTTTAGAAATCTGTGCGATGCTCTTCTGCTTGTTGCAGTGACTGGGAGGCTACAGGGCATGGGGTGAGCAGGCACTGTGGGAGATAGCCCATGATGCTCGAAACTGCGTTGCACAGGGAAGAATTATCCCCAGCACCCCAGGGCAGTTTGAAATGTCCTGCCCAACAATGAGGCTGGAGAAAACCTGTCTGTTAGTAATCAAGCCCAGGACCTAATTCCATTTCATATGTGAATCCAAAGTATGGTTTTTGTATTCACTGAATTTCTTGGGGAAGGCAACTCCTATGTAAACCCAAGGCAGAAATTACTTTGTTTGGTTCCAGCCTTTACCAAGGGCTGTTTACCGCTTAGGAAACTCGAATCAGTGAGGGCAGTGTCCCCACGGCACCTGAATCTCTAACACAACACACCTCTACCGGTCTGCCCCCAACAGTTCTCCATAAAGGGACCAGGACCTATTTTGCCCGAGCATTTACATCCTGAAACACACATGACCTGACTGTGTTACTTTTGTTTCCCCCACCTTTATAATTATAATATTAGTGGATTGGTTCTTTTGCAATTTAATGTGCAAGGAAGTTTTATCATCTATGAATTCCTTTTCAGGACAGCAAAAGACACCTCATAAAATATTTGTTTTATAAAAGGCAACTGGGATCCACTGGGTTGAAAACCACTGCCATACAGATGACTCATTTGCCCAGCCCTTTGGTCTAGCACAAAGGTTAACCTTCATTAAGTATTTGTTGCATATAGCTCTGGTCCAAGTATTTCTATTTTTTTTTTTTATTTTTACTTTTATTTATTTATTTATTTGGTCCAAGTATTTTTAAAAGGTCAGCATGTTACATTGTAGTCATGACATATAAATCTGTCTTACAGCGGGGCACCTGGTTGGCTTAGTCTGACTCTTGGTTTCGGCTCAGGCCATTGATCTCAGGCTGGTGAGATCCAGCCCTGCATCGGGGTCCATGCTGGGCATGGAACCTGCTTAAGATTCTCTCTCTGCCCCTCCCTACCCACCCCAACCCCATGTGCATGCACACACACGCGTGCGCTCTCTCTCTCTAATAAATAATGTGAATATTAAAAAAAAAGAAAGAAAGAAAATAACTCATGGACAAGTATCCAATGGATATTCAACTAGGCTTTTCAGCATTGAAACCAAACAGCATGGCACCCTGAGATGAACACTGACCTGCATCACAAGGAAACACAGCTCAGTGTTTCCCTCTCCTGCCCCCTCTCCTGCCTCTAACCAACTTATGACCCTCACCATCAGAAATCCTTTTTCTTTACAGAAGGCTTTACAATTTTTTTAAAGTAAGGCTCCTGGCCTTCACCCTGGCTCAGTCAGCCAGCTGGGTAAAGGGGTCTCTCTGGGAACAACCAGCCCTGCACACAGGGCTGGCTCATCTATTTGTAGGCTGAGTGTCAGCATTACCTGGTCTGAAAGCTGACCCGCTGCTTGCTCAATCTCTGACCTGGCAGCAATGGACTGGCCACACCACGGAGCGTAGAAGAACAACAGCACCACCTCTGAGTCCCGGCGAACATGCTCTGCGTAGTCCAGCTGCCCCTGGAAGAGGTCAAGCACCGGAGACCTCGAGGAGAAAAAGCTGACAGGTGGCTTTGCTGGTATTATCACATCTTTTGCTCGACTACAAAAGAGCAAACACAAACACGATTGCTAAGTTTATCTTCTTCTAAAAACAGCTTTATGTGGAGGGAGATCGAAGCTTAAGAGAACAATCTCTGGGATTTTTGAATAAGATTGAATAAGAACATGGAGTTTCTAAAACATCACCGAGGAGTAAAAAATATGCTGTGCTAAGGCAATATTTAGCTGAGAGAATGCGAGATGTGACCAATATGCTGAAAACAACTCTCTAATACTGTCTCCCCAGGTGTGGGGTGGGAAGGCAGCAGAGAGCAGAGGAGAAGGAGGTCTTAGAATAATCCCTATTCTTGCCTCCCACACCCAACACACTCCTCCCTCACCTCTCTGCAACCTGGCTCGCCAAAGGAGCCACTGATCTCCAGAGCTTCAGAACAACCAGTGAGCTTGCTCAGAACTAAAGGGAGGGAGCTCTCGTGGCTACCACTAGTAAGATTTCTATGGGAAATTCTTATCATCGACCCACTCTGAGAAAACATTATGTTTATGAGCTGGAGTTGGCCTGTACTTACCCAGGGCATTCAGGCAAAAGTAATAAATAATAATGTAGTTTCTCCAGATATATATATATATTGGGAAGCCACTAAAATGGAGCGGGGAGGCCAGAAGGGGGAGCCAGCACCTCTCCATGTCAATTACAGGAAAAAAATGATCAATTAGACTCCAACAGGAGAATCCTCAACAGGAAAAGAATTACAAGCCCCAACAGGAAAAGATGTAACAACTCCTACAAAAAGACTGACTACTCCAGCAATCAGCCATTGAAAAACTGTCATCCCCCCCAAACTCTTGCTTCTCTCCAATGGACTTTCTTTCACAACTACCCCTCCCATCTTCCCCCTTCTCCATAAGATAATGTTGTTCTCCTTTGTCTGTGGGACTTGCCTATGATTTGCCACAGCTTGCATGTCCTGGATTGCAATTCTCTGCTATTTCTGAATAAACCCATTTTTCTGGTAAAATAACTGTTTAATTTTTAAGGTTAACAATATCATGATCCAAAGGTTAATAAAGATGAATAACAAAGTATCAGCCCATTTTAACTGGAAAACAGTCTTCCTGAGTACCTGAAGTTCCCAAAAGGGAGAGACCAAGAGAAGACAGAAAAGAATGAACAAGTGGTCTGAAGTCACAGAGCTGCCACTATTTTTCCCATCAAGACAAAATATCTTGGCTGAGGCTGCACCCCACCAGGTGAAAGGAGCTTAATGAACACCTTGAGCTGTTCACACATCTGCACTACCATGGCATAAAACCATTACCGTGATTTAGCCCAGAAACCAACAGAATTAAAAGAGACCCTAGAAAAGATTCAATTAACCCAAAAGGCAGAAAACGACCAAGGAAGGAACAAAAACCAGAAGGCACAAATGGAAAACAAACAGCCAGAAGGCAGGATTATACCCAACAATATCAAATATTACGTTAAATATGTAATTAAATATTACATTAAATATAAAAGGACTAAACCACCCAATTAAGAGGAAGAGAATGCCAGACTAGATAATGAAGCGAGACCTACCAAATGCTGTCTAAAAGAGACCGATTTTAAACATAAAACATAGGATGAAAGCATAGGATGGGAAAAGATAAATTATCTAAATAGTAAGCATAAAGAAGCTGGAGTAACTCATTAAGTGAAAGAATAAACTGGGGTATATTCTTACAATTAATTGTTACTCAACAATAAAAGAACTGATACATACTATAACTGGATGAATCTCAAAATAATTACATTGAAGAAGTCAGACACTAAAGAATACATATAACATGAATGCATTATATAAAATTCCAAAACTAATCTATAACAAAATAATCACACCAGTGACTATCTAGAGTGGGAAGTGGGGCAGGGACACTGACTGCAGAGGGGTACTGAGGAAACTTTCTGGGGAGGAGGAAACGTTCTCTATCTTGACTGAAAGGATGGAGGTGGTTAAATTTATCAAAAGTAATTAATCTGGGGACGCCTGGGTGGCTCAGTCATTAAGCGTCTGCCTTCAGCTCAGGTCATGATCCCAGGGTCCTGGGATCGAGCCCCACATCGGGTTCCCTGCTCCGCGGGGAAGCCTGCTTCTCCCTCTCCCCACTCCCCCTGCTTGTGTTCCCTCTCCCGCTGTGTCTCTCTCTGTCAAATAAATAAAATCTTTAAAAAAAAGTAATTAATCTGTATATGTAAAATGTGCAATTTTACTGAAAATAAAATATACCACCATGAAGCTGATGAGAAAAACATCTTGGCTGGTGTGTCTCCTCCTCTGACAACTCTACCCAAAGTAGGAGACCTCATTTTTTCTCTCTCAGCTCCCTGTTGGTTGCTTTTATACCCCTCACCACAATCAGTAACTGACTTCTTTTACCGATTACCAATTCACTCTACCACATCATTAACTCCCTGAAGGCAAGAACCCTATTTTTTTCACTGTTAGAGCCTCACCGTTTATGGTGCCTGGTCCTCTGAAGTTCGATAATTTGTGAAACGAACCGACCCTCCTACCTCACCTGAACATATGCAAAGGCAAAGTAAATATGAACCCACAGAGATAGACATAATCAAGAACACTCAGAATCAAAGTGTCAGAGGCTCATTTGCTTTACTAGGCATGATCCTAAGGGCCACATCATTATGTTCTATGTTCACATATGTGTTCAAACTAACTTGATAATCTGGCTTCTCAGAATACAGCAAGGTAGCAGGAAGGAAGAACAAGAAGGAAAGTGTGCCAGCTCTGAGACGCCCAGCAGACAGACAAGATATTGAGAACCAAAAAGGAAAACCTAAACACCCAAGACCCTACCTCCTCTAAGAGCCTTGGGTCATTTAGCATTAAGGAAAGAATCCCATGTCCTCCTCTGCATCTAGAAGGTGTTAGCTTCCTGAATTAAGACAGGTTTAAATCTATTACTTCCCGGGCGCCTGGGTGGCTCCGTTGGTTAAGCAACTGCCTTCGGCTCAGGTCATGATCCTGGAGTCCCGGGATCGAGTCCACATCGGGCTCCCTGCTCAGCAGGGAGTCTGCTTCTCCCTCTGACCCTCTCCCCTCTCGTGCTCTCTACCTCATTCTCTCTCTCAAATAAATAAAAATCTTTTTAAAAAAATAAAATAAATCTATTTCTTCCCTATTTTTAACCAAAAATTATTAATATCATAAAGTAGCGGTATTAAGAGAACAAATCTCCTATGTATTCACTCAAACTACCATTTTAACCCTGTCATCAGGGAGCTTCGTCTATGCAAAAGATCTCCAGAACCTGAAAAACTCAGTCACTTACACAATAATTGAAAAAAAAATGTTCACTGGGGCGCCTGGGTGGCTCAGTCGTTAAGCGTGTGCCTTCGGCTCAGGTCATGATCCCAGGGTCCTGGGATCGAGCCCCGCATCGGGCTCCCTGCTCGGTGGGAAGCCTGCTTCTCCCTCTCCCACTCCCCCTGCTTGTATTCCCTCTCTCGCTGTCTCTCTCTCTCTGTCAAATAAATAAATAAAATCTTCAAAAAAAATGTTCACTGAGCAAATGTTTGTATGCTTCAGAAACCGTACTGCAGGTACCCAGGCTACAGCTGAAAGCACGAAAATGTTCTCAAGGGAGACGACATACAACCGAACACGTACGCAACAAACAAAAACCCACAAAAGGATCACTGCTAGGTGGAGAATTTAACAGGGTGAGGTGACAGGGAATCTTTTAAGCCGAGACCTGAATGACAGGCAGCCATGCAAAGAGATGAAGAAGGCCCTGCGTGACGCGTTATCAAAGGCTCCAAAATTCCCCTCTTTCGAGATGATTCTTCTACTAGTCAAACTGCATGCTGAGTGTTAAATAACACAATCTGAGGGAAAGTGTAGGTCTGTGACAGCCAAACAAAGGAAAATAATCCACTTAGTATTACTGCTCTGCGTGTTCGGAGCGGCTCCTAAAGTCCACCAGCCAGATAAAATACGTGGCCCATGGAAAAGCAAACATTAACCAGGGAAGACAAACATCTGCCTCTGCTCCACCAGAAACATTCACAAGTTTCTATCTAACTCTTAAACTTGCTACAGGTTTTTGAGAAACTCTACCGAGATCAAAGATTTCCTGAAGATTTGAAGGCTCAGTCTCAGGTTCGAAAAACACAAGAGCTAGTTGCAAGCAAAAAGGGCAGGTTGCAACTCCCAAATTTTGTATGAAACGTGCACATTACACCTCCTTCTGAAGAGGATCTGAAGCAGCTTTGAAATCACAAAATGCAAAAAAGGAAAATGAACATATGCACACACACACATACACAGATACAGACACAACTTTTTCCCTCCAAAATCAGGGCGAAAGGAAAGGGAGTAGGATGCAGTCAAGGGGATTCAATGAATAGAAGGGCAGGTAAAATAAAGATTAAAGGCCCCAAAATGCACAATTATTGTGTTTCCACCCCAAATCAACCTTTTTTATATTATCTGGTTTGAACTCAGCTAAGCAACCAAAACTGAGGAGGGCTGTCCCTTATTTTAGGCCTGGTGCTATTAATAAAAATAAAATTTTGAAAAAAATCCTACTTTCTCGTAAGCTCCTGTCTTCATTAATGCAACAATCTTAAAAGTAAAATAGAAGAAGGGGGTCAGAAATGTTCGAGCCTACAACAGTATCAGGACACCATTCAATCAAACAAGACTCTAAAAAATCAAGTTCAGTCTATTAAAAGACTCTCCAGCTTTGCCAGTGGCATAGGAAGAAGAGGGACAGGCAAGCGGCCATTCACTGGCTCACTCCTATTCCGAAGCAGGTAGGTGCTCTGCCTGCCACAATGGATTTACACTCTTCCTTCTTCCCCAAATCTCAAAGGACTTTCTTAGCTTTTTAAAGTCATGTTCTTTCAGAAAAAACACGAAGCATTATTTCTATGGACGAACGGATGTCAGTAAGTTCCCCACCCCTGGAGCTGCGGGGAGTCGGGTGCGGGGGGGGGGGGGGGGGTGTCAGGGACAGACACGGACGTCCACACACAATGGACCTCTCTTCCAAAATTGAACCCAAAGACATCTTGCAATTCCACGTTGTAAAATACTTCATATATGTTCCTTTGCGCAGCACATGATAAAGAGCGAGGTTAAGAGCCTAGTACCTAACAATAAAGGATTCAAATTCCAGCTCAGCCATTTAATAGGTGGGTGTGATTTGGGGCAAGTTTTGTAACATGACCAAAGCTCAACTCCTTCATCTATAACCTAGAAGGATAAGAGTATATCCAGACTTTACTGGGGACTGAGCCTTTACTGGGTCCATACTAGGCTCTCAGATTATGTAGTAAAGAAATAAATGCACTGATGTAAGTGAGCTGCAGTGCTCAAGCAAGCAGTTTTGTTCCCCAGGGGGCACTTGGCAATGTCTGGAGGCATTTTTGGTTGTCATATCTAGGGCTGTGTGCTATGGGTATTTAGTAGGTACAAGCCAGGGATACTGCTAAACACCCTCAGGACAGCCCCTCTGCCCAAGTGCCAAGGATGAGCAACCCTGCTGGTACTTGGCAAATGATCAATAACAGTTATCATAATTTGTCTCCTTTCACTGAAATTCCCAAACCTCTGACGCCTCTCTGACAACAGAGACCACATGCTATGCTCAACACACTCGGTAAAAATGTTGCAAGTTGAAATCTTCCTCTTGGCTAACAGGCCAGTCAGTTGCAACAGACTTACAAATTGGGAGTCCGAGAAGATACACTGAGGACTTGGGAGACCAAAAGTACTCGTGAAATTTAAAGTACATTTTGTATTTGGGTACCTTCCCCAAAAGAGGCACAGTAACTTTAATTTTTTTCCTGTTCACTATGGTCCAGCCTACCCAGGCCTTCCTTCCAGCTCCAGTAAAACTACAGCCCTGTCCAGATTTTGCCCCTATTGCTCCCTCTACCTTGGACACTCTTCCCCCAAACCTTCCCAGGGCTGGCCCCTTCCTCCTCCCCGGGTGAGCTTCCTAGGTCTTGTGGTCACGAAGGCCTTTCTGCCCCACCCTCATTCCTTCTATTCCCCGCAGAGCACTTACAGAAGCCCTTTAAAATTATATTAAGTTGTTTACTGCCTGTCCCACTGGAAAGGAGAGTGGGATTTTTATCTTCAACGCTCACCTGGGTGAGTGTTACCCACCGCAGCAGCACGTGTGGATGAATAATCGTTAGATCGATGAGTGCACGAATTGTCGAAGGGGTCTGGGGCTCTTAACAGTTGTGAATCATTACACTTGCGGCATAAGGGAAACCAGATGGGTGTTAAATGAGGGTCCTACAGCCTGGGCAGAAGTGACAGGTGCGCCCCCCCCCCAAGAAACCCCAACAGGTGACGAGCAGCTCAGAACGTGGCCCACTAACTTCGGTGCTAAAATGGGATGAAGGAAGGGTCCCGAGTAGCACCCGAAAACCTCGCCCGGTTGGCCGGCCGGCCCGCGGGGAAAGTGGCGGGCACGGCCGCAGGCTGAGCAGGGTCGGGTCCGTGGCTCCAGGCGAAGCCAGGCCTCACTTCCCCCCGCGAAGGCCGCTCCAACCCCGGACCCTGCGGGCCCCGAGCCGGCCCTGCGCCGCCGGCCGGGGCCCCGGGGCTGCGGGCCGCCTCACCTGCAGGTAAACTTGAGAGCGACGAGCAGCGCGCAGCCGAGCGCCACGGCCCCGCAGAGCAGCTCGGGTCGCCGGCGCGCCATGAGGGAGGCGCCGCGCAGCCCGCGACGGAGCCGGCCCGCCGAGGACGCTCCAGCCGGGGCCGGGCTGAGGGAGCCGGAGCCCGCGGGGCCGCCGCCGCCGCCGCCACCCTCGTCCTCGGCGTCGTCGCTGCTGCTGCTGCTGTTGCCGCCGCCGCGGCCTCCGCATTCCGACATTACATGCTCCCTGTCGCCAGCTTTATACCGCCGCCGCCGCCGCTTCGGGCCCGAGGGCCCGGCCCGGCCCGTCGCTCCCCAATCCCGCAGCCAGCCGCGCCCGCTAACCCGGACCCTCCACGTCAGCCACACCGCCGCCGCGGCGCCCGCCCCCGCGCAGGCGGCTCCGCCCCCGCCCACGGAGTCTGCGCGGATGCCGGCCCCTCCCGGCGGCCCCGCCCCCCCCCCGGTGATCCCGCCTCCCGTTCAGGGAGTCTGCGCGGATGCCGACACCGCCTGACAGCCCCGCCCCCAGCGGGCCCCGCCCCTCGCCCACGGAGTCTGCGCGGATAGTCGCGCCACAAGCGCCCCTGCGGCCGCCAGCTGTCGTCCCACAGGCTCCGCCCTCCGCCCGCGGAGTCTGCGCAGGCGCGGGTCGAGCGTCCGGCCAGTCCACGACGGGATCCTCCCAGCGCGGGATCTGGGAGCTCGGGAATCCGGGAGTCGCCGCTTGGCCTGCTGAGTCTTAAGTGCCATGATGATGATGGCAGTCGTGCTCGCGAGTCCGTACAGGCCCCGGGGAACATAGGTGCCGTTAATTATCCCCGCTTAACCTTACGAAAATAGATGCAGGGACGAGAGGTGCCCAGGGTCCCACAAGTGAGGCGGGCGGGAGAGGTCATTCGGCCTCGGTTTGCACGTCTGTAAAATGGAGGGTAATAGCAGTACCTCTCCCACAGGGTTGTTTTGAGGATAAATGAGATGATTTACCGAAAGCGCCAGGCCCACAGTGAGATCTCACTAAATCTCAATTACTGTAGTCTCCCAGCGTGCACGATCTGCATCAGTTAAGCGGCGTGTGCCCGAGAGCCTCAGCTCCCACCACGTCAGCCCTTGGGGAAGGGTCTGTGCTGCTTGGACTCACCCCACAGATGGCAAGAAAAACCGAGGCTTGAAGGTCCCTTGACTGAGGCCGCAAAGCTAATAGATGGGAAATTCAGACTCAAAGGCAGGCTGCCCGGGTGACCAGTGACCCACTGCGGACTCTCTGAAACGTCTCTGACTCTAAATGTTAGGTCCTTTCTAAAATTTTGTGATTATAAAGGACAAGTCAGTGAGGGATGAAATGCGATTTGAGAGTGACAGAAAGGAATCACTGCCATGAGGGGGAGAAACAAGCGTACCTGGGGCGAAGTAAGTCCATACTTACACAGCTGCTGAGGCTGCAGATGACTATGAATAATCACAAAACTGGGCAAATAAAATTCTGAGGGAACCAGGGCAGTATGACTGCAGGCAAAAAACAAAACAAAAAGCATGGGCTAGCGAGAACCAGAAGCTAAGGTGAGACCTCACCTCTGCCCCAGGGCAGCTGGGTGAGCCTGGTGCCTGGCTTCCAGGGATGTTAAGGTGTGGCTAGTGTTGGCTACCTTGCTAGGGAGCCATGGCATTCAGTGTGTCCACCACTGAGGCCCAGGACGTTGGTAGCTTATTTACACCTACCATTTTGTTGTACAGTGCTGCTTGGACTCACCCCACAGATGGCAAGAAAAACCGAGGCTTGAAAGTCACTTGACTAGATTTTTTCCAAAATTTCTACTTCAGATTATACTACCTTAATTCCAGTAAGAGATGGAAGCTTCTCCAACATAGCTCCGTTTCCTCTTCCCGTTCCTGTGCTTTTACTTTTTCATGTTATATTACAAACTCGGTAATACAGTGTTTTCATACTGTTTTATATAATCTTGTTTTTATAGACGCCAAGAAAAAAATCTGTTTCTAGGTTTTTTTAATATTAACCTTATTTTAGCATTTCTAGTCCCTCTTGATTTGTCTGTGTAGATCTGAGGTCACTGGTGTATTACTAAGGGAAACAAATATGGCCAAAGTCACCAGTCTCCATTCACTGTAGGTGGCTAGCACAGAATCCACCCTACACTTCTATAAGAGACACCTGTCATTGGCACAGGCCTTTATAAGGTCCAAAGAACTTTCGCTGCCTGTGGGTTCTCTTTTAAGACCCACAATACCTTGTGGCAATGCAAGGTGACGTCTCATAGGCCAGGAAACTGCCCTGGATTTAAAAAGGCAGTTCATTTTCTCTTCTCTCTCTAGACATTTTCGTGCTGCTCTGACACCAGAATGTACTTCTGAAACTGATTAAGTTCATTTCTGAACACACCAGGCTGTCAGGGTCAGGCTACACTGCTCTTCAGGGTTCCGACAGCCATAACTTGTCCACATCGACCCATATCTGAGCTTTCATAGCCACTTTTTACACCACGATCAAGTTGGTGGAGTCTGAGAAGGGGGCGGGGAGAGTATATGTTGAAATAATGCTCATTAACTTTTAAAGCTTCTAAGCATTTACTTAGCAAACAGGATATGCCTGACAAGGTACAGGTTGGCAGGTATTAGAGGAGGGAAGCCTACGCCCTGAGCCTGGGCGGTCTGGACAATGGTGGCTGTTTCTTGGAGACCTTGTATCAGGACCCCAGATTTGGCTTTCTAGAACTTGCTATTCTTCCCTTGCAACAAATACAAGAAGTCTATATTCTAATCTCTCCAGGCCAACTAAAGAGTTTTTGAGTTCTCAGCCACTCACAGGATCTCAAACTAAGTTTCTAGCGTGGATTCCAAAAGTTAAGACAACTGACTTTTTTATCTGTTAACTGAAACAGACCACCAGAGACCACTTTTTAACATCTGCTTTCCTCCCTGGGGGGGAAAAAAACAAAAGAGTTTGGAAGAAAGTACAACAATGAAAAAATGTAATGAAGGCCATCAGACTAGAGACCTGGTAGGAAAATAACACTACGAGTCTATTCTACAGAAAATGTCACCCATAACAGATTATCTGTTTGGCAAATAAGATGCACTCCTAATGCATCCACCAAGTAAAACTGGTCCCAACTGCCTTCCCGCACGTGGAGGCAAAACAAGAGTCTCTCCTGTCTTCAAGGAGTCACAGGCAGCCTCTGGTTCTTCTAGATGTTCTACTTGTCTCATCTCACTACCGGCAGCTATATCCTCCTCTCCACGGTGGCCGGACTCACATACAGGAACCAAGACCCTTTTCCGTTACCCCCCTAAACCCACTCATTCAAGGGCGTCACGAGGAAGTGACTTTGTGTGAGGGTTTTTTTTTTTTTTTTAAAGATTTTATTTATTTATTTGAGAGAGACTGAGAGATAGAGAGCACGAGAGGGAAGAGGGTCAGAGGGAGAAGCAGTCTCCCTGCTGAGCAGGGAGCCCGATGTGGGACTCGATCCCGGGACTCCAGGATCATGACCTGAGCCAAAAGCAGTCGCTTAACCAACTGAGCCACCCAGGCGCCCTGTGTGAGGGTTTGAAGGCTTGGCACATCACAGCCCAGCAGATCCCTGTCTTCCAAGCCCATCCACCACTGCCCCCGACCCCCAACCCCAACAAGGACAGAGCACTGGTAACATCCTCAGGACATAGCAGTCCCCCACCCCCACCCCACACCCTGCAGACCACTCTTCTTCCTAGTTCACCGTGTCCCAGTCTCTGAAGCAGGTCAGGGTCCCAGAGGACAGCTTAGCTCTGTCTTTGTGTCTGCCGGCCATCCTGCCAACCAACAGCCCTATTGAGACCGTTGTGCCAGTCATCTGTGGAAACCCATGGCCCACATCCTAGCTGGCTGTTTGTCTCCTTGCTACTCATGCATCTGAATGTAACACAGAAGAGCCCCAGAAGAGTTAACAGGTCACTGAACAAGAGAAGCTGCTTATCAACCCAAATCTGGGAGAGAGTGGGACAGAGTGAAAAGATGCTATCATGTCTAATTTGCATACTATCACTAATTGCTTAAAGGCATTAAAAAAAAATCAAAACTGTGATTTTAGGGCCCATTTTCAATAATTCTTTGGGGGGGGACGACCACACCAAAAAATGAAAGACATCTATATATAAAATGTTTATTACAGGCAATATTGGTCCATACACTACACAATACCAACAGTACAAGTGTAATCTTTCAAAATCATCATTTAAACAGCAAAAGACCAAGAAATAAAATTTGAATCAACTGATTATTTTTTCAAAATAGTCTCAATGCACATTATCCTTAGTTCCCTTATTATAGTGAAACATACAAATACAGAAAAATACCCCATTTAACATGTACTAGTGTTAAATGGTTATTTGGCTTAAAATCTGAGTTAAGAAAATCCTTTTTAGCAACCTACGTACAGATAAGTAGCAAACTTCATTATATTAAACAAATTTGTTTCATTTAAAACATGTGAAGAATTTCATCCATCATGTCTTCTGACCCCTAGCGCAAGTGTCTACTCTCTCACCAAGATGGTTCTTATCTGAAGGACCAACTCAAGGAGTCGTCTTAGACATAACCTTACCCTCTTCCCCAACACACTTCATCCAAAAGTCTGTTCAACAGATGGCAACAGGGTAGCGGTCACTTCGCCATTTGATGCCAGTGGTGCCATGAGAGCATGGCCAGACCTGTTAAACAGCGCATTTTCCTACCTACTGTGGGTTGCTGCTCAGGAGGGACGATAGACGCCAATACAAGCAGAAAATCTGCAGCTCCTCTGCTACGTGCCTTAGAACACCTTCAATTTTTCTGGTCAATGCTTTGATTAGGTAACATACATAAAAGCCAGCATATTAGTTTAAATCTTTAAACAAAAAACTATATTTTCCAAAGTCATTATCATTTGGGGCGATTAAGTGATCTTTTCTTGCTTTGTTGAGCTTCATCTTTAGGGCATCCCTTCTTTCTTCCCATTCATGGAGTTCGGCGTTCCCATGTGCAAATTTACAGCCATTCCCTTCTGTGCAGGTGCCCTTCATATACCTGCAGGGCGAGTCAGCGTGGGTGGTGAGCGTCCCCAGGTTATTTATACAAACCCAAAAAGTGCGTGCTTCACTAGCTTGGTGATTTGCATAAAACTTTTAGTTCAAAATCTTAAGCCTAGAAAAATGAACATTAGATAGCCTTGACATCTACAATGGAAAAAAAAATAGCCCTTTTAAATGTATTTGGTGAGAAATACTGATTGATGAGGGGAGGAAAGACTGCAGTCCTTCCTGATGCAGGAGAAAGAAATCAGAAGTGATGCTACGTAAAAGATGTCTTCAATAGTTTGGAGTAGCACATGGATCTGAACTGGGAAATTACATACAGACAGTGATTTGACAAAATGAGGAGCAATTCCAAACTATCTGGTTTTTTTGCTAAAACATCTTCTAGGGCAACTTAAACAAAGGGGCGATAGTAACCTCTGGGATGTGCCCTCTGACCTGAGTCGGTTCCATATATGCACTGGAACAGCCAGTATTCAGAGGCAGTTTCCGAACCGACGAACATCCCCTGCAGGGCACCTTGTGGTTAGCCACTCACCCCTGACAACTCAAAGATGGTTTGGGCCAATTGGAACAAACATACATCTCTCCTCGGTTATCTTAAGACATCTCAACCCCATATGGGCAGGCTAGTCAATCTTTTCACGTAACCACAGAAGAGTGAAGAAACATCCAAGGAGCAACTAACACTTCGAGCCCCAATCCAAGCACCCACTCTCAGACCTCCTCACCCCCATAACCTCTGCCCACCGCCAGGATGACTGAGCGAGTCACGTGACCTCAGCACTCTCCACGCAGGAGGTTACGAGAGCTACGTACCTATCACAAATACTAAAATACCCGGTTGGAAAGCGGTGCTGCCAGCAGTACTGGTCGTCCTCGGTGTGAAAAACCTTCTCCTTGTGCTTCTCAGAAGAGATGTGGCCTTGCCACTGCTTCTCACTGTTACAGTTCTTGCCGCACATCCAGCAGTGGAAGTCCGCCTAAAGTGCACGGGAGACACGCGTCCCGTCAGTGGGTGTTGTCTGGGTCCCTCAACGGGCCAAACACGGTTTGGGGAGGGCACCAGGGCTAGAAACCCAGACTCTATTCTCGGGGAGCCCATCTGGGGGGGGCGGGGGGAGCGGGCCAGAAGGTAAAGCTCAAAGTCAAAGTCAGAAACTGGACCGAGAAAAGGATCCCAGCACTGGGAGGAGGGCCAGAGCACAGGCAGCAGAGGGCAGTGTCCAGCGAGTCTCTGCCTGAGAGGTGATGGGGGCTGGTGCGCAAACAAGGACGTGTGTAGGGAGGACAAGGGGCCAGGTTCACATGAGGACCCTGGGACGGATGAACACTGTGAGGACCAGCAGAGAGGACGGGAAAGCCCGGAGCTCTCCAGCTGCAGAGGGACGAGCAGCCTTGCCATTCAGGGCACATGAAATGATCTCCTACAATGGGCCAGGACTCACGCCAGGGACCAGGGAAGCCCAGATACTGGGAGGACTCGTTCCCCGGGGCACAGACCTACACAGAAGGAACTGTGTCCTCGTCGGTGGAAGACCACCACAGATGCAAGCTGTAAGCATCTGGGCGGTGTTCCCCAAATGCCCTGGGAAAGCATCATTTGCAAGTGGGTAAGAACAGATTCCTGGAGACTTCCCATGAGACTGTGACTCGCTACATCGGGGGGACAGATGAAGATCTACCTGATTAAACAGCCCAGGTAAATCTCCCAACCCAGCAGGTCCAGGTGACCCTGCTTTGGGGACACAAGAACACTTGAAAGGTGGCAGGGGAATCAGCGCTGTGCCTTGGCAGAGGAGGTGGAGTTCAGAGGGCACATCCCAGGCACACGCGTGGGGGCAAGGCCAGGCCACAGACGTGACCCAGATCCAGCAGAGTCAATTATGGGGAGGTGCCAAAAAACAAAACAAGAAACAAGGAGCGGGATAACGCATGTGCCTATGTCCCCTTTAAAAACACAAGCCAAGCAGAACTATAGCTTAGGAATAAATATGTCAAAGATAGGTAAACATAGCCTGGATTTTTGAAATACACACTGGATCTTGCCTCCCCAGGGATGGGGGACAAAAGGGGTTCCAACTCTATCTGTAAACATTTTATTTACTTCACAAAAGCAAACACAATGAACTGTTAACATGGTGGGCTCAAGATAGTCATTATACTGTCCTCCTCACTCTTATAAAAACTTTTAAAAGAAAACCCAAACAGTAAAAAACCACAGAGGACTTCAGGTATCCACAGAACCCTGAGGCAGAGGCCAGACGCTGGCAGGTAAGGAGAGAATGCGGCGGGGGCGGGGGGCGGGGGTGTGTTAGCACCCACGTTTCCAGAGCATCTTCTGAGGCCCGGCTTCAGCCTAAGTGTCCGGGACCCACCCTACTTCACTTACCCATCACGACCCCCCTCAGGGATGCTCATTAACCTGCCCAGGGCCACAGGCTCGTAAGGAGAGGCCCCAGCATTTAGGCTCCAAATTCTCTGGCTCCAAAGTCAGCAAAAGGATCAAGGAAAGGATCTGCTAGAATCGGGGGACTTAAGTTTAACGGCCCAAGGCCACCAGAGGGAGGTGGAGAGACGGGAGGAGGGCAGGCAGGCAGCCAGCGAGGGCACCAGGCTTGAGGGAAAGAGAAAGAAAGGAAAGGCTCCATCAGTGGTGGAAGCGAAGGACTCACGGTAACTTCAGCGTAATCTGTTGGCATGTGAATTTGTTTTCCGTTTTCCTTGTTTGATTGACTGGCAACATCATCACTTTTTTCATTTTTTTGACTCTTTAGCCAGAGTTCATAAAACTGCTCCATATCTTGTACTAAAGAAAAAGGAATCACTTTCAGCAGCGGAAATGTAAATACACCATTGAAATACACACAAGATCATGCACACCTTTTCTATCAGTTGGCATACATTTTCGAGAGGAAAGTGAGATGGCAGAACGGAGATGGATTACATTAGGCAAGGAGAGGGGCCCTGTCCAAGGGGGGAGGTAAACCCTCATGGCTCTGAACCTAATTCCGGACTGTTGAGAGTGCCAACGTTAGCTTTCAAGATGAATTAACTCCCTGCATTTGCAAGACCCTTTGGGGGTGCTGAAAAGTCAGAAACCATTAAAAGGGTATTGCTTAAAAAAAAAAAAAAAAAAAAGCACCTCCCACTGCTTCATGTTGCCCCCAGTAAAACACTCACTATCACCTCCGTAACTATATGGGCTACTAAACACGGCTTGGGGGCCTGCAGCAGATACACTCCTGTCTACTAAGAAAGACCAGAAACTCACTACTACTAGACCGAGATTCTGAACCTGACGGGAGCCTGTCACTCGAGCCACCGTCCCCGAGGACCCACATGCTGGGGTGCAATTTACAACAGCACAACCGTGACCAGGTCCTGGGCAGTGGCTACAAGCTGCTTCCTACAGTAAGAACAAGTGCATTCGGCATGACTATCAAGTGCGAAGCCAGGTTTCTCGACCTCACTGCTGGGCCAGCTAATTCTCTGCTGTGGGGGGCTATCCTGTGCATTGCAGGATGTTTAACAGCATTCCTAGACTCTACACACTAGATGCCAGTAGGACACCCCACCCAAGTCATGACAACAAAAACGTCTCCGGACATTGCCGAATGTTCCGAAGGGAGGCGGGTATATGTGACAAAATTCATCCCCGGTTGAGAACCACTGCGCTAAAAAAAAATCTGGTAATGAGGTTAAGGTCAAAAATCGGCTTTGCTGCCTGCACAAGTGTTTCTAACAATATGTCATCAGACTAAGATGAGAGGCCACCTAGAAATCCTTCTCCATCCACACCAGTTGGAGCAGGAATCATTGCAACAGTCCTGGTATGCAAGGACATCTTCGGTAAGGCCCAAGAGTATGTCCCTCCTCCAAGCAAGACAGTGAGGAGTCCTGTCCACACAGGTCACCGAGTGTGAACAACAGTTAAACACAGCAGGGGACATGCTTCAATCTGACTGGTTCTTGTAATTCAGAGATTGCAGATCTTAGGCAGTTGGTAAATTTCCATCAGTTTCCTAGAGATTAAACAACGATCCCCGTCCTTGCAGTAAAACCTCTCCAGTCAAAAGTGAAAGGCTGTCTGAGGCTCCTCTCAAAGACTCCCATGATCAACTTGCAGTTTGACCAAGATAAACATTCTCTCCTCAGGCCTCTGAATCTGGGGCTGTTCTACCGGGAAGGCCTCCGTGAGGAAACCTTCAATTCTAACCTGATTTTTCAGGGGTGCCTATTCACAACTGGAGCAGATGGTCTGATTCAGTCAAGAAGGACTGAACTTCCCAGGCCACGTTTTGGGAACACGTCTGTCATACAAATACTCCCATATATTTGTATCTGGCTCTGACCGAAGCAAACACAGATCAGATGTCAGGCTCTACTCCACTGACAAAATGGCACAATGCAAACTACTCCCTGGGTTCAAGGTGAGCTGGCATATGTACAGAGAGGAAGGAAACTTCCCAGCAGGCTAGATTTCACGGATGTCAAGCCAGAGGTTAAGAGAGCAACTTACTCCCATTCTCCTTCATGTATGTCCACACTTCCCGCTCCTCAGGACTATGAGCAAAGGAACAGTTCCCAACATACTGACATTTTTTCCCAGAAGCAATATGATTACATAGCTGTTTAAAAAAAAAATGAATATCCTTTAAGACAAGAGTACAGTTAGTAAAACTGCCTAATTTTTACATTTAAGCAAAATAAGCGTTATTATCTGTGCTAACACTGAGTAACACAATTATTACATAAGATTACTTTGAATGAATTCAAATTGACTCTAAGCCCAACATACACGAGATGATATTAAGCTTTCTTATCTCAAAATTTTTCAAAAGAAAATCTCCAAAAGAAAAAAAACAAAGTATGGAACTAGGATATGGAATATTTTCTTATAAGAAAATGTCTACAAACTCCCTTATTCAGAGTACCTGCTTTTAACACAGCAGAGCATTCGATCTCCACAGTGCAAATCTCTGGCCCCCTCAATCTGACAGCAACTCCTCTCCCTGCCTAATCCCCACGGAGCCTCCTTGTCAGCTCCTGGGAGGCAGTAAAGAAACTACGGACTACTCCAAAGGTCCTGAACAGTGTCAGGAAAAATCTCAGACATTTAGCTTACTTATAACCCATTCTGGTAGCTAACCTCAGCCATCATTTGTTCGATATGCATTGTCTGGAGACAATGAATACATGAGCCAGGCCATCCAGTTACATAGCGTTCAAATATTACCTCTTCTGGTTATTTGCATTGTGTTTTTACTAAGTAAATACAATGAAACTGGTAGGAAAATAAGGTGACAGCGATCAGCAAAATGTAGATGTCTCTAAGAACCACAACTATCAAGAACTAAGAAAACCTCCATCACCAAGACAGCTCATTCTCAAATATCAATATACTTGTCTTTATAGAGCATTCTAGTACAATTAATTGTTAGCCTACTTTGTGTTTCAACAGAGGCTGGCCCTATATGTTAGTTTACATAATATCAGATACTTAGCATCAGTTTTTGCTAAAAATCTAAAAGCAGTCAGTCCTGAATACTGCAGGTTTCCTTCCTTGGACCAATGTCAACACCCCTGCCCCCCGCCCCCAATCCTCTGCATAAAGTGAAACCCCAATAAGTTCTTAGGCAGGTATTACTAGGGAAACATTTACCATAGTCTCTCAAAGTTCAATGATAAGGAGCAGGGAGAAGAGAAGATAAAGGAGAAGGCCGGCCACTGTGCTGGGTTTTTACATAACACCATCTCATGTAATCTTCCCTAGGACGTAATTATTCCCATTTACAGATGAGCAAACTGAGGCTGAGTAACTTGACCAGGGCCCTTCTGGCAGACTCTGAAGCCCATTCTCCTTCCACCTCACCATACTGTCTACACACATACACACACAGAGTATTATTTCTTCTTTTAGAAAAAGGATCCCTTAGCAATACCTAGTATGGTAGAAAAAAAAGAGGAAATGAGCTACTGGTGCATTGCACGGCAATACAGCACGTCCGAGATTAAAGAATAATCAGTAGTCCCAGCAGCTGAACTAGAATCGTTCTCAGTCACCTTTGTTTTAACAAAGAATGAGGAGTACACCCGTAATCTCCTCTTTTAAAGCCTAAGATATCCACGGTTCCAACAAACCTTCTTCCCCTCCTACAAGGCCCACCAATTCAATCACTCAGATCCCCAAGTCTAAAACCACTGTGGATGAAACACAAACATACCGCCTCCTTCAGAGACTGACCTCGTAACCTGTGTATGTTTACAAAATGCAAGGTACCCTGGGCGACGGGAAATTAACCTGCCTCTTCCTCAACTCTCTTGGGCAAGTCAGAGAGGGGGCATCATTTCCAAGGGGACTCTGCAATCCACCTGCTCTGCTTCTGTGGGCAAACAGTTCTCTCCTTCTGTCCACCGTTGGGGCAGAAAGTTTACTGCCTGTCAATGCTCCAAGTGTCTCTGTTTAACTCACACAATGACATCCCTCCAGACTCACTCCAGACTCTCTCCCTTGAAGAGTCAAGTCCAGAGCCGGCTCAAGGGGTTTGCTTGGACAGTTACCTTCAAGACCACGGAACGCAGCAGAGGGTATGGAGCAGAAACGTGCCACCTCATGAATGAAATACGACCCTTTCAGTTGGTCTGGTACCTTCTAAGGGTTTTTTGAAGAACATGTGCCTCGAACACTGACCACTTTTCCTTTGGGTTACTTTTAGAAAATCCTATAAAGTGGGGTATCTTTTAGCTAATATCTATTGCTTAAGTCAAAGAAACTTATCAGTAGCGTTCATAGTAACAAAAGGCCTTGAGTTGGATAGCAAAGCCTAGGAATCAAGTTTAAATGAAATCCTCTCCTACTCACTCCCAAAGTAATTCATCTGAAAAATAAGGTAGGTCATGCCCATAACTATTTCTTGAGTCCACCGTCTATTTCCTTTCTGCGAGTAACTCATCCAATCCCAGTCAATCTGAAAACTGTCACAGAACCACACATACAAAAGGGGAAGGAAAACAAGAGGACCATTTAAAAATTCTGGTATTACGACGAGCACTGAAGTTCCAATCTGAATCACTACTACTTTCTAATGATTTGAAATGCCTAATAAAAAAAAAAAGTGGCTTAAAAGTTACGTATGTACATCAAACTGTAAAGGCATTTGTTTCTTTGTGGGGAGAGGACGGATGTTCATCCACTTCTTACGTTCGATGGACATCACTCTCATCGCACGCCGATCTCTGGTCCACCTAAGAAACATGGAGTTCAGAAAAAAACAGAGACACACTGGCACAAGGCATAATATAAAGGGACAGGTACAATGTCCGTACCTGAAGGACCAGAGATTTTTTTCTCAACCCTTCTAAAAGAAATGCCTTATGATTCTGTCATTGCATTTCCTATTATTTTAACAGACGTTCCCTAGGAATCCTGAACAAAGAACTGATCAAATTCAGAGAAGAAACTACCAAATTCTGTTGAATTCTTATCTATGAAATCGTAAAAATCTCTTCCCTTTCACTTTGCAATTACTCCTACGTTATCTACTTTGCTCTGCTCTCTTCAAAATCAGTCGTTTTTTCTTCTATGTATGATTTTATACCCATGTAACAGAATTATGAAATAGGCATTGTTTGCACACACTCACACACTACTTACGAGTGCCTTGCTTTTGCACTACAATATTTTCTGTTTTTGTCTGGTTCAATGACTTGGCCATTTCTCAGACACTGAGCACACACAAATTTTATCTTCATATTAAGAGATCCGGGCATTATTTGATTGCCAAGTACCTGAAACAATTAAAACATAAGTTTTACTTTTAAGAGAACACCAGTTTTTTGAGAACAAAATACTGAATTGCCAGGTATTTCTTTTCTCATAATAGCATACATACAATTTCTGATACTGTCTGGTTTGATGAGTTGACCATTATATACACTATCGGAGACACTGAGTAGATAACTAAATCTCCAATTCTCCACCCAATGCAAGAGAATATGATAGGTGCAGATTACAGACACCAAACCTCAACTTATGAAAGCCAGCTCTGGAGGGTGATAACCAGGATTCTGTGGGCGGGGAGGTAGTGGATAGAGCAGTCCTGCCAGGTGGGAAGCAGGCCCACAGACACAGTCTACCTCCCGCACTCCGAGGATCCCCACAGCCCAAGAACCCAACTGTTTTGCCAATTAAACTGAGTAAGAGAACTGTATCCTACAGCCTTGGCAGGTATTATGGGATGCCTACTTTTTTTTTTTATTATTATGATCAACTAAAATTTGGGATTTTTTTCACATTAAGAATAAGTCAGTGAACAGTAAGAATGTAAGTGGACTAGAAGTATAAACTGCATCTGGGGCACCTGGGTGGCTTAGTCAGTTAATCATCTGCCTTTGGCTCGGGTCATGGTCCCAGGGTCCTGGGATCGAGCCCCACATCAGGCTCCCTGCTCCAGCGGGGAGCCTGCTTCTCTTGCTCTCTCTTGCTCTCTCTCTGTACCTCCCCCCAACTCGTGCTCTCTCTCAAATGAATAAATAAAATCTTCTTTTTTTAAAAAAGTATAAACTGCACCTGCCAACAAGTGGCATCCACGCAGTCGCTCCAGAAAGGACACCAAATGCAGAAAGTACACAAGAGAAAATACCTGAGCTCCAGGTACGTTCGCTTCCAAATTTTGCCAATATCGTTTAGATTCTTGAGCGATAGCATCATGTGAGATACCTGGGAAATGTACAAGCCTTCCTTTAGGTTCTCCCTCTTTGCATGAACAGTCCACCCATCCAATCACAGACTCGATTCCCTCATTATCCCCCATGTAGCATAATCTGCCACCAAAGATGAATGGATGTCACATCACTCTTTTTCACAATGGATATTTACAAATATAGCTCTTGGTGCGGTCGGAGGAATCTCTCTTCCTCACAAAAGCACACTACATGCATGAACTCGTACCAGCAAGTCACTACATGAGGCTATACTCAAAATAAGCCACTCTAAAAATGAACAGTGACAGCTTAAAGCTAAGGATAAAATCAATAGTTATGTTGCCATATCACGATGACAGAGAAAAGTCTCTGATACTGCTCTCTGCCAAACCCTGATTGCTTTTGAGGAGACCTTTTTTTTTTCCACTTAAGTTTTTTAATTCCAGTAGAGTTTACGTACAGTGTTCTGTTATTTTCAGGTGTGCAATATAGTGATTAAGCACTTCCATCACCCTGTGCTTATCATGATAAGCATGCTCTTCATCCCCATCACCCATTTCATGTGCCCCCCCCCACCTGCCCCCTGGTGACCATCAGTATGGTCTCTAGAGTGAAGAGCCTGTTTCTTGGTTTGTGAGGAGACATTTCTTCATCATGCACAAACCTACCTGTTTCATTTTGTAATATCCAGACTTTAAGTTCTACAAGACTATGCGCATAAAAGCACTCATCTTCCCTTAAACAGCCATATCGAACCTCATGTCGACATAAATCAAGCTGACACTGACCATGAAAAGAACGTATTTTGGAGTATTTTACTGTTGTCTCTCGCAAAATGTGGACAAGGCACCTAAGAAACAAACAGAGTGATGTATTATTGTTCTGCCAAAGCCTGTTCAAAAGAAAACAAATACAAATATATACATACATCAGGTCAAGCTCTAGACTGAAAATACATCTTTAAAATCTTTATCAGAAAAAATAAATCACTTTAGGCAATTGTTGAATTAATGGAGGGGGAAGATGACTACACATTAAGCCATAAAATATTTAAATCCATGTCATAAGAAGCCACAAATCAATAATGCTTTTCTGTAGAAAACATCAATAATTCATTTAAAAATTCCCAGCAAAATATACTAATAGACATTTTTAAATAGTCATCATCTTTCAAAACAGCGACAACAGAAGAACAGGGCTAAGATGCCTGGGGAGATACTACTCTGGTTTTATTTGGATCTAAAAACAGAATCTATTGTGTCACTATAAAAATTAGAAACTACCAACATACTTATTGTCTTCAAACTCATGCTTTGTAACCGGGTGAGAACAAGAAGTAGAATTATCTTTATTTCTTTTACTTATCATTCTAGGCTTATGATCAAAACATTTCTGGAACAGACAGAGAAGAAGAATTACCACAACAACATAAAACAAAATAGAACTTTTGTACCATACTTATTATGCACATGCTTATACATTACATACTTCTACTGATTAATATTTAAAATAAGGTTTTTGTATTCTTTTGGATCCTAGTAGTAACTACCGTTGGCTGAGTGAATGCTCCCCATTATGGCCGGACCAGTGCTCAGTATTTTCTACTTCTGGGCTTGCAAGTCAGAAACTCTCACCGATTCTACAGCAGAAAATAAGGCTCAGAGACAGTACCTCACAAAGGAATATGAATTCTCCAAGATGCTCTTGGAGAAGTTTGAATACGGTGAGGTTGATCTTTCCATTGCCACCAAAGAAAGCCTCTCTGCTGAACGCCCCTTTCCGCTCCAGCGTCCAGATGTCTATCTCTTCTTGGCAATAAGCAAATGTGCAATGGCCTGAGTATCTACATTCCTCCTCAGCAGCAACATCTAGAAAGACAGACAATTAAAAGACGGTGAAAACACGGCCACTGTTTTTTCAAAGCCAGTCAATATTAAACATGTTTAGGGCACCATCTGAGTTTCTCGAACTCACGGATAGCTTCAAGCAAGGACACGCAACTTACTGCGCAGGGATGGTACTGGCTCTAAAACAATGGCACACGAGCCTGAATTATTTCTATTTCTGACAGGGAAAAGACTTTGATTCTCTCATGTACTCCGTCTAAGCTTAAAAAATCATTTAAGGACATTCAAAGCGCATTCAGATGAAGCAATCTGACAAAAATGAATCCACAAAGTTCTCTCAAAAGCAACCTCAAAGAGCAACCTTCTCAAAGCCTTAGTTCAGTGTTCTGACTCTGTTTAGACTAAGTCCGGGAACTTCAAGTGTGAGACAGTTTTCCGTTTGAAACCTGGTCAAAGCCTGTTTCGATAAACATCAAGAAAACAGACACTGTGTAAGAAGTTAAAGACAGGGGTGCCTGGGTGGCTCAGATGGTTAAACAGCTGACTATCGATTTTGGCTCAGGGTCATGGGATTGAGCCCTGTATTGGGATTTACGCTCAGCGAGAGTCTACTTGAGATTCTCTCTCTCTCTCCCCCCCCCCCCCACAGCCCCCCACCCCTGCTCACACCTGCTCGCTCAAATATTAAAAAAAGAAGTTAAAAACAAAGGTAAAAATAATAAATAATAATAAAAAAATACAAATGTCTCAACCCAAGGAACTTGCTACAATAAACTCTACCTACACACTTTTAGTAACAGTAATAGGGGAACCATTAGAATAAATGTAGCAAATCATTTATCACTTATGTCATGCATGCCAATTAAGTAATTACAGTACATACCTTTACATATATAATACGGTCCTTCATAATTTGTTTTTGTTGGTCTTGGACGTATTTTTTTCCATGATTTATCATCAACATTCTTTATTCTACCAATTAAAATATCCTTCTTACATTTATGATCCATATTAGCATGATAAGTGAAATCCATTAACTTCGGGCCTGGAAAAGATGTGAAAAAGGATTGCTCGAAGGCACAAAAAGTAACGTTTCATTTCACAGGCACATTTACAAGCAGATGTGAGCAGATGGATACTGATTATTACATTCCCACAAAAATCCTATTTTTATAACTCCCAAATGTAAATAAGCTACTGATTTGTGCCTCTTATATGCTATCTGTCAGAGAACACAAAAGTTTTATTAGACACCAGTGGCCTCAAAACATACCCTTACTTAACTACGAGGACAGGAATTCTTATGGCTTCTAAAGGTAAAGAACACCATTAAATACGCAACTAAGAAAGAAAATGAATTTGGATCCAGTTTAAGACAAACTGTGTTTCTATCACCTGACTTAGGGGTAAAGACATGAAACAAACCAACAGAATAGACTTCAATTTTATAAACATTACATCAAATATTGGTCTTAGAACGCTTTTTTTCTCGTTCTTGCTTTATTTGAAAATGATCACATTCTTGGGGGCCCTGGCTGGCTCAGTAGGTAAAGCGTCTGCCTTCAAGCTCAGGTCATGATCTCAGGGTCCTGGGATCAAGCCCCAGGTCATTGTGCTCCCTGCTCAGCAGGCAGCGTGAGTCTCCCTCTGCCTCCCCTCCCCCCCCCCGCCCCCACTCATTCTCTCTCTTTCTCTCTCAAATAAAATCTTTAAAAAAATGATCACATTCTTAAACATGTATGTAGAATATAAAGAATTTCATAAAAATTTCAATAAGATCTCAAAATCAGGTAGATGTTCCATTCCATATAATTCTATAAATGAAATCATATCAAATAAGAGCAGACTTATCCTATTAGACTCCAAGGGGCCCAAGTCAATAATTGCTGCTTGCTAAGCAAGAACTCAAATAGGGCTGGGAGAATCACAGTAGCTGGTGTTTTCCACGCCTACTGACGAATTCCTAAGAACTCTCAGATGGGCTAGCTTATTAATATCGTCAGCTCCTTTGTTTGGTCCTGACCTGATTTTACAAAACAGATCTGACAAGCTTGTCTCAGTTCATGGGTTCCTTCGAGGGGATGTCTTGGGGTCACTGATGAAGGTGGTTTAGTAAGTGCACTTCCAAAAAAGTTTCCAAAGTCATTTCTGGGGTGGCTTGAAATTCCCAGGAAACTCTCAGAAGCAAACAAGGTGCCTGGGCCATTCATCTGCAAGAAGAATAAGAAAAAAAAAAAACAAAAAACAGGAAAAAAAAACAGCCAACAAATATTGCACTATCACTAAAGATGGAAACAAATTTGTGAAAATACGACATTCTTCATCTGCTGAAATCCGTACTAGTCTGTCCTTGCTGCGCTTCTATTTAAAAAAAAAAAAAAAAAACGGTTTCTTTCTGTTTTCCTCTCTTTGGGTCTCTAGGCCCCTCCCCCGCTGTCTTTGATCCTCCGTGCAAAGTTGTTAAAAGTAACAGGTAACTGTTCTGCTTCGACAGCACAGCACACGCATTTTATCCGCCCTGATCTCAGCTTCCCTGTTTGGTTTCTGCTGCACTAAAGCCTCCTCCACGGTCTGCGACAGACCCAGTCTCACACACAGAGCATTTATGACCGGATGCTCCAGGAGAGTCTTATTTTACCGCTCTTTCCCCCAGCACACGCAAAATGTAAGGGAGACCAGCACGGCCATTCAAGTCAGTCAGTTACTTAAGCAAAAGGCCTCCGTTCACGTTTAAGCGACGACGCATTTACAAAAGAGGAAGTGACACTTACAAGTAAAAGGGAAGAATTACTGCTGCTAAGCGCTGTTCCCTCTCTAGAAGTGGAGGTGGGCAGATCTAAAATAATAAAAACACTTCAACAGACCTTCTCATTCTAATCATGCAACAAGAACATCAGGGCATCAGGGCTCAGGGGCTGACTACGGCTTCCCCGCGCTACTCCCCATCCTCACTCGTGACACCCAGACTGGGCAGTGGACTTCCCTCTGGAGACCAAGGGCACACACAACCCTCCAACACACTTATATAAAGAGCTGTTCTCGGAGACGTGAGCTAAAGCAGGGCCTACGGAGCAGGACCAGTTAAAAGGACTAAGAAAATAATTCATACGCCAAATGGGAACAGAGCCTCTCCTTTTCAAACTACGAAGCCGGAACTCGTCACAACATGAAGGAAATTAGTAAGGCACGATGACTTTCTCTATCTCAGTCTACCACTCGATTAATATGCTCTCTGCCCTTCTGTTTCACACTAATTTTAGGTTTTTCAGGTGTCAATCTCTTGAAAGCAATCGTTTTGATTTTTCTCCCTTTAACCATGTAACAATGCCTTAGAAAAAATCTGAAGATTGTTAGCATTATTGTTTAAAGTATATATTAGACCTGGAATTACGAAAACAGGAGTCAGACCAAAAACTCAGCAACCCCTTGTAAAAACTAAGGCACCAGGCAGTGCACTGACCTCCAGGGAGGGAGCCTGAAACAGAAAACTCTGTAAATTCTGTAAGTCTAATTCTGAACAATTCTGACCCGACATTAGTCGTAACTAAGTATCTACCTCGTTCAGAATTTAAAAGGATAGCCTGTCTTTAAGATTCTCTCAGCTGGGGTACTCCTTTCTTGGAGAAAACATTAAAGTCATTTTGCCCCTCAAAACAACAGACACCCAGCTTAACAAAGTATCTTGTTTAAGAAAACAAACCGAAACGAGTGCCCCGTACATCCCTACATATTCCTATGCTTCCTGAGCTCCGGAATGGCACACAGCTCAGTCCAGGCAAATTAAAACTGAAGACTGAGTTTGTATATTTTCAGCTACCCTGAAAATAATCCAAGTACCAACTCCCTAGAGTTAAATAATTGCCAAACACAGAGGATCTTTTTTTAAAAGATTAACTGGGATTATTTACATAAATGGCTCGATTCTTACCTCGCTTGGAATCACTCATTGAAAATGAATTTAAAGAAGAGCAGAAATCTTCTAAAGATGAAGTCAAAGGCGGATACAGCTCGGAGAAGGATGGTGGAGGAGCATACCTTGCACCAATCGGCAAGGTGCCCAACAGAGATGCTGAGAAGGGTATGCTGGGGGGGACACTGGCAGCCGGGAGGGCTCCTCTGACTAACGCTGATGGCTAGAAAAGAAAAAAAGATTCTATTAAAATCCAGGAAACTCAGTTACAAGTAGGCCGAACTGCTTTGAACATCAGCATATAGGCACAAACTCTGACGCTGGGTAATTAAGTAACAAAGTTGAAATCAAAATCAAGCCTCCATAGAATAATCTAGGCTACAGAGCTTAGTTCTCGGCAAGCCCACTTTTCAAAAAGGATCAAGGTCTGAAGGCCAGTACTGTTTCAAGCCAAATGTTACATTCACGTTTCATTTCCCTCTGATTCCTTCCCTTCACCCTACCCTGAGACTCATAAGAACTGGCTCTATTCCAGAGGAGTAGTGTGGGGGCTGGGGGAGAAGGAAGGTGCTCAAGGGAAGGGAGTTGCAGAAGCCAGACACCCTGGACCATCCTTCTTGGGGATGTGAAATGTACAACCTCACAAGGACAAATGGAAGGCTGCCTCTCTCCTCCCCGCTCACTGTGACAATTTACTGAGAGCTCCCAGGCTTTGTTAAGTACTGAGGAAAGTTACATACTATCTATTTGTTAACCTTTCCAAGATACTTCCTACCATGAGGGCCACTGTACAGACCAGGAAACTGGGGGTGAAGTAAGTTGCCAAAGACCACAGAGGTGGGAAGATTCGAACCCCGGGGTGCCTGCCTTTTACACTGTACCTCCTCCCTCTCTTTCAGCCACACCGAAACCAGCTCTGAATTGCTCCCCCTCTTCCTCCTCCTCATATTATTGCTGCTGCCACTATTTCAAGATACTTTATGGCAGCGTCAGTAAACCTTTTCTGCGAAGGGCTAGATCGTAAATATTTCAGGCTTTGCCAACCACAGTCTCTGTTTCAACTATTGGACCGTGTTGCTGCAATAAAAAGGCAGCCCACAGACAATACATAAGGGGGTGGTCGTGCCTGTGTTCCAACAAAACTTTACTGATGAACCTGAAATATGAATTTCATATCACTTTCATGTGTCAAAAGATACTGTTCTCCTTTTTTTTTTCTTCCAACCATTTAAAAATCTAAGACCCCCATTCTTATGTTGCAGGCCATACAAAAACAAGCCTCAGTCCAGATCTAGCCTGACCTTGGCTTTACAGTTACCCTGAGGCATTATCCCTTAAGCTCTTAATCCAAAAGACGTGTTTTTCTTTAAATATCAAATGCCTATTCTTTTTCAGAATTGTATTTATTTTTTAAGGATTTTGTTTATTTATTTATCTATTTGAGAGAGCAAGAGAAAGAGAGCATGTGCGCACAAGCGACCAAGGCTCCATCCCAGGACCCAGAGATCATGACCCTGAGCTGAAGGCAGTTGCTTAACTGAGTCACCTAGGTGCCCCTCTTTTTCAGAATTTTTAACACACCCTTTCCATGCTATGTGATTCCAACAGGTGTTGAGGAAAACTGGGTCATTACTAGATCAGCATTCCTTTTTTATTTAAAAAATAACCACTTGAGCCTGGTACCACCAGAGAAGGACAAAAGTAATTTTTACGGTAAGAGACCTAAAGTTTAGCCTCAGCATTACCTGTAAGTAATGCTGAAAATACAGTTACATGGCAATTTTTTTTTTTTTTTAATTAAACCTGGGGCACCTGGGTGGCTCAGTTGGTTAAGCATCCAACTCCTGATTTTGGCTCAGGTCACGATCTCAGGGTTGCGGGACTGAGCCCTGCATTGGCGCTGAGCATGGAGCCTGCTTGAGTCTCTCTCCCTCTCCCTCTGCCCTTCCCCCACCCAACCCAGCTCACGCTCTCTCTATAAAAATAATAAGAGACAAATAAAAATTAAGCCTGGCTTCAAAAGAGAGGAGTAACGCTGAAATTTACCATAACAGTTTCATTGGCTTCAGGGGCCGAATCAAGAAGGTCATCTATTTCATCTCCAAGGACCATATCTCCATCATCCAAAAATGCTTCCGGCATAGTGAAGGGGGTCTTCCCTCCATTTGCCAACACTGTTGATGGCAGAGAGCTCTCTTCCACTTGCAGTGGCAAAATAGAAGTTAAGGGCATAATGGGACCGGAGACCAGCTCACTTCCAACTTGGTGAGAGAAGCTGGATGTAGGCACAGAGACAACGGGAACGGCTTCCTGCCTCGGAGTTAATAAATCTGTAACACGGATAGAAACGTACTCACTCATCCTCAGTGTACTCACAGAAGACAAGCATGAAGAGCCAGTAACAGAGAAAATGAAGAGCTAGGTGAAAATAGGGAAGCGATTATAAAAATAAATGGAAAGACAATAGTAAAAGCAATTCAAATGAAAGGGTAAAAATAATTTTAAAAGTCATTTGTTTTACCCAGGAATAGACGTATTCACTTGTGAAAACGTATCCATCTTTCTCACAGTGCCTGGGCCCCTTTCTGGCCAGAGCTGTGAGATGCTGGCTGGGCCACAGGAGGTATTCAATGACCACCTACCGACATCCAGTATTATCAATCCCTTGCGGGCACATCCAGAAGCACAAAGGTAGTTTTCGAAATTATTCTTGCTTTAATACTAACAATCACACGGTAATCTTATCTGACGACACTACGAGACATACAATATCTAAAGCTGGTACTTTCTAGATGAAGAGGACAGGTGAAAACATACCTGGCTCGATATCTTCCACAGAACAGTTCAAAGCCTAGAAATTAAACCAAATAACGGATCATAGTATTGTCAGGATTCTACGCTACAAGCCATCTGTCATATCTCACTCTAAGAGAGCAATGCCAAGTTCTCACAGAAAGCTGACTTCCTTCCAGTTAAGACCCAAGAAACAAACGGAATATTCGGTGCCACGTGGCTAAGCAGGGCTAGTCAATCAGCACCACCACTGGCTTCTTGTGGACACTATTTCTCAACGGATACTCAGGAGCATCCCCGTTCCAGAGGGACTAGTCTAGCTGCTACTCACTCCCCAACTCACAATGGCATCCTAACAGCTCCAAGACTTACCTTTAAAAAACAACTCGTTAATTGTGTTTAACCCAATGACTCCCAAAATCAGTATGTGGCCCTGAGCCACTTTTTCTAATAAAACCTAACATCTACGAACATCCTGGAAAATGCTCCAATGGACTTCAGGAAATGCTGGGTAAAAGATATTACTTGAGTTGTTTGTTTCTTTTTATAGGACAGGAAGCTCTGGCCAATTATGTGTCTGAGGAACAAAAAGCTCTCAAAAATAGACGCAAACCAAAAACATTAAAAGCAGAACTGCCAATGCTTCTATCTGTTTTTTTTTTTAACAAAAAGCTATGAGTCTTACAGAAGTAATCACTTTACCTTGGTAGCCCCATCCCCAGGAACTGATTTTAATGAGAGCTGAAAGAAAAGAAAGATGCTAATTTTAAAAAATTAAGTTAAAAATAGAACTGACTCCAGGTAACAAAACAAAATGAAAATACCTCCTGCAGAGAACTCCGGCTTACCTCGGCCCTGACATATGCTTTTCTAATTTTAAATCCCAATTTCTGCGCTAATTCTTGAGTCAGTTTTACTACATGTTCATCCTGGGGGGGGAGGTGGGGAGGAAAGAACAACGAAAATGTGATTAATGGAGGCTTGTATTTACTAACTGTGAAGACAAATAGGCAAAACAGCTCTAACTCCTCTTCTGTCCAGACACTCGCTTTAGGATCACTTCCAACTCAAGCATGCAGACAGCTGGCTGGAAAATGTTAACTCTTTCCATGCCATTTCTCCACCCGGAAGCAAGGAAATGGTTATGATGGAAGTCAACAAACTGACGTATGAGGTCCATACCTGAGGCACGGCCAAGGAGCACTTCGCTACAGAGTCATAAGCCTCTCTGTATCTTCCTAAATCACTGAGAGCCTTCGATTTCCGATACAGAGCTTTGCAGTTACTGGCATTTAGACTGAGGACAGCATCACACTCTTCTAAAACTTTATCGTGGAAACCCTGAGATGTAAAGCCAAATAAAGTTAGCCACAATTCACTTCTTGCACTGATGCCTTCTTGCAAATGCAAACAAATGAAGATCCCGGACTACTACCCCCACCCCCTTTTAAACTCTTACGTTTGCGGTATTTTTCTAAAAATCACCCTCAAAAAAAAATTTTTTTTTAATTATCCTCATTATGAAATTTCAAATTCACAAAAGTACATAGAATATCAATCCCCATGTACCCATCACCCAGATCAGATAAACGTTAACATCTGGCCATAAAGGCCCCAGATCTTCAAGAAATAAAACTTTTCAGACTCGGCTGATGCCCCAGGAATCGTTCCCCTTGTCCTACTCTCTCCACTGGTTACCCTTTGTTGAAACTCATTAAAATGTCAACTGGAGAGGCACCTGGGTGGCTCAGTTTAGTTAGGCATCGGGCTCTTGGTTTTGGCTCAGGTCATATCTCAGTCATGAGATCCAGCCAAACGTCAGGCTCCAAGCTCACCAGGGAGTCTGCTGGAGATTCTCTCTCCCTCTCCCTCTGCTCCCCCGCCCTGTGCGTGCACACACACGCATTCTCTCTCTCAGATAAATAATCTTAAAAAAAAAAAATGTCAACTGGAAATATAACTCCCAAACAGCTAGCCGATGAAGAATCCACTACAGAAAACAAATCTGTGAACACCTGGGTCTTCCTGCACTTATTTCTCTTATAAGCAGACACAGCCCAGAAGCCAGACTCACATGGCAACTCTAAGGACCATCCAAGAAACAAATTATTTCTAAAATCCCAAAACATTTATCCAAAGCTGATTTTTCAAAGCCTCAGGCCCCGCATCGGGCTCCCTGCTCCGCAGGAAGCCTGCTTCTCCCTCTCCCACTCCCCCTGCTGTGTTCCCTCTCTCGCTGTTTCTCTGTCAAGTAAATAAAATATTTATTAAAAAAAAAAAGTAAAACGGAAATTAGAAAGCTGATTTTTAATGTACTATGTTATTGAAAATGTTTTTTTCTCTCTAGAAACACCTTTAAAAAATCACAACTCGGGCACCTGGGTGGCTCAGTTGGTTAAGCGTCTGCCTTCGGCTCAGGTCATGGTCCCAGGGTCCTGGGATCGAGTCCCGCATCGGGCTCCCTGCTCCGCAGGAAGCCTGCTTCTCCCTCTCCCACTCCCCCTGCTTGTGTTCCCTCTCTCGCTGTGTCTCTGTCAAATAAATAAAATCTTTAAAAAATAACATAAAATAAAATAATCACAACTCACCATATTAGAATAGCAAGCAATACGATTTATATGCAGCTTTTCAATTATTTCTTTAGGGATGACAATTTCTTCAGACTTTGCATAACCAGCGATATTCAAAGCTTCCGTGTACTGGCTTATCGAGTTGTTCCAATCACGTTCCCGATAAACATCATTGCCTTCATTAAAAAGATTTCTCACAAGAGCACGTAAATATACCTTAAAGAAAGAAAGTTACCACTTGAAGCCCTTTACGGAACAAGTCAGGGTATGAGGAAATTTTAATTTGTGTACGGAAAACTTCCCGAGTCTTCTATGTGACGTAGCAATAAACACAGCTCTAAGAAACTGGGAACCGAGACCATGCCGCCGCCATCTCAGCAAGGGCTTTATCTTGCTCGCTTTTTAAAGAGAAAATTCAATTTCTCATGAAGAGAAATGCAGCAAAATATTTGTTCACATCCCCAACTCTGTGCCTGTGAGGCACTCCTACAAGGAGAAACTCTAGGTCACAAAGATTGAGCATCATAAGGCTTCTGACTAGTATTTCTAAACTGCCTTCCAAAGGGGCAATAACGAGGAACACATCTAGTTGTTTCCTTCACGGCACCCCCACCAATACCGGGTAGTATGTGTGCACCTGTGTACGTGTACACATAAAACCCCTACTAATTTCTAGGTGAAAAACTGTCCCCTTTTTTATCTGCATGTCTGATTACCAACAATTTCCCACATTTTGCTGTTGTTGTTTCTATCCTTTTTGTTTGTTTGTTTCAGAGGTAGAATTTAGTGATTCACCAGTTGCAAATAATGTCCCACATTTTTATGGACCATTGTATTTCCTCTTTTGTAAATGTTTGCTCAAGTCAGCTACTGATTTGGGAGTGGGGATGTTAAACCCTTTTCTCACCAAGGAAGCATAGTATATGTATTCTTTCGGTACCTATAAAAGTTCTGAAGTTTCGGTACATGTAAAAGTTCCTTCGTGATTTCTATCATTGCTTTAACGTTGTAAAAGTCAAGATCAGATAAATAGTACAAAAACAGATATTCAAGTCTTCAGTCTCATTTTATGAAATTCATGTCTAAGCAGACAAAAGTAGTAAAGAACACTGAACAGATCAACCTTTAACAAGGGAGGTGACGTGTGACCCAACACTTAACCTCTCGGGAACCCGGTTCCACATGTCAGGACTATAAAATGAATTGTAAAACGAACAGTTGTTCCAGGTGCTTTCTAGCCATAATACTCTCTGATTCTACATCTGTTTGGAGAGATGGAGGGGAGGGAGAAGGAAGAAGACAGAAAGGAAACAGAGAAGGGGGAGACAGAGAGGCAGAGAGAAAGAAGGACTTCTTAGAAGGATCCAAACCCACAGAGACAAGAAGCCCCAGGTGAACTAACAGTCTGTACCGATGAAGGCCTTTAGTCTAAGACCCAGGGAACCGGGCTTTCACTGCGTTTCTCACTAGTTTTATCTCTAACTGTTCCCTCTTAGGATCCAGGCACCCTGACTGTTAGATCATCTCTTCTCCTACATAAGAGAGTGTGTGAACTCTCCTTTGAAACATAATCTGTCTCACTTGTTTTCAACGAAATAAGAGGTAGGCTAACAGTAATTTTCAAAGGTTTCAGAGGAAAAATTAGTGCAAACTACACTCATGGAGGAAAGACAATACAGGACAACTGTCCACGTGTGCCGACAATAATGTTGTCCTATATGTGTATATGAGATTGGCAAACTCTTTCTCTAAGTGCCCAGAGAGAAAATATTTCAGGCTCTGTGGGCCATATGGTCTCTGTCTCAGCTACCATATGTCATGCAAGCAGCCACAGATAGGTGTGGCTGTGTTCCAATAAAACTTTATTTATAGCAACAAAGGGCCATATTCGGCCCACAAAGCCATCGTCGGGCAACCCCCACTAGACATGGTAGTTCTCAGGCTACTTGCAGAGCTTTCAGGCACAGGTGTTCCCCGTCATTACCTCATACTGTTCCTGCGTTCCTGGGTACGACAGTGGTGACCTAAAGAGAAGAAACCAAGTAATTGTAATTATCAGGCTCTCGCCAGGATTGGTTCATCCAGAAGTCATTGTAAAACTGAGCTTCTGTTAGCTTGCCACGGGTCCAAAGCACGTCTGAAAGACCTACCTCTCTTTACTACCATTACTCATATCTAACTGTAGGCATGGGAAAAAGAACCTGTAACTCTTCCCTTATATTCTCTTGAGTAAGTATAACACTTTTCTTCTCCAACCTACTTCTACTAAAAGAAGGCGTAATTCCTCAAATACCAAGAAAGTTGTAAAATAGCATAGAACCACTAATACTTTGGGATTCTGTAGTACAGAGAAGTTGGTCTCCTTCCCGGGAAGAGCAGAGGCCCTTGGGCCTGGACTAGTGTGCCCAAGCTCTGGGCTGTGTCGTCCCCGCCATGCTCGAGAAGGCTAGTTAGAGTCCAAGCTTCTCAACAGAAATGTTTGATTACAAAAGCCCTGCGTGCAAGTTCATTCTCAGTCACTTTTCAGTCATCAGAAGTGTTCTGATGTGATTAGGTTCCAATTCCTCTCGGTCTAACACTTTCAGAGACACTAAAGGCTTTTAGCTCTAAAAATCAGTGACAGTAAGATACACTTCAGAGCGCACAAGAAATCAAAAGTACAAGACCAAAAACTATTGCTAAATAAAAGTATCAAACTTCGGACCTGAATTAAGAGGACTTACAAATTGGACTTAAGATTTCTTAATCCAATATAAAAAAGTACAGTTGACCTCTTGAACAACACAGGCTTGAACTGAGCAGATCCACTTACAACTTTATCTTTTTCAATAAATATAATACAGTACCGTAAATGTCTTTTCTTTTCCTTATGACTTTCTTACCACTTTTTTCTCCAGCTTACTTTATCTTTATACAGTAAATAATACATATAACTTAACGCGTTCATGGACTGTTTAGGCTATTGGTCAGGCTTCCGGTCAACAGTAGGCTATTAGTAGTTACATTTTTGGGAGTCAAAAGTTACATGTGGACTTTAAATTGGGGGGGGGGTCTGCGTTCCCCCCCTCCGTGTTGCTCAAGGGTCAGCTATACTATGTGACATGAATGCAGGTACGAGTCAGGCCCTTACTGTATAAACTGCAGTCCTTCCTTAATGTTCTGCTGCCTTTTTCTTCTCTCCTCGGACACACTGGACATGTTACCCCACACATCCACTTTCTAAATGATCGATCTGAAAAGAAATGAGGCACAGAGTTACATAAGGCACGGGGCTCCTGGACCCCGATTATAAAACCTGTAATTTGCGATCCTGCCACGCAATTACTTGTGGCCACATCCCTCTCTGCTGACTTGACTCTGGGATCCCCGACGCCGAGAACCCTGGCTTAGCCGCACGGTCCCTGTTGCGCAGCACACAGAAGCATCAGGTTCTCACTCTCCTTTAAGGCTCAACAGCCATGCTGATTTTGTATGCTCCTCCTAGAGAATCTCCATGAAAAAGTCATTTTCCTCCACCCCTCTTCTCACCCCACCCCTTCAGCTCCAGGTTTTGCTTCTTCCCTTTCTATCTACATGCACGCCTAAGCTGCCACTAAAACAGTCCTGGCCTTGTTTTGCTTCTGGAAGCTCTCCAGAAGTGAAAAGGTTTCACATCCGCTTGCCTCAGAGGGAGTCTGACTTCCTGGTAAGCAGAGTGGAAACCTTATACATATTTTGTTACACAAACTTCTGAAATAATCCTTGTTGATACAACTGATAGAATAAAAAATCTGAATGAAGTCATTCAGTTGGAATTTTCTCAAAAGTAAGGGTTTACCTTCAACTTAACACTGGCAAATGTCAACACCAGTCAAAGCTATTGGTGTCTGCCCCCCCCCCCCAATCACTGTTCATTAAGCAATTCCCGGCAAGTTAAAGTAGAACCACAGGGAAGAGACCTGTGATAAAACACCATCTCCCAGGGTCCTGAACTAGGGTTTCTCGACCTCAGCAGTTTGGGCCAGACAGTCCTTTATTATGGGGACCTCCCTGTGCTCGGTAGGATGGTAGCAGCGTCCCTGGCCTCTACCCACTAGATGCTGGTAGCGCCCCTCCCCCCAGTGTGATAACCAAAAATACCTCCAGGCTTTGTTAAAGGTACCCTGGCAGGCGTGAGGAGGGGGCACGGTTATCCTGCGATGAGTACTGGGATCTAAGCCGAAGAGGACATGGTCTCACACAAAAGGCCCGCTTGAACCCACGTGATGGACGGGGCACTTGCACCCGGGCTTCCTAGCTGAAATGTTTTAGTTTCATTATTGCTTGACATCGGCAGTTTTATTTTTAAATCTACCTGTTTCAAAGTGTAGGGGTGGGGACAAGCATTGGAATGCCCCAAAGGTGGGTAACTGGTGATCTTTTTTCCTCTTTTAAATACTGTCAGTTCTATAAATATTTTTGTCTTCTGCTTAAGCGGTTACCTTACTGAAGTCTTCATATGTGAAAGATCTATCTGGGATTGGCTTTAAAATATTCCAGCGGGGCATGTGGGCGGCTCAGTCAGTTAAGCATCTGACTCTTGATCTCAGCCCAGGTCCTGATCTCAGGGTTGTGAGTTCAAGCCCCACACTGGGCGTGGAGTCTACTTTAAAAAAAAAAAAAAAAAAAAATCAAATGGGGCGCCTGAGTGGCTCAGTTGGTTAAGCGACTGCCTTCGGCTCAGGTCATGATCCCAGAGTCCTGGGATCGAGCCCCGCATCGGGCTTCCTGCTCCGTGGGGAGCCTGCTTCTCCCTCTCCCACTCCCCCCTGCTTTTGTTCCCTCTCTCGCTGTGTCTCTCTCTCTGTCAAATAAATAAATAAATAAAATCTTTAAAAAAATCAAATCAAATATTCCAGCAACCAAAAAAAAAAAGTGGGGTGGCGACGAAACAGCAAAATGTGGCCAACCAGTGACAAACACATGGATTCTTTCTACTCTGTCAATATTTGAAACTTTCCCAAAATAAAACGTTTCCAAAGCCTTTGACACAAAAGGAAAATGGTATTATTTCTGGAGTTTGTTTCTCAGGTAATCTACCTTAAAGGGGGATGAGCGGGTGGAAATGAAACAAGACTGCCAAAAATATGGACACCTGTCCCTACTGGCAATGGGAGGTATATGTCATGCCTTCTACGCTTCCACCATCTGAGCCACCCAGGCACCCCGTAAAGTATTTTTTAAAAGTCTATGTAGCCTCTGAACCCTTCCTTGGAAAGATGACTTAAGGGACCACCAAGCCTTTTTCTCTTTTATTTAAAGTGGGGCCAATTCTGGGAGGCCTGGGTGGCTCAGTCAGTTAAGTGTCTGCCTTCAGTTCAGGTCACGATCTCAGAGTCCTGGGATCAAGCCCCCCATCAAGCTCCACACTCAGCAGGGAGCCTGCTTGTCCCTCTCCCTTTGCCTCTGTGCTTTCTCTCTCAAATAAATAAAATCTTTAAAAATTAAAATAAAAAATAATAAAGTGGGGCCAATTTAGAGCAAGAGCTTACCACTCAAAAGCACCCAGAATAGCACTCGGTTGGGGGGGGGTGTTTCACAGCAGTCAGGCCTGAAAGTCAGTGACAAAAGAAAAGGCCACCCAAAGCAAGAACTCTTCCCCATCTTCAATAAACAGGACACCATTCCCCCAACCTCTGTACAGGGAAGGTGGAGAATTAGGCTGAGGTCCCTGTTAGCTAAGAAGGGACTCGGGGATCATGATAATCCACTGAGTTAATAGCCTTGAGCTGTTTCCCCAGAAAGTGCCAGAAAACCCTGAACCTCGACCTCTTAAGGACAAAGGGCAGGTGGTAAAGAGCTGACAACTCAAGTAGGTGATTAAGCAGAAATAAGACAGAGGCTCTTTTAATAGCATGAAACACAGGCCTCCTTTACGTGGTTAAAGATTTGGGAACGTAGTACCAAATGATAGTCAAAAATAGTAGGATAGGGAATTTCATGTTCTTGTAGATTTCTTCCCCCAAAATTGCATCATGAAAAACTGTACACACAGTAAAGTTAAAAATCTTTCTCAATGAACATCACATACCTATGTTCTATAATTAATATTTTGCCATTTATCACATCTGCCCATCTTTGTCCATCCACCCATCCCTCTGTCCAACCATCAATCCACCTTATTATTTTGATAAACTGCAAAGTTAAGTGGCAGACATCAATTATAATTCATCAGTTAGCACGTCAGCATGCATAGCATTGCTCTAGATTTCAATATTTGTTCACAGTTTTTTTAAGGTAAAATGCAAAAACTTTTTTCCCTTGTAAAACGCACAAATTTCAAGGCAACTTTTGACAAAGGAGACAGTCATGTAACCCAGCCCCAGCCCCCCATCTTGGCTAAACACCATTACTGTCACTCTAGGAAGGTCCCGCAGGCCTCCTCCCCAGCCAATCCCTGCCCCACCCCGACCCCTGGCAATCTCTGTCCTGATTTTCTTCCATCACAGCTGAGTTTCACCTGAGAAATACGCCCCCCTCCCATTTCGAAAGAAAGAAAAGATAAATGCTTTATCCATCATCTTATTTTTGGATCCAGTTAAAATCTGGCCTCCAATTTTAAAATGAGGAAGGATCTGATAAAGTTAATCCAACAGCCACTTTTCTTGTTCAAACTGAGCAGCACATGACAGGTGTATATAACTCCCTCCTTGAGACTGGGGCTTCAACTCCAGCTAGCCTCCAGACAGGAGAGCCCTGCGGCTTCGCTGGGGCCCCTTCTCTCCCCCAGTCACCAATCCCCCCTTCCCTGGACCTCCTGCACCACTCAGGGCTCAAGGCCCTCTGCCTGTCTGTAGTTCCACTAAAGGTCTCAGAGGCATCACAAACTGTTGAAAAAGTACGATTTTTAATACTAGGACACTGAAAAGGAATGTCTCCTCTCCTGTCACTCGGCCACCCATATGCCCTTCCTGAGGGCAATCACCCACCATTAGGGTCTCTTCTGTGTCCTGACAAAGAAGTTCTGTGAAACAAGAGAGTATCTGACTCTGGCGGTGGTTCTGTGAATCTACGCATAGGATGAAATTGCAGAGACAGGCCGACAGACACACACACACACAAGGGCACGTAAAAACCAGTAAGAGCCTGTACTCTGGTTCACAGTATTCTCTAATCTCAGTTTCCTGGCTTTGATACTCCACTACGATTACGTAAGATGGCACCGCTGGGGGAAGTGGATGAAGGGTTCATGGGCCTCTAGATACCACTTTTGCAATTTCCTGTGAGTTTCTAATTATTCCAAAATAAAAAGTTCAACATACCCTGTGCGTCTGTTATTTTTTATACAAACTGGGGCTCCTGATGTGTTCTGCACTTGCTTTTGTCTCTCCGTAACTAACCTCAAAGGTCACCTTATCAGGGCGCAGGAAAAGCCGCCTTAACCCGTGTTCCGTGATACGGTTGTACCGTAACTTCTTATGCACATCTGGGTTGTTTCCAGTCTCTAAAGTTCACCAGATACCCAGGACATCCCATGTGTATTTTTGACAAGTTCCGTAGGGTGTATGCGTTTGGTTATCCGCTCCTGCCAACTACGCACGCACGAGGGCCCCGATTTTGCCACTTCACCGATCAATCATCCAGTGTTTCACTCCTGCCAACCAGGAGGTGAGAAACGGGTGACAGTGGTGTGACAATGTGATGAGGTTTTGTCTCAGCCCTTCTATCACTAGTGAGGCTGCTCCGCTCTTGATATTTAAGAGTCACTTGTACTTCCTTCCCCATAAACTGTGTGGTTGGATCTTTTGCCCATTTTCCTTCCATACTGAGCTTTTCTCATTCAGGAAAGCTCTTTACATAGAGAGGAAAGTAGTCTTTTGTGGTGCTGTTTTTGTTCTTCCCACTTTGATGTCAATCCTTTTACTTTCAGTCTGGTTTCTTACACTTTTTGACACAAGTTTTTATCTCTAAGTGGCTGAATTTATCAATATTTTCTTTCATGGTGCCTGGATTTGGACACACTCACATATACCTTCACCAGTTTGAAATTATAAAATAATTCATGTTTTCCCTGAATACTCTTTTATTGTTTCATTAAAAAAATTTTTTTTTAATGTGACCCACCAATTGACTGTAAGAAGTGATGCAGGGATATGTATATTTCCCTTCCAAACAGCTACCCATTGTCCAAGCAGCATTTATAAGATGACCATCTCCTTTTTTTTTTTAAGATTTTATTTGACAGAGAGAGACACAGCGAGAGAGGGAACACAAGCAGGGGGAGTGGGAGAGGGAGAAGCAGGCTTCCCGCCGAGCAGGGAGCTGGATGGAGGGCTCGATCCCAGGACCCCGGGATTGTTACCTGAGCTGAAGGCAGACGCTTAACAACTGAGCCACCCAGGCGCCCCGATGACCATCCACTTCTACACTGATATGCGTAAGGCCATAACATATATGAAGTTCTGGGCTGTGTGTGATATTTATTCAGCATTTCGGACTTGAATGGTCCCAATCCTAGGCCTTCTTGCCAATCCTAACCCTCTGCACAATCTTACCTTTTCAGTAATGAAACCACCTTCTCGCCACTTGCTCAAACCAGAACCCTGGCACCACCCTCTCCTTTCTCTCCCGTCCCACTTCCATGAACCCCCCGACAAAGCCCCCAAGTGACACTGTAGAGTATGTGCAGGGCCCCCCAAATCTGACCACTTCCCAGGCCTCCCCCGCCACCCCCAGCTGGATCACAGATCACACCAGCTCACGTATATGTCGCAACGTCCTCCTTTCCCTGCCTGGGCTCTAGGCTCCCAGTCTCCTCCACTGTCCCCTCCCCCCTCCACTTCCCACACTAAACTAAAAGGAATGCTCTTTTAAACACACAAATCAGTTGTTACAGCAGCCCTGCTTTAAATCCCTCAGTGGCTTCCCCAGGCCCTTAGAATAAAATCCAGAGTCCCTACCATGACCTATCAGATCCAGGAGGATCCTCCCAGCCTCTTTTCCCGCTGCCCTCATGCACTCACACATTCAGCTCCCATCACAGTGGCCTTCTGTGGGTTTGCAGAATGAGTCCAGGGCTCCATGTCTCTGGGGCATTGTGCTTGCCTGTCCCTCCACCCCAAACACACTTTCCAGAACTGCACAGAGCAAGTTCCTCTCCCCCTCTTCCCCCGGGGTCCTGGCTTAAATACCACCTTTAGAGGCCTTCCCTTATCCCCTAAATTGTTGCGCTATTTACTCCCAGAGCTGCCTTGTCTTTCTTAGTCCGGATTGTCTCCCAACATCTGGATCCAGGTCAATACACATTTGAATGGAAGAACGAATGAAGTGGCCAAGCATAAAGAGAACACTTCACACAAAGTTCAGAGGCCCGAGAGAGTTAACACCTAACATGAAAAGGCAGGCGTGACAATGGAGGGTTCCAGGGAGGAAATGACCAGGCAGGCAGAGCAGGCTGTGGTGGACTCCGCCTCCAACCCTCAGGGGAACAAGGTGGGGAGTAAATCAACACGGCGGGGATCTAGAGACAGTGACAGAAAGACTGTAAGTGACCCCTGAAGGAGCTCAATGATGGGTTTCCTTCATCGCCAACAAGGGAGAAGTACGGCAGACACACCTCTCCCTAAATGAAAGGGAACGGGAATGGGAGAGCTCTGAAACTCAACTAATATAAACTTCATTAAATTATCTACAATTTTATAAGCTGGAATTTCCTCATCAACTCATCTTTCTCCCATCAGCTGATTTTATTTTTTTTTAAAGATTTTATTTATTTATTTGACAGAGAGAGACAGCGAGAGAGGGAACACAAGCAGGGGGAGTGTGAGAGGGAGAAGTAGACTTCCCGCCGAGCAGGGAGCCCGATGCGGGGCTCCATCCCAGGCCCCTGGGATCATGACCTTAGCCAAAGGCAGATGCTTAACGACTGAGCCACCCAGGCGCCCCTCCCATCAGCTGATTTTAAATCTGTTACTCATCCTGAAGTTCTAGGTAAGGCGGAAATGTGCCTTGGATCTTCACTATAATTCCTATTTACTCAGTGCCTGTGCGGTGAAACTGATTATACTGGAGTCTGGTACAATGTGCAATGCTAGTAGCTGGACACTGTACTCATATCTGTGGCATTTTAGCCTCACAAGGTAACTTTAGAAACTAGCTCCCATTAACAGAAGACACCACGGTTAAGTGATACGTGATTGCCACACATTGTATACACAGAACAATTGCTAACACTTAGCACCCTTACTGGATGCCAAGCATCTTCTAAGCGCTGTGCAGGTATTAAATCACTCAATCCTCGTAACAGTCTCAAGAAGTAGGTACCATGAGGAAACTTTTACATAGAGAAGTGACGCAAGCAGTCCGGGACCACAGCTAGGGAAGTAGGAGAGCTAGATTTCAGAGCCAGACAGCCTGGCTCCAAGCAAGAATTCTTATCCATCATGCTATTCCGCACTGTAAGAGGCAGTGATGCCAGGAGGAGGGCTAGTAGTCTAAGTCAGCCCTGGGCTGCGCTCTGAAAGACAAACACAGCGCCGGCAGACAGGTGGGCATTTTAAAGCCACTCCAGGGGAACAGAATAAACACACCTCTGCGCGCATGCACACACACACACACACACACACACACACAGGGACATGCTCAAGGAACATCATTTAAAGAAACTTAGAGCAGAGGGTTTCCACAGGAATACAGCAGACGCACGGAGTTAGGTAACAGTCCAGGGAAAATCTGCATCTGGAAATATGTTCCACCCATAACATAATGTGTTTAGACACAAGGACTGAATACTAAACAGTCTTACAAGACAGACACAGGAAAAGAGAAAGCGGGCAGGGTATACGGCACAGTGTTTGTATTTTTCCTAAAAAAGTATTCCTATATTGCTAGTGAAAAATTAGTTACCAGTCTGGATTAAATTCTATCCTCAGACTCAAGCCTCCTCCCTGTTAGAGCATAAACAAACAAACAAAGAGAAAGTAGTTAAAGTAACATTACTGTCAACCCTGGCTTGCAACAGTTAGCTCACTCTGTAACACTTACAAAAATGTCTGGCCACATTGTAACCCTCAGAGACTACAAAACCCAGACAGAGAAACATCACAGATGTTCTACCACTTTCTTGAAACAATGACTCTTCTCCTGGATACTTTGTTATGAGACAGAGGATGAGCCCCCAAGCAAAAGTCACAGTAACTCAGAGGGAAGGCATGAGCTTTCCAGTTCATTCTGGTGGTAGAGGGCCTGAAAATTAACATGCTCTTTACAGAACCCACACACGAATACTGGTAATACTCATCCTCAATAATTCACGATCTGATTCTGATTCTAACCTAACACAACTATTTCCAGACTCCAATACACAGCAGAGAGAAAATTTTTCAACAAAGAAAATTTGGTCTAGTAACTTGTATTATTCTGCAAATGAGGACAAGATCCTCATTTGCAATCAGCTTAACAGAACAGTTCAGCTCAGAGTCAGAAGGAAGAGGCCGGGGCTCCTTGAGAGCTTAGGGGACAGGAGGCCACATGCCATCAGGGAAGCAGGAAAAGATAAGCAGACGGCACAGGCTCCCAGCCGCTCTGCCCCCATTCAGATGCTCTACTGGAGCACTGTCCAACAGAAATATAAGGCGAGCCACAAATGTAATTTCAAATTTCCAAGTTGCCACGTTCAACAAAAGTAAAAAGATACCGGTGTAAATAATGTTAACGGTTTATTTTGGTTGACCCGATTAGGTTCAAAATATTATCATCTTAACATATACTATTTAAACAAAAAAATTATGAGATCTTTTACTGTCCCCCCCCCCCCCTTTCCATACCTAGTGTTTAAAATCAGATATGTCTTTTTCAGCCGGAGCACATCTCAGCTGGGTCCAGCCACATACCAAGCGCTCAACAGTTCCGTGTGGCCCGCGGGCGGCCCCCTTCCCGGGCGGCGCAGGTCTAATGTAAGCAGATCCCCGCTCTCTCGGTACCTAGCACAGGTACCTCCTTTGATCTCTAAGCACTGGGGGCGGGGGGGGGGGAGGACGGGAAAAATACCCGAGCGCTGATGAGTTCCCCAACCCGGGCGCAGGCGCAAACTCTCGGGCCCCCGCAGGCGCTTCCCGGCTTGACCACACCCCTGCGATGACCATCCCCGACCGTGCCTTCGCGCTAATGAGACCTGACAGGTCTCCATTCCTCAAGGGTGGGGAAAGAAACCTAAAACCCGGCAGTCTCCGCGTCCCCAATAAAGACGGAAACCATCCGCCGCGCGTCCTAGCTGGGCGCCCCGCGCAAAAGAAATGGGGGCGGGGGGGTGGTTAACCCGAAATAAATGAGCCCCGCACTCGGCGCGCATCCCTCCCGCCCCCAAACCCAAGACACTGGATTAGGGGACCCGCGGTCACCAAACAGACACAAACGATGGAAAAAATAAACTGGGGGGTCGGGGGGAGGGAAGGGGGGTTAAGTAAGCAGAGAGGAGGTGCAGTGCCAGCGGGAACGCATGCAGGCGTGGATGGCTGGGAGCTGCGGCCCTCCGCGCCCCGCTTCCCACAGACGCGCCAGGGGGGCTCCCCGCCACCGGAGGGCAGGGAAGGGGGAGGGGAGGGGAGAGGACGGGGCCCCGGGGACCCCGCCCGCCTGAGTCAGCCCCGAGCTGCCGGGGCCGGTCCGCGACGCACGGCCCGACCTTCCCCCGCCGGGGGGGCCGTAACCCGCCCCCACCTCAGCCGCCCCGGCCCCTCCGCGCCGCCGCCCCTCCCCGGCCCGGCGCCCCCGCCCGGCGCCCCCGCCCGGCGCGCGCCCGCCGCCGCCTCGTGCTCGCGCGCGGCCGTTAACGGACGCCGGGCGGGGGAGGGGCGGCGGCGCGGAGGGGCCGGGGGCGCGCGGGGGCCGGGCGGCGCCCACCTACCTGCGGGGACGGCCGCGCCGGCCGGCGGGCGCACAGCGGCGCGCAGGGGAGCGGGCGGCGGCGGCGACGGAGGCGACGGCGACGGCGGGGGCCGGGGCGCTCGCTCGCTGCTTCCCTCCGCGACCGGCGGCGGCAGCGGCGGCAGCGGCTGTGCTGGCCCCGTGCGGCGCCCTCTGGCGGCGGGAGGCCGCGCCCGGCGCCCGGGAGACGCCGCCATTGGCTGCGCCCGCGAGTGTCATGACGGGGGGCGGCGGCGCCACGTCGGGCCGGGCCGGGCCGGGCCGGGCCGGGCCAGGCGGCGGGGGGCCCCGGGCGGCGCGACTCCCTCCCCCCCCCGCCGCCGTGCGGGCTGCAGGCGGCTCCGGGGGGCGGGCGCGCGGGATCGGCCTCGGCGACGGGCCCGCTCGGCCCGACCACCGACTGCTGGTTGACGCACGGTTCAGATTTCCGGGCGCCGCGTGTGCTCCCCGCGGGCGGCGGCCCGGGAGCGGAGGAGGGGGGGAGGTAGAACGGCGTCCGACCGGGAACTGACCCACTTTCGGGTTTCAGGCAGCCTCCCCGAGAGACTCTTTACTTGGCCGGCCCCCATCCGGTGCTTCCCACTCTGCGAGGGGGACCTCGGGAGCCCCGGAGCCACCATATTGTCCCCGGTCTGGAATCCAGACGGAAGGGGCTCGGGCGCTCAGGGCAGCGCCGAGATGCAAGGCCCGCCTCGGCCTAGTTCGCTGTGCTGGCTCCGCGGGGGGCCTGGCTCCCTGTCCTGCAGGTGCCAGCTCAATGCCACGTCACCCACCGTACTTTTAACAGCCAGGTGCCCCTGTGGGCCAAGACCCGGCCCTGTGCTGGGGCTCATCAGTGGGCAAGGCAGAGTCACCAGCCGGGGTTGAGAAAGGGGAGCGAGGTGTGGAACAACAGGGAAACAGACCATTTAGGACACCGAAGCCAGGTGACAGGACCGAAATGGAGGGCTACACTGAGGGTGGGGGATGAGTCACTAGGAGAGGCCTCAGAAGGTGACAGCCGCGCACAGATGGGGAGTGTGCCCCAGGCGGAGGAAGAACAAGTACAAAGGCCCTAAGGCTGGAGCCTGGTGTCTGGGGAGCGGGAAGGGTCTATAGGGTTAGTGCGTGTAAGGGGAGAAAGGTCCGAAAGAAGAGCGGGGCCATGATTTGGAATTTGGAGTTTGTTCTATGTGGCGTGGGAGTCCTTCGGCAGCTCTGAATTGGGAGTGCCATAATCTTACTTACATTCTGGACAGTTCTCTTGGGCTACTGTGCAGACCCTAGGTCATAGGAGGGACAGGATGAGGAGCAGGGAGACTGGTGAGGTGGCTCTCACCGTGGTCAAGGGCATGAAGATTTACAGATCAGCTGTATTGGTCTGCACGGGCTATTCATAAAATGCCACAGACCTGGCGACTTAAAACAAGAATTTTCTCACAGTTATGGAGGCTGGACATACAAGAGAAAGGTGACGGTATGGTTGGTTTCTGGTGAGAGCTCTCTCCTTGGCTTGCAGGTGTCCACCTTCTCACAATGTACTCATTTCGCTTTTTCTCTGTGCACACACATCCCTGGTGTCTTTTTCTCGTCTTATAAGGATAACCCTCCTATTGCTTTGGGGCTCACTCTTGTGACCTCTTTTAACCTTAATTACCTCAGTAAAGGCCTTATGTCCAGATACAGTCACATGTGGGTTAGGGCTTCCACATTTGGATTTGAAAGGGACACAATTCGGTCTATAACACCATGTAAGCACGGTGACAGAAACATTGAGGGAGAGCTGCTAGGGGCTGTGGCTTCAGGGAAGGCCCCTCGAAGGAAGGAAGGAGGCTGCTCTCAGAGAGCCCTACCCCGAAGCCCATTGAACACCGCTCATGAACACGGCGTCAACCTGGTCCTTACAGCAGTCCTCACTATCTGGAATGAACTTGTTGAATCATTTGGCTACTTGCTTATGGTCTATCTCCACCCCACTAGGACAGCAGAGACCCTTCCTGTTTCATTGTGCCCTTGCAGCCCCTAAAAAAGCAACTAGCACTGCATAAATGCTTCTTGAATGGATGTCCCAGGAACCTTGGAGCCAAGATCTGTAGGATGTACAAGAGGTTACTGACTGCAGGGCTGCATGGAGAGAAAAGGAAAATTTAAGGCGGAAGATCCTGAAAGGCCAGGGTGGCCAAACCCCAGAGTGCTGGGTGGGGTACCAGGGGGATGAGATGAGCAAGGGCCAGGCCCTGAAGGGCGTCATAAAGCCGCAGGACGCTGCCCACTAGCCTGTCCGTACGAGGAAAACCTCGGTGGGACTGTATTAGTTTCCTATGGCTGCTATAACAGATCACCACAAACTCGATGGCTTAAAACAACACATTTATTATCTGACAGTTCTGGAGTCTGAAATGGGTCTCGCTGAGCTAAAGTCGAGGTGTTGGCAAAGCTGGTTCCTTCGGGAGGCTCCAAGAGGGGATCTGCTCTCTTGCTGTCCCCAGCTTCTAGAAGCCGCCCGAATTCCATAGCTCATGGCGCCTTCCCCCAACTCGATGCGTGGCTCTGAATCTGCTTCTGTTACATCTTTTCTGGCTCTCCTTTCTCCTTATAAATACCCCTGTGATTACATGGAACCCATCCAGATAATCCAGAATGCTCTCCCCCATCAGACTTCATCCTGTGACCAATTTGGATTCTAAAGAGAAGCCATGCTTATATAGGTTTGTTTTTCCTAAGGTATGTTCTACTAGTGATTTCCGTCTTCTTTCTTACCTTGGATACTATACTCTGCATGTTGTCCCACCTGTTATTTCTCAACTGTATGAGGAGTCAGTATATAGGACTATTTCTGGTCACCTTGGTTTTCCTTTCAGCGGAGCACTAAATTAGATACCCTAGTGAAGGACTCTCATCTCCAACACTCATCTGGAGACGTGGGAGGTATTGCTCCCTGGGCCAGGGGGTCTCTGGGCAACAGCTCCCACACCTAAGCAATGATGGCGGTGTTAGTTCTGTTTTATGTATAAGTTCTCAAAGATTCTCTGCTAAAGCTGGCCTGCAGACATAACAAGAATGGGGAGTTTTTTTGAGTGCTTTTTTTTTTTTTTAATGTATTCACATCCTGTTTTCCCTCCTCCAAAGGGGGGGAAAATGTTCTATATAGTGATAAATACCACATTCACTCAAGCTCCTCCAAATGAATATAAGGTGGGGGCACCTGGGTGGCTCAGTCGGTTAAACATTTTCCTTCGGCTCAGGTTGTGATCCCAGGGTCCTGGGATCGAGCCCTGCAAAGGGCTCCTCGCTCAGCAGGGAGCTTGCTTCTCTCTCTCCCTCCCGCTCTGCTACTTGTGATCCCTCTCTCTGTGTCAAATAAAATCTTAAATAAATATAAGGTGAATGTTATGGAATGAATGTGTCCCCTGAATTCCTCTGTCAAAATCCCCAATGTGATGGTATCAGGAGGTGGGGCCTCTGGGAGGTGATTCGGTGGTGAGAGCAGAGCCCTTCTGAATGGGACTGATGCCCTCATGAAAGAGGTCCCAGAGGGATGATTTCTCTCTCCACCACATGAAGACACAAGGAGAAGGCTGCCATCTGCATCCCAGGAAGCAGGTCTCACCAGACACCAGACCTGCTGGCACCTTGATCTTGGACTTCCCAGCCTCCAGAACTGTGAGAAATCAACGTTGTTTAAGCCCTTCAGTCTATGATACCCTTTTAGAGCAGCCAAAGGGACTAAGACGTGAACACCTGAGCTAGAAGTAGCTGTTAGGAGGTAGTGTAATGGTGAAAGGAGAGGGACTTGGGAATCCTGGAAACTTGGGCTAATTCCCAACTTGCTCCCTTCCCATCTGGGTGAGCCCTAAGCCAGTCTCCTAACATCTCAGAGGCTTGCCTCGATCACCTTGGAATGTGGCTAACAACCCTCTGGCACGGTGAGGATTGAATAACACGTCTGTACATAAGGCACCTGGTCCCCAGCATGTGTTCAGTTGTGCTGGCGCTTACCTTTCCCTAGAGGAGTGAATAATGAATGGAGTGAGCTTTCCAGCATCATCTTTGGGGTCAGAAGGGGCACTTGCAAGGCACTCCACTTCCCAGACATGGGGGCATATTCCCTGATCCACCATTGCACAAACTGTTCCCACTGGGGCGCGATGGAAGGGTGACATCTCTTAGGGACACTGAAGCAGAAAAGTGCTTGAGACTCGCTGGCTTAAAAATGGAGCCTCAGTCTTGGGACCATTATCACCATATACAGCAGTGGACTGGCCAGAGGGACAACATCAAATAAAGAATAATGAAAATGATTTGTTTGCTGACATTACATACCTGTATCAGAAAAGGAAAATTTTTTGGGCACCTGGGTGGCTCAGATGGTTAAGCGTCTGCCTTCGGCTCAGGTCATGATCCCAGGGTCCTGGGATCGAGTCCCGCATCAGGCTCCCTGCTCCTTGGGAGCCTGCTTCTCCCTCTGCCTCTCTCTCTCTCTCTTTCATGAATAAATAAATAAAATCTTTTAAAAAAAAAAAAGAAAAGGAAAATTTTATAGCACTCAGACATGAAAGATAGGTGCTAAATGTTTGCCAAGTCACCACGTGATAACTGTACAAGCCACATGCGTTGACATGTGTCAGTGAATCATATGGAATCCTGTGCTAGAACCTACAGTTCCTATCACATTCCTTCTTGAATAATCAAGTGAATTGCAGCATAAAACAGTTCATATCACATTCCTTCTTGAATAATCAAGTGAACCGAACAGTTCCCATGAATCTCCTGGGCTGTGCTTCTTCCAAATGAAGCTTTTTTTTTTTTAAGATTTTTTTTATTTTTTATTTATTTGACAGAGAGAGACACAGGGAGGGCACAAGCAGGGGGAGCAGCAGAGGGAGAGGGAGAAACAGGCTTCCCGCAGAGCTGGAAGCCTGATGTGGGGCTTGATCCCAGGACCCCAGGATCATGACCTGAGCCAAAGGCAGACACTTAACCCACTGAGCCACTCAGACGCCCCCCAAATGAAGCTTTGATGAAATGCTGAAGTGTAAGAAAGTTACAAAAAAATATCGACTGGATTCCTTTATTTCCCTTAGGCTGGTTGCCTGGACATCAAGTTTAATGTGTACCTAACTGCAAGCAAGCTACTAAACATTAGATAAAGCAAGAGAGCACTAATTATTCAAGAAAAAAAAAGCAGATACATAAATAATATGGGGGATAATAAGACAGACTTTGTATTTTTTTTCCAGTAAATTTTAGGAGCACTCCTGAAGGATACTCTGCACACAGATGGGAAAACAGATCTTCGCTTCTGAAGGACTTCTTTTCCTTTTGGATTTGATACTGAGTTTAATGTCACGGTGTATCACAGTTTCCTGCTTGTATTTGGGGAGACAACACGTTTACCAGAAAAAAGCATTCAATTCCTAGTAACTTCTGAAAACGGAGAAGCATAAATCAGGAGCGTTCCCTTCCTGGACTCAGGAAGGGTCTCTACTTTCCCCTACTCTTTTTTTTTTTTTGCCCCAGAGTTGGGAATACAGGATCCCTTTTCCATGTGTTCTGTCTTCCCTCAATACCTATTCCCAGCTGATTTTTCCTTCCCCGACTTTCCGATTATGGAGTTAATCCTGCCCATACTTTCTACTGCCTCCAGCCTCTGGAACTCAGGCCACTTGGACTGGTCCTTCTGGGACCGTGGATAGAATCCAGGGAGCTTCCCGCATCTTTTCAACAAATACAAATGCCAACTATGTTCAGGGCAGTTTGCTGGATTGCCAAATCGACCAGTCACGGTGCCTACATGCAAGATCCTTAGAATTAAAAAAGCTGTTTGAAGATCCTCCAAGATGTGGGTTTGGGAAATGGAGAGCCCGGAAGTAGCAGCAGGACCCCTGTGAGGAAGCAAAAACACAGATTAAAGGAACTTGATCTGTTGGAATGCCGGGGCCAAGATCTTGGTCTTTTAAGATGTGAGACTGTGGGATGTGTATGAATGAGAAGAATTAACATGACATCAGATGGTAATTCACCACCAACATTGCATTTGAAAAGATACTTCCTGTCTCAATTCAAGGAAACCTCTGTCAGGCTCCTTTAATCCAGCTAATCGACAAGAGAGTGCTGACTTCTTCCTTTTTTTTTTTATCATACTCAAGGATCATAAATTTTACTCAGTCATTTATATTCCTCAGCAGGGTGCCAAGGCTTACTAAGAAATTTGCAGAAACCATAAATATAAAGAGTGCACAAGTCCCCCCTTGAGTAAACACACACAAATGTTTCCAAAAATATGTCCAAAGCCATTTTTCCCTTCTGTGAGGTTGTTATGAAATGCACTTAGCACAAACTTACCTCTGCTGCTCTACATTGATTTATAGCAAAATTTAAATCACCGTATTTAAAAGACATTTGCCAAAAGGAATAAATGTGAACACATTCTAAATCTAAATCATGGTAATCAGGTTGTGCTCTAGATTTTTAAATATTAATAAAAAAAACACTTGGGCCCACTCTGTTCCCTAATATTCAACATCCATCAACATGATATTTAAAGCATGTATCTTCATTAGAAGAGATGTTTTGGGGGGCGCCTGGGTGGCTCAGTTGTTAAGCGTCTGCCTTCGGCTCAGGTCATGATCCCAGGGTCTTGGGATCGAGCCCCGCATCGGGCTCCCTGCTCAGTGGGAAGCCTGCTTCTCCCTCTCCCCCTCCCCCTGCTTGTGTTCCCTCTCTTGCTGTGTCTCTCTCTGTCAAAAAAAAAAAAAAAAATCTTAAAAAAAAAATGTTTTGGGAACGGGCGCTGCCTCAGGTGCATATAAGTACAGGGAACCAAGTATCCGTGTGTGTATGTATATGTTGTCTTTTGGAAGAAAAAATTCAAAAATTTTATACATTACACACAAATGTGTTACAAAATGGACTTAAATCTGCTGCTTCTTTTCTAGAATAAACCCATCTACCTAGGTTTTAGACATTCTTGGGTTCAATGTGGCTTTGTAAAAGCATTCACTTCAGATGCTCATTTTCCCCACCTGGTTTATATTATCAGCAAGGTCTATGTTGCTTTTCTTCACCTTTGATCAGGGGACTTGGTTTCAAGTCCACTAGATTATCCACATTACAGTGGTTTGGCACACTTTTTTTTTTAATAGGAGGGCATAAAAATCTAGCAATGAAGTCCCAGTAGCCAGGGGCAACCTACCTCTTAGTGATTCAGATACCTTTTTGGGGACTAGTTCCTTCTAAGCACTTTACTGGTATTCTCCTTAAAGGTGTTGGTGGGTTATGTCAAGAATTTTTTAGTTGCAAGCGATCTGTAAATAGTGAACCCTACTTAAACTAGGTGAAAGCAGAAAGCAAGTGGGGCGCCTGGGTGGCTCAGTTGGTTAAGTGACTGCCTTCAGCTCAGGTCATGATCCTGGAGTCCCGGGATCGAGTACCGCATCGGGCTCCCTGCTCAGCAGGGAGTCTGCTTCTCCCTCTGACCCTCTTCCCTCTCGTGCTCTCTATCTCTCATTCTCTCCCTCTCAAATAAATAAATAAAATCTTAAAAAAAAAAAGCAAATGTATGAGCTCGTGGAACTTAATCATCCACAAGACGTTGGCTCCGATGTCATCAGAACCCAGTCTATCCATCCGCTGACTCTGTTTTGCATTCTTTTTTTTTTTTTAGATTTTATTTATTTATTTGAGAGAGAGAATGAGGGAGAGAGCACGAGAGGGGGGAGGGTCAGAGGGAGAAGCAGACTCCCCGCTGAGCAGGGAGCCTGATGCGGGACTCGATCCCCCGGACTCCAGGGTCATGACCTGAGCCGAAGGCAGTCGCTTAACCAACTGAGCCATCCAGGCGCCCCTCTGCTTTGCATTCTTAAGCAGGCCCTCCCTCTGGGAGGCCGGAGAGCCCCCAGCAGGTCCAGGCTTATGGGACGTCTTTTCAGCAACCCCAAGAAGATCGACTCTTAGAAAAATTCCCACAAATATTCCAGCCTGACTCTCATTGGTCAGAACTGGGTTGTATGACCATCCGGAATCAATCACTGAGGCCAGGCACATGGTCTACAATGGGTTGTATACAATCATGTTATATGACTGGGGCCTCAATTAGGTCCTTGCCACCCCTGGAGCTGGGGAGGGGTGTTGACCTCAGCAAGAAAGGGAAGGATGGCTCCTCCAAGGAAAAGTGCTTGTACCTGAGGAAGGTTACGGATCAAACACATGGACGTCCAAAATGGTGACTCTATTTGTCGGAAAAGAAAATCCCTTGTGTGTCCTCTCCTGTTCCAGTGCTCTGCCCTCCCAGGAAACCTTTCACATTCCCCTTTTTCTGTCATCTACACTCCGATGCTCTCACACGTGTATCTCTGGCCCAGACCAGCCCATTGAACCCCCTACGTTCACCTGCCTGCGTAGCATCTCTTCTTGGCTACCTCAGGAGCATTTCCAACATAACATGTCACAAACCCAACTCATGGCTTCTCCCTGTGACACTTTCTTAGCGAAGTGTCCCTAACTTTACTGAGTAGGTCAAGTTGGCCAGTGGAGGCATTCAGTGTGTCACATACTTCCCTCTAGGCCCTGGACACAAGTGCAAGGTTACATTTGTTAGTATATTATTTGATTTCTGTTTCTCTCCCTCACTAGACTGTAAGTCAACGAAGACAAGGGTTTTATCTTTTTTTCTTCTTCAATATTGCCCCCCATAGTGACAGGAACACAGATGTTCAATAAATATTTTGTTGACTACATTAGTACTTATTGATGTATATCTATTTACGGAAAAACGTTTTCCACTACCATATAAATACTCTCTAGGGGCGCCTGGGGGGCTCAGTCAGTTAAAAGACCGATTCTTAATGTCAGCTCAGATCATGATCTTGGGGTTTTGAGATTGAGCCCCAGGTCAGGCTCCAGGCTGGGTGTGGAGCCTGCTTAAGATCTCTCTCTCGTGGTGCCTGGGTGGCTCAGTCGTTGAGCGTCTGCCTTCGGCTCAGGTCATGATCCCAGGGTCCTGGGATCGAGCCCCGCGTCAGGCTCCCTGATCAGCAGGAAGCCTGCTTCTCCCTCTCCCACTCCCCCTGCTTGGTGTTCCCTCTCTCGCTGTGTCTCTCTCTGTCAAATAAATAAATAAAATCTTTAAAAAAAAAAAAGATCCTCTCTCCCTCTCCTTCTGCCCCTCCCCTTCAAAAAAAATAAAAAATAAATACTTTGAAAAAAAAAAAAAGACCATTTGCTAGTAAGAAATTAATCCACAGTATAGCAGACCAGATGCTGCTCGTGGATGAAAAGAAGTTGGTTGTGAATGCATGCTCCTTGATGACCACTGGTCTGCAAGAGATTCTAAGGGGAATTTAAAAGGCCATCCCCTGGGGCGCCTGGCTGGTTCAGTCGGTTAAGCATCTGCCTTGGCTCAGTTTGCTTCTCCCTCTCTCTCTGCCGGCCACTCCCCCTGCTTGTGCTCTCCCTGTCAAATAAATAAATGAAATCTTAAGAAACAATAAAATAAAAGGCCATCCTGATGTCAACTCTACTTCAGTAATAAAAAAAAGTTTTAAAAATTAAGTAAGTAAAAGGCCATCCCAAAGGATTCCTATGTAGCCTGAAGGCTCTTAGAAGATAGGCAAGTCAAAGAGAATGTGTGTAGCATTCTATACTGAGTTGTGAAAATCAAGCAATTGCCAGAAAACAAGGTACCTGAACGGATTGAAGTGTCAGTGTGAGAGAAGTGATGCACCCCGGGGGGAAATAAAGCAGAGATTGATAAGATCAAAACAGGCCCGGGAACAAAATGGAAGAACAGGAAAGGAAAAGTAAACAACGGGATGTGAAGAGCCAGGGAGCAAACTGTCCTTCAAGAAAGCCAAATAAAAGCAGCAGTGCTGGGGGGCCAATTTTGAACTAGGTGCTTTTTAGCACAACTAAAAAATAACAGTATCAGCTTTGGGACGCCTGGATGGTTCAGTCCGTTAAGCGTCTGCCTTTGGCTCAGGTCATAATCTCAGGTCCTGGGATCGAGGCCCACGTTGGGCTCCCTGCTTAGTGGGGGGTCTGCTTCTCTCTCTCCCTCTGAGGCTCTTACCCCCCACTCCGCACGTTCTCTCTCTCTCTCTGTCTCAAATAAATAAATAAAATCTTTTTTTTTTAAAAGAAGAACATTTTTTTTAAAGATTTTATTTATTTATTTGAGACAGAGAGAGAGAGAGAGACAGCGAAACAGCGAGAGAGGGAACACAAGCAGGGGGAGCGGGAGAGGGAGAAGCAGGCTTCCCGCCGAGCAGGGAGCCCGATGCGGGGCTCGATCCCAGGACCCTGGGATCATGACCCGAGCCGAAGGCAGACGCTCAACGACTGAGCCACCCAGGTGCCCCTAAAAGAAGAACATTATTAATGCTTTGGTCTGAGTTTTTTTTTTTTCATTACATAGAATGTTTATTTTATATTTATTGAAGTGGTTTTTTAGAGTGAAGCAGGTTTTTAACACATCGATCTTGGGCATACCCAAAAGAAAGTGTATGAAGTAACTGGTTAGGTTATAACTATCACCTCATATTCTGGGTCCCGCTCTTCTGAATCACTTCTCAAATCACAGCCATGGATGTCTGCTTTCGTCCACGTTAACAGCACCCGTGGGATCATCAAGTGTACTGGGGTTGTGGTGTTTCTTCAAAGAGTACTCCACCATTGTCTTCTGCTTACTGTCAGCAGAAAGTTCTGAGCAAAACAATGTCTGATGCCTTAAAGATAACCCTGCTCGGCGCATGTGCTCGGCGCATGAACCAGTCACACCAGCCTCTCATCGCTTCGAATTTTGTTTCGTCTATTCCCAGGGTTTTGGCGATTTTTCCTGCCTTCGATCGCATTGCTTGACGGGCAATGCTTTCGCACGCATCTCACTAACAAAACATAATACAGCTTCATCCACCTGTGGGTACCTTCCTTTCTTAGGCCCCCTTAAGCATTTTGTTGTTGCTTTACGAGAAAATATGGAATGGCAGTCACTCCTCCAGCGCCAGATATTTGCTTCCCTAACCCCAAACATTCGCCCCGCTGCTCTGTTTCCATGCTTTCCCTTGTACACAATCAGTGTTCGTTTCAATGCTGAATCATAGTGCAATCTTTTTGAAGACATCTTTAAATGCCAATTACACCTGACACATTTGTTGTCAACAATACAGTGACAATGCTGTGACAAGCTGTTAATAAGTTCCCACCCGCACAGGCTGGGATAATCACATCACGACCCTCTCCTGGTTTACAGTAATCATGAGACAGATCCCAATTTTGGACAAGGTAAAACGTGAAAACAAAAACAAAAAATACAACATACATTACAGAATTAATAAAACACGGTTTTTCAAGCCTGTTGTGTTTACCAGATCCACACCAGTGCAAGAAAATAAGCCCGGGAGCCAGAGAGTTAAGTATGTAAGTAGAAAGCTAGTGGAGCAAAAGATTATCTTTAAGATGAAATCTGCTGTGGTCTGATTTGGTTTTAATTCCCTTTTTTTTCATATGGCTTATATATAAATCTTTTTCTTTTAACTGGACTTAACATCCAAGTAAAAATGTTCTTCGATCTTTTACCAAACTGCAAAGCCAGGTCATTAAAGACAGAGGTTTCCCCACTGCCTTTCGTCGTTCACTAGTATGGGACTAGGGTTAGGTTCAGTGGCCTTCATCAGCAGGTGCCCTCCTTTGCCGAGAAGATCTGATCCTGTGTGAAGATGACGAAGTGTCTTCTTCAGTCTCAGAGCCTGTGGGCTCACGATCTCCCACCTGAGCTCCCGTGTCTCCCACCGGTTCCTGCAGAAACTTGAATTTCTTTCTTTTTTTTTAAGATTTTATTTATTCATTTGAGACACAGAGATACAGAGAGAGAGAGAGAGAGAGAGAGAGCACGAGCAGGGAGAGAGGCAGACGGAGAGGGAGAAGCAGGTTCCCCGCTGAGCCACAAGCCCGATGTGGGGCTCGATCCCAGGACCCTGGGATCATGACCTGAGCCGAAGGCAGACGCTTAACCATCTGAGCCCCCCGGGCGCCCCAGAAACTTGAATTTCTATAAAAAAAGATGCCATAAGAAAATACCAACTGCACACCATCAGCAGCAGTATGATCAGCAGCGTGCTTTGAACACCAACAGGGTCAGCCCAGCGTTGTGCCACATCTTGGGGGGAGGAGGGTGGTCGGCGTGGGGGGGAAGGGGCGGCCTGAGCGGCAGGGGGTGGGGAGCGCCCTGGTCTGAGTTTCTAAAATGAATTATCACTAAACTTTTCTTGTTGTTGTTGCAAGATCAGAACCAAAGTTTGATGTATAATACATATTTAATATAATTTCTGTGTTTTCCATGTCTACACATAGCTGTGCAGACATTAATTTGTGGGTATAATTAGGCAGGTTGCATAAACTATCAGCTTGTGATAACCCAATCCAGGTAAAAATGATAATTCTAATTTTGTGAGCTTCAAATCAGGAAGGTTTTATGGTACTGGCAGCAGCTGATATTTGCCATGGCTCTGTCCATTTTCTGGGGTCTCTTCTAGATTCTGGTCCTGCTCAAAGTGTGATCTGTGTATCAGCAGCATCAGCCCTTTGAAGTTGTTGGGAATCTGATTCGATAGATCTGGGGTCGGGTCTGAGGTTTGGTACTTCTTACACACTCTCAGGCCACGTCATCACTATCAGTCTGTGGACCACACTTTGAGAAGGGAGGTTCCTCTAGACAATGTCCCATTTGCCTTTTTGACTTTTTGAAACTCCATTCCTTCTCTTAGGGGTTTTCTGTGTTTTCGTCTAAAAAAGAGTGGGATACGGGGATTTCACAACGCTCCCAATCAGAAAAAAACTGTGAATATAGCAGCTCTGGCTGAGTCGGTCGAGCATGGAACTCTTTTTTTTTTTAATATTTTATTTATTTATTTTAGAGAGAGAGAATACACGGGAGGGGGTGGTGGGGTACAGAGGCGGAGGGAGAGGGTGGAGGAGAGACTCTCAAGCAGACTCCACCCTGAGGAGAGCCCCTCACAGGGCTCCAGATCTCACTACCCTGAGATCACAACCTAAGTGGAAACCAAGAGTGCCGTGCTTAACCGACTGAGCCACCCAGGCGCCCCAAGCATGCAATTCTTGATCTTGGGGTCATGAGCTCAAGCCCCACCTTAGGGATAGAGATTACTTAATAAAGTTTATATATATATGTGTATATCTATATAGATATATATATAAATTAACTTACTATATATATAAAAACTTTACATATATATATAGTATTTTTATATTCTTAAGTCTTTCATGAATGACAACTCTCATTTAGGGAAAAAGGGGAAAATAAAAGTTTCAGTGAGCTGTGACAGGCCACCAGTGACACCTTGTGGCCAGTTCTTATAACCACAATAGCATTTCTGGGTCCCTTTCAAAAGTAAAATTAGAAAAACTGACATTTTTTTTTGCATTTCAATAGTCTGCGTTTTAGGGGCACCTGGGTGGCTCAGTCGTTAAGCGTCTGCCTTGGGCTCAGGTCGTGATCTCAGGGTCCTGGGATCGAGCCCCGCATCGGGCTTCCTGCTCAGCGGGGAGTCTGCTTCTCCCTCTCTCTCTGCTGTTCCCCCTGCTTGTGCTCTCTCTCTCTCTGTCAAAAATAAATAAAATCTTCAAAAAACAAAAAACAAACAAACAAAAACAATAGGATTCCTTTTAAAAAATAGTCTGTGTTTTAATCTTACTTAAATTTTTAACTTTTCATTTTGAAATGATTATAGATTCCCAGGAGATTTCTAAGAAGTGTATGGGGAAATCCTGTGTACCTTTCTCCCAGCTTCTCCCAATGTTAAAATACTATATTCTCAAAAGCAAGAAATTGATTTTGTTCAGAATTCACCAGTTACAGGTGACAATAGCATTTTGACATGTCAAGGGAGCCACAACAGACCTATAAGATTCTTTTATTCTGGTGGTTAAGTAAAATTAAATTCAATACGAACTGGAAATTGAGAGTTGTAATAAAGTAAAATGAATTCCATATGCTACAACCCACAATTTTATTGAGTCAAATGTTGTAAGAAGTATGATATAGTAAAATAAGTACTGAACTGAGAACCAGAAAGTTCGGGTTCAGTCCTTGGATTCCACATAGCTGAATGCCTTTGGGCAGATTTTATCATCTCACTGGGCTTTATTTTCCTCATCTGTAAAATGGGAGCATAGAACTAGTTGATTCTAAGATTTATTCAAAGCCAAGGATTCAAAATATATTCCTCGGTCTTTCAATCAATAATTATTTGAACATCTATTATCAGCTTGGTGCTGAGACACATGGACACATTTTTCTTCAAGGAGCTTGTGGCCTAGGACGGGGAGACAGATCTGTAAGTGAAGATGTCCAGTGTGCCGATAGGTCTGGACCCATGCTGTCCAGTACAGAGGCCCCTCGCCACATGGGACTATTTAAATTTAAATTAGTTCAAGTTACCTAAAATCAAGACTTCTGCTTTGGTCACAATGCAGCGACAGGGGTCAGATAAACCGCACTGCATGAGATACCTAAAAGAACAGATAGAATACAGGGGCGCCTGGGTGGCTCAGTCGGTTAAGCATCTGCCTTCGGCTCAGGTCATGATCTCAGGGTCCTGGGATTGGGTTCCGCATGGGGTTCCCTGCCCAGTGGAGAGTCTGCTTCTCCCTCTGCCCCGACCCCAACTCCTGCTCTCTTTCACATGCGCTCGCTCACTCTCTCAAGTAAATAAATAAAATCTTTTTTTAAAAGAAATTAATTAATTAAAACCACAACATTGTATCAAAGTTGTAGCTGCCATTATCCCTGCATCAGATGCTGAAGTCGAGACCTATCAGGTACGGTCCCTACTGCCAAGTCTCCTGTAGAACTAAAGAGGAAAACACAGGTGAAAGAATATGAAGGTACGTTTGCTAAGATAAAGGCTTGCCTACCGGGCTCTGGGGGGTGGTAGGCATGCAAGATCTGAGAGACAGGTGACAGAGAAACACTGAATCGTAATAAGAGGAGATGTTTGCAAGGCCACAGGAAGGAACCCAAACTCTAGCCGAGCAGAGGGAACCGGCAGCTCTGAGACAAGGTCCAGGGAAATACCCAGGTGCGCAAGGAATTCAGTGTGCCGGGAAGGTAAACCCTGTGTGGGAAGGTAGGCAAGGACCAACCAGAAAGCTGCATGTGAAAGCTCAGAAGACCAGGTTTTATCTGTTGTGGGTGCGGAGGTTTAAGCAAAGAGGTGGTGTAATCATGTTCCCCTTACCTTTGTGTAAGGTAGAGGATGGGTGTGATGGGACAGAAGAGTGTCACGGAGAGAAGAAGCTCTTTAAGGGGTACGGGAGGGAGACAGTGATACAGATGGGGGGTTCGCAGGCCACATTAAGGAAACAGAAATGTCTGGACCCGGTGACTCGATGTGTGAGGAACAAAAAGAAGCTGTTATTGCCAGGAGTAAACCTGTATAGTACCCATGTGTCTGGCTCAGGTGACTCATGGTTGATGGCAGAGAAATCGGGTCACAGAAAGAAAAGCATATTTAGAGGCATGTGATGAAGTTTCAGACACACTGAGATGAAGCTCCTGGAGGTTCTTCAGGTGGCCGGACCTGATGGGAGACACAGGAAAATGTACGGAAAGGGGTGTGGGCAGAACACAGATGGGCATCGCCAGTCTATGAGGCTTTTGAATAGGAAAGTAGTTGTGATCAACCAGCGTTGAGTGTGTGGGAGAGAAAGGAGCCAAGAGAACAGCCTTGGGTGCCTCCCTTGGGAGACCAGGGGCAAGTCACTCAATCTCTGTGTTCCGTCATCTGTAAGTGCCACTGTTGGGCTCAAGGTCCTCTCCAGCCCTGGAGGACTGTGGTCAATTGCTGCGCCCGCTTATCTCCGAAGGCTGGGATCTGTGGGTCGTGAGACCCGGGATGGGGTTTATTATTTGTCAGAGCAGAGAGCAAGCACTTAGTAAGTGCCTGTTGAGTAAACAAATGTCAACCTTGACTGGTTGTATATTTGTCTGACATCTAGTCCACTCATGAAATGATACCAGTTCTAAGAGTTTCTTGAAATGTTACATTGTAAAAGGTTATTACTGAAGTCTTAGGTAGTCTAGGTATGTAGTCATAAATGCAAGAAACAGTTGCCTCTTTCCTGTGCTTTATCATATTTCGTTTCCTTTAGGTGAAACTTTCATTGCGGTGTTGAATGATGCCCATATCTTCGGGTCAGGGAAACACCCTTCAGGACTTCTCATGAGGTTTGCCTTTTTCTTTCGCATGAAAAAGCTTTCCCTGTAACATTTTACTTATGATTGCAATGAATTGCTGCTGAGTTTTAATAAATGATTAAAGATTTTCACATCTATGTTTAAATGAAACTGATATACTGTTAATTTCTGAGCCCTTTTGCGGGGAGGGACCAGGTATATGGATTATACTCTCTGCATAAGAACACTTGGGAAGCTCTAAATAATCGCACAGTGACGTTATTTGAGCAGTGTTATCTGAACATAGTGTTTTCTTTGAAGGTACATCATTAACTGTCTTTTTAGTTTTTCCCAAAGTTATTTATTTCCTTTTTATTTTTCATGAGTCAATTGTGTCGTGTAGTCAGGTGCTTGCTGTGGATGCTTCATTTCATAATACTGGGAATAGTTACCTCTAAGCCGCTGGGCATTTCTAAGATTTGCTAATTCTCCTAGGCTGAAGGATGAATTTTCTGAGTTTTGACATGCTTCATACAAAGTGAACATTGCAGTAATAACAATAAAAACAATTCTAGAAACAGCCAATATCATTGCAAGAGAAAAAGGTATGTGATCAGATTAGAAAGCCACTGCAGAAAGTTCCAGAAGCAAAATGAGTAATCCCCCCCAAAAAAAGAAAAAGATACATTTGGGGCGCGTGGGTGGCTCAGGCTCTTGGTTTCAGCTCCTTGCCCAACATGGAACCCACTTAAAAACAATAAAAAAACAAACCTCAAAATGCTAATGGTGTCAAAGGGCTGGAGGTTAGGATGAGCACAGAAGGTTGCCAGGGAGTTAGGGATGGTTCATTTATATTCTTAATTTCCTTTCCATATTCCTTCCAATAACCACCACGAAGCGATCACAAACTTCTGGGAGATTTCCAGAGAGACCCGTATTGAATTGGGGCATTGCCCACAGTCCTGAGCTTTGCTTAGGGATGTGTATAGACCCAGGATACACACTGCATTTTTGGGAGTGTCGGCATTACTCGATGGTATGTTTGAGGTTGTTAGACTAGAACTAGTACAGATGATACTAGATATAATGGAATGGAGGCTGAAAGACACATAGAAGACAAGGATTTAAGATCCTTTCTATACAAAAAACATTGACGAATAAAGAAATAAAAACAAGAGAAAAACAGAGGGTATAACAAGAAACATCTAAGTTATTGCAGTGGTCGATGAACCTAAAAAGACATCCGTGACCTCACCTAGTAATAAGAAAATGAGCATCCACAATAGAAACAGCCAGGCACAGCTCTTTGGGCTTCTCTTATAGGAGATAGGATCTTGATTGGATATTTGGAATAACGTGGGTTCTCATGGCAAACCATTTTTACCCATCAGCGTAGCTTTCTCCCAATTCTTCCAGTCATAGAAGATGCCGAGGGGCTGAGAAAACTCTTTCCAGGAGAGGCTGGTAGAACACTATTAAGCGGTACTTATGAATCTGGGTGAAAAGCCAGGAAATCCTGATGGTTTCCCCCTGGCTCTTTTTTTTTTTTTAAGATTTTATTTATTTATTTGGCGGGGAGAGAGAGAGACAGACAGCAAGAGAGGGAACACAAGCAGCGGGGCGGGAGAGGGAGAAACAGGCTTCCCGCTGAGCAAGGAGCCCGATGCGGGGCTCGATCCCAGGACTCTGGGACCATGACCTGAGCCGAAGGCAGACGCTTAACGACTGAGCCACCCAGGTGCCCCACCTTGGCTCTTGATGGTGGTGTTTTCATTTGGCTTCAGCTGATGATGGTTTGGTCAAGATGGAGGCCCCCTTCTTGGCTCCCACCCACTTTACACCCGTGTTTCCCAAGTCCCTTGTTGAAAGCACAGTTCACCTGGTGCCTCACAGGGGCTCTGGCAGCGGGACCAGGAGAATAGACTTTCCCCAGCACCCAGGGCTTCCTAATCTATCAGCAAAGATGGGAAACGCTGCTTAAAATCACTCTATGCTTCTTTCTTCACAGCTTCGTGGAGGTAGAAATGAGGGACAAGACTGCACCAATTCAAACATACAGTCAGTGGCTTTTGAACTGTGTACGTACCAATGAAGCATCAGCAGGAATAAGATGAAAAACCCCCATCCATCGCTCCCAGAACTTTTCTTGTGCCCCTTAGTAATCCATACCTGTCTCTCTATATCCAGTTACCACTGATCTGCTTTTTGTTACTGTAGATTGCTTTGCATTTTATATAAACAGCATTAAGTATGTAATCTTTTCTATTTTGCTTCTTTCATTTTGGGTGATTTTTTAAAGATTTTTTTTAAAGATTTTATTTATTTATTTGACAGAGAGAGAGAGTGAGAGAGGGAACACAAGCAGGGGGAGTGGGAGAGGGAGAAGCAGGCTTCCCGCTGAGCAGGGAGCCTGATGCGGGGCTTGATCCCAGGACCTTGGGATCATGACCTGAGCTGAAGGCAGACGCTTAACGACCGAGCCACCCAGGTGCCCCTCATTTTGGGTGATTATTTTGAAATTCACCCATGTTGTTTTGAGTATCCGTTGCCTGTTCTTTATGTTGAATAGTTTTGCGCAGTACGGGTCTATGACTGTTTATCTGTTCCCTCTTTTATTTATTTTTATTTTAAAGATTTTATTTTTGGGGGCGCCTGAGTGGCTCAGTCAGTTAAGCATCCAACTCTTGGTTTCAGCTCAGGTCATGGTCTCAGGGTCGTGAGATCGAGCCCCGTATTAGGCTCTGTGCTCAGCCTGAAGTCTGCTTGAGATTCTCTCCCTTGTCCTCTGCCCCCACCCCCTCACTCATACTCGCGTAAGTGCACGCTCGCGCTCTCTCTCTCAAATAAATAAATCTTTTTTAAAAACATATTTTTTAAAGATTTTATTCATTTATTTGTCAGAGAGGGAGAGAGAGAGCACAAGTAGGGGGAATGGGAGAGGGAGAAGCAGGCTCCCCACTGAGCAGGGAGCCCAACGTGGGCCTCGATTCCAGAACTCTGGGATCATGACCTGAACTGAAGGCAGACGTTTAACCAACTGAGCCACGCAGGCATCCCTTAAAAAACATTTTTAAGTAATCTCTATACCCAATGTGGTGCTCGAACTCACAACTCCAAGATTAAGAGTCACACACTCCACTGACTGAGCCAGCCAGGCACCCCCTTATTGTTCCCTCTTTTATAAATATTTAGGTTACTTTGGGGCCATTAAAGTAATTTAAGTAATTAAAGAGAGGATAAATAACATTTTACTCTTTTTTCTTTTAATTAAAAAAGAAATTTCAGGGATACCTGACTGGCTCAGTCTGTACAGTATGTGACTCTTGATCTCAGAGTGTGGAACCTACTTTAAAAAAAGGGGGGGGAGAAAAACATTTTATTAACAAAAACTTGAAAAACTATAGACTGGTCATTTGAGGAGAATAAACCCATCAAAAATCAATGACCCTTATGTTTGAGAGTTCCTGGGTTTTGGATACTATTTTCTTATAGATATTCCATCTCAGCAGTGGAAGACATTTTTGAAATATCATGGGGAGTTGTCCCCATTTCAGTGATAGAAAAGCCAAGAAAAAAGCTTATAATTGTTTTTAAAACAATACCATGATATGGCCTGTATGAAAATGTTTTTTTTTTCCTTTGGGAATGTATTTTCATTTCCTGTAAACTTTCACTGAGTCACCAGGATAGTGATGTTATATATACATAACCAGTTAGGGTCTTTTAAATTACAATATAATACAGAAGCCTTGGTGAAATTTCAGAAAATTCCAGAAGATTCGACTAGAAGCAAAGATCACTACTTACCTCACTGCTCAGAAACAATTACCACTGGGGCACCTGGGTGGCTCAGATGGTTAAGTGTCTGCCTTTGGCTCGGGTCATGACCTCAGGATCCTGGGATCGAGCCCCGCATCGGGCTCCCTGCTCAGCGGGAAGCCTGCTTCTCCCTCTCCCACTCCCCCTGCTTGTGTTCCCTCTCTCGCTCTCTCTCTCTGTCAAATAAATAAATAAAATCTTAAAAAAAAAACAATTACCATTAATATAATTTCCTGTTAGCTTTACTTCCTTATGATATCAGTTTTAGGGACAATAAAATGTCTTATTGTCTTATTCTGTATCTTTTTTTTGTAATTACCTATTGTTGGATATTGTTTCAGTTTTCTTATTATAGATGGTTCTTCTCAAGTTTTTATCAGCCAGAGATTTGGTGTTTTAATATCTCCCATCATTTTTTAAAAGATTTTATTCATTTATTGATAGTGCACACACGTGAGCAGGGGAAGGGGCAGAGAGGGAGAGGAAGAATCTCAAGCAGATACTACCCCAGCGCAGAGCCTGACTTAGGGCTCGATCCCAGGACCCTGAGATCATTACCTGGGCTGAAATCAAGTCGGACACTCAACCAACTGAGCCACCCAGACACCCCTTTGCCATCATTTTTTAAGTTCCAAGAGCCCTTGCTGTTTGTTATCGATCCTTCATAATCCCCTATACTTAACTTCATTTCTACACTAGGTTTCCCTCATGTCTGAAAATGTTAATTGCAAATTGAAAGACCATTTCCTCCTCTTGCTGCTCCCTGCATGGTCTCCGCGTCCTCTAACACCTTCTAAGTTTGCCCATCATGGCAGACACATTCCCCAAAGGATCTAGTTTCTGGAACTCTGCCTTCCTGTTTCAGGGTGAGGCACTTGGGGGGCTGCTGGGTAGGGCTTTGAATGCTGGAAGCGACTCCTAGGGAGAGGAGGTGACATAGTGATCGTTTTCAGTGTGGGACCCCACACGTCAGTCGAAAGAGAAGGAAGGAATGTTCTTTGGCCAATTATATTAAGAAACCATCTTCCAGTCTTCAATAGGGCTGAAGGCATGGGGGACACATTCAAAAGGAAGGACAGAAATAGGGAATGATCATGAGTTTAAAAGAAAGCAGTCAACCTTTTTTTTTTTAAGATTTTATTTGAGGGGTGCCTGGGTGCCTCAGTGGGTTAAGCGTCTGCCTTTGGCTCGGGTCATGATCCCAGAGTCCTGGAATTGAGCCCTGCGTTGGGCTCCCTGCTCAGCGGGGGGGGGGGGGGGGGGCTGCTTCTCCCTCTCCCTCTACCACTCCCCCTGCTTGTGCTCTCTATCAAATAAATAAGTAAAATCTTCAAAAATATTTTATTTGAGAGACAGAGGGAAAGCACAGAGGGAGAGGGAGAAGCAGATTCCCCACTGAGCAAAGAGCCCGATGTGGGACCCGATCCCGGGACCCTGAGATCATGACCTAAGCCAAAGGCAGATGCCCAACCGACTGAGCCCCCCAGGAGCCCCCCAGTCAACCTTTTTGTTTGATTTGCTCTAAGATGTTTGGGGCTATCGACAGTGGATAGTTTGTCAGGTTCCTATGTCCTCAGAGCTGTAGATTTAAAAGGGGTGAAAAATTGGGGGTATTTCCAATGACAGAGTCTCTCCTTAACCAAACTTTAGAGAGGCTCCTCTGAATCCTATTCCCAGGTAGGACTCTGCGGTAGCACTTTGGAGTCTGTCTCTGTATTTGCCCAATTTTAGCAAGAGTCTTGCTGGGCTGGCTTAGTGGGGAACTCCCACCCTCCAGAGTTGATCAAATTCCCCCAACCCCACCATCCTCCCGACCATGTCAGAGCACCTGGCTTGCCTCCAGCAGGAGTCCCCCTTTACTTGCATGGTTTCCTCTCTGTGAGGTCCCACCCACCCATCCTGCTCTTGGGCTAGACATCCCCACTTGTCCTTGTTGCATTGCGAGTTGAGCCCACCTCTACATGGAGATCTCTTTTCCACTATCGTCATGGTTTCTGAGCGAAATCTGTCTTTACCACCTTAACTACTGTCTGGCTCTGGTTTTCTTGGACCTCAGGAAGGAGCCCCAATGGGACAAGAAGCAAATGAAGGCACTGTGGGAGGGTGAGGAGCCAGTGACATCCAAGGGTTTGACAATTCATTACGATGGAGAGCGGTCAAGTGAGGGGCAGGACACAAAGCCATCAGGAACGATAGGTGAGGTGTGTGTGGTGGGGAAGAATGCATGGCAAGGGATTGAGGGACCAAAAATGATGTTTTAGGGGTCTGGCGTTTATGGTAAGATACAAAACATGACCACAGAGGTGGGTATCTGATGGGGAAAGAACAGGACAGTGCAGGTGAAGGAGGCTGGGCACCTGCCATGAGCTGGGCACCTGCGTGGACATTGAAATCCGCAAGAGTTGACAAGAACAGCCAGAATAAGGGGCAGCAGCTGGATCTTCAGTGGTGCTAGGAAGACGGTAAGACGTTTAGGAGCTGCAGAAACAAGCAGGGGGAGACTCTTTCCTTCACCAGACATGAATTTGAGAGAGACGACTTCTTAAAAGAGTTCATAAAGGCAAGAGGGAATAAGAACACCCCACAGTCAGGCAACAAAGCTTTTTAGAAGCCAGAGTTTATTTCTACTTAAGCAATACTCATAGAACTTTCAGAAGGCTAAAAGGCTCCGAGGTATCCAGGTTTAATGTAGTCTTAGAGCCGGGTGACGGCCATTGCTACTTCCCTGTTGGAATCCTCAGCACGACTCTGGGCAGTGCCACACTCCGTTCCTTCTTCTAGTCCCAGGGTGGTGTATTCCTGGGAGTTGTGGCGTAATTCATACAAGGCTATCCCTCCAGTAATGATAACAAAAACAATGCCAGAAACCATCATTGTCATCGAGACAATGGAAGGAAACTGATCAGAGAACAAAGCCACCACAACAATTTCAAGAAGCAAAATTATCAGTCCAGTGTAGAACAAACAGAAGCGTTTGGAGCATCTGCGTGAAAACCCTTGTTGTGTTATCATTGAAAACCAGGTCCTCAGACGATGAGCTTGAGTTGCTGGAATCATGATGATCTTATCTGCAGGAGGATGCGCAGGAAAAAGTTAAAGTTAGATTTTTTTCTTTAAAGGGTTGACCAGAAACCCATCTCCACATTAGGCATGACAGTCCTCGTGATCAAGTTTTTAATTATGTTCATATGAGTTATCAAGTGTCCTGATGGTGGCAAATAACTAGTTTCTGGACAATCTGGAAGTGAACTTCCAAAGATTGCCAGAAAATCCAGGAGGAGAGCTAATACATATACAGGTATTAAGATTTATTTGTTTGTTTGAGAGAGCAGAAGGGAGGGACAGGGGGAGAGGGAGAATCTCAAGCAGACTCCTTGCGGAGCACAGAGCCCAACGAAGGGCTCCATCGCATGACCCTGAGATCACAACCTGAGCCAAAACCAAGAATCGGATGCCCAACTGACTGTACCACCAATATAAAAATATTTTTTATTTCCTTTAACTATTTCTTCCTATAACCTTCAAGAAGCCATCTATCACAAACTTCTGGATCATTTCCAGAAAGACCATGACTGCATTGGGTACACCAGGTAGTCCTGAGGTTTGCTAGAAACACTTAAAGACCCAGAATATACATTGCATTTTAAGGGAAAAGCAATAGTATTTGGTGGCATGTTGAAGATTGCTGTGCTAATTCAGGTACGCATGAAACAGAACACAGAGCAAGAGCTTTGTTTAACTGAAACTCGGATGTAACAGAATACACGCTAGAATCAACATGCGCTTCAGACGAAGCGGAAGGGAGAGCTTTGCCCTCCAGCGTGGGGTCCTGTTCTCACCTCCTCTGCTACTGGGAGGAACTGGGAGCAGGGTCTGACACGCAAGAGGGAAGAAAGCTTGCAGGTGTTTCCCATGGATGCTCTTGTCCTGGCCTGAGTGAGCTGAAAGGGGTTTCTCGAATTCACCAGACTTCAAAGGGGCCCCTTGTGAGGGGCAGAGTTAAGGATAGAGCCACGAGGAAACCCAGCTTTGGTTGCAACACAAGCAGTGGGGAGGAGGCAGAGGGAGAGGGAGACGCAGGCTTCCCGCCGAGCAGGGAGCCCGATGCGGGGGCTCGATCCCAGGACCCTGGGATCACGACCTGAGCCACCCAGGCGCCCCAGGTGTCTCTTATTCTTAACAAAAAATGGAAGAATTAGTGGATTGCCAGCTCAGTAAGAATAACTGGATAAAAGATCATTATGTGATCTTGGCATGTAACCTTGACGAAGTTCACAGAACTCAGTGACGCAGCTCTAACCAGACTCTTTCTATTCCCCTGGTTTGATGTATGTGAACAGGACTGCTTTAGTTTCTGTGAAAAACATACCTGACCTCACCTGGTAGCAACAACAACAAAGAATTTTTATGACTTCCGAACACAGCACAACTTGTATTTTTTAAAAATGTGGTTTCCTTTACCTGATTAAATGAATCTCCTTAACAACAAACAGCAACCTCCTCCCCAGTGAAACGCCAAATGCAGCTCTTGGGGTGTCTCTTACAGGGAGTAGGATCTGATTGGGTAACTGGCATTTTACCCATGAGCTTGGCTTTCTGCCTATATATCCAATCCTAGAAGATGCCGAGGGGCTGAGAAAACTCTTTCCAGGAGAGGCTGGTGGAACACTGTTAAGCGGTACTTACGCATCCGGGTGAAAAGCCAGGAAATCCTGATGGTTTCCCCCTGGCTCTTGATGGTGGTGTTTTCATTTGGCTTCAGCTGATGATGGTTTGGTCAAGAGGGAGGCCTCCTTCTTGGCTCCCACCCACTTTACACCCGTGTTTCCCAAGTCCCTTGTTGAAAGCACAGTTCACCTGGTGCCTCACAGGGGCTCTGGCAGCGGGACCAGGAGAATAGACTTTCCCCAGCACCCAGGGCTTCCTAATCTATCAGCAAAGACGGGAAACGCTGCTTAAAATCACTCTATGCTTCTTTCTTCACAGCTTCGTGGAGGTAGAAATGAGGGACAAGACTGCACCAATTCAAACATACAGTCAGTGGCTTTGGGCCATATATATACGTATCAGTGAAAGCATCAGCACAAATAACATAAAAACCCCATCCATCACTCTCAGAAGTGTCCTTGTGCCCCTTTGTAATCTACACTTCTCTCTGCTCCATACCCAGGCAACCACTAATCCGCTTTTTGTTACCACAGTTTAGTCTTATTTATTTATATATGGCGTCATGCAGTTCTGTATTCTGTCTCTTCTTTCATTGAGGAAAATTATCTTCATATTCTTCCATTTGTTTTGAGTATCAATAGTTTGTTCTTTTTTATGTGGTATCCCCATACTGGGGATACCAGTTTATTCCCTCACTGATGGATAGTTAGGCTTTCGGTTTGGGACCATTACAAGTAATTAAGATACAGTTAAGGAGCGATGGCTTTTCTTTTTTCTTTTTAAAATATTTTATTTATGTATTTGACAGAGAGAGACACAGCGGGAGAGGGAGCACAAGCAGGGGGAGTGGGAGAGGGAGAAGCAGGCTTCCCGCCGAGCAGGGAGCCCGACGGGGGGCTCGATCCCAGGACCCCGGGATCATGACCTGAGCCGAAGGCAGACGCTTTACAACTGAACCTTTTCATTAGAAGAGAAATTTCATTACCAAAAACTTGAAACATATAAAGAGTAAAAAAGGAGGGACATGAAAAATTCTATACACGTGGGGAAAAGTCAGAAAATACATGCTATGTTTACAAAGAGAGCTGTTCAGGGGCTGTTGGGTGGGGCTTGTGGACGGCTGTGTGCTTGAGGCCGAGCAGCTGGTGTGGTGAATCCTCATTTTCATGGAGGGGCACAAATGTCCACTGAGGGAGAAGGAAGGACTCCTTCAAAAGTTGGGACAGGGGCGCCTGGGTGGCTCAGTCCTAAAGTGTCTGCCTTCGGCTCAGGTCATGATCCCAGGGTCCTGGGATCGAGCCCCGCATCGGGCTCCCTGCTCAGTGGGGAGTCTGTTCCTCCCTCTGCCCCTCCCCCTGCTTGTGTTCCCTCTCTTGCTGTGTCTCTCTCTGTCAAATAAATAAATAAAAGCTTTAAAAAAAAAAAAGGAAGGAAGCAAAGGTTGGGGTTATCTCCCACGTTGTTCTGGGAGGGGCGAGAAGAGAGTCAAGGCACCGTGAGAAAGTAAGGACAGCCTAGCATCAGAGAGTTGGGAGAATTGTCAGGTGAGGGTATAAGAGAAAGTTAAGGGGGGCATTAGGAGACTGTGTGGTAGGAGAATGGGGCTCAGAAGTGAGGTTTTAGGGTATCCCAGTAGCCGTGAGGAAGGTATAGGGCACGCCCATGGAAGTGGGGTACAGATATCAGAGATGAGAAAGTTGCAGGTGAGGAGGGCCGTGAGCTGGGCATCTGTGATCTCGCGGGGGCCGTCATGCTGAAGTCTGCGGGAGGTGATGCGGGGAGCCAGCGCGAGAAGCAGCAGCTGGGTCTTCAGTGACAGTAGGAAGAAGGCAGAAAGTTTGGGAGACATAGCAACTGGGAGCAAAGTGGTTGGCCAGATGACTTGAACTTGAGAACCACAAGGACTCCCGCAGAGGGAACTCCTCTAGGCAATAGGGAACACGAAGATTACAAAAGCCAGGAAACAAGGGTTTAGAAAGCCAAATTTTATTTGTATGTCAAAACCAATGTTCACAAGACTTAAAATCAAAGTTTCAACGGTCCAAAAAAAGCAGGTTAGTATATAGGTACAGCCAGGTGCTGGCTGTCGGTCCCTCGGTCACTAACGGCTCTGTACCCCCTCGGATACTTGTGTCCGCACTTCCTGCTTCTAGTCTTCGCAGTGCAATGCTCTGTGAGATTTGGCTCACTGCACATGGAGCTAGCACTCCAGTAAGAACAACAAAAATGCCTGAGGTCACCAACATTATTCCAACAGAGAAAGCCATATGGTCAGAGGACTTGTGCACAAGGACAACTATTCCCAGGGTCACAGTCAGCAGCCCTATGCAGGTAATGATCTCATGTATTCACAGCAAGACATCCACTGGGTTCTTCCAGCTGCCTTCTTAGGAGCCTGGTCCTCTGATTATAAACTTGCACCTGCTGCAACATTATGATTTTTCTTTTCTTTTCTTTTCTTTTTTTTTTTTTTTTGCTACAAGGGTGAAGAGAAGACACAGAAGTATTACAAGTCAGAAATATCAGAAGGTTGAACAGAAACTGTTGTTCCGTGCTGAAGACATTGTCAGGAGTTGCGCCTGAGTTAGCCATCAAAACTGTTTTCACCCTCTCCAGTGTCCTGACACCTTAGCTCACAAGGGCTGGCTTGTAGGAAGAGGGAAGCTTCCCCTCCAAGGAGACTTTCAGAAGGTCAGCATTAATCATGGGAAGGTTTTTTTTTTTTTAAAGATTTTATTTATTTATTTGACAGAGGGAAGGACAGTGAGAGAGGGAACACAAGCAGGGGGAGTGGGAGAGGGGGAAGCAGAATTCCCGCTGAGCAGGGAGCCCGATGCGGGGCTCGATCCCAGGACCCTGGGATCATGACCCGAGCCGAAGGCGGTCGCTTAACTGACTGAGCCCCCCAGGCGCCCCTCATGGTTAGTTCTTTTTTTTTAAGATTTTATTTATTTATTTGAGAGAAAGAGAATGAGAGACAGAGAGCACGAGAGGGAAGAGGGTCAGAGGGAGAAGCAGGCTCCCTGCTGAGCAAGGAGCCCGATGTGGGACTCGATCCCGGGACTCCAGGATCATGACCTGAGCTGAAGGCAGTTGCTTAACCAACTGAGCCACCCAGGTGCCCCTCATGGTTAGTTCTTAATAGTTTAATCTTTCCATATATTTCACAAAGCTATCTCATGACATCCAGAGACTGCTTCTGAAAATCGAGTTCTGTGCCAGGGGTACTTGAACTAGGCTTGACCTGACATCTTTTGGAAGCACCATTATTACTTGAGGATACATTTAGATTTTTACATTTTAGATACAAGTGATCAAATTCAAGGTGAAAGGTGAAGGGGTGCCTGGGTGGCTCGGTCGGTTGAGCATCCACTTTGGGTTTCAGCTCGGGTCATGATCTCATGGTAGTGAGCCCCATATGGCTCCATGCTCAGTGCAGAGTCTGCTTGAGATTCTCCCTCCCACTCCCTCTACCCCTCCCCCTGCCCGTGCACATGCTAAATAAATAAATAAATAAATAAACAAAATCTTTTTAAAAATAAGATGAGGGGTGCCTGGGTGGCTCAGTTGTTAAGCGTCTACCTTCAGCTCAGGTCAGGATCCCAGGGTCCTGGGATGGAGCCCCGTGTCAGGCTCCCTGCTCAGCGGAGAGCCTGCTTCTCGCTCTGCCTACTTGTGCTCTATCTCTCTGTTAAATAAATTAATTAATAAAATCTTTAAAAAAAAATAAGATGAAAGGTTAATTTAAGAAGAAGGACTGGAAGGGAACTTTGGACAGTTGCCTGAGGAACTGTGTTTTCTGTGAGTAGGGAACTCACTGCCAAGTGTAACAAGCAAGAAACTTAGGTCTAACCATACTTATTTGCTCCCTCAGTTCTCATTCTGGTCCATCACCTACAACAATTGTCTTCAAAATGGGACACATAGTCCCCGGGGACTTTCTGGGTATCACATAGGCATGAGAACTTTAAGGGAAAATAGTTTCCAGGTCCTCAACTTCTATAGGTGCTTTATTTGTTTTTGTTTTAAGTTTATTTATTTTTCACTACACCCAACGTGGGGCTCAAACTCACAACGCTGGGATCAAGGGTCACACACTCTCCCCGACTGAGCCAGCCAGCAGCAATGCCCAACAACCTGCAAAATGTCCCCTTTCAAAATTGCCCTTCTCCCATTTAAGGGAAGAAAAGCATTGTATAGAGCTTTGGGTTTTGTTTGGTTTTTTTTTGTTAAACCTCCAGGACAGAAAACCTAGGAAAAGTTTAAAATAGATGATACCTGTGCTAAGAAAATGAAGGACTAGTGACTGGTAATCTTGTTAAATTGGTTCGGCGTTTGCCAATTTTTGCTTTCGACACTTCCTCGCCTTCAAATAGAAGAATGAATAGTTTGGTAAAAATAATTCGGTGGTGCCTCACTGTAATAATTGTGCATATTTGAGCAACTCTGAACAAAGCCAAAGAATTGAGCCACGTTGCTAGAAGCCTCGTTCTGTTTCCACCCAGCAATGTAAGGTTTCTCTGCACTTAAATCTGTGAAAAAGAAACATAGCAAGCCAAAGGAGGCTGAACCGCGTCTCCTTGTAACTGCGAGGAACAGTCATTTGTGGAACTATGCACAAGGGAAAAGACCCAGCTCACTGAGAGAGGCGCTAATAATTACAAATCACAAAAACTGAAATCTTATCAACACACATAATATACACCATTCGATCAATTGTATGCTAGTAATTATAATTGTGCCTTACACCAGAGTTAATACTTAGAGCTTTAGGGTCGCAGAAAATTAAAATTTACACTGATATATACTGACAGATATTTTCACGGCAGAATGGTCTGATAAGGGGATCAATCAGAGTTACACATAAAAATGGTACATTAGGGGCACCTAGCTGGCTCAGTTGGTGGAGCATGTGACTCTTGATCTCACCTGGTCCAAGAGGCAGCTTTACAGTTAAAAAAAATAAAGTGTACATGTAAATGGTCAGATACCATTTAAGATGAAATGATTTTAGATGAAAAGATAACATGTCTCTGTTTCTTTTATATGAATTAGGCTCTTGACTGGATAATTGCAATAACATGGATTCTCATGAGGAGCAATTTTCGTGCATCAGGTCAGTTTTTTTTTTCTTTAACGCAATAGTGTAAATGCCTTGATCCTACAGATTTGGAAGAAACTCCTAACAAGGAGAGACTGGGGCCAAATGCATATGGTAAGTAGTTCACCCGAATGTCCTAGGAAAAATTAGTAATAAAAAGAGGAAATAAAAGATCTGTTTCACTTAGGTTGGCTGTTTCATTTGGTTTCACCTGCAGAGAATTTGATAAAGATGTTACCAAGTGTAGGCAAGTTTTAGTTGCCACATAACTTTGTACCAGTGTTTCCCAGTGCTTCCTGAGCATAGGAATCACCTGACCTCTTGCGGGAATTTTTTGTTTTTGTTTTTTTAAGATTTATTTATTTTAGAGCGAGATAGAAAGCATGAGCAAGGGGAAGGGCAGAGGAGGAGGGGCAGGGGGAGGGGGAAGGGGAGAGGGAAAGGGAGAGAATCCTAAGCAGACACGCTGCTGAGTGCTGAGCCCAAAGCGGGGATGGATCTCATGACCCTGATACCATGACCTGAGTTGAAACCAAGAGTCGGATGCTTAACTGGCTGAGCAACCCAGGCGCCCCATCCTGACCTCTTGTTAAAAACAGATTCCTCGGGGCGCCTGGGTGGCTCAGTTGGTTAAGCGACTGCCTTCGGCTCAGGTCATGATCCTGGAGTCCCGGGATCGAGTCCCGCATCGGGCTCCCTGCTCGGCGGGGAGTCTGCTTCTCCCTCTGACCCTCTTCCCTCTCGTGCTCTCTATCTCTCATTCTCTCTCTCTCAAATAAATAAATTAAAAAAAAAAAACCAGATTCCTCAGGGCCATCACACGCCAATTCCAAGCAAGAAGGTCTGCAGTGGGACCAGGAATGTGTACTTTTTAGAAGTGCCATCCCCCACTCCCAAAGATTTCTTTACATTTTCTCCATGGTTTTAATGACACACATCTAAGGGACTCAAGTGAAGGAGTGCTGGTATTTAATAAAGTTATTACAAAATAACTTGGAAAAGATAGACTGGAAGAAAAAATACTTATGCACAGGAAAAAATATTGTAAGAAATATATCAAATATTAAAATATTAACTGTGTTTATCTTTGGGGGACAGTATTATCTACAGATTCGCAGGCAAAAGGGTTCAGAGCACATTAAAAATATCTCAGGGTGGCGTTCCCATTTCAGAGATAGAAAAAACAAGCACAGAAGTCATATGGTCATTTCAAAACAGAATACCTCAAGAAAATGTGAAGACCAACCACAGAGTGGGAGAAAATATTTGCAAAACATACATCTGATAAAGCACAATTACCGAAAATATACAAGGAACTCTTAAAACTCACCAGGAAAACAACCTGATTAAAAAATGGGCCAAAGATCCTAATAGACACCTTGCCAAACAAGATATACTGATGGTGGGCACCTGGGTGGCTCAGTTGGTTAAGCCGCTGCCTTCGGCTCAGGTCATGATCCTGGAGTCCCGGGATCGAGTCCCGCATCGGGCTCCCTGCTCAGCGGGGAGTCTGCTTCTCCCTCTGACCCTCTTCCCTCTCGTGCTATCTCTCATTCTCTCTCTCAAATAAATAAAATCTTTTTTTTAAAAAAAGATATACTGATGGCAAACAAGCCTATTTCGCATCATATGTCATAAGGAAAATGCAAACTAAAACGAGGAGATAGTACTATACGAATACGAGAATGGCCAAAATCCGGAACAGGGACAACACCAAACGCTGATGAGGATGTGGAGCAAAGGGGCCTCTCGTTTACCACTGGTGAAGGCAAAATGGTGCAGCCACTTTGGAAGACGGTTTGATGGTTTCTTATAAAACTAAACTAGTTCTCTTACTATATGATCAAGCAATTGTGCTCCTTGGTATTTATTCAAAGGAGTTGAAAACTTGTCCACACAAAAGCCAGCACCTGGCTGGCTTAGTCGGTAGAGCACGCAACTCTTGATCTCGGGGTTGTGAGTTCGAGTCCCCCATTGGGTGGGGAGCTTATATAAAAATAAAAATCTTTTAAAAAAAGAAAAAGAATAAAAACAACCTGAATTCTCCAGCCAGAGATAACCGTTATTAGTATTGTGTGGCTATTTTCCAGTCTTTTGATGCCCTTAGAGACTTTTAGAATTTGAAAGAGATTGTGCATACTGTAACTTTTTTTGTCCCATTACTAATAAACAGCAAACATCCCACCATGTTTAACTTAAATATTTAATCTACTTTATTTCTCTTCCTTAATTTTTTAAGTAGGCTCCACGCCCAACGTGGGGCTTGAACTCACGACCCTGAGATCGAGAGTCGCACGCTCCACTGACTGAGCCAGCCAGGTGCCCCAAAATATTTAGTCTAAATACTTCTTTACTCATGTGTTTAGATATGTCTGTCATTTGTAATGATTGCATAGTTTTCCAGTGAACTGATCTGTTTGTTAGGCACTGTGTATGGGTCAGGCACTGTTCTAAGTGCGGATTAAATCTGTACTTGACAATGTTGTCAGCTTCAGGGGTACACCTTAGTGATCTCACAATTCTACACACGAAGCTATGCGCATTGGGAGAACTGTCCTTACCATCTGCCACCATACAGGGTTAGGATGTTAGGGACTCTATTCCCTATACTGTACTTTTCATCCCCGATTTATTTTATAGCTGGAAGTTTGTACTTCTTAATCCCCTTCACCTATTTTGCCTATCCCTGCCCAATTTTTCCACATCCATCTTGTTAGTGGCTTTTGGGTTAGAGCCATCCTAGTGGTGTGAAGCTGTTATCTCATGGTTTTGATTTGCATTTCCCTGATGATGAATGATGTTCAATTTTTCCTGTGCTTGTTGGCCACTGCAGATCTTCTTTGGGCAAATGTCCATTCAGATCCTTTGCTCATTTTAAAAATCGGATTGCCTTGGGGGCGCCTGGGAGGCTCAGTCGGTTAAGCGTCTCCCTTTGGCTCAGGTCATGATCCTGGAGTCCTGGGATCGAGCCCCTCACTGGGGACCCTCCCCCTCTCCCCACCGCTAGTGCTCTGGCTCTCATAAATAAAACCTAAAAATAAACAAACACAAAACATCTAAATAGTTGCCATTTTCTCTCCAAGCCCATCATCCCAAAATAATCCCAAATTTGTGGTCCATCATCACATGCGTTAATTCCTTTAAAACCCAAGGATTGATGAGGGCCTCTGATCATTTGTAATGTCCTATGGAGAATCTTGATGCTGCGCATATTAACACAGGGAAAACAGTAGCAATTTTTTTTAAGCAGGCTCCATGCCAGCGCAATGTAGAGCCCAACGTGGGGCTTGAACTCATGACCCTGAGCTCAAGACCTGAGCTCAGATCAAGAGTTGGACGCTTGACTGCGCCACTCAGGTGACCCGCAAACAGCAATTTAAGGAGAAAGAAATGTAGGTAGTGCAGAGCCTTCAGATATCTAATAAAATGGCCAAAGACTTCTTTGCTATTTAAACCCTTAACACACATGACGGGGCACCTGGGAAGCACAGTTGGTTAAGGGTCTGACTCATGGTTTCAGCTCACCATGCTCAGGGTTGTGGGATCCAGTCCTGCACCGGGCTCCACGCTCAGTGCGGAGTCTGCTTGAGATTCTCTCTCCCTCTCCCTTTACCCCTCCCCCACCCAGCTCACACTCTTCCTCTAAAAAACAAATCGAAAAAAAAAAAAACACAAAAAACAAAAACAGCCACATACTTACCTCTTGAACCCCAAAAGCGTGATCCACTGTAGCAGAGGCCTCTGGTACTCCTCTGGGCCCCTGGGGAGACCCCTGACAGTTCATAGCCCTATCAGTCAGCTGGGATCGTGCCTGAGCTACTAGATATCTAGTAGCATGACTTGTGCCTTTTCCTTGCAATTCCGAATTTTCACCCGTTCCCCAACTGAGGAAGTTTCAATAAATCTGCCATTTCTACCGTAGAGAATTTAGGAGTGAAACCCGATGCGCAAAGGACAAGGAAGGTAAACAGTTGCTTCATGTTCAATCAGGACCAAGCCACAGACCAAAGAATCACTTGGGTGTTGCAAAATCTTTATTTGGCTAGAGGCTGGGATGAAAACATGATACACAGCTACCCCCCCCCACCCCGTAGAGAGAGCACTAGCATGATTATGTCCACAAGTCTGCCTCTGCAAAACAGCACTTAAATCTCCATCTCTGAAGCCAGTCTGGCCGCGTCCCCACAGCACCTCATTTCTGTGGGAAACACGGTCACGCTCATCCTCGACATTAAACGCACACTTGAGTATTTTAGAGGCTCTCGTGATTTAAAAACATTACAATCCAAAAAGCAAAAGCTTTGGCTCCTCGGACTTGAAGGCGGACCACCTGAGGCCCGACTTGTTTCCGAACCATGTCACCTTGGAAAGCACACTTCACTGGTCACGAGGACAGTGTGTCCATCGCTCACCGCCAGGGACGCGGACCCCCATTCCAACCCAGGGAGAGGCGGAGTCGTTTACTGCTTCAGAGTATATCTGACGGTCATCCCAAATGTACACAGTCCACACTGAGTAAATGCACACAGGCTGAGGAGGGCTCTGGAGGAAGACGGGACTACTTCTCGCCTCTAGCAGGCAGGACTCAACTCAGTGCCTCTGTCAACAGCTCCCTGGTAACTAACCTTACCGAAGGCACGCTGACTCAATGACCCACAGCCGTGGCGGACTGCCACCGGAGATCAATTATCTAGATCTCAAGGGCCCTTCCCAAAACCCACCAAGACTTTCTCCTACGTTCCACAGCCGAGTGTCCGGCAGCGAGCCCATCCCGGTAATGCGGACAAGCTTTGGGAGGGCTTGCACAAACTGGTGTATGGAGCCTAGGTGAACAAAGGGTGGAAAACAGACAGCAGAGAGGGTCACATCGGAGGGATTCAAGTAAAACCAGCAAGACAGGGAAGGCCGCTGGTTTGCTCAGAAGCAAATGGTACACTTTAATAATAAACCACCACAGAGGAGCACTGTATTTTCCCCGTCCTATTAGCAAATGCCAGAAGAGCAACTTAAAAAATGGATTTACTTCAGAACTACTGGTTCGCACACACACAAACATATGTCAGGATTACTTGCGGAGGTTTTAAAAAATAGGTAAGTCTGGGCCTCACCCCGGGAGAAGGATGCACGGCGTGGGGGTCAGGACCCCGGCATTTTTAAAAAGCTCTGTGGGGAGTGTAGATGTTTCCTTCTGCTTGAGTCTCTTTATTTTTAGGTCGACTGGGGTACTTTGGGCTTTTTGAGCCACTGTTTGGGGGTGCGGGGAGCTTTTTTCGCAGATTTACTAGCGGTAGTGAAGAACTTGGCCCCTGGCTTTTTGGTCATCTGTCTTGGGTCTTTTTTCCCCAGTGAAGAGTTTTTTTCTTTCTCTGCCTCTTCTTTGATTCTTGGCTTCTTCCCCAGGCCATTGCTTGGGGTCTTGGGCTCTGCAGCCTTCGGGGTCTCCAAACTCGGAAAGGCCTTTCTCTTCTTCCCACGGGGTGTGCTGGGAGCAGGACTCTTTTTTGGAGACTTCTTTCCTGCGGCGTGTTTTTGCACCTAAGAAAAAGCAGGGAATTAAGTCCAAGGGAAGACAAACCCTGACAATGTCACCCTGAAAACTGTCATCTTTATCATGTCACCCCCAGAAGGGGCAGCCCAATACAATGAGATGAGGGATGGCTTTGCCTTTTGCCTTGCAGGCATTTTGAAAGGCAACTGTTTTCCGTTCCTAAGGACCGTAGCAAGGACCCTGGTGCTCTCCCGGGTCCAATCAACAGAGAACTGCCTTTGCCTTTCGTGGGGACACCCGAATCACCCACTGGGAGCACCGCAGAGAGCCTGTGCCCCAATCCTGACTCTTCTCCACCTTCAGTTGTATATTCCTTGCCTGTGGGTGAGGACAGGAGGTTCCCAAACTGAGTGTGTAAAAACCACCCGGGCCGCCTGTCAGGAAACCCTGCTTCCCAAAGGCAGACCGAGAGGCTCTTGGAGGGAACAGTGTCGCACGCCAGGAGGCTGGGATTTCCCAGCAGTCCAGATGACAGGGGGGACAGCACTCTAGCGACAGACGCGTCCAATATGGAAGGAGGTTAGAGAGACAAAAACAGCAAGCAAAGCAAGACTTTGCTTTTCAGTAAATATAAAATGGTAGGATTGTTATGGGAAATTTGTAAAACATAGGAAATACAAGAAACAAAATTCTCTAATAACTTTGGCACACCGTATTAACTACCTCTTATTCACTACCTTCCCCCCACAAGTGTGCATGCATTTAAAAGCCAAATGCTAGGGCGCCAGGATGGCTCGGTCGGTTGAGCATCTGCCTTCGGCTCGGGTCCTGATCTCAGGGTCCTGGGATCGAGCCCCACGTTGGGCTCCCTACTCAGTGGGGAGTCTGCTTCTCCCTCTACGCCACCACCCCACCACCCATGCTCTCTCTCTCAAATAAAAAATCTTTTTTTTTTTTTTAAGATTTTACTTATTTGTTTATGAGAGAGAGAGAGAAAGCACAAAGCAGGGGGAGCGGCAGGCAGAGGGAGAAGCAGACTCCCCGCCGAGCAGGGAGCCCGATGCGGGGCTTGATCCCAGGACCCCGAGATCATGACCTGAGCCGAAGGCAGATGCTTAACCGACTGAGCCACCCGGGTGTCCCTCAAATAAAAAAATCTTAAAATAAATAAATAAATAAATAAATGCAAGCAAGCCAAATGTTATGCCCTTTCCCCAATAACTTCATTAGTATTTCCGAGGTCACTGAGTATTTCCTGACTGAACATCATTTTAAATTACTCATAAAAACTACTGCAAGGGTCCATGATGTGTCCTCAATCTGTGCCTCTACAGTGAACAACAATGAAACTTCTGCAGGTCATTACCCTGATCCTATTTCCTAGCTGGGTTCAAAGGGCACGAACACTTCTACGGCTCTAGCTACACACCACCTGGTCAGCTATGCCTTCCCCTCTTCCAATCTCCAGCATATTACATCCCATCCCGTGGGAACACACACAGTGTGCTTTTGTTAAAAACAACTACAATGCTTCCAGGTAATACACTGATCCTTTGTGTTTACTTCAAGTAGATTTAAAACCTCAGTAGCACTTGGCAGGGGGGACCTTTACAAGGAATACTTTTGCCAGGACATGAAAATTTAAACACCCTGATGATTCTAGGGATTGCTGCTACCGGACAAAATACCAAATGGGTCAAGGGCAGGGCTAGCCCTGGGACTGTCACTCCCACATGCTGAGGCCAAGCCTGACACCAGGGACATGCAGGTGTACCCACGGTGAGGACAGCCCTCTGGGCTCTTACCACCCCCTCTCCTTCCCCCTCATGTTCAAGAGGCCTTCTTCCTAGCAGCTGGATGGACAGTGAGAACGAGGAAAAACCGTACCGAAGAACCAAAAAGTTAAAAAACTCCGTTCCTTTAAACGATCCTGTGAAATCCATGCAGTCGGATTGCAGGAGCCAGCGGGGGTGGGGCATTGGAGAGGTTTCGGGACCCAGCCCAGCACCCAAGCCCGCCCTGGCCCTGCTTGGTTTTCTAAGGCTTAGGACATGGGGGATCCAGGACTCACCGTCAGCAACAGAACCACTGCTCACCATTTCTGCCCTGGCCCGCTTTTGGAAACCATGGGCAGTGTTTCCTACAATTCTAATGAAAATCAAAGAAAATACCTCTGTGTTTCCTTTCGCTGGCGTCTTCCCTATAGGCACCAGCAGAGGGATCTCGTCTTCGGATTCCTCCTGCACTTTAGACCGAGCTTTCACTCTACTGCCCTCTTTCTTCTCGAGCGCTCCTGGCTCCTCCTTCCTGGGGGTAGGGTTGGGTGCCGCGGTACCACCAGTTTTGGGGCCCACGTCCTCCTTCTCCGGGGCCGACGGAGCTTTTTGAGCCTGTTTCATAAGCCTTTTGTTTTTCTTCTTCTCTTTTTGTTTTTCACGATACTCTTTTTGTTTTTGTTTTTTCTTTGCTTCCTACAACACACACACACACACACACACATACACACACAAAAAAAAAAAACCCCAAGCATAATTTTAGTAAGGGATACACTTGTCGGCAAATAAATGGCAGAGATTCGGCACTTGCAGTTCTGATTCCCCCTAGGCTTCTGAAAAGTGCCTCGATCCTACCAACTCCGAGCAAACAAACCCCATTACCAGCACATGAGCGTCGACTCCAGTTTGGTTTTAACTCAGAGCCGAAGATGTTCGCTCTGTGAATTACACGTCGGGACTCAGAACCTGGGTTGCAGCTGGAGCTTCCATGAAAGTTGATCTCGTTTATGGGGGAGTTAAGAATTATCCTAAATTGCAGAGTATTCTGATGTGATTTACGTCTCAATAAAACAATTTCAAAAAAAACCCCCACAACTGATCATTTTTTCCCTACTGCAGGCTTGTGGCTGTAAGTAAAACAGTAAAACGTTTCCACAGCTAGAGTTCCATTATCCTAACCACAGAGTCCTGTTCAATAACATTCATAACTATGTCTGATTCCATTTTAACCAGCAATTCCAACATTTTCACCAAGTCCTCAAATCAATCTGCTAATAAATGGCAAAAAATTCAGATTTCTTGCTTCTGGTAACAGCAGTCTGTTATTCTGGGTCACCTTCCCAATGAAAATAAGTAAAAAAAAGTGGGGTAAAATATATTTTTTTTTTCCTTCAAGGCATCAAGGAACCAACTACCTGCAAGACATTTGAAACAAGGACCCAGTGGGTAAGTGAGCCCAGAGGCAAATTCTGCCAAGAGTATTTGCGGATCCCTAATTTTTATGTTACCAGGGGGTGCGGGTGGATGGAGAGAAATCAAATCCCAGTGCCCTCACCAGGCAGGGATTGTAAGAGGAACCTCCCACAATAAGCTGGGAGGCCAGTGAGTTACTCTCAGGGTAAAGACAAACAGGAAGTGGGGCTGTGCAGAGTCTCAGCATTGTTTGCTCGGAATCATTCAGGGAATCTCAAGCCCTGAAATGTGCGTTCAGGGAGCCCCAGGCCCAGGGCCCTGAGGTGCCCAGCAGACAGAAATGGAAATCTTCTAGAGAAAGATCTTTATCTCACACCTCAGATTATTTCTACCAATCATTTTCCCAATGCGACGACCAGGTCCACAAGGAGCCAGCAGGGACACAGAACCAGCTGGGACACCAGCATGGTGCCGCTCAAATGATCCGATGATAGAACAGGAATGCTTAATGTGTTCCAGGAATTACGGTAAACTGGAGAACCATTTGTAGGTAGGTAATAAGAAAGTAAAAGAAGTAAAGCCAATTTGAAAAAGAAGAAAACACGCAACTTCTACAAGTAAAAAAAAAAAAAAAAGAAAGAAAAATTAAAAGACCCAAATTAAAAACCCACTGCACGTGATTAACATGGCTAAAGAAAAGTGTTAGCAAACTGGGAGACTGGTCTAACAAACAGCAAGAAAACGGAATTTTCCCTCATGTTGGCTTTTTTTTTTTTTTTACAATAGCACTGAAAACCTACACTTCCAAACTGAGGGGTTATCTGTTAGCCCAACGCAATAGTAAATTGTGCCCAGAAAAATGTTCTTAATGAACTAGATTTTGGTTTTCCTTTAGCTCCTCTTGCCACTACACGGGGCCCCGCTGAGCCTACTCGGGCCACTTAACTACCGTACCAATAAACACAAGATATCTGTACCCCGAAATGCTTTATTCACACCACTGCTAACGGACCTCATCTGTAAAGCGGGAAGAACGCACGCAAAAGCAGGACCAGTGGGAAAGCACTGCAGGTCAGGCAGAAAGGGCACGCGCTCCTTTCCCTGGGCTGTGTTTACACCTGTGACTAAGCCCACCCAGTATGTAAAATCCTACTCACCTTTTTCTTCTGACTGGGGGTGCATAATCCCTTGGCTTCATCCTGACAGCTGACAAACGAGGAAAAGATGGGCAGGGAAGCGGACCTCTCGGTTTTCACATACAGGAGTTTCACGCTCTCCCACTTCTGCAACAGACAAGAATGGTATTACCGGTGTGGGTTCTGGTTCTTTTACGCAAACAATCAATGGACGCACTGGTGAGACCGCACCTCTGGCAACTTTTGGGAGAGCCCCTTCGTGACGGCGATGATGTTATCAATGACGTGTTCAACCTCCATTCCAGTGTGGCCAACGCGGATAGTACTGGAATTTAATACAATATCAGACACAAAGATTAAAAAAAAATAATTTGTGTTTCAAAATAAAGCACAGGCAGGTGGAGAAACATAAATACGTGACCCTCCCCCCAAAAAAATCAGAGGTAGAAACCTTAAAATCTTTAGGGCTTCACTGTTTCTTTTTTTGCAGTTGTTATATACCACTGATTTTTTTATTTAAACTCAATTAACATATAACGTATTCTTGGATTCAGAGATAGAGGTCAGTGATTTATCAGTCATATGTAACACCCAGTGCTCACTGCATCACGTGCCCTCCTTCATGTCCATCTCCCAGTAACCCCCTTGCCTCCAGCAACCCGCAGTTTGTTTCCTATGATTCAGAGTCTCTTGTGGTTTGTGTCCCTCTCTGATTTCATCTTGTTTTGTTTTTCCCTCCCTTCCCCTATGATCCTGTTTTGTTTCTTAAATTCCACATGAGTGAGATCGTACGGTAACGGTCTTTCTCTGATCAGCTTGTCTTGCTTACGTTCAATCTATTTTAAAGGGAGATTATTCTCTTCGTGTTCTGGCAATGCCCTGCGCCTGAAATTCATCACACCGTGAAGTGGTGATGGAGGAGCCGCTCTGTGAGGCCTATCGGTCAGTGGGCAGGGCTGAAGGAAGTTCTACCTTCATTCTAGAAAACACAGGTCCCAGTCAGCCCTCGAGCTTTCCTGAGGAGGGGCTGTTCGGGAAGGAAAGACCGCTAGGAGGGATGCTTGCATCTTCGTGGTCCCCTGCCCTGACCCAGCTGTCATCTCTAAGACCAACAGTTCTTGTCCCTCCTGTAAAAGAGTCTTCGGGCCAAAGGCAAGACCATCCCTTCAGTGGAAGCAGGGTGCAGACAGAAGCCAAGTGGAAAGTTCCTCTACTGCTCAGCCATAGGGTCCCCTGTCCCTCCACTGCGGGAGCCGGAAGGCGGGCTCATGGTCTGCTGGGGGTCGCAGAGTGAGGACGAGACGGGGCTGGTGCTGTCACCTCCCTCCAGCCAGAGACAGGGCTCTGCCCGCTGTGTGCTCACTGCCGGCTGCAAGCACACCCTTGGTTTCCCAGGCGGGAAGATGACAAGCAGTGAGGGAGAGAGGACAGGGGGAGGGGACGGGACGGGAGAGAGGGGAAAGGAAAGAATGGGGGGCGGCGGGGGGAGGGTGGGTGTGAAGGGAGAGCCAAGAATGCTTCAGGAGTCTGTGCTGTTAGCTGCCCACACGTCTGCCGGAGGAAAAGAGGAGATCGCTGCTCCTTCATCTGCCTTCTTGGTGCTGCCCCCCTCTCTGCTGCTCATCCATCCCAGGCCCCCAGGCCTCCGATCTGCTAGCTCATCACTTCCCATGGGCCATGACTCTGACGTCTGCCTACAACCAGAGTCGGGCCCAGGCCCGACCACCAACTCTTCTCAGCCACTTCATTACAGCCCGTTAAGGGATCGGCCCCCTGCAGACAGATGACAACCCCAGAACCGCCCCGGGGAGCAGCGTCTAGACATCCTGGCGGTCAGTTTTACCATGGGTGCCGCCCCTGGGGACAGAGACTCCTGGGGTATTTTTAGGAGGGGCTGCTGTACCCTACAGAGCCACCCTCCTGGCAGCTACCCATCCCCATTCCACGGATGCCCCAGGCAGCTTATTTTTCAGAACGATTCTGGGGGCGCCTGGGTGGCTCAGTTGGTGAAGTGGCTGCCTTCAGCTCAGGTCATGATCCCAGGGTCCTGGGATCGAACCCTGCATCGGGCTCCCTGCTCGGCAGGAAGCCTGCTTCTCCCTCTTCTCCTGCTCCCCCTGCTTGTGCTCTCTCTCTCTCAAATAAATAAACAGTCTTAAAAAAAAAATGATCCTGAATATGTTTAAAAATCCCCTCCTCCTGCTCAACTGCCAAGCATTCAAACTTAACTGGCCCCTCAGCCTCATAAAAAAGGTGGAGCCACATTCTCTGTCTAGCTGGGGAGCCACCACCGCCCCAAAAGGTCTCCCCTGATTTTTTTTTCCCCAAAGATTTTATTTATTTATTTGACAGAGAGAGGGAGCGCGCGAGAGAGCGAACACAAGCAGGGGGAGTGGAAGAGGGAGAAGCAGGCTTCCTGCCGAGCAGGGAGCCCGATGCGGGGCTCGATCCCAGGACCCTGGGATCATGACCTGAGCCGAAGGCAGACGCTTAATGACTGCGCCACCCAGGCGCCCCAAGGTCTCTCCTGATTTCTGAGGCTGGGTGTGGGGGTTCCACCCAGCTCGGCATCCTGAGTCAGAAGAAATCAGTGTGACAACAAAGAGACACCCGACGGCATGATGAGACGGGACAGATAATGAATTCATTGAACAGGAAGTTAAACCAAGGCTGAAGGGGATCTTCCCTGTAACGGGTAGTATGAGCCAGGGAAACACAAAAGCCCAGAACCGCTGACATTCCCTAAGCATTAGTTTTGTCCTTGTTTTCTGCAATACCTAGAGGTGCCCTGGCCAACACAGTAAACACGAGCCACCAGCCACACCTGCCTATTTCAGTTTACATTAACTGAAATCAAGTAACATTAGAAATTCAGTTCCTTGGCCACGGCAGCCATGTACAGCTAATGACTCCTATACAGAGCCCAGATACGGACCACTTCCATCACTGTGGAAAGTTCTATGGGACGGCGCTTTTCTAGAGAATTAAATACTTCTGAGGGATGGACCTTAGTTTTAATAGAAGGATCTGGTTTCGTTAAGACGACCTTGTTAAAAAAAAAAAAAAAGATTTATGCAATTATTATCAAATGACTATAAGACTGGACACGGGCACACATTGTTACCTCTGACCTACCTGCAGGAACCACTTTTAGAGATGTTTAAGACCGTTCCACCTATGCATTCATTGATCTCCCTGGATAAATTCTTGGCTAGAAGGTTCACAGGCACCGGAACTCTGTAAGAACACACAGGTGCTTGGAGCAGAATGTATATACATCTACGAAGTTCACTCTGCTCAAACCCAGTTACTGCTAAGAAACTTACTTCTTTCTGTGATAGAAATGTCTCCCTAGGTGGGATGGCAAGAGCCGCCTGATTCTTGCATCAGTGAGAAAGATGTCAAAACTGCCCAGGAGGCGGAGCTTGGCTTCATAGGCTTTATACTCCTTTTTTAAAGTTCGGAGGGGGATAATCTAGAAAACACAAGGAAGAGGACAAACACAGAAAGTTAAGAACTTGAACAAAAATTAGAAATACTCAGGCTATAACTGTGTCCGGATCTTAAAAATGTCCCAGAGCCACAGTTTAGTGAACATGTGGAGAGCACCGAGCAGGGGCCAGGCACCATGCTAACCGATGGGGACACAGAGAGGAGCTGGGACGCCACATAAAGAAAGGACACCAACAAACTACAAACCACTACGGGAAGTGCCAAGTCACAGGCAAGCCCGGGAATGTTCTGGAAGTGCTGACCTTGACCTACTGGAGCAATCTTCTGTAAACTCTTCAAGACATAAAAGTTACTGATGGGGCACCTAGGTGGCAGTCAGTTAGGTGTCTGCCTTTGGCTCAGACCATGGTCCTGGGATCGAGCCCCACGTCAGGCTCCCTGCTAAGCAGGGAGCCTGCTTCTCCCTTTCCCTCTCCCCTGGCTTGTGCTCTCTCTCAAGTAAATAAGTAAAATCTTAAAAAAAAAAAAAAAAAAGTTACTGATGTACATGTTAGCTTTTAGGTCAAGAAACCTTAACAGCTCATTCATCATAGAGAAGATGGAACATGCCTTACTAAAGCCAGTGAAAATTAGAAAGAAAAAATTAAATTAAAGATTAAATTCCTAGGGGCACCTGGCTGGCTCAGTCAGTGAAGCATGTGACTCTTGATCTCAGGGTCGTGAGTTTAAAGCCCCACATCGGGTGAAGAGATTATGCAAAAATAAAATTTCTGAATGAATGAACGAATGAATAAAAAAAAAATAAAATCTCTAGGAAAGAAATACTAGGTTAGTAGGTAGTACTAGTACCTACTACTAGTAGGTTAGTAGGTAGAAATGTATTATTTATCACTTCAAAGACTGAATCAGATCTTTTAATTGTCCTGAAAATATTAACCACACCTGACCTGAGATATGGTTTTAATTCCATGCTTGTTCAAAAGCTTCTTGTAAAACCGTTCTGTCTTTTCAGGAGTTAAATTGGGTTCATCCTTGGTAAGTAAACAAATATCTGTTAAATCTGATCGAATACCATGAGGCAAGGACCTGCAAAATACAGAGATGGAACAGAGGAAGAAAGCATTATAACAGAGGAAGAAAACATATGCTTCTATTCCACAGAATACACAATAAATTCAGTCATTTCAACAAACTTCATTCACGCTATTTAAGCAAATACTCTACCAAGAACATTTAAAAATATATCTAGTCTTCAATGGTATGGAGAAGAGATTTAAGATTCAAGTAAATCATCACAAATACCCAGAGTCCAAAATATTAATTAGGGGAGCCAAGGTGGCTCAGTCGGTGGATCCTGATTCTGGCTCAGGTCAGGATCTCAGGGTTGTGAGATCGAGCCCCACATTGGGCTCCACTCTGGGTGTGAAATCTGCTTAGGATTCTTTCTCTCCCCCTCTCCCCCTGTCCCTCCTCTCCCCAAATAAACAAAGTATTAATTACTATGTGGGATATAACCAGAGTTAGAACGCTAACAAAGACACCCAAAGTAGTGCACGTGAGGTTATTATTTTATATATTATTATACATGCACATGTACTATAACATGCTAGAATAATCTGGTTTCATCAGGATAGTTCTGGTTCAGAACTTTACCTTGCAGAAAACTCTGGGCTCCATAAACAACATAGCTCCTTCAGAGCTGAACAGAAAATATGGAGCAAACCAACAGGGACCGGCAAACATGTGTTATTACAGTTGAGTCTTATATCGAGAATAAGGTTTCACCCATTTCCTAGGCCTATGTGTTCTGAGGAAACATTTCCTTGGCCTGAGGGGCGCACACACATTACTTGCCAAACACGATGGGAAGTGATACCAAGCCGGGAAGTGGCAGGAATCATCACGAGGTGAGGAGTTGGGAAAATACCCTAGAGAAAGTGACAGGGCTTCCCAGAAAGGAGAAACTGCCTGAGCAAAGGTGTGGAATAAAAGAATGTGTGCGGGATACAGAACACAGTAACTAAGGCAACTGGCTGGGGCAGGTCTGTGATCATCAATTAAGAGAATCTGAGGATTCAAGACTCTTTCCAATTTCTAATCATTCTTACCAGTCCCATGTCCCCACTCATGGGGAAAAGAAAAGAAACCATCTATCCGATATACTTTCTTTAGCACACCTGGCTTTTTTTGGACAGTCAGGAAATGAAAGACTCCACAGAAGCAGGGGTGCCAGACAGAAAACAGCACAAGTTAAATTTAATCTTTGTATTTTTTTTTAGTATAATTATGCCCCAAATATTACATGGGACCTACTTATACTAAAAATTAACTTATATTTTGGGGCGCCTGGGTGGCACAGTGGGTTAAGCATCCGACTCTTGGTTTTGGCCCAGATCATGATCTCTGGGTTGGGGGATCGAGCCCCACATAGGGCTCTGCTGCTTAGCAGGGAGTCTGCTTAAAATTATAACTCCCGGGGCGCCTGGGTGGCTCAGTTGGTTAGGCAACTGCCTTCGGCTCAGGTCATGATCCTGGAGTGCCTGGATCGAGTCCCGCATCGGGCTCCCTGCTCGGCGGGGAGTCTGCTTCTCCCTCTGACCCTCCCCCCATCTCATGTGCTTTCTCTCTCATTCTCTCTCTCTCTCTCAAATAAATAAATAAAATCTTTAAAAAAAAAAAAAATTATAACTCCCTCTGCCCATCTCACTCGTGCTCTAAAATAAGTAAATAAATCTTAAAAAAGAAATAACTTGTATTTTTATTTGCTAAGTCTGGCAACTCTGCAGAGTGGGCATCTCTGACCTCGGAGTCCTACAGTAGTAAGAACGTGTGATCACCATGGGTTTGTTTTCCAGAAGGAGCTCATCACTCCTCATTAAGTTTTTAATCATCTTTACTTGAAGAAGTGAGTCCGGGACCTCAGTAGTTTAGCTTGGAACTAGCATGATATGGAAGGATAACAGAATTAAACAAACACAAAAGGTGTCTAATTTATTCTAAAAACCAGGTTTCGGATTCAGTAGAACTGCTTAGGTTAACTGTCCAACCAGCCCCAGAAAACTGCCGAAATTTTTAGGAAATTTAAGCATGTCTGTTTTTTAAGGCACAATTTCATATTTCAACTCATATTTTGAGTTCGCAAAGTTTCCACTAGAAACAAAGGGGCGATTGTTAACAGCTATACCGAATGACTGAGCAGATAAAAAGGGCAAAAGTAGAAAATCAGAACTCACAATCTGACCCTCAGTTCTTTACTTGGAATCTTCCACAATACCACCATTAAAAAGAAATTTTCATTCTCATTCAAAAGCAATCCATTGGCGTTTTTCCTGGACTTGGAATGTGCCAAGAGAGCTTCCACCGCCTTTCTAATCTGCAAAGTAGAGACACACAAATAAATTAAATCTCAATCTAATTTAGCATTTGCCCCCTCCTCCGCATTTTTTCCTTTTTTTTTTTCCTCCTCAAATTCTATTTGAATAGGCAACCTCCACAACCGTCTGTATCAGGATCCTACAATTTGGATCAGACTCCATCAGAAACCACCTAAGTATCCGCTCAGCACCCGTCTACAGAAGAGAGCCTCTCCCACGTGAAGGCTTCGCGCCAGGTGGGAACATGCTTGCCGGGCCCTCGATGATTAAGGCCGCAATCCCGGGAAAAGCGCTAAACACCACAACTAGCATTCACTGAGCGCTTACTATGTGCCAGGCCCCTGGCTACAGCGCTTCACGGGCCTTGCCTCCTCTGATCCCCGGGAGGAGCCGAGGCCAGCAGAGGCCCTTTTAAACCTGAGGTCACTGAAGCTTGCCGAATTAAGCAACCTGCCCAAGTCAACGGTGGGCAAGCAGAGCTAGGTGGATCTCACCCCGGAAGCCCAGGCTGCACCTGCAATCCACCCGGGGGAGGAGGGGGCAGGCCGCAGGGCTAGGCGGCGACAGGCACCTCCCGGCGCGCAGGAAGGAGCGGGCAGGCTGAGCGAAGCGCGACCCAGCGACCCTCCCAGAGCTCCGGGGGCGCCCGCGGGGGCGCGGAACCCGCACCCCGAGCCTCACAAGCCCACGGCCACCCCGCTTCCGAGCCCCCCTCCCGCTCACCTGTCCTTTATCCAGCTGCTCCACGGAGGCCGGGGTCGCTGGAGCGGAGGCCGAGGCTGCGGCCGAGGGCGAGAGTGGCTTGGAAGCCGAACCCTCCATTTCGCTCTCACCTCGTGCAGACGAGCGCGCGGTACCCAGGGCTGGCCCCGCGTGCGCACGCGCGAGCTCAGGCCCGTAGCCGGAAGTTGGGGGGCGGGACCGGGCTCCGCGTCACGTCCGGGAGGCGGGGTTGTGCCCCAGGACGTCACAGCCGCGGGATTTTGGCGGCGTGAGTGAACCGAGCCGGATCGTGCCCCTGCGGTCCGAGTCTCTTGTGTGAGGCGCGGGAGCAGCCTGGCGATTCCTGGCTCTCATTCTGCACGGAGGGAATCGAGCGAGCGCCTGGAGGCGGGGAGGGGCTTGGGGAGAGCGCGAGGCCTGGCCTGCCACCCCCCGGCGCCGGCCCGCCGCCGCCCCTTCGGAGGCCGGGGTGCGGGGACGCGAGCCGTGAGTCGGCGCCGGTCTTTCGTGGGCCTCGGGTCTGAGAGAGGCGGGAGGTCAGCGCGGGTACCCCGAAGCGTGCAGGCTGGAATAACCCGCGGCCGGAAAAGGTAGAGTCCCCTCCCTGCCCGCGTCCCCCGAGGTCCCCGCTGCTACCTGTTGTCCTGGAGCCTTGCAGGGATGGTCCAGGCACGTTTAGAAAGTACTCATCCTTTTTCCTCTTTATGGATGCGTGGGCTTAAACTTAATCTTTTCTTTTTAAGATTGTATTTATTTGGTAAGAGAGCACGAGCAGGGGGAGCGGCAGGCAGAGGGAGAGGGAGAAGCAGGCTTCCTGCGAGCAGGGAGCCCAGTGTGGGGCTCGACCCCAGGACCCTGGGATCATGACCTGAGCTGAAGGCAGACGCCTAACCGACTGAGCCCCCCAGGCGCCCATTAATCATCTTTTTTGGAAAGCAAATAGTAGTCTAATATACCCACTGTTCTGTAAGTTGTCTTTTGCTCCGAATGCATGTATGTTGGAGATTGTCAAGTCGGTACCCAGTGCTCTGGCTCATCTTTAAAAACGCCTTCTATCGGGTAAACAGTTTATTTAGGAGCGTTGTGATGGACATGCAAGGTGATTCTAGCCTTTTTGCAACTAGCTGTGGACATTTTTGAGACCTGAAAGAATGGGAGTAGGAGGCTTTTGTGTATGTTGTTTCCCCAAAATGCTCCTTCCATATTGCCATGGCTGGAGGAAGGCGTGTTCTGCTGCTGGTCTCTGATAGTGACTTTGTCAATAATCAACTTGTGGAAGAAATGTTCTTAAACCTTGGCACCTACCCTCACTCGTCTGTTCTAGAATTTCGTGTCAGAGGGAATTCCTTTTAGCACAGTATTCTGAATTGTTGTGTTAGGCCTCGTGTATCAGCGTTTTCTAGTGTTCTGAGAAGAGCGTTAGGGGAGTCACATGTGTCTTTTGAATTCAAGTCTGAGAACCAGACTTCTAGACCAAAGGCAAGGCGTGACTTCAGGTAGAGGAGCACAGTCGTGTTTGCAAGGAGTAAGTGGCCGGAGCAGGGACATGCAGAGGGGAGGATGGGAGATGAGGCTAGAACGGTAGGTTAGGGAATTCATTCATTATCAGGCGGAAGGTTGGTATGTGCCTTGGAGAGATCTGTAGGTATACGGTCTTTGAACTGGTGGTGGGGAGGAAGAGAACGTGGCCTAATTCATCACTGGGCTCTGGGAAAGTTCATAATCTGGCTGTGATATTGTGATAAAAAAAAAAATTGGACACGTGCCTACAGATTCTTGGATATTTAAGTGATGGCGCTTCATTCCCTTCCCCTTGAGTGTGACTTGCTTCTATCAGATAGGACACAGCCGACTGTAGTTTCCACCTTGAGTATTTTTTCCCCCTGCATCTCTCTCTCCCCCTCCCTCCCTTTCCTTTTTTTTTTTTTTTAATGATTTTATTTATTTATTTGAGGGAGAGAGAGAGAATGAGCAGGAGGGAGGGGCAGAGGGAGAGGGAGAAGCAGACTCCCTGCTGAGCAGGGAGCCCGATGCAGGGCTGGATCCCAGGACCCGAACCGGAGGCAGATGCCTAACGGACTGAGCCACGCAGGCACCCCTCCCTCTTTCCTTCTGTTCAGAGTATTTGCTTTGGGTGAAGCCAGCTGCCATGTCCTGAGGCTGCTTGGCCTGCTGCAACCACGGGAGTGGGCACGGAAGTGGATCCTCAAAGAGTCGAACCTTGAGATGACCACAAACTTTTTTTTTCTTTAAGATTTTATTTATTTGAGGGAGAGAGAGAATGAGTTGAGTGGGGGGCAGGCAGAGGGAGAGGGAAAAGCAGACTCCCTGGCAGGGAGCCAATGCAGGGCTTGGTCCCAGGACCCTGAGATCATGACCTGAGCTGAAGGCAATTGCTTAACTGAGTCACCCAGGCACCCCGACCACAGACTCTCGAGAGACCCTCAGCCAGAACCATCTAGCCATGCTGCCTCCTGACCCATAGAAACTGAGATACTGTTTGTTATTTTAAGCCACTAAATTTGGGGTAATTTGTTATCCACCATAGATAACTAATGGGAATTTGTAGACCTTCTGTCTTCAAACCTATCAACTGTGTCAAGTCCTAGGAGGACCTCACACCTACCAGGTCCCACAGCAACTCATTATCTTCCCCACGGACCTGTATGTCCTGTGTTCTGTGTCTCAGTTGTTGGCACCACCAGCCACCTCGTTGCCCCAGTCATCCTTAACTCTTCTCCTCCACACATGGTCAACAGCAAAGGCTTGTTTGATTCCTTTTACATGGAATAATTTATATTTTAAATGTCTCTCGTATTTATCTAATTCTTTCTAACCCTGCCATCTTGTAGTGCAGGCCGGCATCCTGTTTTCCCCAGACTATCCTATCTCGTCTTCTGGTCTCCACTTGTGCAACTTGTAGTCCATTCTCTGCCCCCTTCAGTGATCTTCGTAACGTGCAGATCTGACCCTGTCAAAGCCAATCATGCTTGACCACCTTCATGGCATTATCATTGTCCTGAGGATAAGGTACAGATTCCTCCAGGCGCCTTATATATATCTGAGCTGGCATCTGTTATCTGGTATCCTAGCTGCTTTAGTATTTGTCCTGAAAAAAGGTGTCTTCGTTTGAACAGTAAATTACACGGTCGTCCACACGTCAGGCAGGCTTCATCCGGTGCCTCCCTTCTACATCCCCGACTTTACACACTGCCCCTCACTCCTTGTAGATCCTGCTTTCAGCTCCACACCTTCTACATACCTTGCCACAGGCCCTAACTTCTTCCTGGACCACTGCCACCTCTGCAGTTCTTGCCCTGTAATTGGCTCTCCCGTTTTGAGGATAAGCTTTCAGAGGGCAGGGGAGAGCCAGTTAATGGTAGGAAAATGATAAATGATATATGTTCACCACTGTGTCCTCGCACCTAGCACTTATCCCATGTGTGACATAATTAGTATTTCTTTAAAGAATGAATAATGCATTGGAATGGCCTGATACAGGGTTTAGGTGGTTGAGCACAGGAAACCACTGTGGTCTTGTAGGTACTGAAGTCTGAAAGAGTGACAGCAGTGAGGACAAAGTATAAGACTTGACCAAAGGAGCACCTGGGTGGCTCGGTTGAGCGTCCGACTGTTGATCTCAGCTCTGGTCATGATCTCAGGGCTGTGAGTTCAAGCCCCATGTTGTGCTGCATGCTGTGCTGCATACTTAAAAAAAAAAAAGAGGAAGAAAAAGATTTGACCAAAAATTGGATATACAAGAAGGGAAATTCAGACTACTCCCAAATTCTGAATACCTGGGCACATGAGTGGTGGTGTTTTTGTTTTTCTGTTTTTTAAAGATTTATTTATTTGAGAGAGTGAGAATGAGAGAGAGAGAGTACATGAGAGGGGGGAGGGTCAGAGGAAGAAGCAGGCTCCCCGCCGAGCAGGGACTCGATCCCGGGACTCCGGGATCATGACCCGAGCCGAAGGCAGTCGCTCAACCAACTGAGCCACCCAGGCGCCCATGAGTGGTGGTGTTAATAGAACTTGGGAAGGCAGGGGGAGTGGATTTGGAAAGAAAAATATGAGATTCTTTTTCAGTATTTTGAGCTTTAAAGTCCAGGGGCACATCCAGGATCTGGACCGTGGAAGAGAAGGTTCTTGAAGGAGAGAAGGAAGTCTGGAAGTCATGGGACGGTTACAGCTGTGGATGGATGAGCGTGCACAGAGTAGGACAGGGGAGGAGCAGGGCTGTGCAGAGGCCCGTGGTTCGGGGACAGGAGGAAAAGAGCCACTGTCAAGAGCCTGAGAAATAGTCCGGGGTGCATAAGGAAACCGGGAGGGTGTTGTGCTCCCTCTGGAGGAACGGAGATGCGAACGGGGTGGGAGTACGTCCGTACTGAGGAAGTTGAGAAGACATACTGAATAAGGCCGTGCTCTGGGCAGGTGGGTCACGTTGAGCTCACAGAAAGCCGTTTCGGTGGAAGGATTATGAGCCGTGTCAGAGGTAGAGGAAAGATGGAACGTGGGTATGTCGTCAGCTTTACCACGAGGGCAAATGAAATAAATGACAGTGTTTTCGTGTCCCAGGGAATTTGTTCGAGTCTCAGTTCTTTCACCACCAAGGACAGCGTAATGACAGTGCCTCGTCTCTCTAGCAGCATTTTTGGTTTCTCCACAGATTGAACGTCCACAGCCTCACGTGACTTTGGGTCCCCAGCGCCCACCGGTGAGTTCACAGGGCGAGCTGAGGTGGGGGAGATGGATGTGAGACCCGCTGTGTGAGAGGCATTGTCGGGTGCCGTGTAGGCGCGGGTGGTTCACGAACTCACAGGACAGCAGTGGTAAGAGTTCTCCAGAGTCAGTGCCCTACCCGGCCCTGGTTAAGACCTGCTCATTCCGCCAGAACCGGGGATACACACAGGGCCGGCCCGGCACGCTGAGAACAGACCCTTGCTCCCAGCGTGGCTCTTCCTGGTCCACTGTCTTCATTCCCTCCTCCGGGAGCTGTCTTTGTGCTTCCCATGTGCTCGTAATACAGTGCTCGGCTTCCTGTCCTTTCCCCGCTCCCTCCCTTTTGTCCTTTTGTCGTGAGTGCTGGTTCTCCGGAATTTTTTTTTTTTTTAAAGATTTTATTTATTTGAGAGAGAGAATGAGAGACAGAGAGCACAAGAGGGAAGAGGGTCAGAGGGAGAAGCAGACTCCCTGCTGAGCGGGGATCCCGACGTGGGACTCGATCCCGGGACTCCAGGATCATGACCTGAGCCGAAGGCAGTTGCTTAACCAACTGAGTGAGCCACCCAGGCGCCCGGTTCTCCAGAATTGTTAAGGAGGGTTTCAATGAGACGGCATCTACCTGCATAGCACCCAGCACACACATAATAGCACAAGACTTGCTCTTAGCTGATAATACTATAATTAAATGGATTGGAGAGGAAATGTGCATCTTAGCCAGTGAGAGGGAAGGAGGCAGTGCACCTGCGTTCAGGCAGGGGAGAACTGGCTAGTCAAGACATTGTTACTAGACTTGTTTTTCTCCAGGAACCTTGGGAGGGTGCTGGGGGAGAGAAAGCAGGAGAGCAGCGAAGTCGCCAGGGGCAGTTAGGGGGTCTCCGGCAGCTGTAGGGCCAGGTGGGCACCATGGGCACACCGGGGCACTCTGGCTTGCGGCATATACTGGCCCCTCCTTGGACAGGACTTAAGAAGAAAATTTTGTAATCCAGTCAGCCTCAGTCTAGAGGAATTACATTCCTTGAGGAATGTCCCATTCTGGCCAATCTGAAAAGTGATTTCTAGACTTCGGTAAAACAGATTAGCAGTACCAGTTGTTTCTTAGCATGGAAGATCAGCAGCTGACAAGTTCTTGGAGGACTGTGTTCTTTGAACCAACATCCATATAGAACTGCTGGATGTTGTTAACGGTTCAGCCCATCTTTACTCAAATCAGGAAGGTTTTCAGTAGCCGCTATGAAGTATCATGCTAGGTCATCAATAAAGGGTCAGTAAAAGAACTTTTAAAAGTTATTCATGGGGCGCCTGGGTGGCTCAGTCGTTAAAGCGTCTGCCTTTGGCTCAGGTCCTGGTCCCAGGGTCCTGGGATCGAGTCCCGCATCGGGCTCCCTGCTCCGCGGGAAGCCTGCTTCTCCCTCTCCCACTCCCCCTGCTTGTGTTCCCTCTCTCGCTGTCTCTTTCTCTGTCAAATAAATAAGTAAAATCTTTAAAAAAAAAAAAAGTTATTCATGAACATAATTAAATAAAGTCAACTGAACAAGAAAAAAAAATAGGACTTGGCCCTGAGGTTGGAAGGAGTTTGATCAGTAGAGGTGTGAGTCCGGTTAATTTGCCCTGGCAACACAGAAGTCTGTGGACAGGCATGGCTCGTCAGAGGGTCGCAGTGGAGAAAGCATTCAGGATAGTGATCACAAGGGAGCTCGTGTCATTTCACCACCTTTTAGGAGGACTAAATGATCTGTTTGGTAATAAAAGCAGATAAACAGAAAAGATGAAACTTTTCTGTCTGATTTATTTGCATTTCTAACAATAATTCAAAGAAGGTTGTATTTGTAACCAAGATGACAGAATCCTAATTGGGAAACAAAATTAAATCTCCCTTCAAGGAGGGATAAAAAAAAAATTCTGGGATATTCATAAAATAGACTGTTACTCCGTGATAGAGAATAAACTACTGATAGACACAACATAATTAATCTTGAAAACATGTTGCTTGAGAGAAGACAGTTGGGTGCATAGGGATTCTATTTATGTGGAGTTCAAACCCAGGCAAAACGAATGTATGACAGAACAGTGGTCACCTTGGCTGGAAGAAGGAATGGGTTGGACAGGGACAGAACGGCACTTTTTGGGGTGATGAAAATGTCCTGTATGTTGACGTGGGTGTCTACATAACTGTACCCACTCGACAAACTCATTGTAAGCTTAAGTTATGTGCATTTCACTGTATGCAAATTTTGCCTTGATAAAAAAACTCTCCTTTTTGTACACAAGTTCTGTCTGCTGGAACTGTTTTACAAATAGTAATTACTCCTAGGAATCCAATTCTTTCAAAATTTCTCGATCCTAAAATTTAGTGTCTTTGCCAGGGAAATAACACAGCTGGTAATGGAGACTGCTTCTGTTCTCAGTAACTTGTGAAGTCTATGAGCAAACACAAAGTGCTTGAGGACTGCACTCTTATTCCATTAAAAGGGGTGAAATCACCATAGTAAGTCTCAGTCTAAATATAATCACACAGTAAAGATTGCAAAACAAATTAAATTCATAATTTTCCCCATGGTTTCCTCTCTAGCTAAGCTGTTTTACCAGTAGACTTAGATGACCAGTAGCCTCTTAACTCAAACCAGAGAATAGAACTATTTTGGTGAAAATGCCTTAAAATTAAAACTCATATAAATCATTAAATTTTAATACCTTTACTGTTAATTCTTATATATTCGGGCATGATTCATTTCCACTGAAATGAAATGTTCAAGAGCTCAGAAGTGGGATGGGTAAGAAAACGTGCTACTAACTGTAATGTGACACCGTGCCCACTGAGAGGGAAAAGTTTTTGCCTAATTTGTAACAGAAGGTTCATATCATAAAAAATAGTAATTGATGGGGCACCTGGCCGGCTCAGTAGGCAGGGCATGTGACTTGATCTCAGGATCATGAGTTCAACTCCATGTTGGGCGTGGGGCCCACTTACTAAAAAAAAAAGGTCTTGTTAAAAAAAAAAAAACAAAAACAGGAATTGGTAATTGAATAGCAAAAAGCACACCCATCAGCTCTAAGATTTTTGTTTCCTTGTTTTAACTAATCTGTTTCTAGCGGTATACATAGGAAAATATTTCGTGCAAGGAATTTGGGCACACAGAGCCTAACAAAAATTTCACTTTTAAGACTGAATTTAGAGGATGAATATAAGGAAACAAAAAAATTTGCCACTGCAGTACATGACTTTTACAGTTCTTCATATATCATCTAAATGGCCATAAATGGCCAGACTTAAAATAGATAACCTTGTCACTAAAAAGGTTAAATAAAAAATATTTTTTGGAACCTGTTTTCTCCCATGGCCAAAGAGACTGGTGTTTTCTTCTTAACGTCTTTTTAAATTCAAAAAATATAACTTGGCCATCATTTATTCTTCTAGATCATATCTGTAGTTCTTCACTATAAAGTTCCAGTGTCCGAGGTATTGACCCTACGTTTCTGCTTTAAGATGCATCGACAGAAAGAACCTTGTCTCTGAAATTGCATCCATGGGTGGGCCTGATGTGTAAGACCCCCTCCTGTCTTTTCCCCGCCCCAGTACAGTGTGGCTGATGCCCATACACATTTAGAGCACAGTCACTTAAGAGTAGAAGAGTGTGGTTAACTCATGTGGTTAATCACAAGCCACTTACTTAGAACTTTTATAATATGAACCCCTGCTTTGATAGCAAGCTTGCTGACAAGTTTTAAGCGAAGACGCCACTGAATGCCAAACACCTTTACTACAGACTGATCAAGAACTCAAACTCATGGGAGTAAAAGGAGGACCGAGGAATGTATTGCTGCCAGCCAGCCCACTAACCACTGTGTGACACTGCCTCTGTTTACCATTCATTTCTTGTCCTGGCACATTGAAGTATTTGGTTTCTTTTTTCTGATTTTTATTCATTTGAGACAGAAAGAGCATGAGAAGGGGGAGAGGCAGAAGGAGAGGGAGAAGCGGACTCCCCCCCCCCCCCCCCCGCCCCACCGCCCTCCGAGCCAGGAGCCAGATGTGGGGCTTGATGGCAGGACCCTGGGATCATGATCTGGGCCAAAAGGCAGATGGGAGATGCTTAACCATCTGAGCCACCCAGGTGCCCCAAGTATTTGGTTTCTTGTTCATTATTTAAAATCCTGAATAGAGAGGGTAGTACTTCTGACAGAATCCTGATATCTCCCCAACTCTCACATAAAGCCAGATACTGTGATACGGCTATTAAGCAACTTAAGACTAAGTCACCTGTGGGGCGCCTGGGTGGCTCAGCCGGTTAAGCCTCTGACTCCGGGTTTCAGCTCAGGCTGTGAACTCGGTCCTGGGACCGAGCCCCGCATCGGGCTCCACGTTCAGTGGGGAGTCTGCTTCTCTGCCTCTCCCCCCGCCCCCCGCTTGCACGAGCTCTCTCACTCTCTAAAATCAATCTTAAAAATGCTGCCGGTACCTGACCCTACCTGACCCAGAAATCAAGGATGGACAGAGGCACTCAGGGCATGGAACAATTATACAGGCGATTGTAAACAAACAGACAAATCCTTCAAAAGGGAAGATGACAATTTTTATTGTTATTACAAAAGCAAATTCTTTTAACTTCAGTCATTGGAATAATTGCAAGAGCAGCTAAGGGCTTCATCCTCACAGGCACCAATTCAGGCACAGTAGGTAGCTACAAATCGTAAGAAAAAGGTTTCTTTACCTCGGATTCCCACAGTTCCTACCTAGAGCATTCTGCCATGCTTTGGAATTAAGTTAAAAACCCCAGCAGAGCTACTCAGTTCCCTTGAATTCTCTGGTTTTAAAAAAAAAAGAGCCAGGTATTGACCTACGCTGTTCTAGTAAAAACTAGTCACTGAGTCCTGGCCCGAGAGAGATCCACATTTCCTTTAGAACAGAACAAACTAGTTAACAAAGAGATGAGTCGATTTACGAGAGCCCAGTGGGAGTCCTTAAAATACGCAGACCTCCCAGGCTCCGACCTCAGTCACGGAAAGCCGGTGGATGGCGCGGAGCTGCGCTCCAGCACGCTCTTCCCGGGCAGCAGGAAAGGAGGTAGCAGGGGCTTGGGCTGACATCTGGAGCACTAAGCTAGTGTGCCTGGCGGAGGGGAGCCTCAGGAAGCACAAAACGTCATTCTACCTTTGCTGCCTACAAACCTGAGGTTTCCGTGTTAAGTTTTAAAGGGCGCAGTGGCATGTGTGTGTCGAGGCAGGAAAGACCGTTCCCAGGCCGGGGCTTGCTTGAGACATCCTAATTTTCCGCCTCATCAGACGTGGGGCTGATGTGCTCTTCCCTTATTACGTTACAGAACGTAAAGGTTCTAATCTCCACTCACACCTCCGGGCCCTTATCACATGCCCTAGTAAACAACTCGGCTAGCATATTACTGTTTCAAGGAAGCATAGGATTAGAGGTATGTGAAAAGTGTATTTATTGAAGGGAAGACTCAGTATGTTCCAGGATACTGAAAATCAAGAATGTCCTGGAACCCAAACCATCACAAGTTGAACCAATCTACCCGACCTGAATTCTGGCAGTAAACATTGGTTCAAATGGAATCCACTGAGCTATCACAGGAAAATAAAAACAGTCCCTATTCCACTTACTAGGAAGTCTAATATAACCAACTGACTGCTAAATTTAAACCTAGTATTTTGAGTTGTGCACGTGTAATTACATTTATTTAACAAGCTGCTGCCATGGCAAGATCTCTAAAGAAACAAAGCATGAATATATCAGATGGCATCTTGCTAGAATCAGTGAAAAATTATTGGGAAGAAATGGTGGAAGCCATGTTATCTGGAGACAGAAAACCGTCCCCTAAATCCTGCTGATGGCGGTCTACTGTGACAGGATTCGTGGCACAGCTGACTCTGGTAAGGTCGGCCACCACTGTACAGAACACGGAATCATTCTAGAGGCGCTGGAGTGCAGTCACCAGAACGGTGACAATGAGTTTCAAAGGTTCAGAGTTGCCTGATGTTGAGAGCTGTCGTAAAAACTACTTGCCCCTTGACTACCTGAAATCCGTCCCCAAACCCACGAAGCCCCCATTCACGTGGTGGCGGTCTGTGAGGAAGTCCGTGCCACCGAGAAGAGGGGCTGAAGTGCCGCCCCAGGGGACAGTCGTCACAGACCGCAGGGTAGTGACAACACTTGTGACTAGTCTTCCCGAAGATGCCAGGGAGTTTAGCTGATTTTTCTCAGGAGTTCATCATGGAAGCAGTTTTTGACCATAGATTGGCCTTTTTCTTGGGTTGCAAAACTGCATCTGTTTGAAAGCGTGACCCAAAATATCTGCAGCACTTGAGCTGAGGGTGCCAGGGCCTTCCGGGGGCACCCCCAGCAAAGTCCATCCCACACCGAAAACACAGTTCTTGTCACTGAGGGAACTAGCAGACAAAGACGAGTTACCTCTTGTTACAGTGAACCACCTGTACTTACACAGTTTACAAAGTTTTTACATTCGATTATCACATATTTCAAGACTTTCAGTTCAAAACAAACAAATATACATGGGATTAAGTATTCAAGAACACTTTACTGTTTGTCACTTAATTTCATGGCAATACATACTCAGTCCAACTCTTTTGGTTTGATTTTACATTGATTTTCATTGGATAAGTCCTTTTTGCAAATTAAAAACAAGAAATAGATGCTCTATTTTCCCCTCTCCCACAGTAAGGTTTAAAGTGGCAATTACTTAAGATGTTCATTTCAACAATACCTTTTTCAATTCAGTTCATTAATTTATAAAACTATAAATAATCTCACATGAAAGTTGTATACAGAACATTAGTGTAAAAAGATGCAAAGAAAGTTATGATTCTAATATATCTATGCTAAAGCCAGAGGAAAAAACGTTTGGGTCTGTATTATCCTAATCTGCGGCCAATTACCCTACTATGTTCGCATGGTCAGCCACACCCACACACGCTTGTGGAGCATAGAACGACAGCACAGGACCCCGCACTGCTCTGCAGAGCCCATCATCACACGCTGCCAGTCCACGCCAGACACTGCATTTCCTCATCCCAATCACTAGCCAGGGTGACTAGGAGTTTAAAATGCACCAACTCTGAGTGAATACTTCCCAAAGAACTTCCAAGTCCATATTTAACAATGTGGTTTCTTTTAAATGATTAGATCATCGTTTGCACAAATGTGTAAAAGAATCCAATGAAATCTTTATTTCATAATGACATCTGTATTCATTCTCTCTTCTGTTTTGGAGGTGGGCCTTTGACAGTTGGTGTCCGTGTTGTTTTGCTGAAGAGTCTTGGCAACATGCATGTAATATTCTAAAAGTGTGAATGTTTTCGTAGCAAACAAATTGGTTTTTAAAAATATGCTCGATTTAAAAATGGAAATCTATTTTTGGAAATAATTTCAGTAACTCTTGAGCTTTTAAAGATTCATTAAAATCCAAGCAATTTCTATTTTGTTCCTATTACCTTGGAGTACAAAAAGAGTTGTATATACTGATTAAAGCTCCCGTAGTTCCCAGAAAAATAAAAGCCCAGAGACTTGCTGACATAATAAAATGTAGCTGAATTTCATGCAATATTAGCCATGAGTGTAGTTATGGGAAGCTGTAGGACAGTAACTCTGCTCTGTCCATATGACATACAGCCTCATCCACAAAATGAATGGTAATTCCATAGTTAGGAGAACACAGGGTTAGATTAAGTTTTAGGCTTTGTGACTGGAAATACGGTCCAACTAGGCTTTTCTTTTCTGAGGGAAGGGACATGTCATTAAACATACAATTACAAAGTATCTTATTTGGAGATAAACCACAATCTAAAAGAGGCCGAGTCTTTGATAAATGGCAACAACCCTCAAAATCAAGGGGGGCTTCCAATAAACCCAGAAAGTGGCTCTTCTCAAAGTCATGACAATTACAGTAGAAAGTCAGCCTTCAATCTAAAAACCACCACAGTACTCCACTGTGGTTCATCCAAATAACAGGTTAGCAAATTTCAGCTTTACATTTAAGAAAACAGTCAATTTCAAATAACTGAGAAAAACTTCCATACTGTGCTTGATTCTACTTATCACTGTTAACTTTAGTCTGTGCAGATTCGGATGGTTCTAAGTATGTGTTCCTTTCGTGGCTGGATGAGATTTAGCTTTAAACCAGCAAGGACCGTCCAACCTTTAAAATTACTGATACAAATAGTAAACGAAGTAATTTGCAAAACTGGCACTTGCAATGGATACAGTTTTCATACTAGATGCATGCAGCTCTTATAAATACTAAAGGAGGCATTTTTGCCAGGTCTCAACATGCTTTCTTTATTGCAAATCCCACTAATTTAACGAGTTAATGGAATTTTCTGTAGGGGTACAATTTCATTACGCTTTACTTATAAAAACTACAGCACGCTGCTCTTTTACTTTAAAACAACTTACTGTGTTTAAGAAATCACGGTGAATATAAATTGGCAGAAAAGAGCTGGCAGACCTACTACTAAAGCAGTGTCGCAGCTCCATAAAGGTTATTTACTGGACATACGCATTAACCATCAAAGGAAGTAGTCAAACTAATTCTTTCCTGTAATACAAACTTGCACGTCGTTTGGAAATGCCTCATTTAAAGTAGTGGGTAGGGAAAGAGTTTAGAAAAGTCCAAGTCATAAAATGTACTCAATTACTTGGTAAGTTAAAAAGCTAATGCAACAATGTTACATCCAGATAAAAAACATTATTCAAAAGCAATTCAAATACCGAAAAGGATTTCAAATTGAATATTTTATTAACATGGTAGTTGTCTGTAACATGTGCACACACTCGCACACTCAGAATCATCTGCCTGGGGGAAAAAGACTAAGTATGCCTAAGGGGAAAATGAAAAATAAAAAAAATTCCTGTAAGTTTTCATTATTGTAGGCAATTATGTCCACATCACTTACAAAGCTATTGCCAAATCTGTCCAAGGAAGCAGAGTTTGGGAGGGGAAGGAAAAAAATCTGGGGGGGAAATTCAACAGTGGCATAGCAGAGCTCTCAATATGAGAAAGCTGACACAATGTGGACTTTTGCTGTGGATTTCTGTCTTTGCAAAATATGGGGAGAAGTTTGTCAATGGGCAGAAAACAAGAGAAGGCGGTGTGAAGTAGGCTTTTGCAGTCAATTTTCCTCACAGTATTGTGCAGGGTCATCAAGAAAATGCTTAGTCTTTCTCTGGAACCAGTTTCAGAACTTTTCCAATTGCAATGGTTTTACCTAGAAATGAAATTAAAAAAAAAAAAAAAACAAAAACCCTTTTTCAGTAGTCAACAGCAAAGCTATGTGAGGTATTCAAGCTTATTATTTTAAATCATAAAATTATTTTTTACAATGTAAATTACTAATTAACTGGCTTTACCACCAAAGGTGTGATTTCTGATTAAGTAGTCTTAATAAGTGGGTCTTTAGAGGATGGGTGGAGTCGAAAAGAAACCATCATTTCCTGTATCATAAACCTAAGCCTGGACAAGTAAAATGTGGACTATCCGTACCGTGGAATACTATTTGGCAATATAAAGGAACAAATTACAAAGAATACATGTTACAACATGGTTGAACCTCAAAAACATGCCAAGTGAAATAAACTAGACACTAAAGACCACAAAATGTATGATTCTATTTATATGGCACGTCCCAAAAGGGCAAACAGCGCAAGATCTGTGGTTGGCTAGGGATGGGAACACCAAGTGACTGTAAACAGGTATCAGGGTTTTTTAGATGTTCCAAATGTTCTAAAATTAGACTGTGGCGATGGCTGTACAACCCTGTAAATAGACTAAAATTCACTATACTGTACACTTAAAACAAGTCCATTTCAAGGTGGATGAATGAAAATAAAGCTGGGAAGAGGGGTTCTCAGTCCTACTGTAAGGGGTACAAATCCTACGAGGTCCTGTGAAAAACCTAAAACCAAGCTACTCTTTAGGAAAAAAGTTAAACATTCTTCCTACATTAACTTCTGTCCACCCCATTTTGTCAGTTAAGATTCTCATTTTGTTATCTTAATAGGACAAACCCAAGTAACCAGGTTCACTATTACCAAGAAGAATTAAGGTTTAAGACTTCAAAACACAGTGAATACTCTCTATACAGATTCCTCTGAGGTAAGGTCCAGGAGCCGTATTCACCATCACATCCCCAGTGCTTGTCACAGTAAGTTTTCTATTGAACAGAACTGGAACGAATGTGCGAGGTGCCGATGCTGTATTTCAAGTGAAGCACTGTGTTTAAGTTTTCCACGCTCTTAAAATAGTTATCTGAGTTAGAAATACTAATGATCCAGAGAATCATTTAATAAGAGCCACTTGGTTTTCATGCTACCAAAGAGTTTCATGGTCACAAGATTCACTCAGAACTAGGTAGAAATGGACACCCACACCAAAAAACTGACATTAAACCTCTATAAAAATCAGGTGCTAAAAGACCATCAAGGTATGTGTCCCTTTCATCCCCCCTATATCAGTGTAGTGAATGTCTGTCATATTTGATTTTAAAGCGTTCTACTTCAGAGGCTTGTATGGTGAAAACCTGCCTTACAGGGTTAAGCCCTTGCAGACGGGCTTTGATCACACATATCACAAAAGATTTCATCATAGCAATGTCTCATTTAGTAAATAAAATAACTCTCAAAGCCCACTACTTGCAAAGTATCAAAATTAAGATTCTTCATCTACAGCATACTGCCACAATGCATGGTCAGTTCTGCCCATTCAATCCACTCAACTCATAAACCACCTGTTATAGAACACACTACAGACACGCACCCAAGTTTTCTATGAACTTGTGTGCGCCGTACTCGGACGGAACAAGCTTCACATCCCTGAGATGCTACTAGGCACGAGTGCAAAGGCTTACCCTCATCTCTTAAGGTAAAGCGGCCCATCTGAGGGAAGTCTTTAAAGGTCTCAAGGCAGATGGTTCCCGCTGTCTTTAAGCGAGCGATGCATACTTGATCTTGTTTCACAAAACGGGGTCGAGTCTTACTTTTTTCTCCTGATTTTTTGTCTACCAAGCAGATTAAGGCCTATCCAAGAAAAAAGGATGAGATCAGAGGGCCAAATAAATCTTTAAGACAAGGAGTGCAGACAAACAATGAATCATGGAACACTACATCAAAAACTAATGATGTGATGTATGGTGATTAACATAACAATAAAAAATTATTTAAAAAAATAAAATAAAAAGACAAGGCGTGCAGGGCACCTGGGTGGCTCAGTTGCTTAAGCGACTGCCTTCACCTCAGGTCATGATCCTAGAGTCCCGGGATCGAGTCCCGCATCGGGCTCCCTGCTCAGCGGGGGGGTCTGCTTCTCCCTCTGACCCTCCCCCTTCTCATGCTCTCTCAAATAAACAAAATTAAAAAAAAATAAAATCTTAAAAAAAGTTAAAAAAGACAAGGATGCAAGTAAGAGTACATCACTGTTGCCGATGAGAAATGATCAAGACAGTCTTCAAACGTCTTTAAACACACAAACAAAAATGCCAAGTAGCTTAATTATCAATTAATGAAGACTCACTGTTATTTCGACTTCTTCAATACAGGTGTGAATATGCAGCACCGCATTATAACCTGGGCAGATGATGGATTTGTGCTCTATAATCACTATCTGTCAAACAAAAAAATTCACATCTTTATCCCTGGGGTAAAGAAAGAACTGAATGTTCTCCAGCGCCATACAGTAGTACCACAATAGGGAACTTACCACCTCCAGTTATTTTTGAGTTAGAAGTGCTGGGTCAGATCGCCTGATATCCAAACATGAACTCTGACATCCTTACCCTACTGATCTTCTTGGCCAGACCCAAACTTTAGAAACACAGCAGGCAGACTAATTCTGGAGAAGCCTTCTCCATCCTCCCCAAGGATTTACAGTAATCACTGCCACTACAGCTACTTTGGTTTGGTTCCAGATGTGAACTTCTCATGATTTTATCCAATTCTCTTTATCTAAGGTCCAGTAAAAGTAAACAATCTTGTACCCAGCATCAAAATCTAATTTATCATCATAGCTTGTAACAGAACTCAAAATTCTGTGAGCTACCCTGTCATTCTTCTGTGGAAGTCAGGTTGCTAATAACAGAAATTGTGTTTTCCTGTCTGGAAAGTTACTTACTCTGAATGAGCAGACACACCCTAATTTCCAAGGCAACTGTGCTCTATTTATGAGGAAAGACACTTTGAGCAAAATATAAGTTGTTATTAAAAGGAGATCAAAAATAAAAAGGAACTTGGGGTGCTTGGCTAGTTCAGTCAGTAGAGCATGGGCCTCAATTTCAGGGTCATGAGTTCAAGCCCTACGTTAGCCATGGAGCCTAGTTCAAAAATAATTAAATAGATAAATAAAAATAAAAATGAACTTACAAAGAATACCACCTCTTAAAGACTTCATGTGTGAGATATACATCATGGTTGTTGTGATATATATGATGTATTTTATTTCAATACACACAATGGTATGTCACCAATAACCAGGATAAAAGGCATTTAAATTCTAATTTCACTTAGACGGTAAAGATCACTAAGACAATTACAATAATAAGTTTACCTGGGCATCAAATGTGCGTCCAGAATGACAAAGATTATTAGGATCACAAAGTATGAATCCTGGAAGAATCTCCTCCTCTTCAATTCCTTTCAGTCTGATTTTGAGGTTTTCACCTGGGGCTACAGAATCAGTTTCTACATCATCGGAAAGGATTCCAAGAACTTCCACATTGTGCTTAAGGAAAAAAAAAAAAGGCAGCAATCAAACCCAAGACTGGGGGTTTTCTGACACATTCACTGCATAGCAGAACATAAAATGATCTGTTCACTTAAAGACTTGCAAGTCACATTTTTCTGAGGTTGTGGATTAGCCAAAACACTTATTTGAACGTAAAACTTTATTACATTTGTATGACATGAATTTAATGAAAGTCATATCCTAGAAGTATAAACTGCCAATTAAAATATTCATCAGCTTTTTATTATCACATCCTAGTAATTTCCAAACTGAACACAGTATAAACTAGCATTTGCCTTTTTTACCTTTTCAAAATTAAAACACTGAATCTAACATTTGGATTTTAATTTTATGAATGTCGTTTTTATTATTATCATTAAATTCTAGGATTTAATGGGCACAGCTTCTATTGACTATCAACCCCAAATATTTGAAGAGTGTGCTTCTCAAAAGATATTTAAACAATTAAGCTTTAAAAGAATACTACTTAATGGGTACAGGGTTTCCTTTCGGGGTGATGAAAATGTTCTAGAACTTGATAGGGTGATGGCTGTGAAGGTACTAATGATAAAATTTACATTTTACCATTTACATTTTTTAAATAAAGTGCATATAGATGGGACAAAATGTTAAAAGCAATACCCATAAGCATTCCCTTATTTTACTTCCTTTATGCCCTTGGAAATTCCTATTTTTAGAACACATACCACAAACCAAAGTAACAGCCCTCAAGACAAAATAAACTATCTCATGCTGGTAGATGAAGGTGGAGAATCCAGAATCTGCTGTTCCACACCAGAACTCTACAGACTGTCACTTGCTGAACTCTAGTAAACTCTCCCCTCTCCACCAATAATGGCCTCCTTTCACAAAAGGCAGCTTATACCTTATTGATACGTGTTGAAATTCATCCCAAGAAGTGAAAGAGAGCCATATTTATTAGCTAAATTCTTTCCAGTAACAGGACAAAAGCGCAGAAACCAGCAGTCCCACCATAACAACGAAGCCAAGTACCGTAAACTACTTTTGCCCAAATAATCCAGCATTAACAATCCCTCTTCTCCAAATGTGGTCTTCTCTGGCTAAATACAGAGGAGCTTGTCTAATCTTTAAATTAATCCATAATTTCAAAAATTATGACTGAGACCAACAAATTCTCTTGGTTTATGAAAGGTAATAAGGATTTTGTCTGTTCTAAGTACCTCAAAGAAGTGGAATCATAGGGGCACCTGGGTGGTACAGTCAGTTAAGCAACTGACTCTTGGTTTCGGCTCAGGTCATGATCTCAGGGTCGTGAGATCGAGGCCAGCACTGGGCTCCACGCTCAGCACAGAATCTGCTTAAGACTCTCCTCTGCCCACCCCCAAAATAAATAAATCTTTAAAAGAAAAAAGTGGAATCATGTATTATTTTTTTGTGACTGGCTTATTAATTCACTTAGCACAATGCCCTAGAAGTTCATCATATTGTATAATGTGTCATAATTTCCTTCCTTTTAAGGCTGAATAATATTCCATTGTATGGCTGTATCACACTCTGTTTATCTACTCATCCATCAGTGGACATGATAGGTTGCTTCCCCATTAAAGCTTTTGTGAATAATGCTGTTATGAACATCAGTTCTTCCAGGCTGGCTTTCCATTCTTTTGGGCTCACATCCTGAGGTGGAATTGCTGGATCGTATAATTTTGTTTTTAAATTTTTTTGAGGAAACATCATGTTTTCCACAGCGGCTGTGCAGTTTTACATTCTCACCCACAGTATACAAGGGTTCCGACTTCTCCACATCCTCACCAACATCTGTTATTTTTTTTTGATGGGTGTGAGGTGTTTTTTCGTTGTGGCTTTGATTTGCATTCCCCTAATGATTAGTGATGAGATCTTTTCATGTGCTTGTTGGCCATTTGCACATCTTCTTTGGAGAAATGTTTCAGTCTCTTGCTCATTTTTTAGTCAGGTTAATTTTGTTGTTGAGTTGCACTTCTTGATATATTCTGGATTTAGCCCCTTATCAGATTTATGATATACAATTACTTTCTCCCATTTCGTAGGCTACCTACCCATTAATTTTTCAATGTAAGATAGTCTGGCATCTGTGCCTTCTGAAATATTTAACTCCATTCCACTGAGACTCAGCAGGACTAACGGGAATGGAGTCCTTAAGGCTTGCCTCCAGCTACAAGCGAGGCTATGCCGACCTGCCAGTCATCTGTATAAAGTCCCAGCTCCCGCAGAGAAGCTGTGACTAGTCTAGCCTGCCACCCAGTCCACCTGCCGATAATGAATTTTACTTTTCTTTCTATTGTGGTAGAACACTCACAAAATTTACCTTTTATAACCATTTTACATGGTACAATTCAGTGGCATCTAGTTGGCATTCACGATACCGTACAATCAACGCCAGCATCTAGTTCCAAAACATCCTCATCATCCCAAAAGGAAACTCTGTGCCCTTCACTCAAGTCACTCCCCATTCTTCGACCCCCTAGCCTTTTGCAACCACCAATCTGCCTTCTATTACCAGGACCAAACTACTTCTGTAACTGCTCTGAGCTAGGATTCATGACGAACAGACTCTGTGCTGAGTGTAGAGCCCGATGTGGGGCTGGATCCCATGACCCCAAGATCGTGACCCGAGCCAAAATGAAGAGTCAGACACTCAACCGACTGAGCCACCCAGACGCCCCCTAATTCTGAGGTTCTGATGACTGAGGCCTACTTTCCTACATAAACATCTTTGAAGCTGTTAGAGCAAGCCCCTCTGGAAAACAGGTAACAGTTTCTCTAGTATCATGTCTGTAATTATCAGCAACTGAGCAGCCACAAATAACACAAAGGAAGAGTTCATGGAGACTTTACGTGTTTTAATGGAACCCTCTCCAATAATAAACAAATTACAAAAAGGCAGGAAGAAAGAATTAAGACCCATTTATGATAAAGGCACATTCTCTTCTCTCAAAACAGACTATAAGTATAGATTGGGCACATTTTATAGTAACCAATATAACGATAAAGCAGGGACACCTGGGTGACTCAGATGGCTGAGCATCTGACTGGCAAACAGGTCATGTTTTCAGAGTCCTGGGATCGAGCCCTACGTCAGATTCCCTGCTTGGGGGAAGTCCACTGGTCTCTCTCCCTCTGCCCTCCCCCACTTGTGTTTTCTTTCTCTCTCTCAAATGGATAAATAAAATCTTATTAAAAAATTTAAAATTTTTTTAAAATTAAAAAAAAAAAAAAAAGCAAACTATATCATGATTAAACCCGAGTTTTCATCCTGGGTTCACTTGCTAAAAGAAATGTGTTAACAGGAAGAAGTCACTTAACTGCTCCAGAGCTCTACTTGCTTCTGGTGGAAGAATGCAGGTAAAGCTCTCTTGATGATACATCTTTTAGCTCTCACGTGGTACGAATACTGGCTCTTCCCCATTTGTCATGGGGTAACTACAACACCTTATCTTCTGTACTAAATTTTGTACTTGACATTAATAAAACATAATCCTGGATTTTAAGTTTCTTTTAGTGGAAATCCCTACATTTTTCAAAAGTTCTAATTCTTTGCTGATATTTTTAAGAGAAATCTAAATGAGAAAGAGCATTACTAATTCTTACCTTGTTTGGCATCATCACAAGCTGCTGGCCTTTACAAATAGACCCTGACTCCAGCTTTCCCAGGACCACAGTGCCCATATCCTGTTTAAATTTGAAATAAAAAAACCAAGTGGTAGACTTTAATTACTATTCTACAAATTCAACAACCCAAAGTGAAATCTCATGGGGCTTACTCAGAAAATCTTTAGTTCAAGTGGCAGAACGGTTAGGATTAATCTTAAACACAGGATATGTCATCAGCATATGTGCAATTACAATACTAGTAAGTGTGCCGAAGATCTTAAAAAAAAAAAATAAAAAGGCATGGTACCAGAAACAGCACAAAATTTTACATATTGAAGATCTCCATTATTTGTTTAAATTCCAGTTCTCTCAAAAATCTCTGAGCCTGCTTCCTCATGTATAAAATTGGAAAAATACTTAAGATATTTAGCATGGAGCTAAGGAAAGAATTATTTGAGGAGGTCAAAACATTATATACCGATAAAACTTTTTTAAAAATCAAGTTGAAAATCCAGTTAAAAATAATGAAGCTTATCTTTTTAAGACTAGTGGCCAGTGTTGGCAAGGCTACAGTAAAACCAACACTCCTACACTGCTGCTAGTACTTCGGAAGGCTGCTGGTCAATACCCATCAACTTTAACGTGCAAATCCTGGGTCTAGCAGTTTTACTTGTATGACTTTCTCTCTCAAAAATGATCACTGGCTTATTGGGAAAACAGCTTAAATAAACTAGGCTGGCTGATTAAATTACGATCCATCTCATCCACAACACTAAATAACACATGGCCATTAAGAAAGAGACATTTATGCTATGCTGTTAATTATTAGGGTTGTTTTGTAACTTAAAATACAAAGCAATGATTTTCCCTCCCAATCTCGTGAACATCTTGGGTACCTTGTACTTATCCACAATTGGCAGCCTGATTGGTCCATCAACCGATCTATTGAAGTTTGGCAAATTATCCAGATAGGGAATAAACGGTAATCCACTGAGAACATAACAATATCCATTAAAGAGAATCAACATAAATATCTAAATTTTAAGATTGTAACTTTATATGAAAAACAGTTATAATACTTTCATTCTACCCACATACTCTTCTCATCAACCCATTTATTATCTGGTTCATCCCCTTCATTCCTCAGAAAATTAAAAATATTAACAAAATAGTCCTATAAATATAATGAAAGAGCTTCCCCATAAACTTAGTTTATTAAGATTGAGAAAAACATTTTAGGGGCGCCTGGGTGGCTCAGTCGTTAAGCGTCTGCCTTCAGCTCAGGCCATGATCCCAGGGTCTTGGGATCGAGCCCCGCGTCGGGCTCCCTGCTTAGCGGAAGGCCTGCTTCTCCCTCTCCCACTCCCCTTGCTTGTGTTCCCTCTCTCGTTGTGTCTCTCTGTGTCAAATAAATAAATAAAATCTTAAAAAAAAAAAAGGAAAGAAAAATATTTTATAGCAAATGGCCTACATTTTTTTTTTTTGGCGAGTGAGCAGAGGGGGAGAAGGAGAGAGAGCATCTTAAGCAGGCTCCACTCCACGCACAGTGTGAGCCCCATCTCACAACCCTGAGATCATGACCTGAGCCAAAGTCAAGAGTCGAGACCCTTAACCAACTAAGCCACACCCAAGTGTCCCTAAAATGACTACATTCTATTACTTAATTCTTATGGACTTTTCCAGCTCTCAAATCAGGATTCTATAAAATAATTTCCCCTTTAAAACTACAGCATATGAACTGGGAGGTTTACTATTGCCAAGATAGCAATGCTCCCCAAATTCGTTTATGGATTCAGTACAATCCCCATTAAAATCCCAGCTGCGTTTTGGCACAAATTGACAAGCTGATCCTAATGTTCATACAGAAATTCAAGGGACCCAGAATAGCCAAAACAATCTTGGAAAAAAAGAACAACAAAATGTAAAGACTCACACTTCCCAATTTGAAAACTTACAAAGCTATAGTAATCAAGACTTTGTGTTCTGTATCTCTCTGTCTCTCTCTCTGACAAATGAATAAATAAAATCTTAAAAAACAAAAGAAAAAAACTTTACCTAACAAAAAGAAGTTTTTAAGATATTCTTTCAAAATGAAATGCACATCTAAATGTAAGAGCTAAAACTGTAACAACCTTAGAAGAAAATAATATGGCTATGACTTCCTGACTGAATTAGGCAATGTTTTCCTAGGTATGACAGCGAAAGCCCAACCAACAAAAGAAAAATAAACTGGATTTATCAAAATTAAAACCTCTTGTACCACAAAGATACGATCAAGAAAGTGAAAAGAGAGTAACAAGAAGACAACCCAATTAAAAAATGAGCGATGGTCGTGGTATTTTTAAAGCCACAGTTACTTACAGTCTGTGTTTTCCAAAATTATTTACAAAGACATAAAGTTTTTCTAAAAGGAAGAAAAGATTACTTACGTGTACCAAGGACAGAAATCTGATTGCTCTTTAAGATTTGCTCCAGTCAGTCCTGAGCAGGGCATAAAGTGAATGTCCTTTTTGGGATTGAAGCCAACTTTTTTCAAAAATGGCACTAGTTTCTCTTTACATTCTTCATATCTATGAATATTCATAAGTAACTCAATTGTAATATAAAGCAAGTGAACTCTAGTCTCATTATTAAACAAATTAAGGTTTTAGAAAAACCCCAGGGGGAAAAAAAAGCGCAGGGTAGCAAAACCATCCTTTATTCCGCTTCCAAGCCTGTAAAAACTAGTATGAGGGCAAAGCTCACCTCTCATTGCTCCAATTGACCGTTGGATCATCCATCTTATTAATAAGCACAATCAAGTGCTTCACACCTGCTGTCTTTGCCAACATTGCATGTTCTCTCGTCTGTCCGCCCTTTTCAAATCCAGTTTCAAACTCTCCCTTCCTAGCAGAGATGACCTATTCCAAGAAATCCAGTTTATTCTTATGTACTCAGGTATACCTCTTGAGCAGTGAAAACAGCTTTCCTTTCAGTTTTATCAGAAGCTTTTTGCAAGAAAATAAAAGTAAATGAGTTGTAACCTGCATGCTTTTGAATGTCACAATGTCTCAACGGCTTAAGATCTTGGTAAATGTTTCTTCTGATCCCCCCAATTTTCCAAAACCTAGGATGCCTTTATATTTTGCAATTCAAACATGTATGTGATTCAGGGCTGGTATAGTGACGAAGCAAACAAAAATAAACCCGCAAAATGCCTGAGGCCTTGAGAAACAAATCATTTCTTACTCCGCTTTGTACCCACAGCACTTGTGGTATGTACACAGTGCAGCAGACCTGGCACTGAGTGGACACTGAGCTCTGACATGGTCACAGGTCAGAGCACCCGTACGGAGAACAGACGGAAGGTGTTTTCCCAAGTGAGTCCAATCAGAAAGATTTCTGGAGCAGACGCGTGACACAACCATGAAATGTGCCACGGTGTATTATAGCTCACTGCGACTGCAATTTTAGCTTTTAGAGGGTAAACTCAAATACTAACATTGAAGCAGGGCTGCTAACAAATACACGGGTGAACTGGAAAGACCTTACTTACCAATACAGCCAAATCAGCTTGAGAAGCACCGCCTATCATATTTGGGACGAAACTCTTGTGGCCAGGGGCATCCAGAATTGTGAAATGCTTCTTTTCTGTTTCAAAATAGGCACGGCCCACTTCTACTGTTTTACCCTTGTCTCGTTCTTCCTGATTTGTATCTAAGGCCCAAGATAAATACCTGAAATAAGTTTAAAATAAGGTTAATATTGCTAAGAACGTAAGTTTTAAAGATATTCTTCTACCATTAAAGGTGTAATGATGACATCCAGCTTTACATCCGACATACATTTAAATCAGGAACAGGACAGGGGCGCCTGGGTGGCTCAGTCGGTTAAGCATCTGTCTTCAGCTCAGGTCATGATCCCGGGGTCCTGGGATCAAACCCCATGTCGGGCTCCCTGCTCAGAGGGGAGTCTGATTCTCCTCTCCCTGTGCCCCTGCCCCCTGGCTTGTGTTTGCTTTCTCTTTGTCAGTTAAATAAATAAAATCTTTAAAAAGATAATGATAAATCATGAACAGGACAGCTGGCTTAGTCAGTGGAGCATGCAACTCTTGATCTCGGGGTTGTGAGTTTGAGCCCCATGTTGGGTGCAAAGATTACTTAAAAATAAAAAAAAAAAAAATCTTTAAAAAAATCATGAATAGGACTGGATAGAAATGAAAATCAAGAGAATAAAACTTGTATTACTGTGATTCAAACACTTGGAGCTTTTACAAATATCCAGTCAATTACAGGCATCCCGATTTTTGAAAGTTCATGTTATGCCACTTGACTTTTACAAAAGACCTGTCAGAAAAAATTTAAAAATTAAAAATAAATAAATACCTACATTAGTACCTGTTTTTGCTAACTGAAAGATGCCTAAAGAGGATTTTTTGGTGTTTTTTAAAAATATTTTATCTATTTATTTTACTGAGAGAGAGAGTCCGTGCATGAACGGGGGAGAGGCAGGGTGAGACGGAGAGAATCTGAAGCAGTCCCCCCCGCTGAGTGCAGAGCTGGACGCGCTGAGCCAAAACTGAGAGTCGGGGAGTATTTAGCATGTTCAGCATTTCAATGAGCTGTCACAGGGGCAGTGCTGAGCGGCGCCGGTGACGCCTTCAAGCCCTTCCAGCTTTCCCTCCGCGCAGCATCTGCATCGAGCCACCATCACTTTGAACTGTGTCGGTGAGCATCTGTGCTTTACCTCCATTTATTTGGTGCATCCGTTAGCAAGATGAGCCCTAAGGTATCAGAAAAGCCTGAGAGAGACTATTCTTTGGTGCATCCGTTAGCAAGATGAGCCCTAAGGTATCAGAAAAGCCTGAGAGAGACTATTCTCTGAAAAATTTTTCCATATAAATTAATGACGATTGCTTCTTTGCTTTATGCCATTTTGGTTTACAAAAGGTTTCAAAGGAACTCTTGGATAGCAGGGAAAGTGGTGTGTGTGTGTGTGTGTGTGTGTGTGTGTGTGTAAGGCTCCACACTAGGCGTGGAAAGGTTTCAAAGGAACTCTTGGATAGCAGGGAAAGTGGTGTGTGTGTGTGTGTGTGTGTGTGTGTGTGTGTGTGTGTGTGTGTGTGTGTGTGTAAGGCTCCACACTAGGCGTGGAAAGGTTTCAAAGGAACTCTTGGATAGCAGGGAAAGTGGTGTGTGTGTGTGTGTGTGTGTGTGTGTGTGTGTGTGTGTGTGTTTGTGTGTGTGTGTGTAAGGCTCCACACTAGGCGTGGAACCCAACATAGGGCTTGAACTCACAACCCTGAGAGCAACACCTGAAATGAGATCAAGAATCAGACACTCTGGGGCATGTGGGTGGCTCAGTCAGTTAAACGTCTGCCTTCCGGGGGCGTCTGGGTGGCTCAGTCGTTAAGCATCTGCCTGCGGCTCAGGTCATGATCTTGGGGTCCTGGGACTGAGCCCCACATCGGGCTCCCTGCTCAGCAGGAAGCCTGCTTCTCCCTCTCCCACTCCCCCTGCTTGTGTTCCCTATCTCGCTGTGTCTCTGTCAAATAAATAAATAAAATCTTTAAAAACAAAAACAACGTCTGCCTTCAGGCTCAGGCCATGATCCCAAGGTGCTGGGATCGCTTCTGCATAGGGCTCCCTTGCTTGGCAGGGAGTCTGCTTCTCCCTCTCCCTCTGCTTGCACTCCCCCCTGCATGTACTTGCAAGCACGGGCGCTCTCTCTCTCTGTGTCAAATAAATAAAATCTTAAAAAAAAAAAAAAAGAAAAAAGTCGGACACTCAACCGACTGAGCCACCCAGGTGCCTCAACCCTGTGTATATTCTTTTTTTTTTTAAAGATTTTTATGTATTTATTTCAGAGATACAGAGAGAGAGAGCATGAGCAGGAGGAAGGGCAGAAGGAGATGCAAACTCCCTGCTGAGCAGGGAGCCTGAGGTGGGGCTTGATCCTGGGACTCCAGGATCATGAACCGTGCTGAGAGCAGACACTCATCAGACTGAGCCACCCAAGCACCCCAAACCTGTATATATTCTATAAGCAAACTGTATTTATGAAAACAAGCTGACGACATACCCAGAAAGACTACTTTGTACCAATGCCAATACGACTGTGAGCTTTTATAATCATCTGGCACAAAGTATAACACAAATAATGGCTATCTAAGGGATATTTTTCAAAAGTGAAAGCCAGTAACCACCATTTGGGAGGAAGGGTTACCTGCTAAAAATTATTTCAGTATTTCTTTGCCATGTGAAAATGCTTTATGTAAGTTCAAACCATCTAGAATAGTAGGTGTTAATTTAGATGACCTCATCATCTGTATTAAATAGTATATGTAGGGGCGCCTGGGTGGCTCAGTCAGTTAGGCGTCTGCCTTCGGCTCAGGTCATGATCCCAGGGTCCTGGGATCAAGCCCCACATCGGGCTCCCTGCTCAGCAGGAAGCCTGCTTCTCCCTCTCCCGCTCCCCCTGCTTGTGTTCCCTCTCTTGCTGTGTCTCTCTCTGTCAAATAAATAAAATCTTTTAAAAAATAATAAATAAATAGTATGTAATCCATTTTTTAGTATAACATTGATGATGATCTTTTCCCTTAATACAGAGAAATACAATTTAAAAACACCAACAAAAAAAAAACCATGAATGTCCCAGTCAAATCTTAACTTAAAAAAAAAAGATTAGAAAGAAAAAGAAATTGACCCTTTTTCTCACCACTCAAAGGCAACCCACTGTCAATAATTCTGTCCGTTCTTTTTATCTTTCCCATGTTTATTTACATCATTAATGATCATATCCTAAGCACTATCACATCACCTGCTTTCTCCCCCAAATTCCACTATAACTTAAGTTCTACTTCTGGTTATTATAAATTCTAGAAATGCGGGGTGCCTGGGTGGCTCAGTCAGCTGTCTGCCTTCAGCTCAGGTCATGATCCCAGGATCCTGGGATCGAGTCCCGCATCAGGCTCCTTACCAAGGAGCCTGCTTCTCCCCCTCCTTGTGCGTGCGCTTTCTCTCTCTGACAAATAAATAAAATCTTTAAAAATAAATAAATAGATTCTAGAAATGCAATTTTTTAGTGGTTAGGTAATGACCCTATGAAATGAATGGTTTAGAACTTATCCAACAAGTCCATTACTAGATGTCTGGATGTTCCCAAACGTTCCCTGGGCAAGTTTTGAAGGAATCAAGTCATCAGGAGCTGGTCTACTTTGTAGTGTGAGGGGAAAGGAAATTTTTTCTTTGTTATGACATCACCTCCTCATGCACGTATATCTAAGTAGACTACAACAGCATAAGTAGCCAGTGCTTCCTTAAAAGTAATTTATAGTGCCATAAAAGTTTACTATACCAAGTTTCTCTGTTTTTCTCTTTAGCTTCTCTTTCATATTTCTCAAGTGTCCTTTTGTCAACCATTCCAGTCAAATACCTGAAAACAAAGAAAAAAGAAGGAAACACTTAATTACAAATTATTCAGTGAAATTAAGAAGCCCTTTAGGGGAATTTCAACTCCAGAAAACAGCTATTTTAAAATAAAGAACCAATAATGGATGCTGAAATCACGGAAAGTTTCAGAGGAAAAGATATTTACATGGTCTCAAATTCTCTCCCCCCAGATAAAGGGGGAAAATAGTAAATTTACCGTGGGGAATCCTGGCAGACAACATGTTAACCAAGTAATCCTGGCTAACAGCACCAGCAGTAAAGAGAACACATCAAGTACTGACATGAGGTAGCCCTGATGGGATGTCCGTGTCACAGTCTTGCCCTAATGTATAACCTCAATCTAACTGCAAAACCTCAGCTGAACCCCAACTGAAGAATATCCTAAATAGCACTCTTCAGATTAAGCAAAGTCATGGAAGATGAGACTGAGGCAACCGTCACAAGCTAGAGGAGACTAAGATGGAACGACTAAATGCAACGTGGAATTCTGGAACCGAAAAATGACATTCATGGAGAACTGGTGAAATTCAAGTAAGAGCCACAGTTTAGTTAACAGTACTGTACCAATGCTAACCTCCTAGTTTTGAGGACTATACTATGGCTATTTAATATGTTAACGCTAGGGATGGCTGAAAGGTATACAGGAAGTCTGTACTATTTTTGTAAGCTTTCTGTAAGTCTAAAATTATTTCAGAATAAAATTTTTAAAAAATTTATTTATTTTAGGGGCGCCTGGGTGGCTCAGTCGTTAAGCATCTGCCTTCGGCTCAGGTCATGGTCCCAGGGTCCTGGGATCAAGCCCCGCATCGGGCTCCCTGCTCAGCGGGAAAGCCTGCTTCTCCCTCTCTCCCACTCCCCCTGCTTGTGTTCCCTCTCTCACTGTGTCTTTCTCTGTCAAATAAATAAATAAAATCTTCAAAAAAAATTTTTATTTATTTTAGAGAGAGGCAAATGTGAGCAGGGGTGGGGCAGGGAGGAGGGAGAAGGGGAGAGAGAGAGAGAAGCAGACTCCCTGATGAGTGCAGAGCCCCCCACACTTGGTCTTGTGATCCTGAGATCATGACTTGAGCCGGAACCAAGAGTCAGATGCTCAACTGATAACCACCCAGGAACCCCCAGAATAAAATTTTTTTAAGGGGCAAATATAAATACTATATAAAAGAAGTGGTGTCCAACAGTGTTGGCCAGGCAATTAAATCTTATTAATACATTTCAATATTTAATATTTTTTAAAAATTATCAAAGATTGTAATTTTAAAACAATTCCTTAGGAATACTGAACTGCTTCCCTTGACTCAATCCAAATCAAAGCCTTCCTGTTCAAGCTTTCTTCTCTGCAGAGTCATCTACAGTGCATACTCCTAGCTAGCTGAGCACAGAATCCTAGTGAAATGCCCACGAAAATTACAGCCCATAAGCAAAAAACACACATTCTCCTAAAACACGAAATCATATGGGCCCAACACTTCCAGCCATAGAGCCTTAGTTAAGGGTCCCTATTTAAAAGCTTATTTTAAGGTCTGTTGTAGAATTTTCAGAAGTAACTGGGAAGGTTACCAACTAAGATTACAAGGCAAGACAATGAAGATATGCCCTCTAGATCCTCTGATAATACAGTTTAAAGAAATGGATCTAATTCAGAAGGGATTAAAATTGTAAAACCTAAGAAAAATAATCTCTATCCCCAATGTGGGGCTCAAACTCACAACCCTGAAACCGAGAGTCACATGTTCTACCAACTGGGCCAGCCAGGTGCCCCCAAATTGCAAGAACTTCTAATTAAAAAAATTTTTTTTCAATACCAGAACACACTGCTAAAGATCAACCATGGTGTTTTCATACTTAGATAGCTTCTATATATGATAAAAAATTATGATAAATTATCTTAGTATGCTAGCAGACTACCTGTCTTTGATTAATCCACCTAGGATTTAAAGAGTTGATGAATCAGGAATAAGGAGTTCCCTCCCCGCCATGTACCAGATTCATGTGCTGGTTTTCATTATTCCTAAGAACACTATATTCAAAGCAAACTAACATTTCCTACAATCTAGGGTTCTATAGTAGCTTTTATGAAAAAAAAAAAATCTAAAATACAGCTTTCAGAAATACATTTAATGTTCCAGAAGAGCCTGACAGTGGTAACCAAAGAATTCTAGGGAATGCCTAAAATCCATCAAAAAATACTAACAATGATCACACACTGCAAAAAATTCCTTCTTAACATCAGCTTTCCTTATAGGTAATGTCTTGATAACTTTCTCAGGTGACCTGTTTTCTCTCCTTTGTATGACTGTATTGTTTATAATGCCCAAAATTCATTCAATCAAGTTAACTCTATTATTTAACAAAAAATAGAGACTTACATTATTTGTCCTCCTATGGTTGACTTGCCAGCATCTAAAAGTAACAACAACATCAATAATATGCAAACCACACGCGTAAAAAAACAAAAACAAAAAAACCACTATACGTGTTAACTCATTACCAATTAGCATATATAATTACATAATTTCAGTTGCAAAAGAAGCTGCCAAGACCCCTTGCCGCTCAACAATGACTTATACTGATCAAGAATTTAGAACTACTTTACTGATAAAGAAGCATTTTTGAACAGACTGTGTTCTGTGACCTTCAGCTAAGAGCACAGCAGCAACAGAATATAAATCACCCAAGGGGATCTCAGGGGAGAGCAAAAGTAGCCAAAGAGCCATGAACTACATTTAGGTAGTCTGTCTTTCACTAATTTTAGCAAATATAGGTGTCCCTTTACAAATTTCAAAGGAGTTCTTGCTACTAAAAAAAGTAGTGTGGTGTAGCATTATATTCGGGAGAAGGCAGAGATAAAGGGAAAAAAGGACACATGATTCTGTATTTTCTTCTCATGATTTTGGGGCTAAGTCAGATGGTCAGGAAGTATCTGAGTAAATTAAATAGGGTTTTGTTTTGTGCTAAACCACTAACCTCACAAGCAGCCAAAAGTCACTCCCAATTATTAATTTCCTTTGTCACACAAAATTAAACTATCTAGGTTAGATGAAGCTGATAAAATTAACAAATTAACTGAAGTTCACACAAAACAACAGGCACATTTTCTAGAATATTAACTAATAATATGCTTAGCCACCATCGGGGGGGCGGTCTATAAACCAACTGTGCATAACATACAAATACACTGAAGCTTGTTTTCTTCCAGCTTCCATGACATTACAAAATTATTTATGTATCCAACAAAGCGTTGGCAATGTTTTGCCGGCTAAAAAATCTATCAAGTTAAATATCAAAACATTTCAGAGTAATTCAGTTCAGTTTCACTAAACCTCTCCAAGTAGCTGTTTGATGTAGCTAATGCCCGGTCATTGCTTCACTGCTAGGAGTGTAACTTACCTACATGCCCAATGAATACCACATTTACATGTTCTTTTTTAGGAGCCCCAGGGGGTGCGACCACAGATTTAGGTTTTGGTATTTCCTCTTCCTCCTCCATCATTTCTTGGGTGCTCTCCTCTGGGGGTCTTCCATCTCCCAAGGAACCACCCCCTAACTCTGCTTCACTTATTTCTTCTTTGTGCTCCCATGATTCTTCTGGGGACATTTCTGTCTCCCCATTTTCTACTGAAATAAGACATTTAACTTAGTATTCCGAAAAAGACTTACAATCTGTACTGTAAAACACAGATGCCTTCAAACAACAAATAGAACTTTGCATATTTAGTTCTATTTCCTAACAGTCTAGTGAAACATAAGCAGGAAAATCTCTTTCACAACAGAAATGGATGACAGCTGGCCCCACTGCGGACATCAGAGCTGACTCAGAGACTATGAGAGATTGCTATTTTAACAAAGCTTCACTTCCATAAGGACAGACAAAATGTAAACAGGAGATGTACCATTCCTAACAGCCCAGTTATTCCAGTGTCAGGATGTCCTGACACAGGGAAAACGGGAAAGTTGACAATCAGAGCTCGGGATTTACAACATCTTTGCTTTTCCCTCTGCAAATCATTTGGTATCAACTTTATCAAAGACATGGGGAATCTGACACCCTTAAGAGTAAGAAAGTTGCAAAAAGGAAGGAAATTTTTCACAAATGACATCGAACAAGCACAAGTCCTTCAACTGCCTTTAGCGCTCTTCCACTCAGCTTTCACATCTGCGGCCATTCAGTGCATCATGGCAGCGCTCATGTCCAACCAGGTCTGCTTTCTAAGTCCCACAGAAAAGACTCAAAGTCAGTTTTAAATGCAGGCATTACAATAACCATGACACTTACATTTGCACCTTATATCCTGAAAGAGTTTCATATTACTGTATTAATATGGTCAGAAATTTTCTTACCAACAGGTTCTGAAAGTTCCATGCTAACAGCTGAATTTGAACCTAGACGAGAAATTGAGATATAATATGTATTTACAAAACAATATCCAGGCTTCACACACCATAGACAACTTAATGTTTTCTCAATTAGACATTCAAAGGATCGTATCATAGAAAATTACCTTCACACAACAATGACTGTTCGTCTTGAGAAGATTCCACAGGTGCTGTTTAATAGAAACAAGTTCTATTAAAAATTAAGTCCTATACATCCATTTTCATCTATCTTTTAAAATACGGTAAAAATAGAATTTCAATAGCCCAACAAAAACCGCAGTAATTTAGACCAACAGCAACTAACTCAGGTGTTCAAATTAGAAGTCTGTTTAAAAAAAATTTTTTTAACATCTACTGATTACAGCAGATTTCTACCATATTTTCAGTAATTGAAATGTATTCATAAAGGTATGCTTATTCTCTTAATTTGCTTCATAAAATTTTTCCTTCAAAAGTATTATAAAAGTAATCTGCGGCCCAACTGCAGACCAAATTATTAAGATTTTGCTCAACAAATACACATTACTTCTCTAGATTCTCTCTTGCTAGCTCCAGGTGGCCAAGAAGGCTATGATTAGCTCTTTTTAAAATTCCATAATCACACATTATTACTAAGATCCTTGAATAAATTCTATCTGATACCAATAAAATAAAAAGGACATTCACAAAAAGTCCTTGAAATGCAAAGGATCCCTTACAACGTGTCAGAAATGGTGATTACAATGACGCCAGTTTTGCCCTGTATTAGAATTCTAAGATCAATAATCCAGTTTCCACAGCTACCACACTACACCTCTACATGTGACATCCCCGGAAGAGGGGTATGAAAAATATGTACTGATACCCAAATATGTCAATTTATTTTTTTATATCTGATAAACCTAAATGATATCCCAATATGAAAGTGCCCTTGCTTCAAAAAATCTCCAAGAAGCAAAAGGTATCAAAGGATTTGAAGTCACCTGAATCCTGCACACAAAATAATAAATAATGAATTCATAACTGCAAAGCTCCTATTTAAATCACTTCGTAGAATCACCTGTAAGTCAAGACAAAGTTTTGGGCCCAGTCTTCAACAATGTGAAGTGTTGAAGAAAGTAATTTTCTGTTCCTGAAAGGTAAAGGGCAACCAAGTTTTTCCAAGAGAAGTGACATGCTGAGTGTCACCTGGGAAGGTCCCTCTACCATGGCAAAGACATAATGAGAGAGGGGGGAAAAAAACACCACCAGCAGAAAGACCAACATCACCACTACAGGCAAGCATGCCCTGTGAACACGTGAGCGGTACACCTAGAGAGGAGGGGTCGAGCGAAAGGATAACAGGGGCATCATCTGGCAGGAGGAGGAAGGAAGAGTGAAAGGTCTAAGATGACCCCAGCCTACGTGGTTAGCAGGATATAAACAGAAACTAAAAAATCATTTGAATGAGGTGTGGGAGGGAAAAGGAATTATATATATATTTTTTTGTTTTCCTATTTCAAAGAAAAGTTCATGGGTGGGGGAAGGAAAATTTCTCAATTTTCAGAGAAAGCCAGGCTGTGCGGAGGCAAGTTCATATGCCTCCCTCGGGCTGGAGGGGGCAGCACAGGGTAGTGGTAAGGGGCTAGCACTGAGCTGACTCCTGCTGTAAATGCTGGCTTGTCACTTCAGGTTGTGAGATGCAGCTACTTCACTGGAATTCTGGAAATGACATGCCACCCACCTGACAGGCCCGCTGAGAGAATTAAATGAGAGAATACATTTGTTTTGTATTAAGTAACTCCTGGCACCAAGCAGATATTCAACACGTGAGTCTCTTCCCCCTAACAGGCGTTGGGATACACTCGACTCTATCAACCAGCATGACTGAGTATCAAATGTGTGCCAGCCTGGACAGAGGCCCTCACAAATCCACACAGTGCTGGAGGTGGGGGCAAATTACCTCCAATTGATTTTTAACAAGCCGTGATGTGCTGACTCATTCAATCCCCTTCAAACACCCTGAAATACATAACTGCAATCACTCCCATCTAACATTCAGACAAACCCGACCCAACCGGGCTTTGCCAAGTTAGACAAGCGTCATCTCGCCCTCCTTCAAACAGCCCCTGCTGAAAAATTACTCGATAAAAGTACATTGAGTCAGAGATGATGTAGTGTTTTAAGGCAGGAAAAAGATCACACAGTAAGATACCCCAAACTGCAGCTGAGCTTTACAAAACCCAACAATACACATAGCTGACCACCCAGTTCTAGAACTAACTCTTAGATTTACAAATACACAATACATGCAGAAGACTGTAAGGCGCTTCTCAGGATAATGACGTCACCAGACCACCTCAGTGGCTGCAGAATGCACCATAATGAAAATCTGCTCACATTTTTATTTTTCAAAACATCCTATTTATGATATGTTCGCCTTAAGTTTGTAAAGCTCACAGGGACAGCGAGTCAAATACCAAAATCAATTAAGTGCTTAATATATACCTAATGGTATTAAAGGGTCCCAAAATAAAAAGTTGACCATACTTTCCCCAATGTGGAAAAAAGCTTTCCATGCATCCAGACATGGATCACATTATAAACCTAATGGCAAGGCTAGCGACATTTGTGAACTGGTATTTCTGCAATAATGGACCAGAAAAATCAGATATAGCAAGATGCTCTTTTAAACTCCTCAATCTAATTGTACCCCGGTCTTCTTACACGCACACACATACACAGTCAACACTTTCCAGTTCATTCTACTCAGGTCTTATTCATAATGCATATCATATCCTGATTTTATTAGCACTAAGGAGCCCAGGCTCAGAATTCTACAAGGGCCCAAAGTCATTTGTTCATGGTCAGCAAACAGATGACCGTGATTTAAGTCCTGCACAGTTCATATCCCAGTGAAGGAAAAGCTAGTAAACCTCCCACGTAAGGAGTGACATTATGGTTTCATATTTTCCAATGATATTTCCATGTTCTACACCCTTGTCAAGTATTCAAAAAACAAACAATTCTAATTAAGTGGGAAAGTTATCAGACTGCATCAATGAGTAACCTGCCATATCCCAAATTAAAAGGGAAACTAATAACTCTGGTTCATGATAAAGGAAGATTAATGAACTAGGTGTAGATACTGGGTATATCACCACAAATTTTAAAACAAGAGGTGAAAGATGTTACTGTTAGGCAATATGACTGCCTGTGCTTTAACACCGATGATGATCTGAATCTTAAAACTGTTAGGAGAAAATTTGATCCTGGTGAAATAAGCCAGACACAAACGGTTATATGCTGTACAATTCCACTCATAAAATGTTCAGAACAGGTAAATCCACAGAGACAGAAAGCAAGCTCATGATTGCCAGAAGCTGCGAGGAGGCAAAGGGAATGGGAAGTAACTGCTGAACAGGCATGGGTCTCCTCTCGGGGTGGCGGGGGCTGAAAATGTTTTGGAACTAGACAGAGGTGGTGACTGCACAACACTGGCTGAATTATTCACTTTAAAATGGTTAATTGTATGTTACATGGATTTCACTGTAGTTTTTGTTTTTAAAGATTTATTTGAGAGAGAGCAGGGGGAGGGACAAAAGAGGGAGAGAGAGAAGCTGACTCCCCACAGAGCGTGGAGACCAACACAGGGCTCGATCTCACGCCCCTGAGATCGTGACCTGAGTGGAAATCAAGAGTCAGACACTTAACCAACTGAGCCACCCAGGCACCATGATTTCACTGTAATTTTTGAAAAAAGAATATAAATATTTTTTAAAAGAGCTGATCATGGAGGGGCACCTGGCTGGGTCAGTCGACAGAGCATGAGACTCTCTGTTCCAAGGGCTCATGAGTTCAAACCCCATGTTTAGCATGGAACTCACTGAAATGAAAGGAAATGAAATGAAATGAAATGAAATGAAATGAAAGATCTGATCATGAATCAAAAGACGTCAACATGGAGACTCGTACTTTGTCAGCTCATCAGTGTAGCACAAATTAGTCAAGGCCATACAGGTGGTAGCTAATGAAATGTTTTAATTCAAGCTACATGTTTTCAACACAAATGTCTGGCCAATTCTTGAAAAGTGCTTAATTTGTATATTTCATAAATAACCAATTTGCATTTGTACTGCTTTAGATATAAAACTGATCTTTAATCCTCTTTACACACTAAACAGCAATATATAAAATAGCTACCCTAACTAAAATTCCTTAGCCCTGTTAGCTAAATGGCATGCTCGTTAAAGAAAAAAATAAAAACAATTTCAGTGCTGTCACAGAAGTCACTGTGTGTTACACTGGACAGAAGTGAGAAGCAGTGTGACAAAATTCTGTCCAATACAAGTTTCTGCAGTGAGGGACGTGTTCTCTGTGCTGTGATAGGACAGTCCCAAGCCACATGTGGCTATTAAGCATTTGAAAGGTGGTACCTCAACTGAGGAATGGAATTTTAAGTTTTACTTAATTTCAGTTAAAGAGCCACAAGGGCACAGCTCTAGCGGCTCTCACATTCTCCTCACGTGTACAAACTGGCCACACCTGATCTTCCACTTTTACACACTCCCAACCCAGCCCACCACCTGAAGGCTAATGATCCCTCCTCAGATCTCCTCTAGGGTAGGACCCTGCCTTCAATTACAGGGGCGCACAAACAGATCTTTGTTTCTGGTTCCCCAGGAGATCACAGACTTCCAGAACGATGGTGGTTTTCTGAAATATGGAGACTTTTTTCTCTACTCTTGTAGTCCCCACAGGCTGGCAGAGCGCATGTACCATACAGGATAAACATACAACTGATTTTACTGAATTTCCTTCAGCTTTCTTTTGGTTTTCACAGGGCTAGTTCCTTGTGGTCTTATTGGTTCAGTTTTCTCAGGAGTCTTGTTTACTACATTCCCATAAGGGCTCAACAGAGTAAAACCAACCTTTTATGTACTGGCATTTTTTTTTAATTTTTTTATTGTTATGTTAATCACCATATATTACATCATTAGTTTTTGGTGCAGTGTTCCATGATTCATTGTTCAATATTTTATTTATTTATTTGACAGAGAGAGAGAGCGAGAGAGGGAACACAAGCAGGGGGAGTGGGAGAGGGAGAAGCAGGCTTCCCGCCGAGCAGGGAGCCTGACGCGGGGCTCGATCCCAGGACCCTGGGATCATGGCCTGAGCCGAAGGTAGACGCCTAACAACTGAGCCACCCAGGCGCTGGCATTTTTTTTTTTAAAGATTTATTTATTTGACAGAGAGAGAGAGCACAAGTAGGTAGACACGCAGGCAGAGAGAGAGGGAGAAGCAGGCTCTCCGATGAGCAGGGAGCCCGACGTGGGGCTGGATCCCAGGACCCCGGGACCATGACCCGAGCCAAAGGCAGACGCTTAACTACTGAGCCATCCAGTCGCCCCTGTGTGCTGACTCTTTAACAAGGGTTCAGTGAAACAGTATCCAAGAAATGTTCAAGTATAGTCTGAGTAAGGAACTAAAACTTCTCTAGCACTCAGGTGACCACGCAGTCTCACCAAAACTGCATGCTGTGGTATTTTTCTCCCACAGACAAAACCAGAAAACAGTAAACATTTCATTTCAGTGAGTTCCATGCTCAACATGGGGCTTGAATTCATAAGCCCTGAGAACAGTAAAGAGCCCACCGAACACATACAAAGGTCCATGGTTTTGCTTTAATTACCTAACACTCTAAAAATAAAAGGAATGATGTCACAGACAGTAGTGAACAGTCTGTTTTAATGATTTTACGTCATCATTTCCTAAAACATATGAAGAAGCAATTTCCAAGTATTACTTTAGAGCACTGCCTCCTTATGAAGATGTTCCTCGGCCCCCACTGACAGAGAACATGGAGACAGTGCCATAGCCCACACATTCATGGGCTCCTTTTCTGAAAAAAGTATCTTGGCCAAAAAGATCATTCAATATCAAATCACAAGGAAAGGGCTAGCAGAGTAACCATTACTAGGAATAAGCTTTGAAATCAGACCTAGATTCTAACCCTAGCTTCTCTGTTTAGTCATGGATGTCACCTTGCTAATTCTTTTTTTTTAAGGTTTATTTATTTGACAGAGAGAGACACAGCGAGAGAGGGAACACAAGCAGGGGGAGTGGGAGAGGGAGAAGCAGGCTTCCCGCGGAGCAGGGAGCCTGATGTGGGGCTCGATCCCAGGACCCCGGAATCATGACCTGAACCGAAGGCAGACACTTAATGACTGAGACACCCAGGCGCCCCTCACTTTGCTAATTTACTTAGCTTCTCTGAGTCTTAATTTTCTTACTTGTAAAATGTGTTTACACTACCTATACCTCAAGACAGTGTTGTGAAGATTCCATATTAAGCAATGATGGTGGTAACTGCTCAGTAAATTTATGATTACAACACGCAGTTCAAAGCCCCATAATAATTCTAAAAATTTAAGAATGAAATATAAGAAAGGCAAATTCCCGAGTGAGAAGACCCTCGCTGGTTGAGTATCAGCTCTAGGCACACCCTTTTCCCCATTATTAAACAGCGATGTGTGCAGAGAGCACTGAACTAGCAACTGGCAAATGTGGACTCTAGCATCAACCATGGCATTAAAGCTCCAAGTGACCTTATGCCTTCACTTAGCATCTCTAGGCTTCAGTTTCTTTATCCAAAATGAGGCAACTGTTATTACTGCTGGGGTCACTTCTAGCCCTCACATTCCAAAATCCTATTTATTCAATCACTAACACATCGCCACATACCAACTTGATTAGGCTTTCTGTAGAGTTAAATCCCGCTGTATTCTTCAAGCAACCCTAAAACATTCATCTATGATTTATATCCCACCTATGTCAAAAACAACTTGAGGAATACTTGAGATACATCAACCAAAACCATTTCGGACAGCCCCAATAAGGTACAAAAAGAAGAGAAAAACATGTATACGCAACCAAAATCAACCACCCAAAGGAGATGGACACAGACCGCTTAGTAGTATGGTAACCCACTGGAGTTCCGCAGAAATGGTCAACCAGGAAATTGCCCCAATGACATTCACAAGTGTACACTTTTTGTTTGTTTCAAGTGAAGTGACCTACCATTACCTAGTCAGAATGTAGTCTGGAATTTGGTGTCACCACTCTCAGGCCAGGCTAATAAAAGATGCTCAGAAAATCCTGACTAAACGTTTCTCTCACCTGGAAAGTAGAATTATGCTGGGGATCGGGTTCAACTTGGAATACAATAACAATTAGGTTTCCTCAGAACAAAGCCACTTATGAAAAAAAACCAAACACATCTACAGCCCAGCCATGCTTTGTTAAAATCCACTGAAAATAAGGACAAAACTTTTAAGCAGCTTTGGTATGAATCAACGATTGCAGCTAAAAAAGGAGTCTAAGGATCTCAGAACAATTAAGAACCTTCAACTAGTGGCCAAATTCTTGCTTCCCAAAGATTTTTAAGAACTGTGAATAGAATGACGCAGTCCTAAATTAACATGCCCAACAGATACATCACCAGAACTGCACTAACTCACTGCCGCTCCTATGAAAGTGACAACAAGTAATGTAGAAAGAAAAGCCGTCAATGCTCCCAGGGATCCAAGGCACAGCAGGGCACTGGGAGCACAGGCAGCGGTATGGTAATCTCCGCCGCGCTGACAGCAGCTACACCTGTGGTGGGAGGAGCCATTATATCTTACACCTGAAACTCATGTAACATTGTGTCAACTACAAATAATAAAGATAACCAATGCTCTACTCCAGCAAATTCCTAGCAAACTTAATAAAATAGAGAAACACAAAGGTTAACCGTGTATATAAATTAGATCTCGGGCGCCTGGGTGGCTCAGATGGTTGGGCGTCTGCCTTCAGCTCGGGTCATGATCCCGGGGTCCTGGGATCGAGCCCCACATCGGGCTCCTGGCTCAGCGAGGAGTCTGCTTCTCCCTCTGCCTCTCTCCCTGCTCATGCTTTCTCTCTCTCTCTCTGTATCTCTGTGTCTCAAATGAAAAAATAAAATCTTTAAAAATAAAAAATAAAAAATAATAAAAAAATAAAAAAATAAATAAATCATATCTCAATTTAAAAAAAACCCAAGGTATTCACAAAGAACACTTAGCAGAAAACAGATCTTTAGCTTTGGGATTACGGTGACAGGACTAAAATGATTTACTTAAGGAAATCTGTGGACAATTCCTCCTCTCAGCTTTGAAAGCCCTCTACCCCCTTTGTATGGTCCCTCTTACCACCTTGGGTCTCCCATTAGAGTAAAATGGGTATTTGATCCATCCCTTTCTATGCTCCTTGAAGGATCACAACTTAATCATCTTGGTGGCATCCCTTCAAGGGCCCAGCACAGCATCCTGTGTTCTGCAGGCATGAAAACATTTGTTCTTTAATTGCAATATATAAGCAAAGCCAGAGATTCACATCTCCAAACATTTCATTCTAATTCTGCTAATTCACCCCAAAACGTTATCAAGTCTCTTTCATTCCTTTCTTTTCAACCAGGAAGACAATACTACTTTATTTTTATTAAAGATTTTATTTATTTATTTTGACAGAGAGAGAGAGAGACAGTGAGAAAGGGAACACAAGTAGGGGGAGTGGGAGAGGGAGAAGCAGGCTTCCTGCCGAGCAGGGAGCCCGATGCGGGGCTCGATCCCAGGACCCTGGGATCATGACCTGAGCCGAAGGCAGATGCTTAACGACTGAGCCACCCAGGTGCCCCAAGACAATACTATTTTAACACTTTGAGACATTTCCTCCCTGGGACACCTGGGTGGCAGAGTTGGTTAAATATCCAACTCTTGGTTTCGGCTCAGGTTGTAATCTCAGGGTCGTGAAATCGAGTCCTGGGTCGGGCTCCAGAGTCTGCACGGAATTCTCTCTCCCTCTGCCCCTCCCTCTTGTGTGCCACATTCTCTCTCTAAAAAAATTAATTTAAAAAAAAAGGATATTTCCTCCCCAGGGAACAAAATCAAGCAAAACAAGGCTTAAAATCTGTCCTCTATATTTCCCTAACTCGCATGATAAATTTTTTGGAAAAAAAAAGTTGTCTAGAAGTATATATATAAAAAATTACCCACAAAAGATGCTATTCTCTCATTTCCCCATCATCTTCTTCTTCTTCAACACTCCTGATATATAGGACATTATTACACCTTATTGAAACTTCACCCAAGGGGCGCCTGGGTGCCTCAGTTGGTTAAGCGACTGCCTTGGGCTCAGGTCATGATCCTGGAGTCCCGGGATCGAGTCCCGCATCGGGCTCCCTGCTCGGCAGTGAGTCTGCTGCTCCCTCGGACCCTCCCCCCTCTCATGCTCTCTCTATCTCATTCTCTCTCTCAAATAAACAAAATCTTTAAAAAAATAAAAAAATAAAAAAAACTTCACCCAAATGTCCAGACAGTGCTCCACCTATGTATTCTTCTGTGTTTGCAAGCTGCATGTTCATACAGCCATCTACAGATACCAGGTACCCTTTGTACTCCATTCCCCACTTAAGTTTCACCATTACTGGCTTTCCTGTTAATGCATTCAGGAAAGGTTTGGGATTGAGAGGCAAACTCATCGCGACTACAAGCAAATGATGCAGGAAACTCGCCGCCGACCCAAGTGTAGTCCGTCCCTCGTGACTGGCGTAACTCCCGCCGGGCGCGAAATCTCGCATGATAAATTTTAATTGCTGTCTTTTCATGCAGTACGATTCCAGAACAGGTGAAAAATAAGCAAAGGACAAAAGAATGCAAAAAGCTATGTACTAACTACATTAAATAAAACCTGCCCCAAAGAGGGTTTACTCCCAATCAAAAATTCTAACAGTTTGTAAAATCATGAAATAAGAGCCCAAATCTAACAGTCTAATAATGAGTAAGTCAAGGCAGAAAAGGAAATAACCAGGTAGAACAGAAAATTTAGGTAGGAAAAGAAATGACACTCCAGGAATAAGACTTTTCCCCGATTTCCTCTGCTTACTCTATTTCACTTACTGTCCCATGGAAGTCTGAAAAATCCTTGACAGAGTTGTTGTTGCAGGCCTTTGGTCTTACCGAAAGAGAAACAAATCTCAAGAATCTTATCTATTAACTATCTAAACTTATCTCTCAGTTTCCACAGGTATTGTTTAATGTAAATAAAGTCTAAGGGCCCTGCTGGACAAAACAACTATTACTTTGAATCTGGATCTTCTCTACTCCAGTGGCTCTGAGGAGGTCACCTTTGAGAGATGAGTGATTAAGAAGCATTCACCAAATGGTGATGGTTGCATAACTTTGTGAATATACTGAAAACCACTGTATAATTCTAAAAGGTAAATTTTTTGTGAGTTATAGCTCAATTACTAAAAAAAAGAAAATCCCTCCCCCACTAAAAGTTAGCATTCAGTGAAACCCAAACACTACAATATAGACCATTTCTCTTTAAAATTCAAGCTTCAGGGGCGCCTGGGTGGCTGAGTCATTAAGCATCTGCCTTCAGCTCTTGGGTCGTGATCCCAGGGTCCTGGGATCGAGCCCCACATCAGACTCCCTGTTTGGCGGGAAGCCTGCTTCTCCCTCTCCCACTCCCCCTGCTTGTGTTCCCTCTCTCGCTCTTGCTCTTTTTCAAATAAATAAATATTAAAAAAAATAAAAAATAATAAATAAAATTCAAGCTTCACAACATAATGTGCAACATTTTGGAGACAATTCTTTGGAGGGCCTGCTGAGGCCTGCTAGTTTTATTCTGTACTGCTTTTTTTTTTTTAAACATTTTATTTATTTGCCAGAGAGAGACACAGCGAGAGAAGGAACACAAGCAGGGGGAGTGGGAGAGGGAGAAGCAGGCTTCCCGTGGAGCAGGGAGCCCGATGCGGGGCTCGATCCCAGGACTCTGGGATCATGACCTGAGCCAAAGGCAGATGCTTAACGACTGAGCCACCCAGGTGCCCCTATTCTGTACTGCTTTTATTTATTTTTTTTTAAAGATTATATTTATTTATTTGTCAGAGAGAGAGAGAGCACAGCAGGGCAAGCAGCAGGCAGAGGGAGAGGGAGAAGCAGGCTCCCCACCAAGCAGGGAGCCCGACGTAGGACTCGATCCCAGGTCCCTGGGATCATGACCTGAGCCAAAGGCAGCCACTTAACCAACTGAGCCACTCAGGAATCCCTCTGTACTGCTTTTAATGGCAGAGTTTTGAGAGGTGTTGAGAGTGGGGTGGTGGAAAGGACACTACACCACTATTTTAGAAGCTCCGGCTGTTCTAAAAGTCCAAGTGCTATGTATGGTCTGAATATTTGTGTCTCCCATAATCCCTATATTGAAATCCTAATGCCTAATGTGATAAAGTTAGTGCGGCGTTTGGGAGGTCCTAGGTCATGAGGGTGGAGCCCTCATGAATAGGATTATTGCCTTTATTTAAAAAAAAAAAAAAAGAGGTCCCCCTAGAGCTCCCTTGCTCCTTCTGCCTCAAGACACAGGAAGTCAGTAGTTGGCTATCCAGAAGAGGGCTCTCCCCAGAACAGGGCAGAACCCTGATCTTGGGCTTCCAGCCTCCATAGCTGTGAGCAATAAATTTCTGTTGTTTAAAAACCACCCAGTCTGGAGTATTTTGTTACAGCAGCCCAAATAAAACAAGACACAGAGTAACCCTGACCACCCCTGCTAAATGTTTCTCATTTAACAACAACAACAACAACAAAAAGACTTAACCGGGTACAAAGTGGAACTTCAAGTACATTCTATCATAGAAAATGTTAGTTCTAGTACAAGTAACCCCTGTCTTGTATTTTCATTCATTTCAGGACCTCTACTTTAAGGAGAATCACTTAGCCAATTTACTTGGATCTGTAGAGAATTACACTTAAATGAATTATACTTAATTACACTTAAATGTGTTCTACTTAATCATTCCTTCCGAAACCTGTATTAAATTTTCTTTTTTCTTAAGATTTTATTTATTTATTTGACAGAGAGAGACACAGCGAGAGAGGGAACACAAGCAGGGGGAGCGAGAGAGGGAGAAACAGGCCTCCCGCGAAGCAGGGAGCCCGATGCGGGGCTCAATCCCAGGACCCTGGGATCACGACCTGAGCCGAAGGCAGTCTCTCAAGGACTGAGCCACCCAGGTGCCCCTGTATTAAATTTTCAAAAGGATTCAAGGTCAACACTGAATCCCAAGTTCTGACGTGGGACAGCTAGAAACAGGCGTAACTAGTAGCCCTCCAGTAAGGTGACTGATACTTTGGGCAAAAGCATCTTCCTCCTCTTGCTCAAGGCCCACTGAAACTATTTCCAAAAAAAAAAAAGAAGGAAGGAAGGAAGGAAGCAATGGAGGGAGGGAAAAAGGAAGGAAGGGAGGGAGGGAAAGGAGAGAATTTTCAGGAGAAATGACAGATATTCATTCTAGATAGACACATTTTACAAGTCATTCATTCTGGTGCTCTAGTCTAGACAGACTCCTTCAAGAGCTCTCCTGATATTTCAAAACACACCCACCACAAATTTCAGCTATGGCTTAACAACAAAAGAAAACATGCTTGCCCTACTATTTCCTCACTATAAAAAAAACTTGCAAATCTTATGGTTCCCCCCCCACTTTGTGAATTTCAATCTAAGTGCTACTTCCAACTTTTTCCCTTCTTCCAAGCACACTTCCCTGCTATAACGATGGTATTTTACGGACCTGAATGGGCTGGAACATGCAATCCAACATAACTCTGAACCTCAATTTAAAAATCTATTCTATTTTTTAAGATTTTATTTATTTGACAGAGAGAGAGAGCACAAGCAGGGGGAGCGGGAGGGAGAAGCAGACTCCCGGCTGAGCAGGGAGCCCAATTGGGAGGGGGGGGGGGGCTCGATCCCAGGACTCTGGGATCGTGACCCAAACCGAAGGCAGACCTTAATTGACTAAGCCACTCAGGCACCCTATTCTTTTCTAAATAAACATCCTACAGAGGATTATTTTTTAAAATTAACAGGCATTTTGTAGAAGCATCTGATAAAATCAGTAACACCAATATAGGTTTCCAATAAAAAAAGAAAAACCTGACCACAACGTAGGGAATTTTCTTACCAACAACCACTTCCCCACACACTTTTACATCTCCCACTTCTAGTAGTGTCACAGAGAAAAGGGTTAAGATAAAGCCGAAATTGGCAGATACCAGGAAGAGAAAAGCAATCCCCCCCTCACCTAAGAGGTACTGCCTAACCACTCAACAATAACCATTATTCCTGACCATTGCGCTAAGGACGACTGTCTTTTGATGGCTGATGGCTACATCCCCTGCAAACGGAGTTCTAGGTGTAGCCCAAGTGGTGCTGGAGCCTCCAAGGGAGGGGGGGGGGGCAAAAAGAAAATGGCTGGATAAAAGGAATCTACCCATGATAAAGCATGGGGAAACAGACACTTTTAGAAGCTGGTAATGAACTAGTTCCAGCAGCCAAAATGGCTTGATCTAAGCAAAAAATAAATAAATAACTGAATTTCCTATTCAAAAGGAAATAACAAGTGCCTATACAAATAAAATACTAGTCAATAAAACAATCAAATCCAAACTGTGTATTCACATATACACTTTGCAAAAGTATTTCTTCACACTCTTTTTGCCTCTAGAGAGAAAACTATAGCAAAAATTTCTTAAGAAACTAACCTCCCAGAGCACTTTTATGATGTCCACTTATCTAAGAAATACCACAATTTAGAACTTTAAAGAGAAATCAACAACCCATTCTCACACACAAATTGTTGGGAACATCTATGACCCAGTCCCCAATACCCTGGTTAGATAATGGGAAGGACATTCCACCTTCTCCTTTCTTTTTCTCTTTAATCAATACGGACAGTTCCTAACATAAGTACCTGTATCTGGGAGGTATAAAGTTCTCTGATTTGACATTCCTATAAATCAGTTCCCGAAAGCATGCTATCACAATGAAGCAGAACACGGCAAGATTTTTAAAGACCGAACTTGACTTGAAACCACAGAAAGAAGGCCTACCAGCGCCGATGAGAATGGCACGTGACAACTACTAAGTCCTAACAAGTGCTCAAGTGTGTGAACAGACTCACTGCTGACACAGTAACAGAGACAGAGCGAGTTATTCCAAGCAACCTGAGTAAGGTAAACGATTTTAACGCAATGAAAATTCCAAACGTGTCACTAAGAAGAAAAGCCCAGTCCCACTTAAGGAAAAGGGCACACAGATCAATGTAGTTTCCTAACACATTAACGTTTAAGTGAGGAACTCTTATAAACTTCCTGACACTTTGTGAACTTTACAAGCTTACAAATGCTAAGGGTGAACGAGATCTTTGTATTGATAGCCAACAGTTTCGGCCGTATCACAAGGCTGCAATGCATCTTGGGATTCTTTCAGGACGGTTCCGTGTCACAGACATTTAAAACGCGATTACAGTCTCAATAATAGAAATTGCAGCAAGAGACTCTCTCGGCTCGGCCGAAGGTGAAGGGAAAACTCGAGCACTCGTCCTCGCCAACTCCTCGGATCTCTCAACGCCCACCCGACCCACTCGTGGCTCCATCTGTCCTCACTTCTAGGCCTCGTGGCACTGACCTGCCGCGGCCCCCTCTCCGTCCCATACGGTCCCCACTGCCAGGGGGTGGCTGCGGCCCCCCCCCCCGGGGAAGGGGCGGCCTCCAGGCCCCGCGGGTGTATCCCGCACACCGCCCCCGCCCCCGCCCCCGCCCCGCCCGGCCCTCCGCCGCCGCCGCCGCCGCCGCCCCGCGCAGGCGGCCCCCGGGCCGCCCCACCCAGGGCTACCCGCGCCCGGCGCCGCTGTCAGCGCTCCACGTGCCACCCGGCCCCGCGCGGCGCGCCGCCCGAGCCCACCGGACCCCACCCCACCCGCAGCCCCACTGGGCTCCGGGCCCAGGCCGGCTGCTCCCGCCCTCGCCTAGCCCGGCTTCCTCCCGCGCCCCGAGGCCGCCCCGCGCATCCCGGCCCTTTACCCGGAGGGCCTCCCGCGCCGCTGCCGGCTCCGTGGTTGGGGGTGGCGGCGCCAGCTGGGGGCGGCGGCTGCTGGGCCGGGCCCCGCAGGAAGGACGGCACGAACTCGGCGGCGTGGACGTTGGGCACGAAGGGCTTGGCGTTGACGTTGAGTTGCCGGCTGAAGGCCGCACTGAGGTGCTCACGCTGGGCCTCGGTCGCCGCCGTCGCTGCCGCCGCCAAGGGGCCGCCGCCGCCGCCACACGGGCCCGGCCCGGGGGCTTCCATGTCCGCCTGGTCCCAGCAGTCGGGCGCCGAGTCGCTGCTGCTGCTGCCGCTGCTGCTCCCGCCGCCGCCGCCGCCACCACCGCCACTGCCCGGATCCATGATCGGGGGGGCCGTGTGTGTGGTGAAGAGAGGGCGGGAAATGGAGGCGGGGGCGACGGACCGGGCAGGAGGAGGCCGCGATGACCCGGCGAAGCGGCGAGGCAGAGGGGCCAGGGGCTAGCGACACAATCCCCGGCGTTGTCGCGGCGAAGGCTCCAGTCCCAACTCCGCACTCGCGACAACGGCGGCGGCGGCTCAACCCTCCTCGTGTGTGCGAGCGGATCTCCTCCCACCCAACCCCAACCACCTCGGACCGCCTCACCGCCAACCCCACGCCGGCGCGGATTGACCCCTCCCTGCCACCCGTACCTTCGCCTCGGTAGTTCTTGGCCCTGCCCTTCCCAGTTTCCGGCTATGAGGCGCTGCAGCAGATGGAACTACGAGTTCCGGCAGCACCCGCACGACCCCGCTGCGGTTTTCCCGGGAGCCGACGGGAGTCGGAGTTCCGAACCCCAGAGCAACCGGAAGCGGCTCTGGCTCCCGGCAGGCAGCGCGAGGAGGCGGAGGTCCAGTAGTCGCTCCACGGCCCCACCTGTCACTTGGTGGGGGCAGGGGTGGGGGCGCGTCTTTGCGCGACACCTCAGACCCCGGGGTGGTCCTCGCCGTCCTGTTGGGCACAGGATGCGGGGAAACGGACAGCAGTTCTAAGGCGCAGAACACAGCGCTCCCCTCCTGGAATTCTTTCCTTCTCGCATCACCAGCCTGTGCGCTCTCTGCTTCTCAGTCTCCCTACCTTGTGCTCTCTTTCCACCTTCCTTCTCCCCGCCCCCAGCCAGATTTTGCCCTACATTTCAAAGCCGACGCTGCGCGTCTTACATTTTATGTATTCATTTGGTAGAAGAGAATAAAACCGTGAGACAGTACAACTTAAACTGTAGTGTGGCTCGTAAAGCGCTCGGGCCCAGGCTCTGCCCCGGCACAGGGGATTATTAACTGGAAACTTGGAATGACTCACCGTCTGTTAGACTATTCATTTAAAGCCTTCACCCAAACTTTTCCATCACTCCCTCCTCCCGGCCAAGGGCCTTGCAAATTAAACAGAGGATTGGCCTCTTCCATAATGTATCCAGCTGTATCCAACGAATACGGTTATTTTGGTGCGTCCAGCTTCTATACGCATCATTAGGTGAAGTGTTTTTTTTCTGAACGATGGGATTTGCTCGAGTATTCCCGTAGTGTTTTATTGACTGCTTCTCACGCGGGCAGACTGAGTTTAGGTAAACATGGGGGTGGGGGGGGAGCGAAAGATAAATACTTGGACCCAATTACATAAGGTAGGAAAATAACGTTGTTCTGAGTACCTGTTAAGTTTTCCTGTAATTCACCCATGCGGAGCCCAAACGGGGAAAAACATATTGTTGACATTTTCTCCAAGGAGTCTAGACAAGAGTGCAACTAACCTGCTAAAAATTAGAGAGTAAACGCGTAGACACACAGAGAATAGATGTTTCTTAACAACCGTATGTTACATCGAGAGAGGGAACACAAGCAGGGGGAGTGGGAGAGGGAGAAGCAGGCTTTCCCGCTGAGCGGGGAGCCCGATGTGGGGCTCGATCCCAGGACCCCGGGATCATGACCTGAGCCGAAGGCAGATGCTCAACGACCAAACCACCCAGGTGCCCCTTTTTCCTGAACTCTTCTTAATACTTGAGATATCAAGTGCTGTAAGTGTGAAGAAACCAGGGACCTCCGTTATAACAAGCCTGGCTTTAAGTTTTTCTTCAGATCTGTGGTCAGTGCTCCCTGAAATCTTCTGGACATTGATTTTTCTTTTTTTCCATGATAGATGATGTAGTCCCCAGATTAATAGAAAGTTCAGGTTACATACTATTAATATAGTTCTCTGAAGACCCATTGAAATCTTTCTTAAGAGTGTCCCACTTTAAAGTTGGTATTAAGTGATTGCCCTCAAATTTACTCAGAACTTATTAACAATTGATATATAAACTCCTTCATATAAGGGAGACCTGCATTGCTATTGAGATAAATATTTTTATCTTGTATTCACAACAGGAAGAAAATACAGTGTGTCCAAAAGAAAGTGCCTTCTCACTCAAGATTGGCACCCCCTAACCTACTCCTAAAAACAAAGTCAACACACACACACACAAATGTCAAAACAAGCAGCTGACTGAAAGAGTGACCCACACTGTCCTCCAACTGCTTTATCATTTGATGCCATACTTCAACGCGGATCACCCATAGGGCACTGGATGATGGATCCCTCTTAGGTTAGCTCTTCACATCAAATTAAATTAGCAGTGTCTTTGTGCCTGCGGGTTTTTTCTAGAGACAAAGACAAAAACCGCTGAGACCAGCTGCTTAGAAAAGCAGTTGATGTCAGGTCCCTGAATAGGATAATTATGGAAATTCAGGAAAGAATCCACTCCATTGGTTTTCAAAAGCCTTGACCTGCCAGGGTTGAGGCACTGCTCCAGCAGGAAAATGAGAAGCTCTTCTTGATAATTGTTGTTGTGCTAAGATTGAGAGACTTGAGGTCAGCATCTTTTCATCTTCTTTATATTCCCAACGCCCGGTGTGATGCCTGGCATAGGAAACGTGCTTAACAAATGTTTCACTGAATGAATCAGTGCATCAATAGGAAGTTTCCGGTGATACTGCCCTTTTATACTCACTTAGGGCTGTTGAGACACAGGACTATCAACTTTAAGAGAGCTTTCACAAGGACATCCTGCTCTGTGCTGTGATGCACACACAGGGTTAGCCTGATAACCGCTGTACTTGACAACGCCATACTTATTCAAGGTCTGAGCCTTTCCACGACAGAGAGTTCCCATCTTCCGATGCAAGCCCCACCAGCTGGCATTCCTAGTATTCTCTCTCTTTTGTGCTCTGCCATCTTCCTCTCCTCACTTAGAAAATCTGCCTTTAAAGTGAATCAGGGGGTGTCTGGGTGGCTCAGTTGGTTAAGCGACCGCCTTTGGCTCAGGTCATGATCCTGGAGTCCCGGGATCGAGTCCCACATCGGGCTCCCTGCTCAGCAGGGAGTCTGCTTCTCCCTCTGACCCTCTTCCCTCTCATGCTCTCTGTCTCTCATTCTCTCTCTCTCAAATAAATAAATAAAATCTTTAAATAAATAAACAAATAAAAGCTTATCTTTTAGGGGGCACCTGGGTGGCTCAGTCTGCTAGGTGTCCCACTCTTGATTTCAAGCTCAGGTCTTCATCTCAGGGTCATGAGTTCAAGCCCCGCAAAGAGCTCCACACCTAAACAAATAAAAGTTTATCTTTTATGCTTCTGAACATAAGGCTGATATGAAAACTCATGGCCATCCCAGGGGTTTAGTGGATGAAAACATGTGCACACACATGGACACTGAGGTAGCAGGGCCACTCCTGGAAATGTTTTCTGTAGAAATGTGAATGCAAGTGTAAAAAGCTGTCCTTTCCAGCATTTTTGCAGCAGCTCCAAACCAGAAACAACCTAAATGTCCATCAACAGGGAAATTCTGATTAAATACATGATGGATAGCAACAGTATGGAATAATATGTAGCTATCAAAAAAGAGTGACACAGACTAGGTGCTGATGGGGAAATCCATTTATAATATATGATGAAGTAGGCAAGAGCAATATACCTTGTATGTGTAGAATATACAGCGGATCAGTGTATCTAGTGTAATCCTATTTCTTTAAAAACACCTAGATTTTTCCTCTCCCTGGCATGCTCCTTCCCTAGATCTTCACCTCTCTAGCTCATTGTCATTCAGTGCCAATGTGTCCTCTCCTAACCACCTTGGCCCTCCACCAACCCACATCACTCTCTACCCTCTTGCCCAGTTTTATTTTTTCAGATGCCTTATCACAATCTGAAATTCTTATTTGTTCCCATGCTTACTACCCATCTCCTCCTACTGGAAAATTAATTCCACGACTCTGTTATTTGCTATTGTGTTCTCGTGGCTTGCAACATTGCCTGGCATGGGTAAAGTGCTCAGTAAACATTTGAGAGAGAAAGAGACATATGTATCTCTTTGTTATAAAACTTTTTAAAGTGTGAATAGTTACATATTAAATTGTTAATGGAAGGTGTATTTGTGGGATGGGATTGGATGTGGAATGGAGAGCAGCTAGAAGAAGAAATTGCAATTTTTTACTATACTTTTATGTTTGGATTTTCCTACAAGAAACAAATTGCTTTAAAAAATTCTTTTATCGGGCGCCTGGGTGGCTCAGTTGGTTAAGCGACTGCCTTCTGCTCAGGTCATGATCCTGGAGTCCCGGGATCGAGTCCCGCATCGGGCTCCCTGCTCAGCAGGGAGTCTGCTTCTCCTTCTGACCCTCTTCCCTCTCGTGCTCTCTGTCTCTCATTCTCTCTCTCTCAAATAAATAAATAAAATCTTAAAAAAAAAATTCTTTTATCAGGGTGCCTCGCTGGCTCAGTCTGAAGAGCATGCGACTCTTGATCCTGATCTCAGGATCGTGAGTTCAGAGCCCCATGTTGGGTAGAGGGATTACTTAAATAAATAAAACTTTTAAAAAATGAGGTGAAATTCACATAATATAAAATGAACCATTTTCAAATAAACGATTCAGGGGCGCCTGGGTGGTGCAGTTAGTTGAGCGTCCTACTCTTGGTTTTGACTCAGGTCATGATCTCAGGGTGGTGAGATCAAGCCCCACATCTGGCTCCACACTCAGCACAGAGCCTGCTTGAAATTCTCTCTCCCTCTGCCCCTCCTGTTCATGCTCTTTCTCTCTAAAATAAATTTTTTAAAAATTTATTAAAAATAAATAAATAAATGGGGCATCTGGGTGGTTCATTTGGTTAAGCATCTGCTTTCAGCTCAGGTCATGATCCCAGGGTTCTGGGATCGAGTCCCACATCGGGCTTCTGGCTCAGCAAGGAGCCTGCTTCTCCCTCTCCCTCTGCCTCTCTCCCGGCTTGTGTTCTGCTCTCTCTTGCTCTCGCTCTCTCTCAAATAAATAAATGAAATCTTAAAAAAAATAAATAAGAAATAAAAATAAATTAAGAAATAAAAATAAAGTGAACAATTCAGGTGTAATCAGTGCATTCACAATGTTGTGCAACCACCACCTTTGTCCAGTACCAAAACATTTTTATCATGGCACAAGGAAACCCATGACTGTTCCAGGAATTGTTCCCATTCCCATGGAAACATGCTCCCCATTCTCCTCTCCTTCCTGCCCCTGACAACCACCAATCTCCTTTCTATCTCTAAATTTACCTATTCTAGACATTCATATAAAAGGAGTTACACAATAGACAACCTTTTGTACCTGGCTTCTTTCACTTAGCATAGAGTTTTCAAGGTTCATCCACATTGTAGCATGTATCAGTACCTCATTCCTTTTCATGGCTGAGTAATATTCCATCGTAGGCACGTACCACTGCTTATGTATCCATTCACTCAATGACGAGCAAATTGCTTTTGTAACTTAAAGACATTTTTATTTCCTTTTTTTTAAAGATTTTATTTATTTATTTGAGAGAGAGAGAATGAGAGATAGAGAGCACGAGAGGGAAGAGGGTCAGAGGGAGAAGCAGACTCCCCGCTGAGCAGGGAGCCCGATGCGGGACTCGATCCCGGGACTCCAGGATCATGACCTGAGCCAAAGGCAGTCCCCCAACCAACTGAGCCACCCAGGCGCCCAGACATTTTTATTTCTTTTTTTTTTAATTTTTTTTATTGTTATGTTAATCACCATATATTACATCATTAGTTTTTGGTGCAGTGTTCCATGATTCATTGTTCATAACACCCAGTGCTCCATGCAGAACGTGCCCTCCTCAATACCCATCACCAGGCTAACCCATCCCCCTCCCCCCTCCCCTCTAGAACCCTCAGTTTGTTTTTCAGAGTCCATCATCTCTCGACATTTTTATTTCTTAAAAAAGATTTTATTTGGGGCGCCTGGGTGGCTCAGTTGTTAAGTGTCTACCTTCGGCTCAGGTCATGATCCCGGGGTCCTGGGATCGAGTCCCACATCGGGCTCCCTGCTCAGCGGGAAGACTGCTTCTCCCTCTCCTCCTCCCCCTGCTTGTGTTCCTGCTCTCGCTGTCTCTCTCTCTGTCAAATAAATAAATAAAATCTTAAAAAAAAAAAGAATATGTAAAGCCTACTTTTCAGTCCCTGTGTTTGTCTTTTAACTGCTATAGAGTAAATCCATCTATGTTTATACTTCTTTTTTATTTGTCCATTTTCCTACTGATAGGCTGTTAGGTTATTTCCAAACATGTTTTCTACCAAAGGTATCCTTTCAGAAAACAAGTTGCAGAAATTTCCATTCAAATTAGATTTAGCCATAAGAAATGTATTATTTTACATAACTATGTTAAAAATTCAACTGGTGAAATTTTAAAGATCTTATTGGCTTTGTTCAGTGATTCATGAATTAAACAGCTTCCCATCTAGCAGACAGAAGGGAGCTCGAAGAGCTGAACAAAATGAAAGACTTCTACAGGCAGAAGGGAGTGGGACAAGGAAATTATGCTAGCAAAAAGGAAGATTGGAGGGGCGCCTGGGTGGCTCAGGTGGTTAAGCGTCTGCCTTCGGTTCAGGTCATGGTCCTGGGGTCCTGGGATTGAGTCCCGCATCGGGCTCCCTGCTCAGTGGGGAGCCTGCTTCCCCTTCTGTCTGCCACTCCCCCGCTTGTGCTTTCTCTCTCTCTGACAAATAAATAAATAAAACCAAAAAAAAAAAAAAAGGAAGATTGGTTGTGGCAAGGTCACTTTCCTTTGGCAGATGGCAGAGGTCTATCAGGCAGATGACCTCATTAGTGCTGACCAAGTGATTCCTGATTGACTGATTGAAGATGCCATTTCTGGGAGAGGCCAACACTGAAATTAAGTTGTCTCAGTTTGTTGATGTGGGCTTAGCATAAATGACTCTATTCTAGGCCTGTTGTCTTATTTCTAACAATAAACCCTAAGATAGGACTGACTTCTTAGTCCATTGGGTCAGGAGCTTAATGACATCATCAAGGGCCTGTTCCTTTCCATTTATCTGCTGCCTTGGATGTTGGCTTCATCCTCAGGCAGGGCCCAAGACGGCTGCAGATCCCCAGGTGCCAAGTCCAGAGAAACAATAGACAGCATCTCATCCTGCGGCTCTCTTCTAAGAATGAGGAAGTTTTTCCCAGAAACCCTCCAGGAGGTATCTCCCCCATGCCATTGGCATGAATTGGGTCAGATACCCATTCTTGAAAAGGACGTCTCTTTGTATTGTGGTAAAACATACACGAGATAATATTCACCGCGTGAACCAATTATAAGTATATAGCTCAGTGGTATTAAGTACATTTCACACAGTTGTGCAACCATCACCACCATCCAGCTCCAGAACTCTTCCATTTTTCCAACCTGAAATGCTATACCCATGAAACCCTAGGTCCCCATTCTCCTCTCCCCCAGTCCCTGGTAACCACCATGCTATTTTCTGTTTCAGAGGGACTTCAACTACTCTAGGCACCTCATATAAATGGAATCCTACAGTGATCCTATACAAATATTGTATAACTTAGCATAATATCCTCAAGGTTCATCCATGTTACAGCATATGTCAGAATTTCCTTCCTTTTTTAGGGCTGAATAATTTTCCAGTGTGTGTGTGTGTGTGTGTGTGTGTGTGTGTGTGTGTGTGTGTGTGTTTTGTTTATCCATTCATCTGTCAGTGGACACTTGGCTTGCTTCCACCTTTTTGGAATAATGCTGTTGTGAATTTGAATGCTCCATACTGTTTTTCACAAGGCTAAACCATTTTTTAAAAAAAGACTTTATTTATTTACTTGAGAGAGAGAGAACACAAAGGAGAGTGAGAGGCAGACTCCCCGCTGAGCAGGGAGCCCAATGCAGGGCTCAATCCTGGGACCCTGGGATCATGACCTGAGCCAAGGGCAGATGCTTAACTGACTGAGCCACCCAAGGCCCCCAAGGCTAAACCATTTTTTTAAAGGAGATATTATCTTAATTTTTTTTAAAGAATTTATTTATTTGAGGGGTGCCTGGGTGGCTCAGATGGTTGGGTGTCTGCCTTCGGCTCAGGTCATGATCCCAGGGTCCTGGGATCGAGCCCTGCATCGGGCTCCCTGCTTCTTCCTCTCCCTCTGCCTGCTGCTCCCCCTGCTTGTACACTCTCTCTGTCAAAAATAAATAAAATCTTTAAAAAAAAAAAGAATTTATCTGAGAGAGAGAGAGAGCATGAGCAGGGGAAGGAGCAGAGGGAGAGGGAGAAAGAGACTCCCTGCTGAGTGCAGAGATCCACGTGGGGCTCAATCCCAGGACCCCAAGATCATGATCTGAACCACCCAGGTACCCCACGGCTAAACCATTTTACATTTTTACCAGCAGTGCACAAGTGTTCCGATTTCTCCACATCATTACCAGCATGGATTACTTTATGTTTTGTTTGTTTTAATAATAGCCATCCTAGGGGCTCCCGGGTGGCTTAGTCGGTTAAGCATCCAACTCTTGATTTCAGCTCAGGTCATGAGATCAAGCCCTGTGGGATTAAGATCCTTTCTCTTCCCACCTCCCTCTGTCTCTCTTAAAAAAAAAATAGCCATCCTAATGAGTGTGAAATTGTATCTCACTGTAGAAAGGGGATTCCTTAGACTAGTGGTTTGCACTGTTGGTTGCACGTTAAAATCACCTGGGGGAATCTTAAACTTAACCCATCTGCAGACTCTGATTTAATTGGTCTTGGGTAAGATGTGGGCATTGATACATTTTATTTTTATTTTTTTTAAAGATTTTATTTATTTATTTGTCAGGGGGAGAGGGAGTGAGAGAGAGCACACAAGCAGGGGGAGATGTAGGCAAAGAAAGAAGCAAGCTCCCCACTGAGCAAGGAGCCTGACACGGGACTTGATCCCAGGACCCTGGGATCGTGACTTGAGCAGAAGGCAGACACTTAACTGTCTGAGCCACCCAGGTGTCCCATGGGCATTGATACATTTTAAATATGAGGCCTCTATGTGAGGCCAAGCTGGAGAACTACTGTCTAAAGACAAATCATCTAGCAAAAAAAAAAAAAAGTATGTTGGGGAACCGATCACAGCATTCAATACTGCTCAGAATTGAAACTACAGCGTCCTTAGTTGGGTTTCTGTACTTGATATGTATGGCTAACTCTAAATTATGCATAGAAATCTAGAAGCAGGTAGCATGTTAGCCCAGGTAACCGTAATGGATAGAAAATAGGACTTGCTGCTTAATTTCCTCGCCCAGCAAATATTTTGGTAGAACTGGCAACAAACACTATGGTAAATTGACTGCTTCTGCACTTTGGCTAGACTTTCTCCTTTCATGTGGTTGGTTTTTGTTTTTAACAGCTTGTTGAGATTCCATTCACATGCCATACAATTCACCCATTTATAGAGTGTACCGCTCAGTGGTGTTTTAGTATATTCACTGTTGGGCAACTGCAGCCAAATATCACGGTGTGTGTTTGTTTTTGAAGTCTGGATGAATGGTAATGCAGTTTGGACCGAAATGACCCAGTACGCTGACATCAAGCAGAAAAGAAGCAGAAACAGGGGGTCTTTTTTTTTTTTAAAGATTTTATTTATTTATTTGACAGAAAGAGACACAGTGAGAGAGGCAACACAAGCAGGGGGAGTGGGAGAGGGAGAAGCAGGCTTCCGGCCAAGCAGGGAGCCCAATGAGGGGCTCGATCCCAGGATCCTGGGATCACGACTTGAGCTGAAGGCAGACGCTTAACGACTGAGCCACCCAGGGGCCCCAGAAACAGGGGGTCTTGATGAGTCAGAAAATCCATAAGCAAGGAAGACCGCAGTGTGCAAGGTAACAAAGGTAATGAAATACTGAATGGATAGTAGATGACAGGGATGTTAAATTTAGTAATTCCAGCACAAGCACAATGACTTTGAGCCCCAGAACTCTGTCTGAAGGAGTCAATCAACCAATTCTCGAGCGGAAATTGGCTTCCTCAAGGAGCTCCTGTGGGTTAACCGCCTGTTCAGTAGAACTGCTATGAAAACCAGTTGTTCTGGTTTTCTCAGGACTGGGAGACGCTTCCATGAGTCAATCTTCTATGTCCCTTTGTAGGCTTCATTTTCCAAGACCATCCACCCAGGGGAAATGCTTGCTTTCAGAGATCTTAGCCAATATAATCCCGGTGCCCTCTGTGACTAAAATCCAGGAGGTTTAATGATTGCTGACCCCTGCCGGCTTTCCCTGTAAATGGTTTGTCCCCCTGAAGCAGAAGGCAGATGCAAGGACATTCCCCCCACCAGGAGCTGCCTGTTTCCTCAGCCTGGCCCAGCTCTGCTCCCTGTGTTAGCAAAGCTTGGCTATTAAATGGTATCTAGGTAGCCGCGGTCCCCAGGTTCCACTAGCCTATTGATTTACATTTGAAACAGCTGTCTCATTGCTAATGATTATCTCATTACATCCCCTTTGTGAGTGCCAAAGACCCATAATGGAGAGCACAGAGAAAGTCTGATAATGATCCGTTAACTCAGATGAAAAGTTGATTCATTCTGCAAAAATCAGGGCTCATTATTCCCGAGGTATTAACATATTGCTTATTATGTTTTACCTCTAAGAGCCTGGCCAGCTTCATTCCAGGGTCCTGGCCTGTTTTCACAGATACCTTGTGGGGGAGGGGGTGTTTATAAGTGGGATCAGGAAAACAACTTCAGTAGCTTCAAGCTAACCCAGTAAATAATGTGTATGTTTTGCAACTATGTAATAATAGCAATTGTTATTTAACCATTTTCATGGCACAATTTGGTGGCATTAAATACATCCCTATTGTTCTGCAACCGTCACCACCGTCCATGTCCAGAACTTTTTCATTTTTTTCTAACAGAAACCTTGTAAACACTAGCTCCTCATTCTCTCTTTTCCCTAGTCCCTGGTAACCCCTATTTTATTTTCTGTCTCTATTAGTTTGCCTTCTCTAGGTATCACATATAAGTGGAATCATACATTTCTTTTGTGCCTGGCTAATTTCACTTAGCACGTTTTCAAGATTCACCTGTGTTGTAGCCAGTATCAAAATCTCAAGCTTTTTGTTTACACATGCATCTTTGGGCGGATACTTGGTGGTTTCCACCTTCTGGCTGTGGGGAACAATGCTGCTAGGAACGTAAGTGTACAATGTATCTATTTGGGTCCTTGCTTTCAAATCAAGTGGGAATTACTGGATCATATGGCTATTATCTTTATTATTTTTTAATTATTCATGACATTTAAAAAAAGATTTTATTTGAAAGAGAGGGAGAGAGAGCGCGCACGCGCGGGCAGAGGGGCAGAGGGAGAAGCAGAATCCCTGTTGAGCCGGGAACCCTGATGTCCTGGGGTTCCACCCCAGGACCCTGAGATCATGACCCAAGCCAAGCCGAAGGCAGCCGCTCAACCAGTTGAGCCACCCAGGCGCCCCTAGCTATTATCTTTAACAATAACCTCCAGGTCTGCATGTATTATGTCCATCGTCAAGGGAAGAGACAGAGTTCAGAGATACTGAATTACCTGAACCCAGGTCTGTCAGACTGCAAAGCTATGGCTCATTCTCTACGGATGTAGAGACATAATCCTAACATCACTGGTGTGTCTTGATTAAGGACTCAATCAGAAATTGCACAAGTCAATTTCTCTAAAGAATGCCTCTTAATGCTTTGCTTTAACAAATAAGCTATTTTCTGATCAGTTGGATTGAAAATGAATCTCTGGTTTAAAAATGTCACTGATTCCATCAGAATGGCTGAGCATTCTAAAAATGTCACTGATTCAAACTTCCAAAGAAGATTGGGAGCATTTTATAACAAAAGTAGGAACAATAATGCCAAAAAGCATAATACGAGAGAAAAGAGAAACCAAGATAAACAAAAGGGAGAAGGGGGAAAGGATATCAAGATTTGCCGAGTGAGGGGCGCCTGGGTGGCTCAGTCGTTAACCGTCTGCCTTCAGCTCAGGTCATGATCCTGGGGTCCTGGGATCGAGTCCCGCGTCGGGCTCCCTGCTCCGCGGGAAGCCTGCCTCTCCCTCTCCCACTCCCCCTGCTTGTGTTCCCTCTCTCGCTGTGTCTCTCTCTGTCAAATAAATAAATAAAAATCTTAAAAGAAAGAAAGAAAGAGAGAAAAGAACAGGCAGGCTGGGATCAAGCTCAGAAAGGCAACCAGCGCTTCTTGGCACACGGTTCTCTTCAATCTTTTGCTACTTCTCCGAAGACTGATGATATCCGGAGGAAGAAATCCCATTAGAGGAAGTGCAGGAGAACCAGGAGGCTGTTGATGAATCAGTGAGGCAAGAATAAGTAGGTGAAGTGAACTGAGGACAGGGACAGTTTTTAATGTCACTCCTGTCCTGAAAACTGTATTCGGCTTACGTGGCCTCATACGCTGGTAAATGTACTCAGTGTTCCCGAGTGTGCTTCGATGCTTGTCAGGACCCCAGGAAAGCTAGTATCAATAATGGAGGCCAGTCACATGTGGGGAGGTCAGGAGTCTGGGAGGGAAGGTGGACCCCAACATCGTAGGTTGTGTTGTATTCGTTGTGCTAAATTCAATTTCGGGGAAATGACTTCAGGATCAGTAAAAAGTTCGTTGGTCCACAGGAGACTCACAGTGAATTAAAATAAAATGAAGGAAGGAAGGAACGAACGAACAAACGAACTAGTGTATACTCTACTACCAAAGAGAGGTACACAATCCACCCATCTCTCTTTTCCCTGCGTGCTGAAGAACTTGGAGTTAAATATTGTCATCAGTCCATGTAGCCTTCCTCACCCTGTATTTAACTTCTTTAAAAGAATATCCAGGAAGGCTTCTCTTAGGAGGTGACCCCTTAGCTGGGTTCTGAAAGGGGTAGGAGTTCACCAGAGGAAATGATGCTCAACATTAACTCGCATAATATGCTTACTCAATTACTCGAGACTTCGGGGAAATGTATGGCCATAATTGTAGCAGAATAAGGTTTTACTTACTTAAAATGGTTATTGAGGGCACCGGGGTGGCTCAGTCGGTGAAGCGTCTGCCTTCAGCTCAGGTCCTGATCCCAGGGTCCTGGGATCTTGTCCCTTGTCGGGTTCCCTGCTCAGCGGGGAGTCAGCTTCTCCCTCTCCCTCTGCCACTCCCTGTTCCCCTCCTTGTGCTCTTTCTCCCTCTCTCACAAAAATAAATAAATATAATCTTTAAAATCGTTATTGAAGGGTAGCAGAATATGCCACCCCAAAATATGCCACTTTGGCATAAGGATTATTTTGAACCGAGAACAACTGAGAAGAAACAGATTTAAGAAAAATTCTGTGCCCTTGCCCTATTTGCCTACAAGTAGGACAAAAATTTGTAAACGTGTCTCCCCTCCCCCAATACCAGGAAGGACAGAAGTTGATCCCTGGAGACAACTCTAGACCTGGATCATTAAGAAAGGCATCTGCATAACAAACCCCGCTAACGATTAGCCCTCACCACCCTTCGTCTCCCCGTATATTTACCTTCCCATGATTTGCTGCCTCTGGAAGCTCAAAGTCCTTTTCCTTTGGTTTGTCACTTCTCCAAAAATTCATTGCTCTTTTGTTCAGAGGCTATGTAAGCCCAAGTTCTAACCACCCCTTCCTTGTGTGAGTGCTTCCACTAAACGCACAAGCTTTTTCTCTTGTCAGTCTGTCTCTTGTTAGTTCAATTCACAGGGAAGAATTTACAGCCAGAGAACGTAAGGTGGGCGGAGGAAAAAGATTTCTTTTCTCCAAAAGATTTCTTTTCTCCCCTACGCTATCGGAGCAGCAGGCACTTCGGACCCATCACGTGGTGTAGGGTGATGGTGGGTGAAGCAGGAAATTGGAAGAAATGCGGGGTTAGTTCTGAGTTACCTAGAACCACTTTGATCCGCCTAGGTATGTAATTCCTTGCTCCTGGAACTCTTTTTTTTTTTTTTTTAAGATTTTATTTATTTATTTGAGAGAGAATGAGATAGAGAGCACGAGAGGGAAGAGGGTCAGAGGGAGAAGCAGACTCCCTGCCGAGCAGGAAGCCCGACGCGGGACTCGATCCCAGGACTGCAGGACCATGACCTGAGCCAAAGGCAGTCGCTTAACCAACTTAGCCACCCAGGCGCCCGCTTCTGGAACTCTTGAACAGAGTTCCCCTCTCTGGTACTCAAGGATGTGTTCTCAACATACCCGATGGCGGTGGTTCTCCGAGTTTAAGGCTATCAGATGTACCTGCGGGCTTGCTAGGAATGCAAGACTCAGGCTCCCAACGATGCTGGTGTCAGGTAGCTCATTCTTAAGAACAGAAAGAATGTCAGGGAGGGAGTGGGCGAGGAGAAGGGTTGGGCGTGGGATAAAATGAGAAGAAGAGGCAAAATCCAATCCTGCAGAGCCTCAACAGTAATGATGGCTGTCTAGCAGAGCTCCCCCCACGGCCTTGGCTCCCTCCATCTGTTCTCTGTACAGAAGTTGTTGGCATCCTCAGTTATTCTTCTACTCAAAATGCTGTGTAAGATGATTTCCCGTTGCTCCCAGAGGTGAAGGTCAAAGTCTTTATCATAGCCTGCAAGGCCATGCATCACTTGGCTCCCTGCTACCTGCTCTGATCACTCTGCTCAGCCCCGATGCGGGGCTCGATCCCAGCACCCTGGGATCATGACCTGAGCCAAAGGCAGATGCTTAACGACTGAGCCACCCAGGCGCCCCTATACAACTCGTTTTACAGATTTAATTTCTTCATCAGCTATTCTGTGAAGGTGGAGATTTAATATCATGTCCGGTTGCATGATGTAGTAGAGAGTTTCCCTGAAAAAGCAGGTTAAAACAAGGAGTCGTATTTTGTTTGAGTGTTTGTTTAGGAATTTTTTTAAAGATTTATTTATTTATTTGAGAGAGAGAGAGAGAGCACGAGAGGGAAGAGGCAGAGGAAGAGGGAGAGAATCTCAAGCAGACACGGCGCTGAGCACAGAGCCCGACTCAGGCCTCAATCTCATGACCCTGAGATCATGACGAGAGCCGAAACCAATTGCTGGACACCTAATCGACTGTGCCACCAAGGCGCCCCTAGGAATTGTTTTTTATTTATATATATAATATATAATAATATAAAATATGTATATTTTAAGGAATCTCTATGCCCCATGTGGGGCTCAAACTCATGACCCTGAGATCAAGAGTTACATTCTCTACCGACTGAGCCAGCAGGTGTCCTGGAATTGTGTTTTTATAAAAACAACAACAGCAACACCACCACACCTGCATGCTTAAAATTTACAAATGTGCTTTCATTTGTCAATCTCTTGAGGTAGGACCAAACCCTTTCTTCTAGGACAGGTCCAGGTGTTGGGGTTCTTTTTTTTTTTTTTAAGATTTTATTTATTTATTTGACAGAGACACAGCGAGAGAGGGAACACAAGCAGGGGAAGTGGGAGAGGGAGAAGTAGGCTTCCTGCTGAGCAGGGAGCCTGACGAGGGGCTCTATCCCAGGACCCCGGGATCATGACCTGAGCCGAAGGCAGACGCTTAACGACTGAGCTACCCAGGCGCCCCCAGTTGTTGGGGTTCTTGACCTAGTCTGAGAGTGATAATACCTACCGCTGACTGTCTTATGTGCAAGGACATCAATTGGAAGGCTCTGTGGCGGTGGTTGAGTGGAGACCCAGGTTTGGGAATGGAAATGCCAGAGGGCCAAGACCCGGGAAATGCCAAGCACAGCCACAAGCCACTGGCATGGTCTGGTCAGCACGCCCACATCCCTCTGACCTCTGCTCAACTCACAGTCCAGGGACAGAGCTGAGCATTGGCCAAGCTCTGCTCACATTCTCCCCGCCCCCCCCCCCCCCGCCTGCCCGAGTGGACTGTGGAAGGCGCTCATGTGGGACTGCTTCCCAGCAAGAGAAAGGTTCCCCACAAAGGTATTTATTTCCTCAGCCTGAAATGGATGTGTTACTAGAAAGAGGGAATGAATGTGGAATAAGTGAAAACAAAAAATACCAGGACAAACAGTGCTGGACAGACAGCCACGACATGGGCACAGCAGGACAGATGCCCGCACATTTGCCCACTCAGCCAAACTGGCAGAATGTCGTCCTTCCTGTTCAGCTCTTCGTGTAACAAATGTTCAATTCAGATCTACCAGACTCAAGATTTATTTTTTTTAATATTTTATTTATTTGACAGTGAGAGAGGGAACACAAGCCGGGGGAGTGGGAGAGGGAGAAGTAGGCTTCCCGCGGAGCAGGGAGCCCGATGCGGGGCTTGATCCCAGGACCCTGGGGTCATGACCTGAGCCGAAGGCAGACTTAACGACTGAGCCACCCAGGCGCCAGACTCAAGATTTAAATAGTGGCCGTGTACCTTTGGTCATACGCCGGATTCACTCTTGCTAAATCCAGACCTTGCAAATAATAATCAGCCATAGAGATGGACTTTTGATTCCCTCTGCACAGGGCAGGGTATGGTGAACAAGATAAGCCACAGGATATCCTGATGATCCACGAAGAGGAGTGCTGAGGGTCTATAGGTTTAAGAAGAGCCAGGGGAGGGCGCCTGGGTGGCTCAGTCGTTAAGCGTCTGCCTTCGGCTCAGGTCATGATCCCAGGGTCCTGGGATCGAGCCCCGCTTCGGGCTCCCTGCTCAGCGGGAAGCCTGCTTCTCCCTCTCCCACTCCCCCTGCTTGTGTTCCTGCTCTCGCTGTGTCTCTCTCTGTCAAATAAATAAAATCTTAAAAAAAAAAAAAAAAAAAAGAAGAGCCAGGGGAGAAAGAGGAGATAATAGAAAGAGCCCAACTTGGAGTCAGATAGACCTGAGTCTGAATCTTCTCGCAGTATTGAGCTGTGTGACTTTTGACAAGTTCCTTAACCTCTCTGAGCCCTTTTCCTGAAAGCATATTGCTTGTGCTCAGAGATGGTAATTATAATATGTTAATGGACATGATCGTGATAGTAACTCCTCTACATAATTACTCAAGACAACAGAAAGTGCATTGTTGCAAGACTGATTTGGGTCACGCATGAGAAAGAACTTTCTGCTCATTAGCATGGAAACGTGTGGGACTTAAGCCCTGGGGTCCAAGTGAGAGAGAGGGCAGGGCCTGGGCTGCTAGGGGAAGCACGGGGGACCATCAGAGGTAAGGTGCTGAGGGTGGGACCATGGGGGTGGCCTGAAGGGAACCCTTGGAGTCACAGGCAGACCCTGATTTTATGTAGGTGATGGGCCAGGATCTATGTGGGCCCTCGGGACCGACTCACCCCCATGCTACTTCTCCAGCTTCCCTTCCTGCCTCTCTCTCCATTGCTCTCTCTGCACTTGAGCAGCTCAGACCTCCTTTCTGATTCGCCAGTTCTTCACGCTGGTTTCTTCCTCATGCCCTGTATCCTTGGGGCTCCCTCTGCCTGGCATGCTGTGATGCCCGAACCTCACACGGCTGGCTACTTCTCATCACTCAGGTTTCAGCTGACATGTTACCTACCTCCTCCTCAGAGCGATTCCCAATTGAATACTATCCCCCTGCTCACCCCACCACGTTCTCTACCCTGTCACCCTCATTTTTAGTCAGTCCCATCATCTGCCCATAGATTCGGTATTTGCGAATCTGCCTACTTGCTGGAATTTATCTGTAACCCCCAAATCAACGCTCAGAGCACTTTCAGTCGTTGGTGGACGCGCAGAGTGGCAAAAGATTTCAGTCACCTGATGTGCCCATTCCCTGATGGATTGGAGCAAGGCCATGATCTGCCTTTTTGTTTCTGCTGTCATATTGTAAGCAAGTGCCCTTTTCCGGAGAATAAAGGGCACAGACTATCCGAAATTGATTCATGTCTATGGGTCCTCTTGCTTATTATTATTATTTAAAGATTTCCTTTATTTATTTGACAGAGAGAAAGAGGGAGAGAGCAAGCACATAAGCAGGGGGAACAGGAGAGGGAGAAGCAGACTTCCCGCTGAGCAGGGAGCCCGATGTGGGGCTCCATCCCAGCACCCTGGGACCATGACCTGAGCCGAAGGCAGATGCTTAACCAACTGAGCCACCCAAGTGCCCCTATTATTATTATTATTATTATTATTATTATTATTGCTCATCTCTGGGCTTGGGGAGTGTAAGTCCTCTGAGAGTAGCAGCCTCACCTTCCACATCCCCTGCTGCCCTCCCCCCCTTTGCCTAGCAGGCACTTAATAAAAGTATGTGTCACATCAGTGAGTGAAACAAAAGAAAAGATCGGCTGTCCTCATTCAGGAGGGAGGGTTAGGAGACAGGCGGGTCCACTGATGGGCGGGTCCACTGACTGGTGTGAGCAGATGGAAGCATGAGCGATGATGTGTAGATGGGAAGGAGCATGTGTGGGCAGGGAGGGACTAATGCAGAAACATCATTGTCTCTGCGGTTCTGCATACATGGACCGGGATGGACCCCTACATGGGTGGGCTTCTGAGTGTTTGCCAAAGCACACAGGCTGTAGCCCAGGGGAAGGCAGGACCATTGTCATATCAATAGCATCAATGGAGTGAGCTGCTTTTATGAGTCAGATGGTGTGCTGGTGTTTCATTCACATTTCTCTTTAGACCACACAAGTTCTCTGTGGGGATGGGATTATCCCCTGGAACAGGTGTAATCACTGGTCCAGGATCACTGAGCCACCAAGTGGCAGAGCTGAAATTCAAACCCAGGCCAGTCAGACGCCACACTGGGACCCCTTAACCACCACTAATCTGTTTCTCAAACTTCAGCCTTTACTTGTTTGCCGTCAGCACGTCTGTACTACTATTTACTTTATGTTTTTTCTTTAAACCCGCACCCTTTCTTCATCAAATTTATTTTATTTTATTTATTTTTTTAAAGATTTTATTTATTTATTTGACAGAGAGAGACAGTGAGAGCAGGAACACAAGCAGGGGGAGTGGGAGAGGGAGAAGCAGGCTTCCTGCTGAGCAGGGAGCCCGATGCGGGGCTCGATCCCAGGACCCTGGGACCATGACCCGAGCCGAAGGCAGACGCTTAACGACTGAGCCACCCAGGAGCTCTATTTTATTTTATTTTTAAAGATTTTATTTATCAATAAATATTTTATTTGTTGTTTATTTATTTTATTTATTATTAATAAATACATAGAGAGAGAAAGAGAGCACAAATGAGGGGAGGGGCAGAGGGGGAGAGACAAGCAGACTCCTCACTGAGCAGGGAACCTGACGTGGCGCTCGATCCTAGGACCCTGAGATCATGACCTGAGCTAAAGGCAGATGCTTAACTGACTGAGCCACCCAGGCACTCCATCAAATTTATTTATTTATTTATTTATTTTAAAGATTTTATTTATTTGTTTGACAGAGAGAGAGACAGCGAGAGAGGGAACACAAGCAGGAGGAGTGGGTGAGGGAGAAGCAGGCTTCCCGCCGAGCAGGGAGCCCTATGCGGGGCTCTATCCCAGGACCCTGGGATCATGACCTGAGCTGAAGGCAGACGCTTAACGCCTGAGCCACCCAGGCGCCCCATCCATCAAATTTATTTTGAAAGGAAACTTTGTTACTACAATCAACGGAAAACAAGTGTCCCTTCTTAGGGAGAGAAGATCATTTTGACAGTATATATAAAGGAAACAAAATACTGTTACATTTTGGCCAGACACTGTTACCTGCTTGAGGCTCATTTTCTCTTTGTTCACGGGGCAGGTTAGCAAGCCTTGGAAGTGTGTTAACGGAAGAGAATTCCCCTGAGGCTGTCTTCTAGAACTAATCAAGGGATATCTGAAAAGAGAATAATTGTCTCACTGTGTGACTCGCTGTTATTCAATGCCACGCCTCTCCACCCCCCAGGATCTCCCTGTAGTCCTAAAATCAATTCATGTGCCACCCAGGCTTTGGGAAAGGGGAAGTGGCTTCACACCTTTGTGGCCTTATGCCCTAGTGCACATCCTCTCTGAACAGTGTAAGGAGGCAAGTTCATGTCATGGAAAGTTGCAGAGGGAATTTAAGGAGCTAGAAATGCAACTCCTTGAGCTGACATTCGATCCAGTCCCAGGGAATAGGCCAAGGGGTCAGTCGCACCAGACGGTGAGTGTGCTGCTGTATTGGCTTTCTAGGGATGCATCAAAGTCACAATGTAGGGCTTTGAGAATGGTGGTAAGGATCATTGGAGGGAATAATAATTCATAATAAGGGCAGAGTAGGGGCACTGGTAATTGAGGACTGACACACAGTCCTTAGTAGGTGGAGAGCCAAGGTAGAAGATTGTTTTCTTGTTTTGTTTTTGTCTTGAGAGAGAGAGAGCAAGAGCATGCAGGAGCGGGGGGAAGGGGCAGAGGGAGAGGGAGAAGCCCAAGCAGGCTCCATGCTCAGCACAGAGCCCGATGCGGGACTTGATTCCAGGACCCTGAGATCATGACCTGAGCCGAAGGCAGACACTTAGCTGACTGAGCCACCCAGGCGTCCCTATATTTTTATTTTTAGAAAGAGAGAGTGTGAGAACAGGGAGGGGCAGAGGGAGAGGGGGAGAGAATCTTAAGCAGTCTCCACGCCCAGCATGGAGCCTGACGCAGGGCTCAATCTCAAGACCCTGAGATTATGACCTGAGCTGAAATCAAGAGTTGGACACTTAGCCGACTGAGCCACCCAAGCGCTCCACCCTTAGACATTTTAGAATGAATGTGCCCTCAGTTAAAAGATGGGATAAGAAAAAAAAGGGGGGGGCACGCCTGGGTGGCTCAGTCAGTTAAACATCTGCTTTTGGCTCAAGTCATGATCCCGGGGTCCTGCATCGGGCTCCTTGCTCAGCGGGGATCTGCTTCTCCCTCTCCCTCTGCCTGCTGCTCCACGAGCTTGCGCGTGTGCACTCTCTCTTTCACAAATAAATAATAAATAAATAATAAATGTTAACAACAACAAAAAATAAACAAGGTAGTTCACACAGGTCTATACAAGGAAAAGTCCTGGGGGTGAATCCGGAAGAAAAATATCTCTGTAGACAACTTCTCCGAGGTAGGGGAGGAAAGCAGTGCCGGGGCGGGGGGCAGCGGCAGATGAATCCCTGTTGAAAAATTCCTCCTACCTGATGTCCACGCAGCTCACCTTTCCTAGTCCTCTCCCTTGGTGGACATTACGGATTTCCTTCTCAGGCGGACAGAGTGCATTACTGAAGGTGAAACCCCTTGAAAATAACTCACTGCTTAAAGTGGTTATTGTTGACACTGTTAATAAATTGCTTCCTACATGAATAATATATGCAAATATTGAAGCGCAGCTCACAATTACAATGTAATCACCTTATAAATACTTTGCTGAATCAAGTCATTCTTGTGGCAATATCCTCAATTGGCATGATTTTTATTCAGCTCTATGGTTAGTCTGAAAATTTCATCTATGTGATGAATACAACCACCTTCATTTGGTCCTCTGTCATATTCTGGTTTTGCTAGATTGTTTTTCTGAGCCTATGAGTTTCATAGTGCTTATAGTAACTGTAAGGAGTATAATATGAAAGATCCTACTTTTTACAAAAAGTATATCAATATATAGTAGAAAAGAAAAAAAACCTATACTATCAATTATACTTCAATTAAAAAGAACAAGAAGAGCGCCTGAGTGGCTCAGTTGGCTAAGCATCCGACTCTTGGTTTTGGCTCAGGTCATGATCTCAGGGTCCTAAGATCAAGTGCCAGGTTGGGCTCCACGCTGGACATGGAGCCTACTTGAGATTCTCTTCTCCCTCTCCCTCTGCCCCTCCTCCACTCTCTCTCTTTCTCTCTCTCTCAAATAAATAAATTAATTTAAAAAAAAGAAGAAGGGGCGCCTGAGTGGCTCAGTTGGTTAAAAGACTGCCTTCGGCTCAGGTCATGTTCCTGGAGTCCCGGGATCGAGTCCCACATCGGGCTCCCTGCTCAGCAGGGGGTCTGCTTCTCCCTCTGCCTCTCTTCCCTTTCGTGCTCTCTCTCTCTCAAATAAATAAAATCTTTAAAAAAAAATAAAAAAAAGAAGAAAAAGAAAAAGTTAGCTTAGACTGAGGAAGTGAAAATCTGCCTGACCACTCAGCAGGCTGGAAAAACAGAAATAGAGAAAGCCCTTGGAAAGTTTTGTAACAGCCCCCTTTCTTTGAGTACTGCCTTTTTACTCATTGAGAAAATTTGTTCTATAAAATCATTGATAACCAGAAATTTACTATACCAGTACGAACATTCCAATGTTAATACCTAAGTCACTTTGACACAGAGAAGCTGCCTTGATTTCCAGCCCATGACAAAGTATCAGGTACTTGATTTTATGCATGCATCTATCCATCCATGCATCCATCCATCCATGTCAAACAGACTGAGATAACATTGACTAACATTTATTGAGCACTTATTATCTGCCAGTGACCATTCCAATCATTGTGCAATTATCTACTAGCTTAAGGTTTATAAGGACTCCCGAGATAAGTCATAGTACTCATTCTTATAGATGAGGAAACTGGCCGTAGAAATAGTAAACAAGGGGCGCCTGGGTGCCTCAGTTGGTTAAGCGACTGCCTTCGGCTCAGGTCATGATCCTGGAGTCCCGGGATCGAGTCCCACGTCGGGCTCCCTGCTCAGCAGGGAGTCTGCTTCTCCCTCTCGTGCTCTCTATTTCTCATTCTCTCTCAAATAAATAAATAAAATCTTAAAAAAAAAGAAATAGTAAACAATTTGCACAATATCACAACCCTGAAGTGACCGAGGAAGGATTTAGCATAGACCCCAGACCCATATTCTTTTTTCTTTTTTAACTTCCAGACTTACTAGAAAGTTGTAAGAGTGTTACAAGAAATTCCTGGAAAATCTTTACCCGGATTCCTTATGTTAACATTTTACTATATCTGCTTTATCATTCTCTATTTATTGCTATAAGTTTTTTTCTGAACTCTTTTTTTTTCATTTTTTTATTTTTTCAAAGATTTTTATTTATTTATTTGTCAGAGAGAGAGAGAGAGAGAGCACAAGCAGGGGGAGCAATAGAGGGAGAGGGAGAAACAGGCTCCCTACCGAGCAAGGAGCCCGATGTGGGGCTCGATCCCAGGACCCCGGGATCATGACCTGAGCCGAAGGCAGACGCTTAATGACTGAGCCACCCAGGCATCCCTTTTTATTTTATTTTTTAAAAGATTTTATTTATTTGAGAGAGAGAGAATGAGAGACAGAGAGCATGAGAGGGAAGAGGGTCAGAGGGAGAAGCAGACACCCCACCGAGCAGAGAGCTAGACGTGAGACTAGATCCCAGGACTCCAGGATCATGACCTGAGCCGAAGGCAGTCACTTAACCAACTGAGCCACCCAGGCACCCCTGAACTCTTTTACAGTACACCACTTTACCAGTAAGTACTTCAACGTGTGTGTTTCCTGAGAGCAAGGGCATAGCGAGATCAGGAAATTACCATTCATACAACATTACTATCTAATATACAGATGTCATTCAATTTCACTGATTATCCCGCAATGTCCTATAGAGCAAAATAAATAAATAAATAAATAATAAATTCTGGGTCATGTTGCGTTTGGTCGTCATGTCTCTTTAGACTCTTGATTTAGGGAAGATAGATAGTTCCTCTCTGTGTTTCATGTCATTGACCTTTTTGAAGAATACAGTCTAGACTGTGACACAAAAGCACAAAGGACACTGACATTAATACAGTGAAGATCGTTCCATCATCACAAGGATCCCTCATCTTATCTTTCATGTTAAATAATTTCTTCTTCTTTGTCTCTGTCTTTGTCTTTGAACATCCAATTTCTCTAGCACCAATGTTTCCTCCACTGAGCTGCTTTTGCAGCTTTATAAAAAAATCAGTCAGCCATACTTGTGTGGGTCCATTTCTGTGTCCTCTGTTCTGTTCCATCAATTTTATACCTCTATCCCTTCCCCAATACCACACAGTCCTGATAACTGTAGTTATAAAATAAGTCCAGATGTTGGGTAGACTGATTCCTCCCACTTTAGTCTTCTTTGAAAAACCTGTTATGGAGTTTAGAATTATCTTATCCAGAACTATAAAAAAATCTTACTTGGATTTTGACATGAATTGCATTATGTGTTTATCAATTTGGGAGACCTGACATATTTATTATGCTGAGTCTTCTAATCCATGAACATGGTCTGTGTCACCATTATATTTAGATTTTCCTTATCAGTGTTTATTAATTTTCAGTATAGAAGTCCTGTACATGCTTTGTTAGATTTGCACTAAATGTCCCATTTTTTTCTAAGGTATTGTAAATGGTATTGTGTTTAACGTTTTGGTGCCCAGGGGTGCCTGAATGGCTCAGTTGCTGAAGTGTCTGCCTTCAGCTCAGGTCATGATTCTGGGGTCCTGGGATCGAGCCCCGCATCGGGCTCCCTGCTCAGCAGGAAGCCTGCTTCTTCTTCTGCCCCTCCACTCCTGCTTTCTCTCTCTCTCTCTCGTGCTCTCACTCTCAAATAAATAAATAAAATCTTTTTAAAAAAGATTTTATTTATTTATTCATGAGAGATAGAGGGAGAGAGAGAGGGAAAGAGACAGAGAGAGAGAGAAGCAGAGGGAGAAACAGGCTCCCAAGAAGCAGGGAGCCCGATGTGGGACTTGACCCCAGGATCCTGGGATCAGGACCTGAGCCGAAGGCAGACGCTTAACCATCTGAGCCACCCAGGCGCCCTAAATAAATAAAATCTTAAAAACATATATTTTTTGGTGCCCACAAGTTCACTGATTGTCTGTAGAAAAGGCATTTGGAAAAAAAAAAGTCTTGGTTGCTGGCCCATGCCCAGAGATTCTGATTCTCTTGTTCTAGGTGGAAGCTGGCATCGATGTGATGTGATTTTATTTTATTTTATTTTTAAAGATTTTATTTATTTATTTGACAGAGAGAGACACAGCGAGAGAGGGAACACAAGCAGGGGGAGTGGAGAGGGAGAAGCGGGCTCTCCACTGAGCAGAGAGCCCATCTTGGGACTCAATCCCAGGACCCTGGGATCACGACCTGAGCTGAAGGCAGACGCTTAAACAACTGAGCCACCCAGGCGCCCCTGACGTGATTTTAAAGCAGATGATTCTGAAGTGGAGCCAGGGTTGAGAACCACTGTTTGAATGAGCTTGGTTTCATGGTCGTTGTTTTCAACACCCCGAATCCTCTTGCCTTGGTAACTCTGGCCTCAGCTCAAATATAATTTCCTCAGAGAGAACTTCCCTGAAGACACTATCTGAAGAGGGCTTGTCTCTCCCCTAAGATACTGTCTACCTAATACTCTCTTATTTTTTACAGCATTTTCACTGTCTGAAATGATCACTGCTTTATTTCCTGGGAATCCACCCCCACTCATGCCCAACGGCAGGCATGGTTTCTAGCCTACTCACACAGTATCCCCAGGGTCTGAATTGTGCCTAGCACACAGTAGACACTCCATAAATACTGGATGAACACATAATTAGGTTTCTTTATTCTCAGGGAGTTGGTAATTCCCTAATCACTTTGCTTGAACTTGGTATTCCTTAAGTCTATATTGGTAACGCATTTACAAATGACCTTTTGAGATTTTTATTTTATACCTGACTAATTTCATGTCATATCTACATTTTAAAATGTGGCAAGTTGCACAAATATGTGTTCAGTATAGAAAAAATAGAAGCAACAGTCTCAAGTTAAAAAAAAAAACTGTGGTAAAATATGTAAAATAAGCATAAGGGGCACCTGGCTGGCTCAGTGGGTGGAGCATGTGACTCTTGATCTCAGGGTTGTGAGTTCAAGCTCCAGGTTGGGTTTTGAGATAACTTAAAAATAAAATCTTTAAAAATATGTGTGTGTATATATGTATACACGCACACAAAATTGACCATTTTAACCATTTTTAAGTGTACAGTTCTTTGGCTTTAAGTACATTAACGTTGTTGTGCAACAATCACCACCTCCATCTCCAGAACTTTTCCATTATCTCAAACTGAAACTCTGTCCCCATTAAACAGTATTTCCCTGTTTTCTCCTCCCTCTAGCCCCTGGCAACCACTACTCTACTTTCTTTGTCTCTGACTCTGACGACTCTAAGTAGTTCATATAAGTGGAATCATACAGTGCTTGTCTTTTTGTGTCCGGCTTATTTCACTGAGCATCATGTCCTCAAGTTCACCCATGTTGTAGTGTGTCAGAACGTCTTTCCTTTTTAAGGCTAAAAATTTTCCATTGTATGGAGAGACCACATTTTGCTTATCCACCCATCATTGGGTTGTTTCCATATTTCGGCTATCGTGAGTGAATATGGGGCTATTGCTATGAATATTAGTGAACAAATATCTGTTAGAGTCCCTTCTTTCAATTTTTTTTCTATATATAACCAAAAGTGGAATTGCTGATTCATGTAGCAATTCTTTTTTTTTCCTTTAAGATTTTTATTCACTTGACAGAGAGAGACAGCGAGAGAGGGAACACAAGCAGGGGGAGTGGGAGAGGGAGAAGCAGGCTTCCGGCCGAGCAGGAGCCCGACGCGGGACTCGATCCCAGGACCCCGGGATCATGACCTGAGCCAAAGGCAGACGCTCAACAACTGAGCCACCCAGGCGCCCTTCATGTAGCAATTCTAAGTTTAATTTTTTGAGGAACCACCATACTGTTTTCCACAGTGGTGGCATCCTTTCACATTCCCACCAACAGTGCACGAGGGTTCCAATATCTCCACATCCTCATTAACACTTGCTGTTTTCTGTTTTTGTTGTTGTCGTTGTTATAATTGCCATCCTAGTGGGTGTGAAGTGGTATCTCATTGTGGTTTTGATTTGTAGTTCTCGAATGATTGCTGATGTTGTGCATCTTTTCATGTGCTTGTTGTTCATTTGTATATCTTCTTAGGGAAAAGGTCTATTTAAGTTCTGATTCTAAGTGCCTGCCTTCCCCACCTTCTTTATGTGTCAGGATATCAAGTTCCATACCGTCTTTATATATATATAGTCTCCATTGTATAGATGTTCTACACTGATTTTTTTTTAAATATTTTATTTATTTATTTGACAGAGAGAGAGACAGCGAGAGAGGGAACACAAGCAGGGGGAGTGGGAGAGGGAGAAGCAGGCTTCCCGCCGAGCAGGGAGCCCGATGCGGGGCTCGATCCCAGGACCCTGGGATCATGACCTGAGCCGAAAGCAGACGCTTAATGACTGAGCCACCCAGATGCCCCCTACACTGATTTTTTAAAAAGATTTTATTCATTTATTTTAGAGAGAGAGAGCCAGCAGGAGAAGGAGCAGAAGGAGAGGGAGAGGGAGAGAGAGAGAATCTCCCCCAGACTCCACACTGAGCGCAAAGCCCCATGCTGGGCTGGATCCCAGGACCCTGAGATCACGACCTGAGTGGAAACCAAGGGTTGGGTGCTTAACCAGCTATGCCCCCCAAGTGCCTCTTCATTATTTTAGACAACACAATGATAACATTCTTGTAGCCAAGTCTTCGAAGGCTTTCTTAATTTCATAAAAATAAGTTTCTGGGAATGAACTTCTAGATCAAAAAATATATATGTATTTAATAGAACATAAATATGTAAATATATAAATATATATTTATATTTAATATATATATTTTTTAAGGATATAGAACCTCTCAATCCACATTGTCCAAAGCCCCTTGGATCAGGAATAATATCTATACTGCCACCCACGTTGTAAGAGAGAGATACATATTGCATTTGTTTGGTGTTCAGAAACACATTTTAAGACTTTATCTTTATAAATTATAATTACGTCTTGTTTCTTTGGGGGTTTAAATTGCCTTTGTCAGATTAGCCCAGCTGGTGGGTGCTAATCCTCACGGCTGTTACTGAACACTACAATGTTACTAAACTAATGAGAGCAGCAAGCTTTAGACTTAGAGCAGGTTTGCTTTTCATTTCCAGCCAGGCGATTAGAGTCTGTTTATAATTGCTTGGTGGAGACAGTGGCTGATTTCCGGTTAGCAAACCAGACAAATAGTATTCACTTGAAATTTTTGTTTGTGTACAAATTTAGTGTTTCCATAATTTACTTTCTAATTTAATATAAAGTCAGAGGATGATAATTTGCCTGATATTTTCTGATACTTCCTGGATAAATATTTGCACCCTTGTTATTTAATGATTGTCTCTGAAAATGCATTTGGTTTTTGTCCCTACTTGTCCATAGGCTTTCAGCCTTGAAGTGTTAGATATAGCAGGGACACAAAAGACTGATCTGGGAAATAATGTTCAATCAAAATGAAATTTTCACAGTGTATGGCTTTCACTTTTCTTTTCTTTTTTTTATTTTATAAAAGATTTTATTTATTTATTTGACAGAGAGAGACACAGCGAGAGAGGAAACACAAGCAAGGAGAGTGGGAGAGGGAGACACAGGCTTCCCGCAGAGCAGGGAGCCCGATGTGGGGCTCAATCCCAGGACCCCGGGATCACGACCTGAACCAAAGGCAGATGCTTAACAACTGAGCCACCCAGGCAACGCTCTTTTCTTTTTTTTATTTAAGGGAGGGCGGGGCAGAGGGAAAAGGAGAGAGAGAATCTTTTTTTTTTATGAAATTTTTTTTTAAAGGCCAGCTAGAGAACCACTTATTTATTTATTTTTATTTGACAGAGAGAGACACAGAGAGAGGGAACACAAGCAGGGGGAGTGGGAGAGGGAGAAGCAGGCTTCCGGCGGAGCAGGGAGCCTGATGCGGGGCTCGATCCCAGGACCCTGGGATCATGACCTGAGCCGAAGGCAGATGCTTAACGACCGAGCCACCCAGGTGCCGCAAGGAGAGAGAGAATCTTAAGCAGGCTCCACGCCCAGCGCAGAGCCTGATGTGAGGCTCGATCTCAAGACCCTGAGATCATGATCTGAGCCAAAATCAAGAGTTGGACTCTTAACCGACTGAGCCACCCAGGCACCCCTGGCTCTCACTTTTCTTATGTCTACATGACATTTATGTTATTCTATCACATCACCTGTCATGAATGGATGGTCCCTGTCTAGGAAAATAGCATAAAGAATAGTGATCTAAAGCCCGAGACTCAGAGACATTTGGCTCCACCATGTACCAGCTGTGTGACCTGGGACAAGTAATTGAATCTCTCTGTGCATCAGGCTCATCTTTAAAGAGGCATAAAAATAATAATAGCCGCCCTCTAAATGGGAAAATGAATGTAAAAAAGCTTAGCATGTACCAAGAATATAAGACTATCCCCTCTTCCTATGGAAATTTGCAGTGGAACATTTGAGAATGAAGCAGTGTAACAAACTGTTCATAGTGATAACATTCATTTCAGTCTGTTAATGCTATTTTGGTTTCTAGCTTCCCTAGGTGAAGGACCATTGAACTTGCTTTCAACGTAATCAGGGCTCTCAGTTCTTGCAAGGGACGTACCTTGTATCGCTCATAGTCTTTCTGTGGGTTAAAGTAGAAGAATAGCTGAGCAATTGGCCCCGAGTTTACACTCTGGTGCATTCATGGAGTAGGTGCTCAGTAAACACTTGTTGACTGTTGTCCAGGGACTTAGCCATCGGGGGTTTTGTGGTTTCACGCATCACTATCTCATGTATTCCCTTCTTCCTGTCTGTTTTGGGTAGCTTCCCCCTTCTTTAGATGTCCCCCAGGATGTTTCTGAAGAGGTGGCCCAAGTGGTCATATTTGCCCTAGTTTATTCCATCCCCTTGCCAAAGATGATTAGACTAACCCGATTACATCTGCAAAGACCCTATTTCCAAATAAAGTCATGTTGCAGGTACCAGGGGTGGGCTGGGGTGTTAGAGCTTCAACATATCTTATTCTAGGGGACACAATTCAACCCCTAATAAGGGGTTGTATGTGCTGCTCTTTGGGGGACAATTGACTGAGACCAGGGAAGGAGGGCTCCAGTCCCAAGCTGATCCTGAAGAAGAGCATTTTGAGTATAAGACGGGGCTGGTGTCTTCAGTGGGAAGGAGCTGGATGTGTCTGAGAAACAGCCAAGAGGACAGTGTAGCTCGAACCAACTTCGAGAAGGAACAGAGTTCAAATAGGTTGTGGGGCGAGGGACCCAGATGGTGGAAGCTGATAGTGTAGACCCTTCTCCTTACGTGTCCCCGTCTTCATGCCATGGGGCAGCACTGGCCAGGACCCAGGCACCCAGTCTTTTTTAAACAGAGGCTAGATATCTAGATTTTTGAAATGTGAAATCTCCCAATTTTTAAATGTTAATGATAAATTCATGTTGAAAGAAAATTCATTGGAGGCTGTCCGTTGGCAGGATAGAGCAGGAGGAAGGAGGGGAGTTGGGGAAGGCATCTCAGAGGAGGTTTCGGATGCTGAATAGGAATAAAAAAATAAAGGACAAGTCAAAATATGGACTGAGGTGGTCCCCTTCTTCCCCCACGAGTGGTCTCCTCTGCTCTTCTTTTTCTTTGGAAGTCTGGCATCTTTCCCAGCCTCCCCACTCAGCAGCTCTGTGCTCTTATGGTTAAGCAATCCAGCTTCTCTGTACCTGTTTCCTCATCTGTGAAGTGGGGCAAGTCCCTTAACTTCCCTGGGCCTCAGTTTCTGCTCTTAAAAATGAATGACCATGGCAGGGAGCAGGGCAGCCGTTGTGAGGATTAAATAAGATCCAGTGCCAGGCTCACAATAAGTCGTTAATTAAAAGCCAGTTCTTGGGATCCCTGGGTGGCTCAGTTGGTTAAGCGTCTGCCTTCGGCTCAGGTCATGATCCCGGGGTCCTGGGATCGAGCCCCGCATCGGGCTCCCTGCTCCGCGGGAAGCCTGCTTCTCCCTCTGCCTGCCGCTCCCCCTGCTTGTGCGTGCTTTCTCTCTCTCTGACAAATAAATAAAATCTTTCAAAAAAAATAAATAAAAGCCAGTTCTTATGGTGCTCTGCCCTCTCCTCTCCACATAACCCCACCCAGCCCAACTGTGGGGGATTCATCAGCATCCCAGGCTCCCTAACAGAGAGGAGCTCTGCCCCCTGAGAGGCACGGAGGTCCCACCACGGGGGCCTGGCACTCCTGGGCAGGGGCTGCTGGAGGGAATTCTCAACAGTTCCCAGCCACTTGCCTTGTTTCCCCAGAGACCTGGCAGTGGTCCCAGCGGTTTTGCCAAGTGGGCAGTTGAAAACCAACCATTCCCGGCTGGGGAGGAAGGTCGGATCGCAGGATAGATGCCTGTTACTCCTGTTCTTCTGCCTGGATGCCTCCAGGACTGTGACTATAGCTCTGCGTGCGTGCGTGTGTGCGTGCGTGCGTGTGTGTTCTGTCGCCGAGTGAGGCTCCCAGGTGTGGTAAGGGGAACACGGAGATCCAACTAAAAAAATGACAGGAATTTGGACTTTAAGTGCTTTTCGGGCATTTGGTTACTCTGGACTCACACCTTTGAAAGCTTTAGCACCGACGGGGTCAACTTCGTTTGTCAACTTGAGGGGGCACAGTGTGCCCAGATATTTGGTTAAACATTACTCTGGGTGTGTCTGTCAGAGTATTTCTGGAGGAGAGAAACTTTTGAACCTGTAGAGAGAGTGCATTGCATTGCCCTCCCCAGTGCAGTGGGCTCTTCCAGGCCATTGGAGAACTGAGCAGAACAAAAAGGAAAGGTAAGGGAGACGTTTTTGGAGCTGGGTCATCAGCCTTTTCCTGCTTTCGGACTTGGACTCACATGGGAACTTAGGCCATCAGCTCTCTTGGGTCTCCAGCTCACCAACTGCAGACATTGGGACTTCTCAGCCCCCATAATCACGTGAGACAATTGCTGAGAGTAAATCTCTTTTTATGTGTGTCTCCTGTTGTTTCTGTTTCTCTGGAGAACTCTGACTAATGCAGCCACTTCCCCATAATTGAAAATTTCCCCCCTTTTCACCTGTCACAACCCACAGAGAAATCTTCCAAATGAAATGAGTCTGTGGCTGGTTTAATTTGGGGAGTAGAGCCAATTCATTCATTCCTTTATTTAGCAGATGTGGCTAGACTGACACAGTCCCCTCTATTGTGCACTCCTTGGGGGTGAGGTGTGATGTGTAGAGAATGCGCAGGACACAGGTGCCCCCGGAATTGTATGGCTTGGCCACCCTGTGCCTGTTATATTAGATCATGGCTGTGTGCTGGGTTCTGGGGACATAGCCCTGAACAAATCTGACGGCTTCCTGTGCTCTGGGGCTCACTCTGACTTGTTGCAAAGTGCTGGAAACCAGACCAGTTTACCAGTCCCAGATGCGTCTAGCCTAAACATAATGAAAATTAATAGTCTTGATCATCAACTGAAGGGTAGCAGATTTGGAAGCCTGTAGGGAAATATTTTGCTGATTATCCGCACCCCCCTCCCCAGCCTGGCTGGGTTGGATGCCCCTTTCCTTGCTCCCTCTGCATTCTCTACTTCCCTGATCACAGCATTTCTCTTCCTGCTTGAATCTGCAACCAGAGAGACCAGTTAGCAGAACCCAGAGTAACTCCAGTTTTAGAAGGCTGCCTGGTAAGAGCTGTGGCCTTTGGTGGAGGAATGCCATCAGCATGCTGTGTCTGGAAAAGAGAGAGCTGGGGGTATTAACACTGCAGCCTCTTTCCTCTGGTGCTACTGTCCTGCTGGTGTTTCCCAGGGGCTGACCCCGACTATAAACAAGAGGGCAATGATCAATTAGTGTTGATGTAATTCGTATTCATCAGCCCCCGCCCCCCGGAGCAGAAAGCCGGGTAGAGGAGGTAGAGAGTAGATCTGGATGGGTAGATGGAAAATACGAAGCATAGGAGGCAACTCCAAATGTCCTTTGCAAGAAGGTAGAACTTCCTGACTATCCAAAAGATGGAATGAGCCACTGGATGGAAGTCCATGGTGTTTATAGAATCCTGGTGAGGTCAGGCATCACCTGGGAGACTGGGATACACGACCATTCAAGTCCTTTACCAAGGACTTCAGCGAGTAAATGGTCTTGTGAAAGCCACTACCACCTGCTGTCCTTCTGCTTTGTCCTGAGATGGGACGACAGTCATAGTAATGGTAGTAGTAGTAACGATCATAATAATAGTATTACCAATCACCACGACCTCTACTGCTGACATGAATTAACATGTGATGGGTGCTTGGTAGGTGAGACTCAGTGCTACGCCATTTGCATGTTTTATCTTATTTCTTCCTCATCACAACCCCATGAGGTAGCTACTTTTACAGATTCCATTTTGTAGATGAGGAAGTGAAGCTTAGAAAGGGGTTCAGTCCCTTTCTGGAGGTCACACAACTAGGAAGTTTCAGAGCTGGGATTTGAACCCAGGCCTGAACCATGGGTTGCCACAGCCCAGAAGCCAGGGAACAGGAGAGTCCTGAGTGAAGTGTTGGGAGGATATAGAGTGTCTCTGAAAAGAACAGAACCTCCAGGAAGAAGCATCTCCAAGAGTGGGACCCGGTTTGCTGGGGTCTCTCCTGGCATACAGATGCATGGGCTTCGCTGGCTTCTAGATCAGTGGAGATCACCAGTTTCAGTTCTTCCTGACTGTTCACGAGGCTCAGTCGGCTTTTCAGTCTCTGGACGAATGATCCAGCAGCTAAATACACAGACAGCTCCCCCTCCAGCTGGGGAACGGAGAGCTATAAATAATAAGCTTGGGGTTCTGCCTGGAACCAGAGTCTTGTGGGAGGAAGACACTGGTGACGGCCAAGGCCTGTCACTCTTCCTCTTTGCAGACTTCCAGGCTTGGTTTCTGCTGATCCATATCTCTTGGCATGCTGAATGGGAAGGACGCCCTCCTGGGGGCCTCCGACAAAGATCAGGAAACTCTTTGTGCCTGTGGCCCATGGCAGAGCTGGGGCTCTTGTTTTCCTGAGAGTAGGGATACTGTCTCTGGGGCCACATGACTCACAGCGGGGAAGCACACAATAGGGTATGCGTCCATAAAATGGGGATTATAATAGAACCTACTGCATATGGGGGTAATAAGGGCTAAAGATACCATGTAAGAAGCACACCTAGCACAGTGCCTTTTTTTAAAATAATTTTTTATTGTTATGTTAATCACCATACATTACATCATTAGTTTTTGATGTGTTCCTTTATTCATTGTTTGTGCATAACACCCAGTGCCCCACGCAGAATGTGCCCTCTTTAATACCCATCACCAGGCTAACCCATCCCCCCACCCCCCTCCCCTCTAGAACCCTCAGTTTGTTTTTCAGAGTCCATCGTCTCTCATGGTTCGTCTCCCCCTCCGACTTACTCCCCTTCATTCTTCCCCTCCTAGCACGGTGCTTTGTACATAGTAGTCAGTAACTCACTAAGCATTGAATGAAAATGTCCCACCTTATAATTCCAGAAGGGGCACTACTTTGTTATTTGACTTCCCTGTATAACATTCTTGATTGAATGATATCAAATGTTTTCTCTATGTGAAGTGTGATAATCACAGGATTTACTCCCTTTAGCCTAATAATATGATGAATTACAAGGGTAGGTTTTCTTATTTTGAGCTATCCTCGCATTCCTGAGATAAACCTTACTTGATCACAGTATACTATTTTCTTTTTTTTTTTTAAAGATTTTATTTATTTATTCATGAGAGACAGAGAGAGAGAGAGAGAGAGAGAGAGAAGCAGAGGGAGAAGCAGGCTCCCAAGGAACAGGGAGCCCAACGTGAGACTCGATCCCAGGACCCTGGGATCATGACCTGAGCTGAAGGCAGCCGCTCAACCGACTGAGCCACCCAGGCGCCCACAGGTTACTATTTTCTTAATACATTGTTGGGTCCAGTTGGCTAATTTCCTAGGTAAACTTTTCCTCTCTTTCTGCTCCCACCTTTATTGAGGTATGACTGACAATTAGAAATTGTATATACTTAAGGTGTACAACTTGACTTGATATTCGTACACATTATGAAATAATCACCACAACTAAGCTAATTAATATATTTACTATCTTCTTGTGTGTGTGTGTGTGTGTGTGGAGGGGGTCAGGACACTTAAGATCTACTCTCTTAGCATACTTCAAGTATTCAGTATAGTATTGTTAACTGTAATCAGTGTCGTACATCAGTTAGATCTCTAGAACTTATTCGTGTTGCGTAATTGAAAGCTCGTACTCCTTGACCAGCATCTCCCCATTTCTCCCTCCCCTGAGCCCTTGCCAACCACCACTCTACTGTCTGCTTCTATGAATGTGACCATTTTAGATTCCACAAATAGGTGAGATCATGCAGTATTTGTCTTTCTATGGCTGGCTTATTTCACTTATTATAAATTGATCCAGGTTTATCCATGTCATTGCAGATGGCAGGATTTCCTTTTTTAAGGCTGAATAGTATTCCATTGTATAGATATATACCACATGCTCTTTCTTTTTTAAAGATTTTATTTTTAAGTCATCTCTACACACATCGTGGGGCTTGAACACACAACCCCGAGATCAAGACTTGCATGCTCTGCTGACTGAGCCAGCTAGGCACTCCTATACCACACTTTCTGAATCAAGAAGAGATAGAAAGCCTGACCGGATCAGTAACAAATAGGGAGATTGATCAGTAATCAAAAACTTTCAGCAAAGAAGAGCCCAGGACCAGATGATTTTGTGGCTGAATTCTACCAAACATTCCAATAGCTAATACAAATCCTTCTTAAACTCTTCCAAAAGTAGAAGAAGGAACACCTCCAGACCCTCCAAACTCATTTTATGAGGCCACCATCACCTGATACCAAAACCAAAGACAATGCAAGAAAAGAAAACTGTAGGCCAATATTCCTGATGATCATAGATGCAAAAATCCTCAATAAAATACTAGCAAATCACATTTAGCAGCACATTAAGATGCAAAAATCCTCAATAAAATACTAGCAAATCACCTTTAGCAGCACACATACCATAGCCAAGTGGGATTTATCCCTGAACTGCAAGGATAGTTCAACACTAGGCAGGACTTTGGCATCTACACTCATAAGTGAAATGGGCCTTTAATTTTCTTGTGTTGATCTTCTCTGGTTTTAGAATCAAGATCACACCAGTCTCATGTTATCTGGGAAGTTTTCTTTCTCTCTCTGTTTCAAATCGTGTTTTGAAAGTTTGGTAGGGGGGGTACCTGGGTGGCTCAGTCATTAAGTGTCTGCCTTCGGCTCCGGTCGTGAGGTCCTGGGATCAAGCACTGCATCGGGCTCCCTGCTCGACAGGAAGCCTGCTTCTCCCTTTCTCACTCCGTCTGCTTGTGTTCCCTCTCTCGCTGTGTCTCTCTCTCTGTCAAATAAATAAAATCTTTAAAAAAAAAAAGTTTGGTAGAATCCACTTATAAAGCTGAGAAACAGACTCCTAACTATAGAGAACACACTGATGGTTACCAGAGGGGAAGGGGAGGCGGGATGGGTGAAACGGGTGATGGGGATTAAGGAGTGCGCTTATTGTGATGAGCTCTGGGTGTTGTACGAAAATGTTGAATCACTATGTTGTGCGCCTGAAACTAACATTACACTGTATGTTAACTAACTGGAATTTATTTTATTTTAAAGATTTTATTTATTTATTTGACAGACACAGACACAGCGAGAGAAGGAACACAAGCAGGGGGAGTGGGAGAAGGAGAAGCAGGCTTCCCGCTGAGCAGGGAGCCCCATGAGGGGCTCGATCCCAGGACCCTGAGATCATGACCTGAGCTGAAGGCAGATGCTTAACGACTGAGCCACCCAGGCGCCTAACTAACTGGAATTTAAATAAAAACTTAAAAACATGTGGACCTAGAATTTTGGGGCAATGGAGATCTTGGTGACTCTTCAGTTCCCTTGTACTCAGTTTATTCTAGCACTCTTTTTCTCGTGTCTATCTGTACAAATTCATCTGTTTCCCAAGCCATTGACTGTAATGGTTGAACAAGAGTTCATCTAGTTCAGATAGGTGTGTGTAACTCAGATACCAGCTGGGGACCATCCCGCCACAAAAGGCAAAACATGAAACTGTCTTAGAGACACCTTCCATCCTATGCCCCAGAACTCGCAGAAATCCAAAGTCCTGCCCTTGACTTCTGCTTCTTCCTGGGAGATTTATGTTTTCCTGGCCACCCTTGCCACTTGGGTTCCAGTTTGTCTGTGTGCTATCTCTTCTGCACACCACACCAAGTCCAGTGTGAATTCAGCTTCTTTAGTTTCTACAACAACAGGTCAAGTGGAGATTTTAGGAGATAGTGCGTAGCTTTCCACTGTCCCCTGGTTTCTCATTTCCTCTCCTCCCTGTCTCCGCTCCTCATCTTCTCCTTCTAGGATTCCCCCTGGGAGACCAGCTGCTTCTCTTTCTCCTTGTCTGGGTGGCTGCCCCTTTTCTGAAGCCGGGATGCTGTAGGCCCCTAAAGGCCTGGGGAAGAAGAGGAGGCTCACTATCCAACTCAAGCACTTATTGAGTCATCCTGATTGACAAAGAATTCCCACCTCGAAAGAAACTCTTATGTTGCTGTTAAAGCCACATAATTTTCCCCATCATATTCTATCTCTCCAACTATTGGATATTATTTATCCAATATCTATCCAACATCTGTGCTATTGGGACTTTATTGAGATGAGAAAAGGAGAAGTGAAGAATGACTGAACTCATGAAGACTCCGTAATGTTAATAACTTGAAGAGAAAGGCACGTAATGGATTGTGTATCTTATACAATAGTATTCGTTCTGATACTAATTTCTTGTTCTTTCTCACAAAGGAACCATTACACATTTCTTAGTTTGGGCTAAAATAATATTCTGTGCTGTTTTTCAGTGCGGTGTCCTCTGGCCACTTTTAGCTCATTCTCCTCTCTCTACCTTCCTCCATTCTTGTTCTTGGATGTCTGTGTTGAAGCCAGGTATCTCCCTCCATCAACTCCTTTGTTCTACTTGAATTGTGTTCCCTTTTTTTTTTTTTTAAGATTTTATTTATTTATTTATTTATTTGGGAGAGAGAGGGCATGCACAAGCAGGGGGAAGGGTAGAGGGACAAGCAGAGTTCCAGCTGAGCAGGGAGCCTGAATCGGGGCTTGATCCTAGGACCCTGAGACCATGACCTGAGTCCAAGTCAGATGCTTAACTGACTGAACCACCCTTGTGTTCCTTGAACTGAGTTCTTAGTCTTCACTTGAGCAAGCATGCCATGTTCATTCCAAATGCTCAGTCTGTGCACCAGAATTGATAAGGAAATTTGCCTCTCTCCATTATACTCAACAAAGTGCAAGTAACAGAAAATCCAACTCAAGTTGGCTTCAACCATACAAAGGATTTATTGGCTCTTGTGACTGAAGACGACTGAAGATTGGATGGACTCTGGGTACTGTTTCATTGGTGCAGCTTTCTGAGTTCTTCCCTCCTCTAGGTCACTCATCCTAGGATGGTGAAAAGGTCCCAGACCTCACATCTGTTTAGAAGGAGTGAGGCTACTATTTCTTCATGACTTGCTCTTAAGAGTGAGGAAATGTTTCATGAAGAGATGCCAAACAACATTCATCATTACATAGATGCAAATTAAAACCACAATGAGATACCACTTCATATCCACCCAGATGGCTATAATAAAAAAAAACAAAAAAAGCCAGAATAACAAATGGTAAGGATGTGGAAAACAGAAACCCTCAAACATTTCTGGTAGGAATGTAAAATGGTGCAGCCACTTTGGAAAAACAGTTGGGCAGTTTATTAAACGTGTAAACAGAAACTTACCATATGATCCATCAACTAACTTCCTAGGTATTTACAACCCAGAAATGAAGACATATGTCCATATAAAGCCTTGTACAGGAATGTTCATAGCAGCATTATTCGTAATAGACAAACGTAGAAACAACACAAATATCCAGGAACTGATGAGTGGTTAAACAAACAATGTTGAGTAATAAAAAGGAATAAATTACTGATACATGCTATAACATGGGTGAAGCTCGAAAACATGCTAAGAAAAGAAGCTAGTCACAAAAGACCATGAATTATTCGATCTCATCCCTATGAAATGTTCAGAAAAGGCAAATCCTTTGAGATGGAAAGTGGATTAGTAGTTGCTTGGGGCTTGGAGTGGGAATGGAGTTGACAATAAATGGGCATGAGGGATCTTACCGGGGTGATGAAAGTATTCTAAAACTGTATTGTGGTGATGGTTGCACAACTAAATAAATTTTTTAAAAAATCACCGAGTTGGGGCGCCTGGGTGGCTCAGCCAGTTAAGCGTCTGCCTTTGGCTCAGGTCATGATCTCAGGGTCCTGGGATCAAGTCCGGCATAGGGCTCCCTGCTCAGCAGGGAGTCTGCTTCTTCCTCTGACCCTCCCCCTGATTATGTGCTCTCTCACTCTCTCTCAAAAATAAATAAATAAAAATTTAACCAACTGGGCCACCCAGGCACCCTAAATAAATAAAAATTTAAAATAAAAAAAATCTTTAAGGGGAGCCTGGGTGGCTCTGTCATTAAGCATCTGCCTTCGGCTCAGGTCATGATCCCGGGGTCCTGGGATCGAGCCCCACATCGGGCTCCTTGCTCAGTGAGGGACCCTCCCCACTCTTGTGTTCTCTCTCTCTCTCTCTCTCTGTCAAATAAATAAAATCTTAAAAAAAAGGGGGAGGGCTAGCCAGAAAGGGAGAATGGCCCCCCAGCAGGATAAATCATCAAGGAAGCATCATCTGGGCAACACGGTGGAGGCTGACCATGGATCTTCCACAGGTGACACTTTGATCTGGCAGATGCCTGTCTTATGAACTTCTAGTCTTGCATTCATGAGATATTGGTTAAAAGCCTACTATGTGCCAGGCCCCGGGGTACGTGCAGGGGATATAATGTTGAACTGAAAACCGGGCATGATCTCTGCTCATGTGATACTGTGATGCTTACAGAACACACATGGATTGGATCATCACCCTGCAGGATGACACAGTACAACTCCACTGAGCACCATGAATATGATGAGGAGGTCAAAGGAGAGGAGCCGCAGGTAAGCCCATGTGTGGGGACCAAGCGCAAGTTACCACGTATTGAGAGTTGGAAGGGAAGGGTCACTCACCCTGTCCCTGGTGTCTTCAATGACAATAGAATTTTTTTTTAAAGATTTTATTTATTTGACAGACAGAGAGAGAGGGAACACAAGCAGGGGGAGGGGGAGAGGGGGAAGCAGGCTTCCCGCGGAGCAGGGAGCCCGATGCGGGGCTCGATCCCAGGACCCTGGGATCATGACCTGAGCCGAAAGTGGACGCTTAACCACCCAGGCGCCCTGACAATAAAACTTTTAAAACATTTTGATCCCCTTTCTCTATGTTTAGCAGCACTACGGGGGGAGAGAGGGGCAGAGGTACCTCGTGCAAGTTCCTGTTGATAATAACATTTTTTTATTATTTCTTTTATTGTGCTAAAGCATCTAAAATGTGCCATTTTTACCCCTTTTTCTTCTTAGATTTTATTTATTTGGGAGAGAGAGAGTGGGGGTGGGGAGGGGAGGGGCAGAGGGAGAGGGACAAGCAGACTCTGTGCTGAGTGCAGAGCCTGACACGGGGTTCGACACAGGGCTTGATCTCAGGACCCCGAGATCATGACCCAAGTCAAAACCAAGAGTCAGTCACTCAACCGACTGAGTCACCCAGGCGCCCTTATTTAAATCCTTTTTTAAGTGAACATTTCAGTGGCATTAATCACGTTTACAGTATTACGCAACGATTATCATCATTTCCAAAATTTTTCATCACCCTGAACAGAAGCTCTGTGGTCATGCAACACCAACTCCCCATCCCCTGCCCCCCAAGACCCTCCTGACCTCTATTCTACCTTCTCCGAATTTACCTCTTCTAGGCACCTCGCATTAGTCATACACAACGTGCCCTTTTTTGAAGGGTTTCTTCCACTTAGCAAAATGTTTTCAAGGTCCGTCCATGTTGTGGCATGTATCAGAACTTTGTTCCTTTTCATGGCTGAATCTATTCCTTTGCGTGGAGACGCCCCTCTACGCCCGCATCCACTCGGACACAACGCTAGGCTTCAAGCGAGTTTCTTCTTTGGATACAGCTCTATGTTTCTTTCTCCTGTAACTTCCCCATCTGTAAAATGGGGAAAGTGCTTAAAGGCAAAGCACCGCAGAGAAGCAGATTCTGTAGCCAAAACTAGCCCACTGCATCTCGAGGCCACAGTGAAGGTAGGGCAGAAAAGGCTGAGACACACAGCCCCAGGGGTGAGTACCTTGCCCTGTCGCTGCAATACCACCCAGCAAAAATGTGCAGAGACCCTCCGTTCTCCAGCCCAGGGCCAAAGCAGGGGTGCCAACCCTTAGGAAGCAGACAATGGAAATGAATAAAGCAGGGGGAGCATTAGAAAAACAACAGAGGCATGGGGCTAAATGGGAGCCAATGGGGAGTCGTGGGTGGGGAGTGTGGAGAACTGGAGAGAACACACCCCTATCAGCGCCCATCACCACCGTATGGGAATGTGGGTTCAAGGCTGCCAGAGCATCTGCTCCTTAAAAGATGCTGGAAATCTGGGTTTTTATGGGAACTTGCCTGATTTTAAATGCTGGCAATTAATTTGAGACTATTAGACACAGCACAGCCAAAAGAAACATGTCTGGTGCCTGCTTGTGCCCTGAGGGTGACCAGGTCCATTGGCAAGAATCCATTCCTATGAAAGGAGGCAAGGCCTACGCCGCTCCCTCATCAGGACCAAAAGTTCATGGTTAGGGGGTGAAATTCGACAAGTGGAGTCCTGCCCCATCCTCGGCCTAATATGCCGGGTGTCCTCGAGAACTCGCCTTCCCCATGGGGGACCTCAGGATGCTCCTCTATGAAATGTGGGGTGAACCATATCCGACCTCCTTTAGGACTTTGCCCCGAGGAGAACCCAGGGGACAATCTGTTCATTTGTTTATCTCTTTTTATTTTGCTAAGGTACACATGACATAATTTACTAGCAGTGGCATTTACTCTATTCATAACATTGCGCCATCTAGGTCCTATCTGGTTCCAGAACATTTTCGTCATCACCCCGAATGATCTCTCTCTCTCGTGTCCCTGAGTTGCCAGGGAAAACGGGCTCATATCTGATCCTGAAATACGTTGCCTTAAGGAAAACATCAAAAGCAGTTGGGAGGTGGGTCTCAGGGGAGAGGAGGCAGGGTGGGGAGAGGAGCAAGTCACAGTGCGTGAAATGGGGGCTTCGGGTGTCCGGGGCACACACAGGCCACCAGCTAATACCAGCGCCACGGCTGGGCCGGCTCCGCTGTAGTCACAAAGGAGCCCTGGGTGTTGGCTGACTACAGACAGAAAGCCCGGGCTGCTGTGAGCCGGGTGTTATCGACCACTGGAGCAAAAAGCATCTCATTTCCAAATATCCTACACTGAGAGCCCCCTGGCAGGAAAGCCCCCCTTGAATCTGCAACACCCCCCCCCACACACAAGTAGGAGTAGATAAAAGAGGGCTTCAGAAAAGGGGTGGGGGGGTGCCTGGGTGGCTCAGTCGGTTAAGCGACTGCCTTCAGCTCAGGTCATAATCCTGGAGTCCCGGGATCGAGTCCTGCATCGGGCTCCCTGCTCAATGGGGAGTCTGCCTCTCCCTCTGACCCTCCCCCTTCTCATGTGCTCTCTCTCTCTCAAATAAATAAATAAAATCTTTAACAAAAAAAAAAAAAAGAAAAAAGAAAAGGAGTGGGTCCATGAGTACTCGGGGGAACCTCCCCTGTACCCCTTGAGTAGCTATGGGTTTTAAGCCCTGTTACAGCCTCCAAGTCCTTCCCTCACTAGCAGAGGGAAGTGAGATCAGCCAGCTCCCCCGGCCCCCATCTTCCTTCCTTTCCCCAGGCTATTTGTGCAGTCATCTGCAGGGTGAACTGAGAAAATAGGGTCACCAAAGCCAAGTTTGTCTGTGAGGCTAATGGTGCCCAGTTGAAAGGCTGACTCTTTTCTGAAATGATGTCATTGTGTTCCTATGCTCTTGCTGTTAGGAATTGGTGCTGAGAGTTGATGGTGTTTTTTTTTTTCTTTTTTAAGATTTTATGTATTTATTTGAGAAAGAGAGCGAGCGAGAGAGAGAGAGAGAGAGAGAGAGAGAGAATGAGTGGAGGGAAGGGCAGAGGGAGAGGGAGAAGCAGACTCCCAACTGAGCAGGATTGACCCAGGGACCACGACCCAAGCTGGAAGCAAACACTTAACGGACTGAGCCACCCAGGTGCTCCCGCAGCGTTTTGTTTTAATTTGGCAAAACAAAAAATTGACTTTGTCCTTCACCAATAATTTTGGAAAATTCACAGATGTGCATCATTCTAAATTCTGTTGAGACACTGGCCTACCTGTGACTAAGGACAGCCCCCCCCCCCCATCCCAAGCAGGGAGGGTTAGGACATGGGAAAAATGAGAACACCATGCATCTTCTTTTGATTGTTCTGATTAGGGAACATGTCAACATTTCAAACAGTAAGGAGAATAGCATAATAAACCCTGATGTACCATCACTTGGCTTCAAAAATTATCACCAATGGCCAAGTTTGCTTTATCTTTACCCTCACCTTCTTCCCCCTGGATTATTTTGAAGCAAACCTAGGTATCATATCATTTCAACTATAAATATTTCAGTATGGGTCTCTAAAAAGTAAGGACTCTTCCTGAGAAAGCATAACTACAATACGTTATTATACTAACAACTTATTTTTTTAGTATTTATTTGAGAGATAGCGCAAGCAGAAGGGGCAAAGTCTCAAGCAGACTCCCCACTGAGTGTTGAGCCTAACACAGGGCTCGATCTCAGGACCCCGAGATCATGTCCCGGGCTGAAACCAAGAGTCAGACACCCAACCACTGTGTCACCCAGGCACCCCTGTACCAACAACTTCTTAACATCACCAAAAATATACTATTAGAGTTCAGATTTCTCTCTCTAATTTGTTCAAATCAGGATCCAAATAAGATCTGCACATTGCTATTGGTTGATAACGTTTCTTAAGTGTCTTGTCGTCTATAGGTTCCCTCCTACCTCTGTTTTTTCCCCTTTCCACTTTATATATTGAAGAACTAGGTCATTTGTCAGGGCACCTGGCTGGCTCAGTCAGTGGAGCATGCAACTCTTGATCTTGGGGTTGTGAGTTCGAGCCACGTGTTGGGTGCAGAGATTACTAAAAAAAAAATAAATCGACTTAAATTTTTTTTTTCAAAAGTGGTGTTGAGTGTGCTTTCAGGAGAGGCACACGGGGACGGCTTGTCCTTCTGGGGTGTTAGCAGCCCATGACACCAGAATTCACCAATTCATTAGGCGTGCTTCTATATTTCTATTTGGTGAGTCATTGGGTGACCAGCCCCTTCCATTTTGCCTGGGACTTCCCCTGGGTTGGCGCCTTCATTCCTGAATCCCAGGAAAATCACGCCAACCCAGGCAAAGCAGGACAGTCAGGAACCCTAACTGAGGTTCCCCATTTTCAAGAAGTGGTTCTTCCCATGACCTCCCCCCTCCCTTCTCTGTACTGGTCGGAGAACCTAGAGACAAAATGTGGGTAACAGATCAGAGAATGCTGGAATACAGCTATGGTATTAAGCAGCCATGTGTGGTTGATACCTTGGTTACCCACCGACCTTCCATTTCCATGTTCCTCGTGATACCCTGATTTTTGTGTAGATAGTGATAGTGAACCCTATCCATGCTCTGTGTGTTGCCAGAGAGCTGACCACAGCCCTAGTTCCAGGGATGGGCTCTCCCTTTCCAGAACCGAGGCCCAGGCCAGTAAGTACGTGCCATTTCCCAAGGCACAGCCTGGGCCGGTGACTCACAAGGGGCGGTTTGCTCGTGACATTTGAAAAAAACACTTTTTCATTCCCTTTTTTTCTTTAACATACCATAAGCCGTTTTAAGCACGCTTAACGACTGAGCCACCCAGGCGCCCCCCTCCATCTCAAGATTCTTAGCCCAATCTGCAAACTCATCTGTAAAGTCCCTTTTGCCGTGTAGAGTAACACACACGCGGGTTCTGGGAATTAGGATGTGGACATCTTTGGAAGTCTGTTACGGACCTTCCACTCTGTGTGTCCAAATTTTGGTTTATGACCATTTATGTAGAAAATTCCAAGATAAATAAATGATCTTTCTTGCCTTCCAGTTGCTTCTAATCCTGCTGGGGAGACAGGATATTTTTTGTCTCACGGAGATAGTCCACAAAGCCCCAGGCAGTGTGGCCAATGCTGTGACGGCAGGTGCATAATACATTGATGAAATGAAGACGAATATCCAGATCCTCCTTTTTCTCTCTGTATCTCCTCTCCTTGAAGTTGTGGCTTACAGCCGTGTAGGCGGCACCCCCACTAAATCCGGGGCTCACTTTCCCAGGAACCATAGTTCCAGTGAGTGCTATCCCCTGGAGGTGTGTGACAGAGCTTCCCTGCCTTCTCATAGATGGTGAGCAGAGGACTTCGCTTTCTACTTGTATTGATTGCTATGGTCTGAATGTTTGTGTCCCCCCCCCCCCCCCGCCCAGTTCCTATGTGCCTATGTTCCTAATCCCCAAAGGAGATGGTAATAGGAGGTGGGGGTATTTGGGAAATCCTTAAGTCATGAGGGTGAGTCCTTGTGAATGGGATTAGTGCTTTGCAAAAGAGGCTTCAGAGAGCTCTCTTCTTCTGCCACATTGAGGATGCAATGAGAAATCTGCAGTCCAGAAAGGGGTCCTCACCTGAACACCTCTGCACCCTGATCTCAGACTTCCAGCTTCCAGAACTGTGAGCGACAAATTCCTACTGTTTACAAGCTGCCGGGTCTGTGATATTTTTGTTAGAGCAGACATGGACTAAGACACTGATGGCTTTGTTCTAGGGAGAAGGTTCTCAGTGTTAAGCTGGCTTAGGGTCTGGAAGGTAAATTGTTGGTAAAATGGGGTATGGGAAGGGTGAAGGCATGTCTCCCTCCTCTAACTTCCCAGAGCCCCCAGAGAAATTGTATCAGTTAGAAACAGGGTAGGACAGGGGCGCCTGGGTGGCTCAGTCGTTACGCGTCTGCCTTCGGCTCAGGTCATGATCCCAGGGTCCTGGGATAGAGGCCCGCATCGGGCTCTCTGCTCGGAGGGAAGCCTGCTTCTCCCTCTCCCACTCCCCCTGCTTGTGTTCCTGCTCTCACTATCTCTCTCTCTCTGTCAAATAAATAAATAAAATCTTAAAAAAAAAAAAAAGAAAAGAAACAAGGAACAGGGTAGGACAGTCCAAAGAACAGGAAATCAGCTACCACATTATACACCATGTGAGCTGTTCCGTGAAAGCATGAACCTTGCAGATCTTTCATCAAGACAGTAAAATACCACTGCCAACAGCAATAAAGACAGGCTGTGAGCAATTTAATTGAGTTATCTGGAAGGGAGACTACCACCACGCATCCAGTTTCCAGGTAATGACTCTGAGTCTGGCACGTGGCTGGAATGAGCTGGGTCATTCATTGGTGGGTAGTTACTTTTTCAATGGTATCTGTCCTGGGATGTGCTCCATGCACCTCTACTTCCTCAGACTAAAAACGGTGATGTCTTCCTCATTAAGGATTACTTGATGTGTGTGAGTTATGTGACAAATACAAAAGTCTTAAAATTTACTTCTACATTGAATCTTTTCTTTAAAAATAGCTTTATTGAGGGGTGCCTGGCTGACTCAGTTGGTGGAGCATGCCTACTCTCGATCTCAGGGTTGTGGATTTGAGCCCCACATTGGGTGTAGAGATTACTTAGGAATAAAAGCTTAAAAAATAAAAATAGCTTTATTGAAATATAATTCACACAGCATGCAATTCACCAATTTAAAGTAAATAATTCAGGGGCACCCATGTGGTGCAGTCGGTGAAGCATCTGACTCTTGGTTTTGGCTCAGGTCATGATCTCAGGGTCATGAGATGGAGCCCTCCGTCAGGCTCTGCGCTCAGCGTGGAGCCTGCTTGAGATTCTCTCCCTCTCCATGTTGTAGCACATATTGGTACTTCATTCCTTTATATGGCTGAAAAATATTCCAGTGTATGGTTACCCCACATTCTGGTTATCTATTCATCGGTTGATGGACATTTGGGTTATTTCCACTTTTTGGTTATGAGCAGAGAGTAACGTGGGTATGGAGAGTAAAGCAGCTATGAACATTTGTGGGCAAGTTTTTGTGTGAGCAAATGTCTTCAGTTCTCTTGGGTCTATACCTACGAGTAGAATTGCTAGGTTATATGGTAACTCTATGTTTAACTTTTTGAGGAATAGCCAGTTGCCTTCCAAAGCAGCCGTACCATTTAACATTCTCACCAGCAATGTATGAGGGTTCTGATTTCTCCACATACTCTCCAACACTTGTCATTGTCCACTCTGTGGTTGTGGTGGGGGTTATTTGATTGTTTGCGTGGCCGTGCTGGGTGGACCTGAAGTGGTATCTCATCATGGTTTTGATTTGCAGTTCCCTGAGAGTTCATGATGTTGAGCATCTTTTCACGTGTCGATTGGCCATTTGTGTATTTTTCCTTGGAGAAATGTCTGTTCAGATCCCTTGCTTGTTTTGTCATTGGGTGCATTAATCTTGAATAGTCTCCATAACCATTACACACTGGAACCACTATAGAAACATGATTCATAGTGGACACTCTGAAATTGATGGCCTGGATTTGACTCCCAGCTTGGCTGCTTATTAGTACATTAGCCCGTTCTCTCTGGATCTGTTTCCTACGTACACAATGGAGGTAGAAATATTAGCTAACTCGCGGGGTTGTTGTAAGGATCAAAATAGGCATGTGCGTGTCAAAGGTTTAGTAAGAACTCGAATGTTATCCATCATAGTAACGACATCAACACTTGCTAAGCTCTTTCTATTTTATTACGTACACACAGGTGATTTTATTTAATCTGTACATGGCGATCTTGCAAAATAGGTATCATCGCCTCCATTTTACAAGTGAGAAAACAGAAACTCAGGGAGGTGAAGGAATGTGTGCAGGGCTCCACACTCGGTAAGAGGCAGGGCAGAAATTCTACCCAGATTTGGCAGACTCTGGGGCCCTCCGAAAGCGTTAGTCTTGGGAAAGTTTTTAGCCTGAATTGGTGGCGTGTTCTTGCAGCTTCTGCTATTCAAATGCAACTGTAATTAAGCAAATGCCATCAGAAAGGAATCAGAGAAGAACCCAGGAATGAAATCGTCCACAGCTTATTCAGGCACAGAAAAGTGACAGCAACCCCGAGAAGAATGTACTCATCTCGCTCCGGACTGGCTTCTGAGTCAAGGAATTTTTCACAAAGTCCTGGCAAGCTTTCCTTGTTTGGCAAAGGAGCTAACTGGAAAACAGTGAAAGCCAAGGGTCCAGCATTGCCCACCCCCCCTCCCTGGAACCACGATTGAAGATTTCTGTGTAGTTCCCCTTGGCGACATTGGGTGTCACCTTCGAGTTGTCTGAAGCCAATCGCCCCCGGAAATTGACAAAATGTGTTGTTTTCCGAGGGTTTCTGGCTCCATAGAATCCAGTTTTGGAGGTATGCATCACCCGCACTCCTGCCCCCAACTCATCCTGGATCATCTGGTTTTCCTTTGTGGGGCCAAGCATTGTCCTGAAAGAAGTGAAAGCCAAGGATAAGCTTTGAGTTTGAAAACGGGTTCCATGGTCATGACTTTTTCAACTGGCTTCTCTTCCCATTTGTGTTCATGGGGAAGTGATGAGACACAGTTAATGTGAAACCCAGTAGCTCAGAACCTTTTACTGCCGGAGTTCTCTGCACTGCCCCTTCCCAGAACAACTCATCTGTGCCCGTGCTAGCATATAACTGTGAGCTGCTTGGGGGCAGCAACTCTAGCCTTCCCTCTCTCCCTGCCTCTGTTCCTTCTTTCCTTTGTTCCTGCATTCTGTACCTGTTTACTGAGTAGGTATTATGTGCCAGACACTGACGCAAAACAGCAAAGTTCTCTTTCTTCATGGAACCGACATTCTAATTTCTTCATGATCTGCATGTTCCCAGCACCTAGCGCACAGTAGGCACTTAATAACTGCTTTAATGGCTTGGTGTATACACTTCTTTTCCAGTTTTTTCCTTTGCACATCTTTTTTTTTTAAAAGATTTTATTTATTTATTTGAGAGAGAGCACGAGCAGGGAGGAGAGGCAGAGAGAGAGGGAGAAGCAGGCTCCCCGCTGAGCACGGAGCCCGATGTGGGGCTCGATCCCAGGACCCCAAGATCATGACCTGAGCCGAAGGCAGACGCTTAACGGAATGAGACGCCCAGGTGCCCCTCCTATGCATGTACTAACACATATACATGATGTTTAAATTTTAGATGAAAAGGAGATTACCCTTAATGTTACTCTGTGACCTTTTTTCCTACTTAATAGTATATTCTGGCCGTCTTTCTATGTTAGAACATAAAATCGACTTCAGTGTTTACACGTCCCAAATGCTATTTGGAGTCTTCCTGCCCCTGGGAATCTAGAAAAGACTGGCTTGAACCCCAAGTCTATTCCCTGGAGATTCTCAAGGTCAGGTTAGGATTGCTCATGTTCTCATAGTCACCTCTGGTCACTGTCCTTGCTTCTGCTAACTTTATTCCATCCAGTGTCCTTAACCAGTTTCCTACTGATGGGCGTTTAGGTTGTTTTTGGTCTTTTGCTATTCTAAACACTGCTGCAGTGAATAAGCTTGTTCATCCTTTGCTTTATGCATATTGAATAAATTGCTAGAAGTATTGCTGGGTCAATTTAGCAATAGATACTGCTGTAGATACGGGTACAGTAGTATGCACTCATATTGCTAAATTCTCTTCACAATGATGGTACTAATTTTCATTCCTGTTAGGATGTCTTAGCAAATTGTGATCCTCACTTATCTGTGCAAATACACAGACACACACACACACACACACACAAGTTGTTTTTCATATTCTTTGCCTTTTTTTTGGTGGGTTGTTAATAGGAAGGAAACTTGTATGTTAGGGCAATTATCCCTTTGTAATTTGAGATACAAGTATCTTTTCTTAGTTTATTATTTGTTTTTGCATCTTTTTTTTTTTTTTTTACCAACTGGCTAGTGTTCTATTAAATGGGCCTTTCTATTTGGTTTGTTTCCAACTTCTTGCTTATTATAAAGATTTTATTTATTTATTTTTTTACGTAAAGTCTCCAGTCAACGTGGGGCTCAAACTTACGACCCATGACCAAGAGTCACATGACCGACTGAGCCACCTGGTTGCCCCCCAGTTGTTTGCTATTATAAACTACACAGCTCTTTCCACCAATCTGCATTGTGTCTCTAAATCTAGGCTAAATTCCTAAAAGTGCAATTGCTTTGTTAAAGAATATCAACTTAAAAAAGCCTTTTAATATGTATTGGGTTTTGGATGGTACATTGAAAAAATTTTTTATTATTATTTAAAAACGACAAATGTTCCTTGGTATAAAAAATCCCCCACGTGCCAGTCACCCACTCACCCAGACTGGCTGGTCTAATCTATACTCCCGCCCACTTCCGCTTCTTCCCAGTTGTAGGGGAACAAATCATCTGCAAAGATTGAAGGATTTGGAGAGAATCTATCTTTGGCTGAGAGACTCACCACCTCTCCTCTTCCAGATGGTGGCAACGGAGAGTTACCCAACACTGCTGTTTGGATGCCTTATGAAGAGGGGGCTGTTCATGGGGCTAATGTGTAATCCCACCCCGAGCGCCCCTTCTCTGGAGCCCCACTCTGCTTTTGCAGATGGGGAAAGAAACGATCGCCCGCATGGATGACTCAGCCAGCCCCAGGCCACTTTCGTCCACTGCAGAATCCCCTCAGACCCAAAGGCTTTGCTTTGACCATAAGGTTTCACTTACCTTTGATTCATCCCGTCCCAGATAGGCAGGAAATAGCTGGTGGTGCATGAATCATGTAGGAGGCTTTCCTCTGCCCCCTCTCATTTCTATGTGGCTTCCTTGTACAATACCCCGACGCCGGTGATGGGCACTCCCTCATGCCATCTCATCTGGATGGGCACTGACATCTGTCTATGTCCCGGCTGGGCCACTGAGACTCGGGGAGGCAACAGTCACCCATCCTCATAAGTGGGAGAACCAGGGTTTGCCCCTGGCTTTGTGGGCTCTTTCCACTCTTTTCCAACTCACGTTGCATCTCAAAAAATGGCTTCTCCCTGGGGAACGGCTCCCAGTAGCCACCTGGAGGGGAAATGATGTCAAATACAGTCTTCAAGAGGGTAAAACCTCCTGTTGGTGTTGCCTAGGGAACCACCTCCCAGGACTCTCCAGGCCGGGTTCTGGAAACTCTTGCTCCTGACCAGTTGCTAGGTTGCATTCTTGGTTGGTTTCACCCCAGGGGTACCAGGCACTGAGGGCGGCAGGGCAGGCACCTGGCCAGCCAAGTTCCTGGGAAGGCTTCACCATCCCTGATTATTGCCAAGGGGGCTGCTAGTCCTCGGGATTTGGGAAGCAGAGAACCCACAGGGGTGCAGCAATACCCCGGGGTGCTTCTCAGTCTGGAGATTGCTGCAGCTGTCTGTCTGGAAACGTGAGCCATAGCCTGACTCTCTCTGCACGAACGACATGAACCCAAACTCTGACCCTAGGCAAGCCATCGTGGCGCCAGGCCCTCACCCACACTAGCCCACTGAAGCCTCTGTACCCTACATGTGGGCGTTTAATTATTCTTATTTTACTCAATAAGGATAGGGAGTTCTCAGGGAGAGTGAGCAACTCCCTGACAGTTACATAATAAGCAAGTCATGAACTGGGATTTTGAATCCAAGCCGGAATTCTGACCTCAAGGCCCTTGTTCTTACCTCTTGATTCATTTTTTTCAGAACCAATAAATCAGATAGAGGTCACAGTAAAGAGGCCACCTGATTAACCCCCACCTCTGAGGCCCAACCTGGGTAATTCTCGAGCAATAATGTCAGGTAGGGGTAACGTGAATATTGACCAAAGACAATTTTCCAGGTATGGGTGGGTTCGGGTAGAGGAGTCTTCCGGTGGGAAGTCTGTGAGCAAGGACTCTGGCTTCTTTGGGGTTTTATCTAGAGATGAGAGGGCTGGATCTCCACTGGGGGACTTTCTAGCTCAGTGATGGGCAGTGTTGGGGCCATTGGAATGTTTTCATACCACAATTAACAGACAGCCTGTGCATGCATGCAAAGTTGAGTACTTAGCCCAAGTGGGGGTCCTGGGGCTGGAGTCTACTCTGCCACCAGGGAGCCAGGGGATGCCAATGTGGTAGAAGAGAATTAGTTCTGCTGTGTATTCAATGTGAGATAAAAAACAGAGGATTGTTTTGTTCCCACGGTAGGGGTTCAGAATGTCACCCCAAAATATGCCACTTTGGCATATTGATTATTTTGAATTAAAGTTTCTTGAGAAACAGCCAATGTAAAAAGGACACTGATCCTCCTCTGTCCCCCCAAAAACAGGAGAAAAGTCTTCCATGGGAAAGTGCCCTCTCTGTACCAGGAGGGTAGAAGGCATCCTTATCACCAGAGACAGGGAATTCAGGGCCAAGAAGACTGTATAAACAAGCCTCGTTAATTCTTCACCATTTGCTACCTGTAGCCCATAACCCTCTGCCTTGTCAATCCTCCACAATGTATGGTTTCTTTGTCTAAAAGGCATAAAAGCTCCCAGCTCTTGCCACTTCTTGGAGTCTCATATCCTTGTGGGGCTTCCATATGTACATATGTAATTGAATTAGTTTTTCTCCTGTTCCTCTGTCTTTTATTACAGGAGGTCTCAGCCAAGAACCTAGAAGAGCAGAGGGAAAATTATTTTTCTTCCCCTATACCACTTTGCCCCGTTAAATAAAAGTGCACGATGGGGAGATTCCCAATCATGAACTTTGAGATGGGTCAGGGCTCAGGCATCATTTTGCACCAATCTCCCCCGACCCGAGTCCCTTCAGTGAATTTGTGACATGGCCCTTCATCCAGGCTTTCAAATGAAACACAGGCTCATCATCTTCACTCTCCCACACTCCCCACAGCCAGGCATTCATCACTGCCCTCGCTCGCTTATTCTCTCTCTCCGACATTTCGAAACTTGCAGTAAACCCTCCAAATACATCTCACATCTTTCAACTCTTCTGCATGTCTGTCTCTTACTTGGGGGGGCGACAGTCCCCTCTTAACTGTCTGTGGCTTCCTCTCTGTCTCGACTGCAGCCTATTCTCACAACACAAGGCCAGAATGAGCTTCTAAAACCCAAACCAGATTTTCTCCCCATTCTGCTCAAAATCAATGGCTGTCTTCCCACTGAATCAATGTAGGAAAATGCAAACTCCTCTCCTTGGCCTCCAAGACCCCGGGGAAGCTGGTCCCTGCTTGCCCACCTGGCTCAGCTGCCCTTTTTTTTTTTTTTTTAAGATTTTATTTACTTATTTGACACTGAGAGCAAACGAGCGTGAGAAAGCACAAGCAGAGGGAGCAGCAGAGGGAGAGGGAGAAGCAGATTCCCGGCTGAGCAGGGAGCCCAACAAGGGGCTCAATCCCAGGACCCTGGGATCATGACCTGAGCTGAAGGCAGACGCTTCACCGACTGAGCCACCCAGGCGCCCCTCAGCCGCACTTTGTTGCAGGCATGCTGGCTTTCTTTCATCTTCCATCATTAGCATGGTCTTTCCAAACCCAGGCCATTTTCACCTGTGGCTTCCTCTGCCCGGACTACTATGCACCTGGTCCTTCTCAACCTTCAGGACTCTGCTGAATTGACAGTCCCCCAGAGACCCTTCCTATCATCTGAGCAGATTGCCCCTCCCCTCTTTTAAATGATAGCATTCCTTTAATTTTTTTTCCTTATGATTTGTCACTGGGTTAAATAATGTTCCCCCAAAAGAGATGTCCAAGTCGTAACCACTAGGACCTGTGAAAGCGGCCTTGTTTGGAAATAGGGTCTTTGCAGATATAACCAAGTTAAGATGAGGTCATCCTGGATTAAGGTGGGCACTAATCCATTGGCTGGTGTCCTTATAAGAAGAGGGAAATTTGCACGCAGACAGACAGAAGGAGAACACCATGGGAAGACAGGGGCAGAGACTGGAGTGATGTGTCTACAAACCAAAGAACGCCAAGCTTTGCTGGCAGCCACCAGAAGCTGGAAGAGATTAAGAAGGATTCTCCCCTAGAGCCTTTAGAAGGAGAGTGACACTACAAACACTTTGATTGCAGACCTCTGGCCTCTGGAACCATGAGAACACCAATTTCTGTTGTTTTAAGCCACCAAGTTGTGGTGACTTGTTACCTAGGAAACTAATTGTTGGTAATTGTTTTGTTGGCTTATTTGTTTGTGATTTTTCTCCTGCTTGACAAGACTTTTATTTCTTTATTCTCTCTTGTACCCCTACTGTCCAGCTGGGTGTCTAAAACATAGGAAGTACCCACCAGGGAGTTTCAGAGGAATCGATTCCCCCACATTGTCAGCCACAACATCTTACCAGCTTCAGCTCATTTTGAATTCATTGCTCTGTATCACGTGTATTGTCCCTGCTCTGGCTCATTGCTCCCTCTCAATTACTGCAAGAACCTTCCATCGGTTCTCCTTGCTGCTTGACTTTTTACCTTCTTTTTAACACAAACCTGATCTCACATTTCTGCTTTTAACTCTTTGTTCTTTCCCTATTACTCCACGCCAGCGATTGGACCTCGGCCCTGTGCCATAAACTCTCAGCCTTAGCCTTTGTCTTCCCATCTGTGGGAGTAATGGGAATGGGAAAATTGCTCCTCCCTGACCAGGTGGATGCGAAGATTGACTGAGAATCAGTGCAAATCGTGGAGCACAGTGCCCAGCACCGAGAGCCCACCCAAGTGCTACCTTTCAGGATTAATGTCAGCATTTGTCTTGGATTGAGGCTGGAGGCCCAAGGCGATGTAAAATGAGTCCTTTGTTAAGATGGGAAAAATCACATGTGCAAAGCTGGCTTGCCCAACAACTGTTCAAAATGATGAAGAGGCAGTTTGCCTAGCATCTTGGCCTGTTGAAGTTTGGAGAAGTTGGGAAGCATGAGTCTGCATATCCTTATACACACAATACCAATACAGTAAGTGAGAAACTTAAAATAGACTGACATTTATATTAAAATCATATAATTTGCACCATAGACCTAATCTTAAGTATAGAAATAAAGGGATTCATTTTAATCATGGCTCGGAATTGGTGTTCTTCACTTCTGAAAAACCTCTTAATCAGGAAGTTTCAAAAAAATGTTTAAAATGCATGGTAAGACATTTCAGAGCAATTCCAAAATTTAATGTGTGCAAATTATTCATATATTCATAATTTTATTATAGCACATAAGATTTGGGGAATCAAGTGCGGGGTAAAGAGAATATCCATTAGCTGCTTAAAAAAAAAAGGCCCTTAAGTGAAATGAATTTAAATATTGTAACTAGCTTCCTATTGGCTCCTAGCTCTCCCCAAAGCACTAGTCATTTAATAAGATTGGAACTTCTCATTGATTTGAGGAGCTAAGTTGGTGACAACCTTTCTTTTCAAGAAGTCAGGCTTTCTGTAGAACTGAACTGAGCAGATGTGGTCAGCTGCTTTGGTAAGTGTCATGGAGCCTGAAAGGGGGCTCCATCCCACGACCCTGAGATCATGACCTGAGCCAAAACCAAGAGTCTGATGCTCAACCACTGTACCACCCAAGCACCCCTGATTTGGGAAGTTTTTTTTTGAAAGATTTTATTTATTTGTTTATTTGAGAGAGAGAGAGAGCAGGGTGAAGAGCAGAGGGAAAGGGAGAAGCAAGCTCCCCGCTGAGCACAGACCATCCCAGGACCCTGAGATTACGACCTGAGTGGAAATCAAGAATTGGACGCTCAACCGACTGAGCCACCCAGGTGCCCTGGGAGGTTTTAAACAGAGGGAACTAATGATTGAAAATGGAGATACAAACCTGCCTGGATAGTACAGTTAGTCCCAGGGAGCTCCCAGCAAAGAAGTATGCTGTAATTTACTATTTATTAAAATTAGAAATTCTCCTAAAAGTAAGAAAAACAGGGCCAAAGTGCATGTGTGTGTTCGTGTGTGTGTGTGTGTGTGTGTGTCTGAGTTTAAAGGAGGCAGAGACTGTTTGACAGGAGGAATCTTGGGAGTTTGTACAGATTCTGGGGAACATACCAGACCATGAGAATTGAACAATCCCCTGGCCCATGCCCAATAGGAGAAGAGTATTCTCTCCACTGTGTCATTCTATTAAAAAGTAAAATCTTCTAAAATGTTCTTTATACAGGCATTCATGTGCTATACAATTAAAATAATGCAGATGAAGTGTTAATGTTCCTCGACCCTCCACTCCTCCCTCTCACCCTCTCCACCTGGGACTTGGCTCCTCTCATTCCAAGGTCAAGGGGCATGTTATTATTTTGATGTTTCTTCCTTCCAGATATTTTCTTTTCTTTGTTATTTTTTAAAGATTTTATTTATTTATTTGAGAGAGAGAGAGCTGAGCAGGGAGCCGGGAACCCGATGTGGGACTTGATGCTAGGACCCTGGGATCATGACCTGAGCAGAATGCAGTCGCTTAACCGACTGAGCCACCCAGAAGCCCCTCCTTCCAGATATTTTCTATGCATTTGCAAACACACAGGTACATATGGAAATATATGGAGATAATGTGTGATTTCTAATTTGCATCTTTTAAAATTCTAAGTTATACATGCTCACCGTTTAAAAAACGAAATCATTATACAAGACCGTTTATTAAGTCCTTACTGAGTGCCAGGTACTGAGCTGCCATAGTATCCCAAGCCAATTCTAAAGAGTAGCAGTCGGTGAATACTTTCCCTCTGGGTGCACCACACCCACCTCCCAGTCCCCAGCGGTGGTGTCTTCAGTATTGTCTTATTTGATCTTCACAACAACTCATGTGATAGGTGCCATCCTTATTGTCTCTCTTTTATAGACTAAGTAGTCCAAGCTCTGACCAGTTAAAAGAGATTTGACCAAAGCCACATGACCAGTCCCAGGCAATGTACCAGAATCTCAAATCAGGCAGCCTGGCTCCAGGACACATGACTCCATCCGGGAATGTTACCTGTGGTCTGAAGTTGTTCTTGGGTCTAACTGAGGGCAACGGCTGAGAAAAGAAATGCACTGCAAGGTAAAGCAAAAGCAGCACGACATGCAGCTTTGCATTGTGTCCCTTGACACCTTGAATCATGGCAGGACGTCACACTCCATACGTCATCAGCGGCATCGGTCCTGCGGCTTTCCACGACCTAGAGGAAGCTTCCGGAAGAGGGTCGCGATAAAAGAGCGATGCCTATAGGATCACAGACCCCAGCCACTGCTCGGGGCTTGGCACCTTCTTCTCTGAGTCCATTGCCTCAGTGCGATTTATTCTTTTTTTTTTTTTACAAGAGAACAAATCTACACCTTTATTTACTTTTCATTAAATTTAAATCCTTGAGGGGTACAGCATCACACGGATTCTGTGGCCAATGGCTTTAGCAGGAAGGTTGCTTCGGAATTTGGCACGAACCATGCCACTGTTTCCATGAGCACGAGTTACTTTTCCCCAGATTACTCTGGTTTTGTTTGGTTTGCCACCAGGAGTCACTGTGTTGTTCTTTGCTTTGTACACATAAGCACATCTCTTGCCTAGATAGAATTCCGTTTCATCTCGAGCATAAACACCTTCGATTTTAAGAAGAGCTGTGTGCTCCCTCTGGTTCCGGAGACCCCGCTTATAGCCAGCAAAAATGGCCTTGGACCACAGCCTTCCAGACATTATTTGGCGTTACAGGAGTCCTGTTCCCAGCAGGCCTCCACAGGCTCCAAGATGGCGGAAAAAGAAAAAACGCGATTTATTCTTGAATCTCCATCATGAAGAAAGCAAAGTGAAACAAGTGTGAGAACTGCTCTTGCTTCAGATACTTGAATGATTTCACCATAAGAATTGAGGAAAACAGTCTCATTTTTCTAATCAATTCATGAAATCGCAAATGTGGATGTTTCAAAGTTATTTACATCTTAGGAAAGCATATTTTTTAAAGTTTATTTATTTATTTATTTTTAGTCATCTCTGCACCCAAGGTGGGGCTCGAACTCACGCCCCCCAAGATCAAGCGTCACATGCTCCCCTGACTGAGCCGGCCAGGCGCGGCGCCCTGGGTTTAATCTTATAAGAAACTACCCAACTGTTTCCTAGAGTGGCTCTATAAATTCTGCATTCCCACTAGCAACGTATAAGAGTTTTGTTTATTTAGGGGCACCTGGGTGGCTCAGTCAGTTAAACCTCTGCCTTGGCTCAGGTCATGATCCCGGGGTCCTGGGATCCAGCCCCGTATCGGGCTCCCTGCTGGGCGGGAAGCCTGCTTCTCCCTCTCCCACTCCCCCTGCTTGTGTTCCCTCTCTCGCTGTCAAATAATAATAATAATAATAATAAAATAAAGTTGCTTTAAAAAAAAAGAGTTTCATTTATTTAACTCCCTCACCAGTGCTTGGTCTTGCTGAGAGATTATATATATATATATATTTAGCCATTCTAATATGTTTGTAATGATAGCTCACTGTGGTTTTAATTTGCATTGCCCTGATGGCTAATGATATCGAGTAATTTTCCACGGGCTTATTTGCCTCCTCACTTAGGTGAAGTGTCTTTTTAAGTCTTTGCCCATTTTATTTTTTTATTTTTTATTTTTAAAAGATTTTATTTATTTATTTGACAGAGAGACACAGCGAGAGCAGGAACACAAGCAGGGGGAGTGGGAGAGGGAGAAGCAGGCTTCCGGCCGAGCAGGGAGCCCGATGTGGGGCTCAATCCCAGGACCCTGGGATCATGACCTGAGCCGAAGGCAGACACTTAACGACTGAGCCACCCAGGTGCCCCAGTCTTTGCCCATTTTAGAGAGGGGGGGGAGGGGCAGAGGGAGGGAGAGAGAGAATCTTTTTTTTTTTAAAGATTTTTATTTATTGAGAGAGAGAGAGAGTGGTAGAGAGCATGAGAGAGAGGAAGGTCAGAGGGAGAAGCAGACTCCTCGCTGAGCAGGGAGCCCCATCCCATGCAGGACTTGATCCTGGGACTCCAGGATCATGACCTGAGCTGAAGGCAGTCGCTTAACCAACTGAGCCACCCAGGCGCCGGGAGAGAGAGAATCTTAAGCAGGCTCCACGCCCAGCGAGCAGGGTTCGATCAAGAGTCGGCCCCTTAACTGACTGAGCCATTAAAATGAGTCTGCCCATTTTTAAATTGGGTTGTATGTTTTATTATACATTCCATTTGTTACTATTGAGTTTTGAAAATTACATGTTTTAAATACAAGTTCTTTGTCAGATATATGATAGCAAAATTCTCTTCCAGTGCACGTTCATTCTCATAATGTGTCTCTTGCACAGCAAAAGTTTTAATTGGAATGAGGTCCAGTTTATCAATATTTCCTTTTATGGATTATTCTTTTGATGTCCAGCCTAAGAACTCCTTGCTTAGCCTCAGGTCCCAAAGGTTTTTTCCCATTCTCCACCCCCCCCAAACTTCTGTAGATTTATGTTTTACATTTAAATCTGTGATCCATTTTGAATTAATTTTTGTATCAGATGTAAGGTTTAGTTTGAGGTACATTTTTTTTTTGCACATAGATGTCCATTTTTCTACAATTTGATAAATAAAACCGTCTTTTCTCCATTGAATTTCTTTTACAACTTTATCAAAAATCAGTTGGTTGGGGGGCGCCTGGATGGCTCATTAGGTTAAGTGTCTGCCTTTGCCTCAGGTCATGATCTCAGGGTCCTGGGATCGAGCCCGGTCTTGGGCTTCCTGCTCAGCGGGGAGCCTGCTTCTCCCTCTCCCTCTGCTGCTCCCCCTGCTTGCACTCTCTCTCTCTCTCTATGTCAAATAAATAAGTAAAATCTTTTTTAAAAAATATCAAGTGGTTACATTTGTATGGATTTATTTCTGGATTGTCTATTCTGTTTTCTATCTCTCCTCTGTCTTAATTATTGTAGTGTTATTGTAAGTCTTAAAATTGGATGGCTTGAGTCCAACTTCTCCTTTTTCAAGATTGTTTTAGCTATTCTATTTCCTTTGCCTTTCCACATAAATTTTAGAATCAGCTTGTTTGTATCTACCAAAATTCTACTGAGATTTTGATTGGAATTGCATTTAATGGATAGATCAATTTGGAGAGAACTGACATTTTTCCTATGTGAGTCAATCACTACGTGGTTTATCTCTTCATTTATTTAGGTCTTCTTTGGTTTCTCACATCAGTGTTTTGTGGCTTTCAGCATTCATATCTGTATGTCTTCTGTTAGTTTTTTATGTAATTATTTCATTTTCTTGGTGGGGAGCTATTGTCAATGTATCATTTTTTGAATTTCAGTTTCTAATTACACATTTTCAGTACATAGAGGTTCAACGGATTTTTGTGTGTTGAACTTGTATCCCATGCTAAACTGACTTATTAGTTCTAGAAGTCTTTTTTTTTTTTGTAGTTTTCTTGGGATTTTTTTCTGTAGGCAATCATATTGTGTGTGAATAGGGAGAGTTTCATTTCTTCCTGTCCAGTGTATATTATTCCTGTTATTTATTTGTCTTGCCATGCTTTTCTAAGGTACTTGCATCATTATATTTGAAGTAACTTTCTTTTTAAAATTATTTATTTATTATTATTATTATTTTTAAAGGTTTTACTTATCCACTTGGCAGAGAGAGACACAGCAAGAGAGGGAACATAAGCAGGGGGAGTTGGGAAAGGGAGAAGCAGGCTTCCCACTGAGGAGGGAGCCCAATGCAGGGCTCGATCCCAGGATCTCGGGATCATGACCCGAGCTGAAGACAGACGCTTAAGGACTGAGCCACCCAGCCCTTTTTATTTTTTTTAAAAAAGATTTTACTTATTTATTTGAGAGAGAGAGTACAAGTGGGGAGGGGTCGTGGAGAGGCCAAGGGAGAAGCAGACTCCCTGATGAGGGGGAGCCTGATGAGGGGTTTGATCCCACGACCCTGAGATCATGACCTGAGCCGAAGGCAGAGGCTTAACTGACTGAGCCACCTGCACACCCCTTGAAGTAACTTTCTTGTAGATAGTGCATAATTGGGTCATGCTCCACCACCCTCCTCCCTGCCCCCCATTTTCACAATCTGTCTTTAATTGATTTGTTTAGACTATTTACATTTAATGTAATTATTAATATGTTTGGATTTAGGTCTACCATTTTATTATTTGCTTGCTTGCTTTCTTTTTTCTCAGGAACTCACAACCCTGAGATCAAGACCTGAGCAGAGATCGAGTTGGAAGTTTAACCGCCACCCAGGCTCCCCTTATTATTTGCTTTCCATTTATTACTTTGTTTTTAACTCCTCAGTTTTCCCTTTCCAGCATGGGTTAAACATTTTCTTAGTATTCCAATAAAATGTAAATGGATGGCAAGATGACATTGCTTTAGGGGCACCTGGGTGGCTCAGCCGTTAAGTGTCTGCCTTCGGCTCAGGTCATGATCCCAGGGTCCTGGGATTGAGCCCTATGTTGGGCTTCCTGCTCAGCAGAGTGTGCTTCTCCCTCTCCCACTCCCCCTGCTTGTATTCCCTCTCTCGCTGTGTATCTCTGTCAAATAAATAAATAAAATCTAAAAAAAAAAAAGATGACATTGCTTTAGCAGGCAAACAAGCTAGCTAGGTTTAGGAGAAACATCCTTTTTTTTTAAAGATTTTATTTATTTATTTGACAGAGAGAAAGGGAGAGTAGGCTTAGGGGGAGGGGCAGAGGGATAGGGAGAAGCCGACTTCCTGCTGAGCAGGGAGCCCAACACAGGGCTGGAGCCCAACATGGGGCTGGATCCCAGGACTCTGGGATCATGACCTAAGCCAAAGGCAGATGCTTAACCAACTGAGCCACCCAGGCGCCCCTAGGATAAACGTTCTTATCCATTTTCTGTGGATTGTGGTTCCAGTATCAGTTCACTCTTTAGAAGCTTTGCAGTGCTAGTCAGATCTGTCTTTTGTGTGTACCACCAAATGGCTGGTGTGGGATCTGGACTAGGCAGTAGTCTGTCTCAAGGTTCTCCAAGTCTTTTTCTGTGTAGAGAAGTTCAGGAGGTCATAAATGACTTTATGGAGTCACTTTCCCAGGCTTCTCCCTTTCTACAATATCCCGGGTACTTTCTAGTCCTCTGGGAAGCCCCTTTTTGGTCTTACAGACCAGATCTGGGGGTTTAGTTATCCCATACTGCCTTGCATTTCTAGGGATGCACCCACATCTGGGCTAAGCAGTGAGAGAATGGGAGGACTCATCTCTGCTTTGCTAGCACTTAATATTTTCTTCTTCATCCCCATTTACTGCCATTATGTATTTTTCAGAGTCCTCAAGTAGCTACATTCCACTCAGTTTTATAGCAATAATTCGGAGAGACTAGGGAGAGTGTGCTTATTTCATCTTACCTAGAAACTGGAACCCTTCATGTAATTTTATTTATTTTTTATTTTTATTTTTATTTTTTTTTTAAGATTTTATTTCTTTATTTGACAGAAACAGCGAGAGCAGGAACACAAGCAGGGAGAGTGAGAGAAGGAGAAGCAGGCTTCCTGCTGAGCAGGGAGCCCGATGCGGGGCTCGATCCCAGGACCCCGGGATCATGACCTGAGCCGAAGGCAGACGCTTAACCGACTGAGCCACCCAGGCGCCCCCCCTTCATGTAATTTTAGAGAACATTTTGAAGAACTTTGAATCAGAGCTTTGGTTATAATTCAGACATATTTTCCTTTATTCATTTTTCAAAATATTATGTCAAATACTGGTTTTATGGAATTAAAAAAATCCCAAGTGGGATGATCTAGAGAAGAAATTAAATCATTCCTTTTGGCATTCTGATGTATAATCATCTTCCTAATGAGTTTTATGTCTCTAAATCACATTTTAATGGGGTCTTGCTCAATCTAATGTGAACTAAATGGGAATAACCACAGATCTGAGGTGGTTAAAGGTACCTAACAATTCTGATGTAAAAACATCAGTGTTTCCAACATAAGGAGAATGTTAATACACCTCTCCACTGCTGGATGGACAGAAGATTTAAAAAAAACCTCCTACAGTATCTACGCAGAATACCCCATCATCCATAAAGAACTATTTGCGATTAATGACTTGTTCTGTGCTTTTCTTCTCTGCAATACTGAGCTCCATGAGGGCAGGGACTATAACCACATTGTTCACTGCTCTATCTCCAGGGTCTTGTACAATGTCTGGCAAATAGCTAACACTCAAGAGAAATTTGATGTCTGAAGGATTGAATGAGTTGAATGGAATGAGGCAGGAATGGATTCCCCATAGTTACCATAAAAAGAAGTGTGCATGGATGGGGTAGGAAGAGGGCAGGATAAAACCAGCTCTAATGTCCACCATACAGTAGTGTTCCAGACTAATACCCTACAACAGAATGTGTACTTATTTAACAAGCGTCTGTCAGAGGCCCACCAGGTTCAAAGCACTTGTTAGGTGATGGAGAAGAGAGTGATACAAAGATGAATGACGTCAATTTCTTTTCTGAAAGTCACCAGTCTTCTAAACAAAGGGATGCTGTGTTCTAACTCAGAATCCAGGAAGAATAGTAGATTCTATTTTTTAGTACCTGATATGATTTAATTCAATTCAACAAATAATTGTTGCATGCCTACCATATGCCAGATACTGTGTGAGTTACTTTCATAAAAATAAGAACAATAAAAGCTACTATTTTTTCCCAGTGATTACCATATGCCAGATTGTGTTAAATGCTTTGCAGTCGTTAAAAAGTTTTTTTTTTATTTTTAAAAATTGTGGTAAAATGAACATAATGTAAAATGTACCATCTTGACCGTATTTAAGTGGACAATTCAGTGGCACCGAGAAACCACTCACCACTCACTGTGCAACCCTCACTACCATCCAGCTCCAAACTTTTTTCACCCTCCCAAACTGAAACTCCACACCCGTTAAACACTGACTCCCCATTACCCCTTCCCCAGCCCCTGGCAACCACCCTTCTGCTTTCTGACTCTGTGAATTTGATGACTGTAAGTATCTCATTTAAGGGGAACCATACAGTATTTGTTTTTTTGTGACTGGATTCTCTCTCACTTAGCATGATGTCCTCCAGGTTCATCCATGTTGCAACACGTGTCAGAATTTCCTTCCTTGGGGAGTCTGGGTGGCTCAGTCGGTTAAGACGTCTGCCTTCGGCTCAGGTCATGATCCCAGGGTTTTGGGATTGAGCCCCGCATCAGGCTCCCAGCTCAGCCGGGGAGCCTGCTTCTCCTTCTCCCTCTCCCTCTGCCCTTGCTCGTGTGCTCTCTCTCTCTCTTGCTCACTTTGTCTCTCAAATAAATAAATAAAACAAAATAAAAAAAAAAAGAATTTCCTCCCTTTTTCAGGCTGGGCAGTATTTCAGTGCATGGATAGACCACATTGGGTTCATCCATTGCCGTCATACTTTTATTTAATTCTTACAACAGGTCTCCCAAGGGACATGTATCTATAATGGATACATAGTATGTCCTGCTCAGAGGACCTCAATGCCCTTCTCCTGAACTCTCAGTTGCTCCCCGGACCTGGATCTGACTAGTCGTTTGCCCTAGGAGTTCTGGACCCACCCCTGCAGCCACATCAACCAGCTAGAGGTGTGGAGTTTCTGGCTCCTCCTGTAAATTTCAGATCCCGATGAAACACCACCATCCCAGGTGGCAGCCAAAGCTGCAGCAGGAGGCAAACCAGCTCAGACTAGTTAACGCCCAGGGGAGAACACTTTGCATTCTGGGAAACAGGAAGTGGGAGGCAGTTGGACAAATTCCCTCTCTTTCCTCCTTCATGGGCTCATGGACTATTCAGATGTAGCTTCCCCTTGCAGCCTGTATTAGTTTCCTGTGGCTCCTGTGACAGATTGTCACAAACAGAGTGGCTTAAAACAGCAGGGACTTATTCTCTCACAGTCCTGGAGGCCTGACGTCCTAAATCATGGCGTTGATACAGCTGCACTCCCTCTGAAGGCTGTTGGGGAGAATCCCGCCTTGCCTCTTCCAGCTTCTGGTGGCCCCAGGCATTCCTTGGCTTGTGGCTGTGTCTCTCCAGTGTGCCTCTGTCTTGACATGGCCTCTTCTCTCTGTGTGTGTGTCCAAATTGCCCCCGCCTTTCTCTTAGACACTGCTTGTTGGATTTAGGAGGTCCTGAACTAATCACATCTGCAAAGACCCTATTTTCAAATGAGGTCACGTCTGCCCCCATTGCATTCAGGCATCTGTGCCACCATTCCAGGTGGACATGAATTTGGGGGGGACACTACTCAACCAATTACAAAGGCCACCTGAAGAAGTCCTGCATGTAGGACAGACAGCACCTGCTTTGTCTCTCTGCAATTCACCCCGAATCAGTAGCTGTTGAAGTAACTCATATATTGGTCTGTGAGGGCTGCCATATTACATATTGTAGACCATGGGGGCTTAAACAACAGAAACTCATCTTCTCACAGTTTTGGAGACTGCAAACCCAAGACCAAAGCATCACAGGTTTGGTTTCTCTCGAGGCCCCTCTCCTTGGCTTGCAGACAATTACCTTCCTACGTGTCCTTATAGGGGCCTTTCCTCTATGCATGTGCTCGCCACCCTGGTGGCTCTTTTTATATGGACACCGTTCAGATGGGATGAGGGTCCTACCCTGATGGCCTCGTTTTAACAGAATTACCTCTTTAAAGACCCCATCTCCAAATACAGTAGCAATCTGAGGTACAGGGGTGGAGGGGTTAAGACTTGAACTTATGGATCTGGGGAGGGGGGGGTCCCAATTCAGCCCATAACACTGATTACTCACATTGCTTCACTCCCTTTTCTTCTCATCCTTGCTGGCACATTTGCACGCCCCAAGTTCAGCATTAGCACCTTCGTCCTTGCCTCCAGTTCTGTTTTCTAGGGAACTTAGGCTAGTATAGTGTCATTAGGAAAGAAGACAAAATCCTGCAGTTTCACACCAAATCTATGTTCCCTGTCACAGTGGACTTAAGTGAAATAGTTTCTTTCTTTTTTTCTTTTTTTAAAGATTTTGTTTATTTATTTATTTGACACAGAGAGAGAGAGAACACAAGCAGGGGGAGCGGCAGGCAGAGGGAGAGGGAGAAGCAGACTCCTCGCTGAGCAGGGAGCTCGATTCGGGGCTTGATCCCAGGACCCTGGGATCATGACCTGAGCTGAAGGCGGTTGCTTAACAGACTGAGCCCCAAGTGAAATAGTTTCTATGCTAAATTGGATCATAACACCCGTCTGGGTAAAATGCACCAATGCACTTGGTCTAAAACCCCCCACTTCCATTCCTGCAGGACCGGCCTGGTCTGTGCCCTGCTTACCTCTCTGTTCTCAACTCCAACCTGTGCCCTTTTTCAGGTCCTCCAGCTTACCTGCACCCTTCCTGGCCTACGGGGCATTGCCTTTAGTTTTCCTTTTGCCAGAACCACTGTCCCCTGGTGGCTCACACTGGTGCCTTCTCTTGATCTGGTGGGTCTCAAACTAAATATTACCTTTTGTATTCATTTCCTAGGGGTGCTGTAACAAAGTGCCACAAACTTGGTTGCTTAAGACAACAGAAGTTGACTGCAACGTTGTAGGTGCTGGTCCCCACAGGGGGTGTGCGCTGTTGACTGCCAGGGGTGGAGCGGTCAAAAGCCATGCCAGGACCCTTTGGACACCTGTGCCCAGACCAGCAGGAGAGAATGGAAATCATATTAGTGTAGGTAATTGGCCTGGTCGGCAGGGAGAGGTACGGGTGCCTGAATGCAATGGGAGCAGGGAGGAATATGTGCAACCCAGGGAATCTACTTGGGGGCACTCCCTTGTCCCCCCGAAACTGTGAATGAGCACACGCAGTAATCTGGGCCTGAGAAAGGTGTGATTTGCAAGAGTTCATACCTCTCAAGAGTGAAGATTTGGGCCACGTCACCAGGTGAGCCCTCCCGAGCAGCTCAGGTGATGGCTGCAGGTAAGGAGCTATCGGATGAGGAGTGGAGGAAAGAATGAGACCAGGTGCAGTCCCATGACCAACTGCAGTGACAAAGGCCTTGGTTTGATTCACTAACTTCCCTCAGGGAGAACGGCCCATGGAAGTCATGGCAGGCTGCTCCCCAAACACTCATGGCCGCCATGACAGTGTCCTCTGGGATGTCCAGCAGGGAACACGCTTGACTGACCACGCTGGCTGCCGCCACTCACCACTGCTTTCACACTGAGACTACGCTTCCCCTTTCTGTTCCCAGCCAGGCCTGAGCCCGGCAAGGGCGTTAGCACACTGGGCCCCCTCCTCCAAGACATGAGATTCCTCTGATGGGCAGTCTTGGCTCAAGAACTCCCCTTCAGGGCGCCTGGGTGGCTCAGTTGGTTAAGCGACTGCCTTCGGCTCAGGTCATGATCCTGGAGTCCCGGGATCAAGTCCCACATCAGGCTCCCTGCTCAGCGAGGAGTCTGCTTCTCCCTCTGACCCTCCCCCCTCTCATGTGCTCTCTCTCTCTCATTCTCTCTCTCAAATAAATAAATAAAATCTTAAAAAAAAAAAAGAACTCCCCTTCAGACTGGCCTTTCGGGGACTTGCATTGCCTGCTGAGGTGCTTTCCCCCCCGAATTCTTCCCTCCCCTCGCCTGCAGTGCAGCTAGGCCTGCATCTGAAGGTTTCTTCTCTTCCGCTGGCTTCCTCCCTTTATCCTTCACAAGTATTTCCGCCCAGAACTTGTCATGGTCTAATTCCATCATGGCAACTGTTTCTAGGAAGACCTCCAGCCAACACTGGAGTAACTCCCCGCTCCCCGGCCCCACTCACCTCTTTTTAGTTTGTGTCTCAGTACTGTGCTTTCTCCTTAAAAGTACTTTCGCAATTGGATATGCTTCCTTTATATATATATATATATATATATATATATTATATATATGTTTTAAGAATTTATTTATTTGAGAGAGAGAGGTCATGAGCAGAGACGAAGGGTGGTGGGAGAAGCAGACTCCCTGTGGAGCAGTGAGCCTGATGTGGGACTCGATCCCAGGATCCTGGGATCATGACCTGAGCCAAGAGCAGATGCTCAACTGACTGAACCACCCAGGTGCCCCTATATATTTTTTGGGGGGAGGGGGAGAGACAGAGAGCAAGCTGGGTAGGGGCAGAGGGAGAGAGAGAATCCCAAGCCGATTCCATGCCCAGGGCCAATCCTGACTCAGAGCTCCATCCCATGACCCTGAGACCATGACCTGAGCCAAAATCAAGAGTCAGATGCTTAAACGACTAAGCAACCCAGATGCCCCTCCTTTGCTAATTTTTGCTGTGTTTTCCCCACCAGACTGCAACCTCCGTCAGGGCAGGAACCCCATCTAAATGGAACTCACTCTTGTGCCTGGTGCCTGGCACAGAGCTTGGCACGTGGTGGGCACGTGGTCCATCTTTACTGGATGGGAGGACTTCCTCCACCGCTCTGATCCCTTAACGATGCAGATGTCACTGTCAGGTCCTCTGGGTCTTGTGGTTGTTGGTGTTTAAAGCAAGGACAAAAAAGCGTCCCAGGGAGGAGTCAGTGATTTGAAAAACAAGAAACCCCCATTCCCTGACACCGTGAGCCTGAGAATTGCAAGCAGCCAGGACCCTCTGGAAATCAGAGGGAGGCCACTTTGAGAAGTTCTAAAGAGCTGACAGGTTGTGGCGCTTCTGATAGTGTCTGTGTTGGAGGGGGGGAAGCAGGAATTCAGAGGTGCCCGTCTTCAAAGGGAATATTCACAGGCCTCCAGCCTTGGCCTCAAATCAAATTAGCCTTCTCATGTCCCCAAGCAAACAAGGCTTCTGAGTAATGCGCGGAGATCTAAGTGAGAGGAAGAGAAGGAGGGAGGAGCATCTTTGCATTGGAATCTTCCAGTGCAGGGCTCCAGGCCTCGTTCAGTGGGGCTTCTGGGCTCTGCGTCCTTAGATCTCTTGGCTCTGAGCAGTTGAACCTCGTTCCTTGCCCCTCAGTGAAGGCTTGCTTTCCCCAGGCTCTGTTTCAAAGTGAAGAAGAAACGAAACCATCTGGAGTTTGTGGGTGCTCTAGTGGGCCAATGATCCTGGTTTAGGGTTTGCTCTTCCTTTGTGTTTGTGTTAGTTTTGTGTGCTTTGGGGTTTCTTTCAGTTTGGACTGCACAACACGAGAACGGGGTTGTTGGGAATAGTAGGTCTCGTGAAGAAGTTGTTAGTGACAGTGAAGAGGTGCAACTGCACAGTGGTTAATACCATGGCTTTTGACCCTTTATCAGTCAGGAGAGACAAAGCGATGTTGCCATAACAAATAGCATCCAAATCTCATTCGTGCCATGTGTCTGGCTTAGTTCCGGCCGCTGTACCAAAATATCATAGGCTAGGGGGCTTCAACAACAGAAATTTAGTTCTCACACTTCTGGGGGCTGGGGAGTGCCGACAAGATCAGGTGCCGACAGACTTGGTGTCTGGTTTACAAACCAGACTGGCTGCCTCCTTGTTGTGTGTTCACATGGCATGATTATTGCTTGAGAGAGTAAGATCTCTGGTGTCTCTTCTTATAGGGACACTAATCCCATCGTGAGGGCCTCTGCTCATGACCTCATCTAAACTTAACCACCCCCAAAGGCCCCACCTCCAAATACCATCACATTGCGGGTGAGGGCTTCTACAAATAAATTTTAGGCCCATTGGGGTTTTGCCATTCGGCATGGGAGAGGGAAGAGAATGTGATGACTTAAGCACAGCCTCTGTCTTCAAGTGACAACTGTTTCTTCTGCTCACATTTCTTTGATCAAAAGCAAGTTACATGAGTAACTTCAAGAGGGATATGGAAAATACATCTGGCCTTGTCCTCAGAAGGAAAGAACTGTGTTATTGGCAACAGCTCTAATGAGCGGAAGAGCAACACGGTCTAGATGTTGCTGTGGATATACTTTTTTAGATGTGACTAACATTTAAATCAACACACTTTGAATGAGGCAGTTCACCCTCTATAATGTGGGTGGGCCTCATCTAATCAGTTGAAGGCCTTAAGACCGAGGTTTCCCAAAGAAAGAATTTGGCTTCAAGACGGCCACATAGAAATCCTGCTTGGGTTTCCAGACTGTTTGGCTTGCCCTCTGGATTTTGGACTCGAGACTGTGACAACACCAAGTCTTGCCTGAATTTTCAGCCTGCTGGCTTGTCCTATGGATTTCAGACTTGCCAGCCCCCATAACTATGTGAGCCAATTCCTTAAAATATCCACCTTTCTCTCTTGGCTCTTGTTGGGTCTCAAGCCTGCCAGTTCTTAGACTGGAATTTACTTTACACCAGCACTATTGATTCTCCTGCATCTCCAGCTTGACAACTGCAGATTTTAGGACTTCTCAGCCTCCATCATTGTGTGAATCAATTTCTTGTAATAATATAATATATATACAAATGAATGTATGTATATGTTTGTGTATACACACACACACCTTGCTGGTTGTATTTCTCTGTAGAACCCTGACTAATACAGGTGTAGATTTCTCCTCCCAAGTGAAAAATCTACTAAAGCCCTTGGAAGAAACTGTGTACTTTTGTTTGGAGTTAAGAGCTAAAGGTCAAAGTGCTCTGTTGTGAAAACTGGATCATAGTTTAATAGTGTGGAGAGAAGAATCTTCTGGTTGGATGGAATTTTCCTTGCAGAGCATGCTAATGTCTTTGGATGTTTGAGGCAGTGTCTCTGCTTCTTCAGAGCTATAAGTAGGTGTAGAAGCTTAAGGCAGACTCCGGGATTGGTTTTCCTCTTGTTTATTTCTGTGTAGAGTGAGGTCAGACCTAGCACTGTTTTGGTGACGTTATTTCATTGACAAACTCTGTCATGACACTTTTAAAAAATCCTTATTTTAAATGTTGCTCTGCTAAATTCCTAAATCACAGTCTTTCAGACCTGGGGCGAATCATGGAGCTAATTTGGCCTCATTCTTCTCAAATTGTGTTCTATGAAACATATATTCCTGAATGTTGATAGGTGGTCCTTGAAAAAAGGGATTCCATGACCAAGTGGATTTACATAAAGACAGCATATACTCTGTCCTTTTTGGAGAATCCAAATGCACTTCAATGAAGTTTGAGGTGCCTCCTTGGCTTGGAAGTAGAGATGTCAAGTAGGCAGTCGTAGTTGGGTCTGGATTTCAGGGACAAGGTTGGGGCTGCACATGTAGGTTTGGATGTTAACACGTTCAAAACCACAGAAGCAGATGAGATTACTTGGGAGAGAGTTTGGAAGGAAGAGGAGTGTGTGAAGTCCGGAGGTGCTGCAGCTTTCTTGTAACCATGAGGGGAGGACCCGAGACTGTAGGCAAGACCCAGAAGATGGCATTGCTGAATTAAATGACAGAGAGAAACCAGAATGCTAAGACAAAACTCAAGCCAGTAAAGCCGATTCTACTGCTGGATTTCTCAACCAGAGGCCAGTAAATTCCCTTATTATTATTATTTTTTAAAGATTTTATTTATTTGACAGAGAGAGACACAGTGAGAGAGGGAACACAAGCCGGGGGAGTGGGAGAGGGAGAAGCAGGCTTCCCGCTGAGCAGGGAGCCCGATGTGTTGTTCGATCCCAGGACCCCGGGATCATGACCTGAGCCAAAGGCAGATGCTTAACGACTGAGCCACCCAGGTGCCCCCCTTATTTTTTTTTTAAGAGAGGGAGGGAGAGAGGCAGGGGAGAGGCAGAGGGGCAGAGGGAGAGAGAGAATCTTAAGCAGGCTCCATGCCCAGAGTGGAGCCTGATACAGGGCTCAATCTCACAACCCTGAGATCATGACGTGAGCTGAAATCAATAGCTGGTTGCTTCACTGACTGAGCCATGGTAAATTCCTTTTTTTTTTTTTTTAAGATTTTATTTATTTATTTGACAGAGAAAGACACAGTGAGAGAGGGAACACAAGCAGGGGGACTGGGAGAGGGAGAAGCAGGCCTCCCGTTGAGCAGGGAGCCGGATGCGGGGCTTGATCCCAGGACCCTGGGATCATGACCTGAGCTGAAGGCAGACGCTTAACGACTGAGCCACCCAGGCGCCCCTTTTTTTTTTTTTTTTTTTGAGCCATGGTAAATTCCTTTTTAAAAAATATATATTTTTTTAATTTATTTGAGAGAAAGAGAGAGAGAGGAGAGAGAGAGTGCACACACGAGCAGGGGGAGAGGGAGAGGGAGAAGCAGGCTCTCTGCTGAGCAGGGAGCTCGAGGCGGGGCTTGATCCCAGGACCCTGAGCTCATGATCTGAGCCAAAGGCAGACATTTAACTCACTGAGCCACCCAGGTTAAGTTAAATTCCTTTTAACTTAAGTTTTTATGTCACGCCTTTGAAAGAGTCTTGACTAGTATGACGTCTCCCAACCTCTGTTGCACACTTATCCCTGTCTGCTCTTAGTCTGTTTCCCCATCTCCTTACCTGTCCTGCAGGAGAACCAGCTGACCCTAAGATGTCAGAATTAACTAGTCACTCCCATCCTGAGGAGCAAAGGGGAAGGCATGACACCCCCCAGTCATGGTCCGTTGTTGTCCTTTGAGGCGTGAGTGGAGCAATCAGCTAAAAATCAGTTATGTGGTTAAAGATTTTATTTTTATTTTTGGATTGCTAGCAACCAACCCAAACTGACTTTGGCTAATGTAAGCCAGAGACAGAGTTTATTGGAAGCATCACAGGCTTCCCCCACAGAATCAAAGACAGAGCTGGGACAAGCTGAGCAACAACAGACTTGGGGAAGGCAAGCAATCAGAGCCGTCCCGGGGAACTTCAGCAGGCTTTCATCGAAATCCTCTCTGGGCTGACCACAGACATGGTGCACTCTTGGTTCCAGCTTGAAATGGCTGGGAGAAGGAATACGTTTTAAGGATGAGAGTGAAGTGAGATGAGCCTCTTGGCCTTGGTTCCTGGGAGGAACCTGGTTCCTGCATATCAGAGAGGCTTGGTGGCCCACCAAGAAGGGTCAGCCAGACCTCTCTGAGGGTGGAGCCATCCCTGGGCTTCTCCAAGCTGCTCGAGGTCCCCAGGTGATGAAGAACAACCTCTGCAGGACTTCACTGCTTCTAAGACCCAGGGAGAGCTGGGGAGATGCTTCCCTTGGTGCTTTTGGCTTTCAGGACTCACATTGGCCCAGACTCTGCCCATCAGGGGTCTCTCTGACATCTTTATTTTTTTTAAGATTTATTATTTATTTATTTGACAGAGAGAGAGAGAGAGAGAACAGGAACACAAGCAGGGGGAGTGGAAGAGGGAGAAGCAGGCCTCCCCGCGAGCAGGGAGCCCGACACGGGGCTCGCTCCCAGGACCCTGGGATCATGACCTGAGCCGAAGGCAGATGCTTAACGACTGAGCCACCCAGATGCCCCTCTCTGACATCTTTAATCTTTATCCCTTTTCTCTTGGTCTCTGCTGTTCATACCTTTCACTCTGCTTTCTTTCCTCTTCCAAATGCCCCTGCTCCTACAGACTAAATATTTGTGTCCCCTGGAAATTCATGTTGAAACCTGATCCCCAGTGTGGTGGTATTGGGAGATGGGGTCTTGGGGAGGTGATTAGGTCATGAGGGTGGAGCTCTCGTGAAGGGGATTAGTGTCCTTATAAAAGAGACTCTGGAGAGATCTCTTGCCCCTTCCGCCTTGGGGGAATATAATAAAAAGATTGCTGTCCTTTCCCCCTCAACCCTCTTGCCAATTTAGCTTTTCCCTTGGACTTCCCTATTTCTTTCCCCATTCTCAGATTCTTCCTAGGTTCAAGAAGTGGGCTCTCACCAGACACCTAATCTCTGAGAAATATACTTCTGTTATTTGTAACAGAACTACACTCAGTCTAGAGGCACCTGGGTGGCTCAGTAGTTAAGCGTCTGCCTTCGGCTCAGGTCATGATCCCGGGGTCCTGGGATCGAGCCCCACAACGGGCTCCCTGCTCAGCGGGAAGCCTGCTTCTCCCTCTCCCACTCCCCCTGCTTGTGTTCCCTCTCTCGTTGTGTCTTGCTCTGTCAAATAAATAAATAAAATCTTTAAAAAAAAAGAACTATACTCAGTCTATAGTATTTTTTTAAAGATTTTTATTTATTTCTCAGAGAAAGAGAGGGAACACAAACAGGGGGAGCGGCAGGTGGAGGGAGAAGGAGGCTTCCTGCGGAGCAGAGGCCGGACACGGGGCTTGATCCCAGGGCCCTGGGATCATGACCTGAGCCGAAGGCAGTCGCTTAACCTACTGAGCCACCCAGGCATCCCATCAGTCTGTAGTATTTTGTATAGCAGCCTGAATGGACTAAAACACCACCCTTAAAAAAAGAAGATTCTTATTTAAAGAATAATTATTCAAAAATAATTATTCAAACAGTACCAAAGATTTTTCAGTGAAAACTGTCTTTTTTCCCACCCTAGCTTACGTCTATATATAGATATATATCTTTATAGGTCTATATACCTACTATTCTACTTGTTTGTTTGTTTTTTTTCAAGTAGTCTCCTCGCTGGGCTTGAACTCACAACCATGAGATCAAAATCTGAGCTGAGACCAAGAATTAGATGCTGAACGGCCTGAGCCACCCAGGCGCCCCTGCCTACTGTTTTATTTGTAAACACAGCAGAAGAGATTACACACTTGCTCAGTAACTTGCATTTTCCACTCAGTGATGTATCGTTCATATGAGAACACATCTGGCGCATTCTTTCTGATGGCCGCATAGTCTTCCACCCCAAGTCCGCATTGATGGATGGGCTTTTGTGAATACAAATGATGAGGCAGCAAATATCCTTGTGCACCTTACGTTAGGCACCTGAGCACACACACATCTGTTGGAAACAATTGTGCTTCTTTTCCCAAGAGTTGGCAAAGCTTTGTTCTTCTGGTTTCTACCAGACTTCCCAGGCATGGCCCACATTGGCTGCTTCTCTTTCTCTCGACTCCTTAAGTACTTACAATATGGCTTCTACCCACAAACATACTCAAGGCGCACCAGTGACCTCCTTCCTTAGTACATCACTTCTGACTTTTCTGTAGAATTTGACCTCACTGCCCATCCCGTCCTGAAACTCTCCTTGTTTGGCTGTTATGGTGGATGATCTTCATCTTCCCGTTTCCCTAAGCGTGATTTTCCTGGGACCTTTGTCTGCCTTATTGTCTGGCAGGAGCTTGAGGGAGTGGAACCTGCTGGGTTAGCTCTTGGTCCACACCCATTTACCTCACTGCCTGGACTCCCAGAGGAATGGGAGGTTTTGATCAAAATCTGAATTCACAATCTCTTTTAGGCTCAAACCCTTCATTAAAAAAAAAGTGTTGTTTTTAATTCCCGCATTTTATGTTATCATCATCACTATCTTAATATTTATTATGTACCGTTTAAAAAATATGAAAAGGTGTGGGGTCACCTGGGTGGCTTAGTTGGTTAAGCATCTGACACTTGATATTGGCTCAGGTCTCGATCTCAGGGTTGTGAGTTCAAGCCCTGAGTTGGGCTCCACGCTGGGTGCGGGGCTTAAAAAAAAAATATGAAAAGATGTCAATAGTAACAAAGAGTACAACAAAAGAATAACACAACAAATACCAATGTATCCACCACTCGGCTTAATAAAATGTGACCAACACAACTGGGGCTCTTTTGTACCCTCCCTGCACCCCAGAGATTACACTGAATTTGGAGTTTGTCATTTTCTTGCATTTTAACTGAATCCTGAATTTCTGACTGACCTCTCCGGATGTCTCTATATGGGTATCCCACTTAGTATGGCTAAAAGCTAACGCAAGTGATTCCATTTATGTAAAAAGGAAAATGTGTTTGCCCTATCATCTATCTATTTATCTATCATCTAGCCTCAGAAATCCTTCCAGAAAGATCTATATCAGGGGTTGACCAAACAGAACCCAGCAGCAAGCCTGTTTGCAACTTCTGTTAGACATCAAAATGTTAATTATTTCTGGATGCTTGGACTATGGATAGTTTTTCTATCTGCTCATTTGTGTTTTCTAAATTTTCAACAGTGGAGCATGGATTACTTTACTACTAATGCCCCAAATCTATCTTCCCCTCAACCCTCTTACCAATTTAGCTTTTACCCCAGACATCCCTATTTCTTTTTTTTTTTAAAGATTTTATTTATTTATTTGACAGAGAGAGACACAGTGAGAGAGGGAACACAAGCAGGGGGAGTGGGAGAGGGAGAAGCAGGCTTCCCGCTGAGCAGGGAGCCCGATGCGGGGCTCGATCCCAGGACCCTGGGATCATAACCTGAGTCGAAGGCAGACGCTTAACGACTGAGCCACCCAGGCGCCCCATAGACATCCCTGTTTCTGTTGGAATTCTGCAATTCTTCACAGGTCCAAAACCCGGGAGGCATGCTTGATGCCCTTTTCCCTGTTTCACATTCCATTAGTTCTTACTACACCTTGTGGTTGAGTGGATTTCTATCTCCCCTGTTAGATTTTCTTATTTTTTTTTAAAGATTTTATTCATCTATTTGACAGAGAGAGAGAGAGAGAGAGAGAGAGAGAGAGAGAGAGAGAGAGAGAGAGCCCAAGCAGGCAGAGAGGCAGGCAGAGGGAGAGAGAGAAGCAGGCTCTCTGCCAAGCAGGGAGCCCAATTCGGGACTCGATCCCAGGACTCCGGGATCATGACCTGAGCCGAAGGCAGCCACTCAACCGACTGAGCCACCCAGGCGCCCCTCCGCTGTTAGATTTTAAGTTCTTAAGGGGCACAGACTTTGTCTGCCTGGGGCGCATCACACAGCACAGCTCAAAAACAGATGGTCCAGAAGTGGTTATTGAACCTTTCTGCCTGATGCGTCAGGCATGTCTGCACACCTTGCAACTATCACCTGGCTTATTTATAGAAATTTCCTCTATAAATAAGTGGTTTCTGTTTCAGGTATGGTTTGCCCTTGATATTTACACTCCATCTCTGACCCTACCCCAGCCTCAAACTTAGAAACTGGAATTAGAGCTGGTATTCAAATCCTTAGCCACAGTACAAGTAGGCAGCCCCTCGTAGGAACTAAGTCATAGTTGTGAAGTCCTTTTTTTCCCCTTGACATTCTAGCTGCTGTCAGTACATTTGCTGGGGAATTCCTGACGAGATTTTACTTGTCCTTCCATGCTGTTCTTTCTGGGGTTTCCTTGTTTCTTTTTGTGATCCCGTTCCAGATGGCTCAGCAGTGCATCCAAAATGAGTATTTTGACAAATTGCTTACTGCTTGCAAACCGTGTCACCTTCGATGTTCTCATACCCCTCCTCTACCTTGTCAGCGTTATTGTGATGCAAGTAAGTAATACTGCTTGAACAATTAATTCATTGGTGTGACCTATTTTCTCTACATTGACTATTTATTCGAAGAATAGACATTATGGGGAAGAGGGTGAGATCTCCTGAATCAAAACGAGAAAGGAAATAAGGCAAGTATTTAAATGCCAACAGGAGCAAAGTAATTACTCAGAACTGAACTCAATTTTATTCAGCGCTGTTAGCAACATAGATTTTATCAACTCTTCTAATTAAGTGTTATTTAGAATTTACAAGTCAATGCTGATGAATTAAGGGAATTGGATGGTAAATAATCTTTACTTGATGTGGATATTATGTTGTCAGCTCATTATCTCTCTGATATTCTTTTCATTCAGTGAAAGAAACGAATACAATTCTCTGGACCTGTTTGGGCCTGAGCTTGATCGTTTCTTTGACAGTTTTCGTGCTGATGTTCTTGCTAAAGAAGATGAATTCAGAACCATCAAAGAATGAACGTAAAAACACAGGTTGGTTTGATGTTTAGTCTTGGAAATCTATTTCCAAGAGGTCGCTATTGTGAATTTCAGTTCCTTTTCGCGGCACGCTCTCTCTCTCTCTCTCTTTTTTTTCCCATGTTGAGTGTTTCATTTGGTTAGAGCCCTTTTGAGTGTGTTAGAGGACAGTTGTGTTAAAAGAACTTTTGGGAAGGAGCAAGCTGTCTTCTTTTTGGTTTGCAGGTGCCCCACAGAGCCATACTTCCCCCACCTTCTTCACTCAGTAATTACTCTTCTGAAGTACTGAGGCTTCCTTGGCAAACATCCATCTCCTTGACCAAAGTTAGCACATTGATTAAATGTCTTTCTCTCAGAAACTGCTAGCCAGGTCTGCTACTATCAGGAAAAAAGTATTTGACAAGATCCATGGCCATATTCTTAATAGAAATGTAAATGCTGTTTGCTTGGGTGAATATTTTACTGCCAAAAAAAAAAAAAAACCTGCTAGAAATGAATAACCAGCTGTTCTTGGAGTATTTGAGCAGTCATTTTAAAGATTATTATCTTTATTAAGCAGCAGAGAACCAGTCTCGGAGAAGTGAATGTTCTACTTAAAGGCTTTTTAAGATAAAAATATTTCTGCAGCACTTTTGCCCATGATCTGATTCCCAAACACATTGCAGCCATTGGCCTATTTCTTGATGCATTTATTTTCTGTGCATCATCTGCACAAAGCACCCAGCTCGTTTGCAGTAAAGAGAGGTAGATGACTGTTGCCTATAATTTACTCACTTTTCTTTTTTTCTTGTGCCTGAGATCTGAGAGACAGGTGGGGAGTGACTTTAAGTGGGACATTCTGGAAGATGGAGTTATTCTGTGGCATGTTGGGGAAGTAATAAAGCTTACCTTCACCGGCATATAAATGGGGACATAATAGAGGCTCCTTCCTTACATGGTCACAAAAGATGCATTATAAAGGAAAATTTTGATTTGCTACCAAATGCTCTGTAAGGGAAGCATCTTTGAATTCTGAAGTGTCACCCAAAGGCTCATTTTGGTGTGCTGTAACATACGGTAATCTGTCATTTCACCGGTGTCTAATAGGATCAATACCTCAATGCTTCCAAGGGCCAAGTGGGCAACCAGTGAATGCAATGGGCCAGGTGGAGGTTTCAACAGTAGAGAGCCTATGCCCTTCCTCAAGGAGACAGGTGCTACTGACTCCAGCCAACTGTTTTCATGTAGGAATGCTAGCTACCAGTTACCCCCATTTTTTTTTTTTAAAGAGACCAATCACCTCAATTTGCGGGTGAAATCCCTTGAATTTTTTTTGTTTTTTAAATCTTTTGATTTTTAAAGGGGGGGTCAGCATAAAACATGTAAGCAAACACTTAAAAACACTGTATGGACCTAAACAAAGTCTATCTTCAAATCCAATGTGGCCTGTGGTCTACCAGTTCGTGACTTCTAGTGCAGGAACATACTCATTTATTTTGTAGGAGATCTGTCTCCGTGGCTTGGAGCCCTAATGTGTACTGCTAAGACTATCATGACTGCACCACCTGGGAAGTTGGGGTTAATGGTTGTGTTTCTGCATAATCAGGATCGGCTCTCCAGAACGAGGTGAACACTGACCAGGAGGAGGGCTGTGCTAGCAGGACTGGTGAGGAAGTTCTCTTGAGGGGCCTGGAGTACACAGTAGAAGAATGTACCTGTGAAGACTGCGTCAATTCTGAATCAAAGGTCAATTCTGACCATTTCTTTCCACTTCCAGCTATGGAGGAAGGTGCAACCATTCTTGTCACCACGAAAACAAATGACTACTGTAACAGCCTGCTAGCTAGTATCACAGAGATGGAGAAACCCATTTTTACCAGATAATCAACCATTTCACCTGGTGTAGAGCTGCTTTGAAAATCCTATGTCAGAAGGATGAGGTATCAGATCTCTTTAGGATGATTGTACTTATTGGTTGCTGATAGAGCTTTTTGTCCTGTAATTCTAGAAAATCTTTGTTAGATGTACTTCCCTACCTTACTGTTGGGAGCTTAACTGTGGAAATTTCCTTGGTTTCATGATTAAATTCTTGACTCACTGAAGAAAAGCACTGCAGTGTGCAGAGCCCATAGTCCCATATTTCTATGGCTAGCTCCCTTCTCTCCTATACACACACACACATATGTTTCAAGCCAGATTGGATTTTTCTCTTTATTATTAATGGAAAGCAAGGTGATCCTATGTACTCCTGGATATAGGAGAAGCCTAGAGTCAGCCACACTAATTTAGTGTGCAATGCGTGAGGGCAAGGCTCCTGACCTTGTGAGCTTTCAGCTTAATGGAGACATCAGGCATTATTACGATCCCATGAATAAATGTGTAATTGCAAACTACGACAAAGGTATAGTAGGTATCATTTTCAGACCCCAATGCAGGTAATAATAATGATGGCTAAAACTTAGCCTTACTAGGGGCGCTTGTGTGGCTCAGTCAGTTAAGCGTCTGGCTCTTGATTTCAGCTCAGGTTATGATCTCATGGGTCCTGGGATCAAGCCCCATGACTCAGGCTCTGTGCTCAGCAAGGAGTCTGCTTGAGATTCTCCATCTCTCTCTCTCCCTCTGCCCCTTTCCTTGCTCACACTCTCTTTCTCTTATTCTCTAGTAAATAAATAAATCTTTAAAAAAAAAACAACAAAAAACTTAGCCTTACTAATGTGCCAGGATTGTTCTATATGCTTTACCTGTACTAACTCATTTAATGCATACAACAAATCACAAGGTAGGTGGACAATTATTACCTCCATTTTACAGATGATGGCAGAAACTGAGTCAGAGGAAGGTAACATAACCAGTAAATGGCAGAGCCAGGATTTAAACCCAGACATCCTGATTTATTTATTTTTTTCTCTTCATGTCGATTTAAGTTCGAGTTCCCCAGCTCTTTGGGCTACAATCTTAGTCATTATTGGGGGAGGGGTCCCTCCCTGGGGTTGTGCAAAGGTCCTGAGGTGTTATGGAAAGGTTATGCAACAGGTGATGACGCCCTCTGATAATATGTTGACTTTGATCATTGTTAAGATGCCCACTGACAAAACAGCGTAGACCTCAAAGTCTTGGGGCTTTGTGGCTTTTGTGTCAGGTTTGGGATAAGGGGAAACTTGGTGAGCCCTTTTTACCCATTGGGGGCCATTCCAAGTTTCCATTCCAGGCCCTTGAGGACCACAGGAGACAATGTAGTACAGTGGTTAAAGTACTGGCTCTTGGAGCCAGATTGCCTGGACTTGAATCCTGGCTCTGTTACTAGAAGTTACAGACTTCGGGTGACTGTGAAAGTTACTTAACCACTTGTGCCTCAGTTTCCCCATCTGTAAAATGGGAATAATAATAGTATCTACTTGTAAGTTGTTTTAAGGATTAAATGAAAACACACAGACACACTTATTTGCATACATACATGTGCATGTATATATATATATATACAAATTTTTTCATGAAAGTATCTGGTTTATAATAAATACTTTGAGTTACATTGCTGTAATGATTTTTATTAATCCGCTTGAATTGTAGTCTGAGAGCAGGCACACACCCTTTTCCTGTTCTACAGCTATTGCAGGAACGGTATATGGAATACTGCTCCTAGCTTCTCACAGGCCCTCTTCCTCCCCAACCCCCCAACATCTCCTCAATGAGTTTAGTTTTTCAAGGCTGACAAGAGCTGTAGACTTTAGGCTCTTAATTCTTGGTCTTTGAGGACCAGGTGAAAATCTCTGAAAAAAGGAATTACAACGTTTCAATTGGGTTGGTTTGGGATAGAATAGGTAAAGCATAAGCTCTGATGTCACTACTTAATCTGCCTCAAGTGCCATGAAGGAAAGGTACAGGGCGCTATGAGAAGGTAGAACATGTTATCCTGGTGACAACTCCATGAAGCAGGTATGTGATGCCTCACCAAGGGTTACAGAGGCAGGAGGAACCAAACTAGACTTTTGGGGGTGGGGGAGTTGAGGGGGTGGACTTAGGCACATAGACTCTTCAAAATTACAAATTCACAACAAATATAGAGTATAATTTTGGAAAATGGCAAAGACAGCCCCACCAACCAAATACACAAGTATTTTCATCTCTCCATTCTCTTAGTCCCTACACATGGTCATACTTTGACACGATTGTAATCATGGCATACAGACCATTTTGTATGGGGCTTTTTTTTAGTTAACTCATTTTCATTGGCCTTTCCCCATGTTTCCATCTTTATAATTAGCATTTTCAACTACTGCAAGAGATTCCTTGTGAAATGGGCCATGATTTGCTCAGCTATTCTTCTGCAGTTGGGCTTTGGTGCTTTCCACTCTTTCACTGTCATAAATAATGCTGCCCTACAGCCTTCTCCAAAGAGCTCTTGACTTCTGCTGAATCCAAAAGATAAATTCCTGGGGGCCGGAGGTTTTGTGTTGAGAGGCAGTGTAGTAGGAAGACCATGGAGCTGTGGGTCACACAGGACTGGGCTGGAATTCTGGCTCCATTTCCCTGTGGGGCCTGTTCCTCATTTCAGTGTTTCAACTGTGGATCAATCAACTGTCTCAGTCAGCATAAAAAAAAAAAAAAGAAAGAAAAATAGAAGAGAATACATTACCCATGGAATTGTTTTGTTAAACATCTCCTTAAATGTACGCATGTGTGTACTGGGTTGTGATGTAAAATGTATTTTTTTTTTACTCCGGGTTTTCAGGAAAGATGCCCTTTTAAACCTTTCTGGGTCCCCTTTCCCCCACGTATAAAATGGGACAGCAATCTGAGCTTCGTATTATGAACACGTGTTGGCACATCATCCATCCACCTTCATCTCCAATGCCACCACGCTAACCCCAGACCTATTTCTTGCTGGGCAGCTGACTGCATTGGCTCCCTAAGCAGGTGCCCTTTCTCCACCCTGCCCCACTACAATTCATCCTGAACCCAGGAAGAGTAATCGTCTTAAGACCTAATTCAGATCGTGTCACTCCTCTGCGTAAATTCTTGCAATGGCTTCCCATTCCCTTATACCCTCCACCCTGCTCTCCTACCTCCTCTCTCTCACCCAACTTCTGGCTCCAGTCAAGCCCTGAGGCAGAGCGTTTGCAATCGCTGTTCTGGAACACCCTTCCTGCGCATCTTCTCGGGCCCGTCTCCCAGCCATGGTCCCGGTCTCAGCTCAAAGATCGTTTCCTTAGGGGTGCCCTCCGGAGCTGCCCATGTCCAGGCAGGTTTTGGACCATTGCCCTTTTTTATTTCCCTTCTCAGCTCCTACTGCTCTCTGGAACGGTGTTGGCTCATTTCTCCGGGCCTGTTCACTGTCTCCCCGACAGAGCTGTGGGCCCAAGAGGGCACAGAAACGTCCACTTCGCTCCCTCCGCAGCCAAGCACGCCGGGCGACTTTCGCACCTCGGTGCTTCCCAGCGAGGGCCTCTGACCCGCCAGGACCCCACCGCCTCGCTACGCCGCCGCGCCGCCGCGCCGCCGCGCCGGCGCCCGTATTTACCTTCCGGGTCGGGGGGCGGGTCCGCGGCGGCGGAGCTCCACTTCCGGGGCGGGGCGGGGCGGGCGGGCGGGGAGGTGCGCTGTCTCCCGGCCTGTCTGGAGCCCGGCGGCGGCAGTGGCGGCAGTGGTGGCGGCGGCACGGCGCAGGCACCGGCCCGGGAGCGGCACCATGAGCGGTGAGTGGCGGCTTCGCCGCTGTCACCCGGCCCGGCTGCCCCGGCTCCCGCCGCTCCAGCTGCACACTCCGGCCCCCGAGTCCCCGGTCTCGCTCGCTCTCAGACCCCCGTCCGGTCTCTCGCAGACCCCGGTCCGCGCGGGAGCTGGCCCCTGGTCACCTGCACTTCTCTGGCGTCCCAAGTCCAGGCACTGCCAGTCCCCTGCCTCCTGTCCATCGCTTACAACCAGCTCCTGGACACCTGTCCCCAGACCCCCAGCCTCTCCCAGTCCTCCGACTGCCTTGCCCAGTCACCGGTCCCTCCCCCCAGTGCTCAGACCTCCCGGCTCTCAGTCCCTCCTAACTCCGGGACCCCCCGCCCCCCAGTCCCAGTTTCAGTTCCGGGCCCCCCTGCTCCGCAGTCATTCCCATTTCCCAGGCCCCTGTTGTGCAGTCGCTCCAGTCTCCACACGGGCATGGTGTCGTCTCTGGACACTGTTAGTTGGATGACCCCTGAACCGCGTGCCCCCCGTGGCTCTCGGTCCCCAGAGGACTGTGAGTTCTCCAGCCTCTTTGTCTTCCCCGCCCCTCCCCTTCCCTCGTGCCCTGTCCCCCGGTGCTTTGCTGTTCCAGTTACCAGTTGTTCCCAGTTACGCTCTCAGGGTCCCTCTCTGGTCCTTGCTTCTTACATTTTGGTCCTTTTTTTTTTTTTATACTCCCGCTCCTTTGAGTTCTTTTCCTAGCTCATTTGAGGTCTCCCTCGCCCTGTCAGCACCCCTTCCCTTCTTGTTCAGCACTGAACCCATCTGGGGACCATCGCGTTGCCCTTCCCAGCCCACCATCCCCCTCTCCCGCCCGTAGGGAGGGGTGTGGTTTTTGGTGGGGAGGCCGGGAGTGGGCGGGAGGTGGGTGTGGACAGCTTGTGCTCCGCGTTTCTGAAGTTTAGTCCCAAGACTTGGACGTCTATGCTCAGCCCTTCTCTGAAGCGATCTACTGGTGTTTTGGTGCTAAGTCATTCCTGGGTGTTGTGTGTGCAGAGGGACTCCGGGAAGCCTCGCAGTCCGCCCTGTCTGGGATCTGGATTTACTTAGGAGGACCCGCCTATCCTCACACTGCCTGTTTTCCTCTTACTGTGGAGTTGCCTCTGAAGAGTCCCTGCATCCAGCTAGCTTGGCCCTAGCCTTTCACCCAGGCATTTCTGGAGGTTGAGGAGGAGGGGGGAGGGCAAGGTGAAGGAGCTGGGTCTCTCTTAATGTTTAACTCTTGAGTTATCTCCGTGGGTCATTTTTTTTTTTTTAAACAAGTCATGCGCCTTTTGTTTTGCTGTTCAAGAGCAAGATTTGTGAAATTGTTGGTTCTAATGAGGGAGCTGGGAAGGGGGTTTCCTGGGAGATAGTCCGTACAGCTTCTGTTGTCAGAGCACGTGACTTTTGGCCTCATTAAACTTCTGGTCCTTGAACATTAGTGATACTGCAACAAAGAGGTGATGAGCTGGTTTCCACCGAGCAGGTAGGTAGTACAGCCTGGTTTAAGTGCAGGCCCTGGAGCCAGACAGCCTGAGTTCAAATTCTGACTCTGCTCTATAAAGCTGTGTGTGTTTACGACCATTCTGAAGTCCCAGCAAAATGGGGGTAAATAATAGTACCTGTCACCTAGGCTTATTGCAGTGACTAAATAACTTTATTTAGGTGCTGTGCTTCTTAAATGGTATGTACATAGGAACTTAGACCAGTTGTTTCCATAAGGACCCAGCTGGGGTTCAAGTGGGGTTGTTTTCTGACCCAGTTCTGGGACAAGGGCTGGGGCTAAGTATGCCTTGAAAATCTCTTGCTTTTATTTTTTTAAATTATTTTTTATTTTATTTAAATTCAATTAATTAACATACAGTGTATTCTTAGTTTCAGAGGTAGGGTTTAGTGATTGCATATCACACCCAGTGCTCATTCCATGAAGTGCCCTCCTTAATGCCCATCACCCAGTTACCCCATCCCTCCACCCACCTCCCCGCTCCAGCAATCCTCAGTTTATTTCCTATAGTTGAAGAGTCTCTTAGGGAAAACCTCTTGCTTTTAATATGACCAAGGAGACTCTGCCTCAAGCTCAGGGTTCTGGACCATTCTCCTGCCTTGATCACAGGAACAGTGAAATTGATGAGCCAAGGGAAATTGGTCAATGTGTCCTTCAAGAACCAACTTAATATCAAAGATAACGAGGTTTTGAAATTTAATTTAAAAAATCATTACAAATGGAAACCAACAGATGGCTTTTTTAGGAAAAAGCATTCAAGATGAAAGCCTTCTTTTGGAGAGATTGTAATTGAGGCCGAAAAAGTGGTTGCTGAGGACAGAAGGGAAGTCCAAGGTATTTCAATTTTTTCTTTCCCCAAGTTTTATTGAGAAGTAATTAACATACATCACTATATAAGTTTAAGGTGAACAGCATGATTGACCTATGTTGTGAAATGATTACCACAAAAGGCTCAGCTAACATCCATCCTCTATGGATACAGTAAAAAGAACAAAAAGAAAAGAATAAATTTTTCTTTCTGATGAGACCTCTTAGGATTTACTCTCTTAACTCCTATATGTTGTACAGCAGTGGTAGTCATCATGTGACATCTCTAGTGCTTATTTATCTTATAACTTGGCAGTTTCTACCTTTTGAACCTCTTCCTCCAATTACCGCCTTCACGTGTCTTGAGAATACAGTTGAAACAGGGTCTTCCCACCCTTGGGATTGATGACCAGCATACAATAAAATAATGTTGCGTGGAAGTATTTCCTCTCTTTCCTCTGTCCTTTTTTTCAATAGAAAATTTCAGACGTCTCCAAAGTGGAGAGAATAGTGTAGTGAGCATTTACCATCTCGTGACCAGCCCCTATGCAGTCCCCTATATATAGCTGTCTTTTTTACCTCTGTCCCCAGTTTCTTTTGAAGCAAATCCCAGACACTGAATCCTTTCATCTGTAAATATTTTAATATATATCTCTAAAAGATAGGGACTCTTTTAAAAAAAATAGCTCAATTTCATTATCATACTTACAAGAACTGAGCAATAATTCATAAATATCATCAGATATTAAATGTTCAAATTTCCATAATTGTCTTATAATTTTATAGTGTGTTTTTTAGACTCAGGATCTAAATAAGGTTGAAACAATGCAAATTGGTTTTTTTTTTTAAGTCTTTTAGTCCTCTCTTTAGTTTTAGTTTAATTGTTATTTTTTTAGCGTTTAGTATATTCACAGAGTTGTGCCCACATCACCATAATCAGTTTTAGAACATTTTCGTTTGTCCAAAAAGAAACCTGTGTACCTGTTAGCAGTGGTTCCTCATTCTCCCTCCCCTTAGCCCCAGGCAGCCACTAATCTACTCTATCTTGGGTTTTTACCTCTTTGGCATATTTCATATAGATCAAATCATACAACGCCGTAGGGTGCTTCTAAGCTGTATCATATTGTAGCATGTAGCTGTTTACTTCATTCCATTTTGTGTTTGAATACTGTTTCATTTTATGGATATTACACACTTTGTTTAACCATTTGTCAGTTGATGGACATTTGACTTGTTTCCACTTTTGGCTCCTCTGAATAATGCTGCTGTGAACATTCACGTACGAGTTTTTGTGTGGGCATGTGCTTTCATTTCTCCTGGGTCAATATCTGAGAGTAGAATTGCTGGCTCCGGGGCGCCTGGGTGGCTCAGATGGTTAAGCGTCTGCCTTCCGCCCAGGTCATGATCCCAGGGTCCTGGGATGAAGCCCTGCATCGTGCTCCCTGCTCCGCGGGGAATCTGCTTCGCCCCCTCCCTCTGCTTTTCCCCCTGCTCATGCTCCCTCTCTCTGTATCTCTGTGTCTCGAATGGATAAATAAAAAAAATCTATTAAAAAAATTGCTGGCTCCATTTGAACTGTCAGATTCTGCCAAAGTGGCCACACCGTTTTCTATTCCCACCAGCACTGTATGAAGTGTGAAGGTTCTGGTTTCTTCACATCCTTGTCAACAGTCTTTTTGATTATAGCCATTCTAGTGGGTGTGAAGTGGTATCTTTTTGTGGTTTTGATTTGCATTTCCCTAATGATCAATGACCCGGTCAGCATCTTTCCATGTGCTTATTGGCTCTTTGTGTATATCTTCTTTGTAGAAGTGTTTGTTCAGATCCTTTGTCCATTTTTAAATTGGGTTTTTATTGTTGAGCTGTAAGAATTCTATATAATTTCTGGATACAAGTCCCTTAGATGTGTTACTTACAAAAATTTTCTCCCATTTTGTGTTTTTTTCCTCTTTCTTGATTGTATCCTTTGAAGCACAAAACATTTTTTTTTAAACTAATAGGTTCCTCTTTTATCTCTCTCTTTTTACCCCTCACAATTTTTGTTGAAGGAAACAGTTCACCCTGGTTGTTACAGGATAGATTGTTTCTTTGTGGGATTTTGCTGACTGCATTCTTGTGGTGTGGTTTGACACGTTTCTCATTCTCTTGTATTTCCTATAAATTGGCAGTTGTAGCTGAAAATGTTTGAGTCAGAGGTCAGACGGTTTCAAGGCCAAGCGCATTAAGTGCAAATCCCCAGGAAGTGGAATGCCTAGGTAATGCATACGCGAGATAAATGAGTATCCTGAGGCCAGAAACAACTAGGATGACCATTAACAGGGGAGATAATGCATGTATGTGGTATGGTCACATGATGGAAAACCTCAAAGACGTTAAAAGGAATAAAATGGATTTATGCACATCACATAATGTTATCTCAACATTAACCTTCTCTAAAAAGAAGCAGAGTGGAGAATTATACTAAAATATATACCTTGCTGCACATTAAAACATGCATATGAAACAATGTTTGTGGATTTGTATATGTGTGTAGAAGTAAACAATTGGTCTGGAGGAAGGATACTTGCTACAAGTGGGTGGTTGTCTTAGGGTGATAGCAGTCATGATTTCTTTGTTTCTCTTTAAAGAATCCAGTAGGTAGGAATACTTGATTTCCAGCCTCTCTAAGCAAAGGAATTACGAATTTCAGATAATGCTTTTGTTCTTACTTGGAAAGTAGAACTTGAAGGGCGGGAAAGTCATTATGATTCTCAAGAACTGTCTTTCCTAAGACCAGATTTGAAGGTCCTTGGTGCTCATTTCCATCAGTAATGAATCTGTCAAGAATCTTTAAAAACCCAGTTTCAAGGGTGGGGAAAACTTGACCCAGAGAGGTCAGATAATTTGTGGAACCGTCAAGCTCTAGGGGCCTGATAGACCAGGGTTTGGGGCTTGGTGGGTAATTTACTGCTGTTTCATGACTGATGTTTGTGTACATTTTAGCGGCTTTATCTTATTTTTCTGGAATGCTGAGGGTCATGGTTTTCTCTTTGGCATTGACTGGGTCCTTTCCAGCAGTAGCTTGTGTTTGGGATAAAGAATCAGCTGAAGCGAATGAATGGAAAAAAGAATGTTTGTGGTTTTCATTCAAAGCAGAAAAAGTGATGATATCAACTCCCCTCCCCCCATGAAGGCACCAGATTGATTTATTGTGGCAGATTGTAAGAAGTAAGTGTTATACCGTCAGCAAATATTTGACTACGTCCTATGCTGGTAAGTGGCAATGGACTAAATCTCATTGACATCACCTCTCCTGCTTTCTTGTTGTAACCAATAAGAAGTCAAGTTCTTAGAGCTCTTAAAGCATGAAACCAAAATCCAAGATTTTATGGACTTCTCTAAATTCTGGCAATGTGTACATAATTCCAGATAAAGCCCCTTCCATCCTGCCACCATCTTGTCTATACATAGGCCATGCATTCTCAGGGGGAGCGAAAATTGGTTCTCGAGGGAGAGAGAGATTTTAATGTTGTGTGTAAAGCACAGGTATGTGTGCAGTATGTAAACAGATACACAGTATACTTGTGGTATTAAAATTTTATGGAGGGTATGATCAAGAAAATGTCTGAAAAGGATCCTAAGGGGGAAGGTAATGAACAAAAGGTTGAGAAACACTGGTATGTGCTGAAGTAATTTTACCATTACCATATAAACTTGCATTTTGCCTTTACCCTTAGCATTTTAGGATAAAACTTTGCCACATTGGTACGTGGTCTTCATATTGATCACTTTAACGGACTTCATAATCCATCATTAATCCATCGTTTTGCATGTAGTATAATTTTTAAAGTATTTGATTCTACTTATGGAAACTTAGCTTATTTTCCTCCCTTTCCCCTCCCCCCTTATTTGGTTCCTATTATAAGGAATGATGAAGTGACATTTTTGTTTAAGGTAGTTTTCCTTCCTTTACATTGATATGTCTTTAGGATGATTTCCCTGAAATAGCCATAACATGAAAGTATTGATAGTTCTTGATTGCTCTGGCTTTCAGAGTGTTTGTAGTAGGTTAAAATGCTGCTAGTAAGAGTGAGGACTCAAGTGGCAGCAGAGCCTGGCCAGAAATTCAGGGTTCAACATTCAGCATTTCCTGAATGACAGTTTAGTGCTTCTTCTGTCACTTAGCAGAGGGCTGTACTGTTGGTGTCTGTTGAAGCACATCGAATGAATGCACCAAAAAATATTTTGTTGGAGTAATGGGTGTGTTAGCCAGGACTTTTCAGTTGCATGTGGCAGAGTAGAAGTTGATTTCAGAAAAATTGGAGTTTAAAGCGTCTTGTAATGGAAATGTCTAGGGATAGGGCTGTCTTCAGGCTCGGTTGCATTCAGGTGCTTAGTCATCAGGACTACCTTTCTGTCCAGTTTGAAACTCTGCTTTCCTCTCTGTTGGCTTCATCCTCCAATAGCCTCTTCTCCATGGAGGCAAGATGGCTACCAGCAGCTCTTGGGTCTCATCCTACAATGTAGCAACACCTGAGCCAAGGGTGGGCCTCTTTCCCAGTTGCTCCAGCAAAAGTCCTGAGGCTGACTCACAGCAGTCTGGCGGGCTGTGTGGTCATCCTGGAACCCATCACTGTGGCTTTGGTTGGCCAGGTCTGGATGGCAGGCCCAGTCCAGAGCCCAAGGGTGGCATCTGACTTACTTGTCTGGATAGAGGATGAACTGAAGGGGGAGGGCTGTTGTAATTCTGAATGGAGCCCTCAGGGAAGGCCTCGCAGGGAAGGTGAGATTGAGCAGAGACCTGAGGGAGAGGAGGGTGACTCCTGGGTTTGCTACTGAGCAGCTGAAAAGAGTAAACATTGCCCTTCACTGAGGTGGGAAAGGCTGTGGAACATCAGTTTTGGGTGTGGGATGTAGCAGTTTGAAGCCTTCAGGGGGAGCGAGGACTCTTTCCCAGGCCCTGACTTCTGTGTGCCAGTCCTAGAGCCCTCCAGAGGCCTGGTGGTGTTGCCTCCTCTGTCCTTGCTGCCCCACCCTGCTGGGCCTGTGCTCCCAGGCTTCCTGCTTGGAGGGAACCTTGCCCACCGCATCTTATTTTTCCTTGCCTGAGCTGCATATTTGGGGATCTGCTCTTTTCTTCCCCATCTTAAAAAAAAAAAAAAGGCAAAAAACCCAAAATGACATTAAAGATTATTGTGAAAACATGGGATAGCCCTATAAATATACCTCCCTAGAACATTAAATATTTAGATTTTTAGATATTCCACTTCTGTCTTTGCGCAGTGCATATGCATTTTACATAATTGCCCTGAGTCTACATCTGAATTAGTGTTTCCATTTACATTATAGCATTTATGCATGTGCCTTCCTGTCACAATTATTTAAAAAGGCTGCATAACGTTCCACCAAATGGATATACCATTGTAGGAAAAGAAAGTAAATTCCATTTACAATGTTCTAGGATGGAATTGGCAAACGTTTTCTGTAGAGATGCAGATAGTAAATAATTTCTGCTTCGTGGGCCATCTGGTCTCCGTCCCAACCACTCATCCTTGTTGTAGCATAAGGCAGCACAGTCAATCAATAAATGAAAGGATGTGGCTGTGTGCCAATAAAACTTTATTTAGAGGAACAGGCAGCAGCTGGATTTGGTTAGTTTGCCGACCCCCGTTCCAGAACACTACCAGAAAAGTCTATGTGCCCATGATGCCATGTTTCGGCAGTCATTGGGGTGTAGTGGAAAAAAGTTGGGATTCAGACAGCCCTGGATTTAACTCCCCGTGGAAGAGGCTGAGCATGTTATTGAACTTCTCTGACTCAATTCCCTCATCAGAAAATGGAAATGAAAGCAAGTGATGAACATACAGTGCCTTACTCAGTACCTGGAGGATGGAGGAACTGGTGAAATTGTCACTTATTCCTTTTCTCATTTCCCCCCTTCGTCCCCTCTAGCCTAGTTTCCAAGGTGTCAGAAAGGTGTTTTTTGATATTTTGGTAGCTTTTTGTATGCACTGCCTTGTTGCCTTTCAGAACCCACCGCCCCAATATGTTGTTAGTGGCGGTGTGTGCATGTTTCCCCATAGCTTGCCAGCATTAAATGTTTCTTGGTGAATTGAGTAGTTATATAATGCTAACATGTGGCAGCTAATTTAGTAGGTTTATAATTTGCAATTGCCCAACCATGAGGGAAGATACACTTCTCCTTCAAAATGTTTGCACAGTGACATTTTGGTATTTTTCTAAGCAGAGATTGGCAAATTGTGCCAGCCCCCCTGTTTTGTGAATAAAGTTTTATTGGAACATAGGCACATCCATTTGTTGACTATTGTTTATGGCTGCTTTCACTCTACAATGGCAGAATTGAGTGGCTGTGACAAGAGACCTTATGGCTTGGAAAGCCTAAAATACTTACCATTTGTTCTCGACAGAAAATGTTTGCTGAGCCCTGCTCCAGAGTCAATTCTTCACCCGTTGATGAATATGCTGTTGACTTAGTCTTTGACCTTTGACCTCACAAGTCCACTTGGATGGCCTGAGGCCATCTGTCTGCCTTGAAGCAGAGCCAGTCTCTTTCCATTGTGTGGTGGTGGACAGTCTTTCCTTTTGTCCTGGCCCAGCTGTGCGGCTTTGCCCCACAGTACAGGGAACTAGCGCCTTGACTTTAGGGAAGAATGAAGTCTGTTTTATCTGTTCGTGTGCAAACGCTGAGTGGACAACCCTGCTGCTTCTCTCGGCTCATGACACACATGCACGAGGCTGCTGCTGTGTGTTGGCTCCTTCTGGTCCTCTCTGTTTAAAGCAGCCACTTGGGGAGCCACAGAACCTAACCCCAGAGCCTTGATTCGACAATTGTTGGGCTCCTGTGAGTCTGGGTCGGGGGTGGGGGGGATTAATGTGCTCCACCCCAGAGAAGGCTCACAGTCTAGGATAGGCACAAGGAGCAGGTTTATGATTCCCCATAATCCTTTCTATAGGGATTATACTAGGGCTGTGATGTGGCTGGAGGGTCACGGGAGCACCCTATAGAGAACAGTTTATTGTGCCCAGGGCAGGAAGGTTTCTCACAGAAAGGGACAGTTGAGCCAGCCACTGGGAGGTTGGTTTGTCCTTAGTGACCCTTTGCAGAGGGCTCCCTGTCTGCAAGTTGAGCTGCCTGAGGTTGGCCTGGCCTTGTGAAGATTGGCGGGCCTGGGCATTGGGGTAAAGTGTTGGGGTGCAGTTCCTGGGGCTAGTGATTGGTTTCTCCAAACCTCAGTTCCTTTATCTGTTACGATGGTGCTGTCCGCTCAGCCATCTTACAGGTGGATATGAAGGTTTAATGTGTGTCTCAGAACAGAAAATTGTTAGCAGATCTGGCCCCGAGGTGTGTCATATTTGGTTCACGCATCATATTTGGTTCACGCAGAGTTGGCTGAAACAGTGCTCTAAAAAGTATACAGCAGGTGCCAACTAGTTGACATGAAAGTCTTGAGTTTCTGGCTTCTCTGGAAAAACCAGAAGATGGGGCAACTGCTTGCTGGAGTTGCTGTGAGGCGTGACCTGCTGGAGCCCAGTAGCAGCTGCTATTTCTACAGAGACACCCGCCTTGCCCCCCTCTCCCTACCTCACCCTGCTTTTCCGTTCTCCGCCTGACCCTGGAGGGATGGGGGTGGGGATGGGGGGCGGGGCAGGGTCTGATCTTGGTCTCGGGCACGCCCCTGGCCTATGTGAGGCCGCCCTTTCTGCCCACTCCTCTTGATTCTGCTTTGGAATGGTGGTGGGTTTTGGGGGATGATGGAAGTTACAGAACAAAGCACCAGCACTAAACTCACCACTGGGCCGAGAGCGCCGAGCATCCTATGCCTGCAGATGTGACTGAGCATGAATTCTAGCAGTGAGCACAAGCTGATGGTGTATCTGTCCCTTGCAGGGCTCCAGTTTGGGCTCTAAGTTATAGGGTGAGGGAAGATGGGAACACAGTGGAGGTGTGGGTCTGGTCTACAGTCTTCTGGGGATCCCCTAACATGTAACCATCTTACTGCTTACTGGGTGGCCATAAAGTTTGCAAACACAGACACTGTTGTTTTAATTTGTAAAACCCCCATCAGATTAATTCTGCTAGGGCAGTGGTTGGCAAACTATGGCCCGTAGGGTAAATCCAGCCCAAGGCCCATTTTGGTAAACAGCTCTGCTCCTTCATTAATGTATCATCTATGGCTGCTTTTGAGATATAAGAGCAGAGTTGATTAGTTGGGACCATATGACCTGCAAGGCCTAAAATATTTACTATCTGGCTCTTTACAGAAAACGTTTGCTGACCCCTGTCCTAGGGCACGCTAAAGGTGGAGGTTTAATTCGGTGAAAACCAGAAATACACATCGTCTGAGACAACCCACTGCGAGCTTCGGACTTGATAAAAACCCAGGGTTAACTGCAGTTTTGCAGGGTGCATGGAAGGAACAAATCACAGAATATCATTGAGTGTATCATGTCTTCGTTATATAATATCAGTAAGTCATTTGCTGCCACCTGTGCTCCCAGATGTTATGGCCGCTGTGTAGATTATCAATCAGTGCAGGGTGAAGGCGCTGGGGGCAGAAGGGCACCAGAACGGCCGGCATTCTAGGCAGGGGTGGCTCTCCGTGAGAGCCTGGTGGCTCCTGTGAAGGACAAGCTGGCCAGGGCAGCCGAGGAGTGGGGTTGCAGCTGGAAGGGCCTGTGGGTGCAGGCATGGCTTTCAGTAAACTTGGGGGAGATATTACAACATCCTCGTTAGCTGTAAGAATTGCATAGATGAGAAGAAACAACTGACCGGGGGACAGTTGCCCGAGTGTGTCCTCGAGCAGACGAGAGGAGACAGGATTCAGAGCACCAGTTGAGGTTCAAGTTATTTAGCCTCTGAGAGCCTCAGTTTCATCATCTCTGAAATGGGACAATCACATGTACTTCAGGGCAGAATTTCCTCATTGCAGCACTGCTGACATTTTGGGCCAGGTAATTCTCTGCTGTGGGCGCACATCCTGTGCCCTGGAGGAGGGGTAGCAGCATCCCTGGCCTCACCCCCTCGTGGCACCCTCCTGAGTTGTGCCAGAAATATGTCCATGGTGGGGGCGAAATCACTCTGGTTGAGAATCATTATCTATACCCACCCCTCGTAGGGCCCCTCATAATTACACCTCCCTGAACTCCCCTTATTTGAGTGTGCCTGTTGTTTCCTATTAGTAGCCCCATGATCAGACCTCTTAGCATCCCACCCGCTCAGTGTAATCAGAAATATGGAAGAGATGTGAGCATGGGGTCGGGGGGCTATCTGGAGTCCTCTTGTCTACCCGCCAACCCCCCCAGGGCAAATCCTACTGTACCTGTCCCTTTGGTTTGGAATGTGCTCTGGGCCATTATTTGCTTGTGGCAGCCCTTCCCATAAAAACATTATTTTACTGAAGTGAAATTAACATAACATAAAACCATTTATGTTTTTAATACTATTAAAACCATGAATAATTGCTCAATTTTAGAATTAACAATTAGTAAAACAACCATCTTAAAGTGAGCAATTCAGTGGCATTTAGTACGTTCATAATGTGCCACCACTCTCTGTCTAGTTATGAAAGATTTTCATCCCCCCAAAGGGAGAGTCCGTTCCCATTAAGTAGTTGTGTTGTATCTGCATGGATTTACCTATTCTGGTCCTTCCCATTTTTTTAAGCACAACGCAAGTTCCCCCTTTTTCAGTGAGCCTCCCTTGGCTCCAGCGAAAGGGTAGCATGGTTTGGTGGACGGAGCACTGGCCTAAGAGTCAGGCAGACCAGGGTCTTATCCTCTGATGCACCACTTGTTTTGTTGCATGACTTTGGGCAGAATTCCTTGCATGCAGTGACATCCGAAGAACATTGCCCTTTCTTTCCTTCCTTGAACCTTCGTAGTGTGTGCATCGCAAGGATTAGCCTTCAACCAGAGAAATACCTGGCATGACTTCACTTCTGCCACTGCATAGAGAGGTTGGGAAATGCCACTGTGTAAGTGCATATGTGGGCTTGATCAAGTGACCTAACATCCTCTGTGGGTGGCAGCGGTATTTACCTTGATCTCTAGAGTTGTTGCAAGGATGAGAGAAGGAATATACATAGAGTTCCAGGTTCATCTTGCTTGTTTTCCCCTCCCTCCATGCCCTGGACCCTTTTTCATTTATTCCACCCAGTGCAGTGAGCACAGAGGCCTGGATTGAGTAGCTTTCTTGCGCTTTAGCGAGAAACCAGTTGAAGGCATGTCTTAGGGCCAGAGGTCTTACATCTCTGGGTATAGGGTTGCCAACCACAACAAGAGTAATAATAGCTAATATGTAAAAAGTGCTTGGTCTAAGCTAGGCACTGTTTTAGGTGCACAGTTAACACTCACTCACTCAGTAGACCTAGGAGGGGCAGAGGGGGTCAGTAACCTGGCCCATGGTCACATAGCTGGCGGTGAGGATTTGAATTTGGGCTATTCCATTCTTAACCCCTGCTCTGTCTCCCTAGGAGGTAACTGAGGGCTGGAGGTTTGTGGTAAAAAGTAATGTAGGATCCTAAGGATTCTAAACATTAAAGACAACAGGGATGCACATGAGCCAGGTGATTGATTTTTCACATGCACATGTGACTTCCGAGTTAGAGCGCAGGGGGTCACTACATTTCTCTGACAGCTTTGTGGCCCCCTGGGGATACTCCCTGGGGGCACCTTTACATTTTCTATTCTCATTTTTGATGGTGATCTAAGAAATTAAAAAGAAGCCTGGTTTTTTTTTTTTTTTGGCTCATCTGGTCAATAGTGTGGACTGAGGGCTGCCCTTAGAAAAGAAAGAGAGCAGGAAGGTTGGGGCTTCCTTCAAGAGAATCACCCCTGAGCTGCAGTTGGGCTGTGACTGCAGGTTTGTTGCAAGGCTTGAGAGCCAGCAAGATTTAGCAGACGGCTAAGCCTGGAGCTAGTGGACTTGAAACTGAATCCCTCCTTGGGTACTTCCCATGAGACTGCCCTTGGGTGCTCCACACTGAGCCTCAGTGCTCTGGTGAATGGAGCCACGTTTCCTATGTCAAAGATTAAATGTCAGTCACTTAATGGCTTCCCCACTGTTGAGGCTCAGTGGGTAGGCGTTGCCTCCCTGCTCCCCTCCGGTGGTTGCAGTGTTTGAGAGGGGGGGATTCTTTTTGGCCCTGGCAGGGGTGCTGTAGTCTCCTCTTGCTCACTGGAAAAAGACAGGAAAGACACTGGTGGCATAGATTGCCTGCCTGTCTGCACGGGGGCCCCATGTTCCAGACTGCGGAGCTAGGAGAGTATGATCTCATGCAGAAACCAGTGCCCGGAGAAGGGAAGTGACTGTCCCTGTCACATGGCCAGCAAGCGGCTCTGTTGGGATGAGAACTCATGATGCCTTGTGACTTCCCGCTGGTCCTCCTTCCGCTGCTCCTCGTGGCCATGGTCCCCCGGGCACCTCCTGCAGTTCGTACATGCTCCCAAGGCCTCATGTGCTCCCTCCACCCTCTGAGACTCCCTTCTCTGAATCCCCAGTTAGAGCCAGGATGGCCACAGGTGCCTCTGCTGAGGTCAGGACTGCCTCACTCGGGTACACTTCTCACCTGCGGAGGGATTGCAGTCAGGGAGGGTGAGTGGAGGGCTGATCCTCTGTAGTGAACAGGCTTTTCTTCCTACCACAAAGAGAGGCTTTGCGGGGTAAGGCAGAGGAGGCTGCTGACATCTCATCTAGAAAGAGCAGTGGATCCAGATACTGTAAAAAAGAACCCGGATCATCATGCAAATCAGGAAGGGTAGGGTGTGAAATCCTCCCTGTGCTAGCGTGGGTCAGGAACCAGCAGCATCAGCACCATCCGGGAACTTGTGAGAAACGCCCAATCCCAGGTCTCATCCAGACCTGCTGAATCAGAACCTGTCTTTGACAAGAGCCTGGGAGATTTCGTGTGAATACAAAAGCTTGAGAATCACTGCACTAAAAATGATCAGTCATGAGATGATGGAGATTTTTATTTTCATTTTACCTGCTTTCCTGATTTATAATTATTTTTTTACATGAATTACTTTTTTTTTTATTGTGGTTCAATACATGACAAAATTCACCATCTTAACCACTTTTAGGCAGACAGTGCAGTAGTATTAAATACATTCACACTGTTGTGCAGCCATCACCACCGCCCATCCCCTTGACTATCCATCTTGTAAAACTGAAACTCAGTTCCCATTAACAATAACTCCCCATCCTCCCCTCTCCTCAGTCCCTGGAAACCACCATCATATTTTCTGTCTCTGTGATTTTGACTACTTCTTATGAGTAGAATTGTGGTATTTATCTTTTTGGGGACTGGCTTATTTCACTCAGCCTAAAGTCCTCAAGGCTCATCCATGTAGCATAGTTTAGAATTTCCTTCTTTTTGAAGGCTAAATAATAGTGCATTGTGTGGATAGACCCCATTTTGCTTATCCGTCTGTCGATCGACACTTGGTTGCTTTCTCGTCTCAGCTACCACCAGGGATGCTGCTATGAACATGGGCGTACAGTATCTTTTTGAGACCCTGCTTTCATTTCTTTTGGGTGTCTACCCGGATGTGGAATTGCTGGGTCATATGGGGATTCTATCACATAAATTACTTCTTTGATTAGAAAAAAAATAGCAAAGGCATTTCAGGGTGGAAAACCTTGTCAAGTTTCCAGCTGGTATTGCCCAAGGGCAGGTAGGGTTGTTGGATGCAGTGCTTGGAAGAAGGAAGAAAGAAAGCCTCACTTGTCCATCCTGGTGTTAGAGAGAGAAGAGCAGAAGCCAAACCTGCTAAACAAGAAAGTAGGATTTACTGATAGACATAGGTATCAAGGGAGGTGTCTGGGGACTTTGGGCAGGGGGGTGGTCTCCAGATGTCCTGAATGACCCTTCAAACCCCCTTTCTCAAAGCCCCTCCAGAGAAGAATAACAATGACAACGTTGGGGAAGTCAGTTGCTATCACCGGGTGTCCGTGGCGTGTCTACTCCCTGGTTTCATCTGTGGGCCTGGAGTGAGGCAGGAACCTTGTGTGGTGGCCCCGACACAGACTCTCGAGGGGCATGGTCTTGAGTAAGAATCATAGTTCCACCAATTAGTATTCAAATTAGAACAAAACCTGTTATTTTAGTTCGCAAGGTCCTTTGTGACTAGCCCCTGCCTACCTGTCTGATCTTTCCTTCCTCATTTTTGCTTTTTGCTCAAGTCGCGGCAGACTTCCTTCTGCTCCTGGAAGACGAGAAGCCTAGTTTCTTCCTGCCTCCAGGTATCCGCCCTGGCTATCTGCTCTGCCTGGAATGCTGGGCTCCCATGTCTTTCCAGCGTTGCTCCTTCTCTTTATTAAGGGGTCAGCTCACATGTCAGCTCTGTGGGGAGGCCTTCCACCACTGCCCTGGTGAACAGGGCCGTCTTGCCTCCTCCCTGTCTCATCACCCCATTTGGTTTTTCTTCCTAATATGACTCTCTGACATCATCTCAGTTTAGGTTTACTTAGGTGTGATTTTTGCTCCATGGGAGGCTGGATCTTCTGTACCATTACAGTCCCATATCCCCAGCACTCAGCACATTGCCTGGCACACAGTAGAAGTTAAATAAATACTGAGTGGGTCAGTGCACACACTTGCTGTCATCTCTGGGCTTCAGTTTTCCCATCTGCAGCGTGGGGATCCTAATACTTTGCTTGTACGGGGGGTGGGGGAGGTGTAGAAATGACAGGATGTGATGCATGCAGAGTATTCAGTTTAGTGCCTGGCATGCAGGAAGTGCTTAACACGTGGTCACAGTTGTTATCAACCAAGTGGCCCTGACATAACTCAGATGAGTCACTGACCATCTCTGCGGGAAGGCCTTGCTGGGACTCCCTGGCGAAGTCCATGATAAATTGCCCAAGCAAGAAGCAGCTTGGTGTCACTTCAAGGCCTGTGGTGTGGGGCGTCTGTTCTTGTACCTCTGAATTTGAGTTTCCTTTGACTGTGTTCTCCGTCTGGAGCATCATAGTACAGAGCTGTGTCCCTGTTGACTGGAGTTGCTGGGCCTCCTGTGGACCATCAGATGTAGCTCTATAGTGGTCTCCTTGGTGCTTTGAAGTGTCCCTGCCTCAGACCCTTTTAAATGGAAGTTTGGTGCATGCCACGTGTATCAGTTAGGAATGCTTTGGGCTGCAAATAACAGCCCGGCATCCAGTGGTTTGAACAAATGGGGTTGCTTGCTGTATGAGAGGCCGGAGATTTCTAGTATTGGTTCAGCAGTGAAATGGCGTGAGGGCTGGTGTCTCTCTGGTTCTCTTGGCCTTCCCTCTGGGCTGTTGCCTTATGGCTGTGGTCCCACTCTGCCCAGTGTGGTTATGATGAAGGCGTGAAGGATGGAAGGAGGAGTGAAACCACTAACATCTGTTCCTTTATCAGGAAGGCATGGTTTCCCCCAGCCCTCCCTTCTGCTTACATCTCATCAGCTTGAACTTCTTAAGGTCAGCCTTCCAAAAGAGGCCGAGAAAAGTAGTAATTAGGCTTTTCAGCTTGTACCGTGGGAGATGGCATGGGGAAAGGACGTTGGAGCCGATGGTGAGGTCAGCCAATGGGCAGTGCCTGCCATACTAGGGAACCCGTGTGGTAAATTAGACTGCTGGTTCTCAGCTGGGGGCAGTTTTGTCCCCCAGAGGACATTTGGCAGTATCTGGAGACATTTTGCTACAACTAGGGGTGTGTGTGTGTGTGTGTGTGTGTGCGTGCGCGCGCACGCATGAGCGTGCTTGCTTGCTAATGGTGTCTGGTGGGTAGAGGCCATGGATGATGCTCGGCATCCTGCAGTTCACAGGGCAGCCCCCACCACAGAGAATGATCTGGCCCAAACGTCCGTGGCACCAAGGTTGAGAAACCCTGAGCTAGACCTTTCTGGACACATTTTTTGAATGTGGGAGACATTCGTTGAGCTGCTTTCCTGTGAGGTAGCAACAGGCAAATGGCCAAACTTCACTGGAATGATGTAGATTATTGGTGCCTTCACTGGAGAGGAGGCTGAAGCCCGTTGTGGCAGCAGGCGCGTGTCAAACAGAACTAATGAAGCCTCGTTGCATTTTAGGATCACAGAACAATGACCTGAAAAGACAGTTTCTGCTGGAGCGTCTGCTGGATGCAGTGAAGCAGGTAAGAAGAAAGCTCTTGTTTGACTCTCGGGTCGAGTAACAGTGTCAGGCAACTCATGTCGACGTCCCTTGCACACGGACCTACCCCTACTTTCTGTCTGGGAGCAGTGAGGCTCGTAGCATCCCCCAGGCCACGAGAGAGCAGGGAGGGCACTCAGAAGTACTGACGGAGGAATGCCCCGTGTCCTGACTCTTTAACACCGTGGGGGACCCCGTCCGTCATGATGTCCCTTTGAGAAGGGCTTTGGTGTCAGTGTCAAAGTCTCACTTCCCCTCAGTTGTGTTTCAGGGCAACTCTTCTGGGCGCCGAAGTGGTGGCTGGAGTTAGCGCTCCTTGGGCATAAGAACAGAGACACACAGGAGGAGCGAAGCCATGCCCAGGGTCGCGTGGGTCCTCCAGGTGGGCTCTGCTCTGATGGCTTGATGAGATTTTTGATATCAACTTTTGGCTGGCTGTGGAAGCAAGCTTTGGCACGAGGCTGGCTTCGGTGTGCTTGCCTGTGTGTGGCAGACATGTATGGTTAACTGCACACACGTCAGTCCCGTACCGGGCTCTCCGCTGAGTGCTTCCCCTCTAATCCTTCCAACCATCCTGTGAGGTGGTTCCTGCATGTGTTTCCAGTTTACGGACAAAGAAATGGAAGCTCAGAAAGATGCAATAATTCGCTTAAGGAGTTAGAGGTAGTAAGTAGCAGAGCTAGGACCCAACGCTGGGAATTCTCGGTAGCTCACATTTCGGAAGGCGTCACTGACAATTCTGTGCATGTGGTCACCATATAGGGAGGTCGATACTTTCATAGAGATGCGTGTCAAGTGTTGAAGTGAACCCAGAGAACTTGGCATCTCCCCAGCCTCTAGGCACCCAGGTGTGGTGTGTGGTGGAAAGGACACAGGCTCAGGTGAAGCTGGGGCCGAATGCCAGCTTCATCTCTTCAAGGCTGTGTGTGCTGGGGCAACTCATCTAGCCTCTCTGGGCATCCCTCTTCTCTGTCATCGGGTCACTGCTCTCCAGAGGGCTGACGAGGGGATTGCATTTGTTAAAGTAGCTAAAGGGCCCAGCAGTAAATACGGAATCCACATTATTTGTTTCTTTGTCCCAGAAGTGGGAAATACAATAAGAAAATGAAGAGGCAAGTGGGACCACTTTGAATGTAGCTGTTAAACAGAAATAAATTGGAGCCTATGCCCAGAGCTGCTGTTACTATTGTTGTTGTTATGATTTGGGGAGATGGAAGCATTGTACACAGACCTTTTAAAAGTCAATCTTATTGAGGTATAACTGAGGCATGCAATAAAGTACACCGATTTAAAGTGTGCAGTTCCATGAGTTTTGACATACGTATCATTTATTTTTTTTATTTTTTATTGTTATGTTAATCACCATACATTACATCATTAGTTTTTGATGTAGTGTTCCATGATTCATTGTTTGTGCATAACACCCAGTGCTCCACGCAGAATGTGCCCTCCTCAATACCCATCACCAGGCTTACCCATCCCCCCACCCTCCTCCCCTCTAGAACCCTCAGTTTGTTTTTCAGAGTCCATCGTCTCTCATGGTTCGTCTCCCCCTTCGACTTATTCCCCTTCATTCTTCCCCTCCTGCTATCTTCTTCTTTTTCTTTTTTCTTAACATAGGACATACGTATCATTTAAAAGCATTCATTCTTTGGAGAATAAGTTCTGGAATCTTGCAAGCTTGCTACACACAGAGGTGATTCCACACCTTTAAAAGACAGTAGTGGCTACTGCTGATGGTCATACGGTTTTTGAATTGAATGGTATATAACTAAAAATGTTTAAGATGGTAAATTTCATGTTTTCTATTTTTTACCACAATTAAGAAAGAGTGGTTTGCTTTTATGTGTACCTGCCCTGGGTGAAATGTCATGCAGCACAACCGGATGACATGGTTGAAGCTTGAAGCATGCTGCCATAATTTTATAGGCAATCATAACAACTCTGGGGCCCTTTCCAAAGGCACCCATCATCACAGATTTGTGTAAGTTTTAATTGTCCCATTGGGAGCTCTGTGTTCAGGCAGCCAGCCTCTGACATACAGAAGAAGCTTCCTAGATAATCCGCACAAGGCTGTGTGCTTTTGTTTTCCTCTTGGTGTTGTTTTCCCACAAGGCTCCCCACTCTGTACAAGTGGCAGATAAGGCCTTCCTGTAAGCGGTGGCTGGAAGGCTGGGGTGTCCACCATCTCACATCTTGGCTTGACACCTAGGGCACCCTGTGTGTCCCAGGATCTTGAAAGCCTGTGTGGGCTGATTGTGATGTCTGAGTGTCCCATCCCAACTGCCGATCTCAGTGACTTCTCTTTCCCTGCAGTGCCAGATCCGCTTTGGAGGGAGAAAGGAGATCGCCTCGGATTCCGACAGCAGGTAAACATGTCGCTTCTAAAACCATTTATTGTCAAGACCAAAAAGGTGGCCAGAGATGACTAGCTTCTGTATTCTGCCGCTGCAGCTGAGGTGTGTGGGGCTTTAGTTTGGGTGATCTGTAGACCACCCATGCTGTGACTACCTGTCTAGAGTATTTGCAGCTTCCTGTGATGCTCCCTCCCTCTAGTAGTCCATTCCGAGGGAATTCCCTGAAATACCTTTCTACTTAAAGTTATTTTCAGGGTAATTGATCATGATGGCAACTCAGAAATCTAAATGCTTAACAGGTGGGAAATGGTTAATAAAGTGCAGTGCATCGGGAGGACGGAATGTTATGTAGCCATTAAAATTGATGTCCATACAACATTTCTTTATTTTTTTATAAATGCATTATTTGTTCTTAGTATTTATTTATTTATTTATTAAAGATTTTATTTATTTGACAGAGAGAGACACAGTGAGAGAGGGAACACAAGCAGGGGGAGTGGGAGAGGGAGAAGCAGGCTTCCCGTGGAGCCAGGAGCCCGATGCGGGGCTCGATCCCAGGACCCTGGGATCATGACCCGAGCCGAAGGCAAACGCCCAACGACTGAGCCACCCAGGCGCCCCACAACATTTGTTTTAAGCAGAGAAATGCACGTGTAGTAATTTACAAATTATATATGTAGTTGACATAAAAAGAGTAAGACACAAAATTATATGGATGCAGAGTGATGCTAGCTATGTTAAACCACCACTCTGGTGAAAAACACATCAGAATGTGAACAGAGGTAATCCTGGGGTTGAGAATATTGGGAATCCTTACACTTTCTGATATTTTTCGTATTTTACACTGTGGTCATGTGTTTCTTTTATAATTAAAAAAAAATCCTAAAAATTGCTGTTGAACTTCATGACCCAGGAAGGGCTGATGTAATTGCATAAGCTTTTCACATTGACTGGGAGGAGACGGAAATGTTTTGGCAAAGGTAAGAGACACACAGGCCGTTGCTTTGTAAAATCGTTCGGGGCTGATTCATGGTGGCAGGAGGAGCATTCCCACAAAGGAAGGGAAGAGAACTCATGAGCTCAGCATTCATCTCATCCTGGAGACTGGCCGTGGCCGCCACCCTGCCCAGCAGAGCCAGTCCCCATCTGTCCTTTCAGGTCCCTGTCTGTGCTACTTTACCAGCTGCGAGCAAAGCACGAAGTGCTACATTTTAGTAGAGCTGCGGGGCCAATTTGAACTGGTACAGATTTAAAACTGTACCCCTCCCTTATTCTCTTTTTTTTTCTCTAGTTTTTCTCCTTAACACTTAGCACCCACCAACAGACTGTACGTTAGGCTTTTTTATTTTGTTGATTTCTGTCTCTGTGTCCTAATGTCAGCTCTATACGGGCATGATGTTTACTGTCTTATTCGCTGATGTATCCCTGGCGCCTGGAAGCATGGAGAAGGTGCTCAGGAAAGACTCGCTGTCCGGCTGAGCATGTGCATTGCGTTGTGCCATAGTCAGGTGTTTAAATATCTGTGCCACCACGAGACTCGTGAGCCCTGAGAGCAGAGGGGCGACTCCTCTAGTGTTTTGCATGGGCATTTCGTGCCTGTCACACATTTGCTTCTCAGCATATGCTTGTGGCATCAGATCATTAGACTGGTTTATTGCTTCAGTTTTTATGAGGCTCTACTATGGGGCCTGGCCCCGGTCAGCACAGGGGTCCTGATTTGGGGATGCAAGGTCAGCTTACATCAGAATCATCCGGGAGGCTCACTCATCAATAAGGCAACTCTCCATCCCACCGTAGACTGCCTGTGTATATGCACACAAGCGTGTGCATCCATATGGATGTGTATGTGGTATGTGGATTCAGGACTTCTTCTTTTTTCCCCCCCTCATGATTGTCTAGTCTTTTTCCTGAGAGAATCCATCTCTAAATGCCAACATGTTCTTATATAACAGTATTTACAACTAAGATTTTTATTGGGTACAATATTATGTTTTATAGTAGAAGTTAAAAAGTTCATTCCTTCAATGAGAGCTGTAGTTTATGGCTAAAAGTAGTATGCTGCTTTATATTAATAAGAGTGACTGTTTCGGGCTCCTGCCATTCATGATTCATGTTTATGCTTCGTCTTCAGGACAACCCCAGGAGGAGTGATGGTTTTACCCCTTCTTTACAGATAAGAAAACAGACTCAGAGGTAGGATAATGCAGCCTAGGTTAGACATCTGAGAAAGTTAGACTTGCAAGTGGGACCCTAGTTTCTAGGGCTCCAAAGTTTGTTCTTCCCGTGTTATAGCGCATTGAGTGATTTTGTTAGTTTTGAAGGTGGTTAAAAAAAAAGTTTTTCCCTCACCTTGAGGGCTCCTTCTCAATAACAGTCTTGGTCTTACCTTTGAAATATGTTTGCATAAAGGTGATACCACATTCATATAGGAAAGTCCACGTCATTGTCCTTACTCTGTGAGAAAGCTTAAGCTCAGGAGGGAAAGTCTCTGAACATTTTGTTGTGGGGTCTGAAAATATAGATGAGTCTCCTTTCTCCTCCACCCCTGACAAATGGCCCAGCACCAGAAGTGATGTCAGATGTTTTTTCTTCTCTCCAGCTTCCCTGCTATCACCTGTCCCAGTCACCACATCTCCCACGGGATAGCTGCCATAGACTGACTGCCTGTCTTCCTTCTTGTTCTGCTTCCTCTGCACAGAGACTTCTGCAGAATTCAGATGCCTTCCTGTCCGCCCCCCCCCCCCCCCGCCACCTCCTTGGAGAACCTTCCCCTGGCTTCTTTTTGCTCTGTGGAAAAAGACTCAGATCCCTAACACAGTCTTGCTCTTTGCTCCAGCTACCCTGGCCTGACCTTTTCTGTTTTTGTTTTATTTTGTTTGTTTTTAAAGCCTTTTAATAATCTTCAGGGAAATCTTCAGATCCCTGACACCAATTCTACCCCCCACCCCCCGCTGCCCCCACCCCCCCAGTCCTGGTCATCTGGATCTTTTTTCCTTGCTCTATACCATGGATCAGGAAATATTTATATTTGTTCTTTTTTTTTTTTTTAAGATTTTATTTCTTTATTTGACAGAGAGAGACAGCGAGAGAGGGAACACAAGCAGGGGGAGCAGGAGAGGGAGAAGCAGGCTTCGGGCCGAGCAGGGAGCCCGATGCGGGGCTGGATCCCAGGACCCTGGGACCATGACCTGAGCCGAAGGCAGACGCTTAACGACTGAGCCACCCAGGCGCCCCTATATTTGTTCTTGGTTGTGATTGGCACTGAGCTCTAAAACCCCTGGAATTCCCAAAGTGATAAGAGCCATAAAGGTGTCTTCTGTTATGTTAATGCAGTGGCTTTTAGAAAGTCCCAAAGGTTGGGGGCCAGTTACCAAGAGAACCAACCCTGTGACTAAAGGGGTGGACCTTTCTTTCCCAGCCCCCCACCACTGGGGAGAAGAGAGGGGTTGGAGATGGAGTTCAATTGCCAAAGGCCAATGATTTAATCAATCCTGCTTATGTAATGAAGCCTCCATAAAACCCCGAAAGGATGGGGCTCAGAGAGCTTCCAGGTTGGTGAACATGTGGAGGCACAGGGAGAGGTGTGCCTGGGGAGGGCGTGGAGGCTCCATGTTCTTTTCCCTTACCTGGCCCTACGCATCTCTTCCACCTGGCTGTTCCTGAGTTACATCCTTTTATAATAAACCGGTAATCTAGTAAGTAAAATGCTTCTTTGAGTTCTGTGAGCCACTCTGGCAAATTAACCCACAGAGGAGGACGTGGGAATCTTCGAGATACATAGCCAGTCAGTCAGAAGTACAGGTGATAACTTGGGCTTGCAACCAACATCTGAAGTAGGGGGGGGATGTGTGCCGTTTTGTAGAACTGAGATCTTCACCTGTGGGATCTAACGCTGTCTCCGGGTGGATGGTGTCAGAATCAGGTGGAGTTGTAGGACACCCAGCTGGTGTCAGAGAACTGCTAGGATGTGTGGGAAAAACCCACATGTCCAAAAAGGTGATCAATCAGCATCACATCTACCTTGCCACTTGGGAGGATTAAGTCAGATACTGTGTGTAGAAGTGCCAGCCAGGTAGGTGTTAATTTCACTCCCCAGGGAATGAAATCTGGGTGGGGGGGACAGTCATCACCTAGCTTTGCCTCCTGCCCATGCTGCCTCCTGATGGAGATAGTAGTCTGCAAACAGAAGGGCAAATGTGAATCAGTGAGCCTTATCGACATTCTCTTTTGCTCTTAGAGGAACAATCGGAGATGGAAGGTTTCTTTCTGTGTAACTCTGGGTATAGTTCTCAGCCCCATTTGGAAGGTGGAGCTCTTTAGGGGCGCCTGGGAGGCTCAGTCGGTTAAGTGGGTGCCTTCGGCTCAAGTCATGATCCCAGGGTCCTGGGATTGAGTCCCACATTGGGGTCCTTGCTCAGTGGGGAGTTTGCTTCTCCCTCTGACCTTCCCCCCTCTTGTGCTCTTTCTCTCTCTCAAATAAATAAATAAAGTCTTTTTAAAAAGTAAATAAATAAAATGGCATTCAAAGATAACACTTGACTTTTTTTTTTTAAAGATTTATTTATTTATTTGAGAGAGCGAGAATGAGAGAGAGAGAGTACATGAGACGGGGGAGGGTCAGAGGGAGAAGCAGGCTCCTCGCTGAGCAGGGAGCCTGATGTGGGACTCGATCCCGGGACTCTGGGATCATGACCTGAGCCGAAGGCAGTCGCTTAACGAACTGAGCCACCCAGGCGCCCAACACTTGGCCTTTTAAGAAAACATCCCTTCTGATTATCCATTATGTCTTAGCAGACACTGGTTCTTAGCTTCCTGCAGAAGAATGATGCAGGAAGAGACACATCTAAAGAGCTCCATTTTCTTTTCTTAAGATTTTATTTATTTATTTGACAGAGAGAGAGAGGGAGAGAGCAAGCACAAGCAGGGGGGGAGTGGCAGGCAGAGTTCAAAGTAAATTTAAAATTTACTAAGGCAAAGTTCTAAGCATGACTGGGAGTGTTGGCCTGTGGTCACAGCTAGATTCCAGCTGGTTGGATGAACATCAGTGGGAACCTTTGAAAGGATGGTACACAGCTGTTTCTGCCAAGGCTCTTTGGTAACAAGCAACAGAAATCTACTCCAGTTAAGGAAGTTGTGAGCTTATAGAGTTGAGGGCAGGCCAGGTTTGGAAACAGGAAGGAGTCAAGACAACTCCCGAAGGAAGCCTCCTAAGCTGGAAACAGGGGCCCAGAAATGGTCTTCTAGCAGGAATGGCAGTCTAGTTAAGGTTCTGCTGCTGAAGTGACTCTCATTCTGCTCAAGATTGACATTTCAGGGAGGAAGCACCTGATTGGCCATTCTCAGGTCACATGACCCTCTCATGGCTGCCAGTACAAGGATTTGGCTGAAGGAGCTTCCTGGGACTCTACTGGCTTGCTCAGTGCAGTATGTCTACCTGGGTTCACATCCCAAGACAGGATCCAGTGAGGAAGAAATAAACCTTCAAATGAAATCTGGGTGCTCTGTTGAAGGTGACTTATGAACATGGGCTGCCCGCAGTGCCCAACAGCTCTCCCCTGTCTCTACTGTACTGTAGTGATGTAGTGTAGTCTTTCTTGTGACAGTAGTCTCTGGTTTAAAAATGTTCATGTCTCAGGACGCCTGGGTGGCTTGGTTGGCTAAGCGTCTGCCTTCGGCTCAGGTCATGATCCCAGGGTCCTGGGATCGAGTCCTGCATTGGGCTCCCTGCTCTGCCGGGAGCCTGCTTCTCCCTCTGCCTCTGTCTCTCATGAATAAATAAATAAAATCCTAAAAAAAAAAAAAAAAAAAAAAAATGTTCATGTCTCCATCATCAGTCTCATTTGATCCTTGCAATGACCCTGAGGTGTAGACAAGTAGGAGGGGGGATGATTTCCCTACTTTTACTAGTGTAGAAACTTGGCAGCTGGTCGTTTATGCAGCTTTAACTTAGTATCTGGTACACATTGGTGCTGGGGGCAAAGACTTTGGTTGGGTGGGTCACGTGGTTTGCAGGTAGTGGAGCAGGACTGGAGATAGACTTTGTATTCCTGCTGTGGTCTTCACTCTGGCACTACACTTCCTCCTGTTTTTCTAACACACAGTTTCCCCAGATGAGAGGTTTGTCTCACTGCAAGTGCTTAACATGATTTCGATTGTTACATGTCATGGCATTAGATTCCTTTCAGTTGCCTAGTGGCTCAGTGTTTCGCCTTTTCTTTTTATGTCTCGATATTGATGGTGAGACTTGGTTTGGTATTAATGTTAGGTTGAATTAAATGAAATTGTTAATATTTGATCCTTTTAACCTACAAAAACAACAGTATCCTCCATTTCAAAGTAGTATGTCTCCAGCAGCCCCCTCCTCCTCTTTAAACAGAGGCTTCAGGCTCATTCTTCCTCTGGCTGAGGGGCAGAGACAATTTAATACTTTAATTGCATTTACATTTACTCTGTAGGGCCCATGATGCTGGCTTCCATTTGCAATAGCAATAGTTTTCCCTTTATTTTATTTTTTATTTTAATTTTTTTAAAGATTTAATTTATTTATTTGAGAGAGAGAGAATGAGAGATAGAGAGCACGAGAGGGTCAGAGGGAGAAGCAGACTCCCTGCTGAGCAGGGAGCCCGATGTGGGACTTGATCCCGGGACTCCAGGATCATGACCTGAGCCCAAGGCAGTCGCTTAACCAACTGAGCCACCCAGGCGCCCAGTTTTCCCTTTAAAACAGGCTTCTTTACATGGAAAATATGAGTCAGACTCAGGACAAGTAAATAACAGTACCTGCCGTCAGATGTAACAGAAGTTGCCCAGCTGTTTGTGAACGACTGAAGTCTGGGCAGGAGCCCTGGCCAGTCTGAAGCTGTGTGTGGCGTTTGGGTCTCCACGATAAACAGTACTTTTGGGCTAACACTAGATGCAAAGCCTGAGGGTGTGGGAGGGAGATTTGTTTGATCTTCTACACGGCAAGATGCACCAGTCCTCCTGTTAAGTGTCAAACACCATTTAAATGAAGGGAAATTAGAGGCAGGGCTTGTTTCATCAGCTTCTGGCCTTAGAAACCTCCCCAGGAGGAAATGGGGGCAGTCACTGGGCCCCGAAATGCGTGCGTTTCTCCTTAACTCTCTCTCTTGGAGTTGTTCCCCTTCTCTGTGTTCCCCTAAGAGCAAAGACCCACTCTTGTGCTTCATTAAAATTATTGCACGGACTGTCAGTCATGCTGGCTGATGGCGAGGCTGTAACGTATTATTTTGAATAATTTGCCTTCTAGAAATAATGGCCAAAGAACTCAGCAGGCACTGGAGGTTACCTCCAGGGCTAGATACGTTATTGTTCCACAGAAGCATCTTCTTCCCATGTGGAATTACCGAGCACAATCTGGAAGTTTCTCCTTGGAATTGTCAACAGTAGCCCCAGCTGTGGGGCGGCAGAAGGCGCGTGGGATTTGGGGCTCAGAGTTTGAATCTTGGTGTTGCCAGTCCTGAGTCATGTTGGTCTGTGTGCAAGTTTTGACTTTCTCGTGCCCTGATGTCCTCATCTGTAAGTGGGTACATCTGCCATCATATTGACTTGGTAGAGTTGTGAGTGAGTTTATGTGGAGTCTTTGGAACAGGGCCTGGTGGCTAGGAAGTTTCCAGAAATTGTTAGCTGTTGTTATTGTCACTGTAATTTTATGTAAAATGCCTTGACACTTGGTGACTGTTCTCTGCACACCCGGTCTCTTTGTCATTACGGGGAGGCAGTGAGTCGGCTTTGGGCATTTGTCTCAGAACATTCAGGAATTGTACATTTTTGTGACCCTTTTGGTGACTATGTCAGAAGAAGTCAGGAGCATTTCTCCTCCTTTCAAAGCTTGCCAAGGAAGAGTGATTGGTTTTGGTGGTTTTTCTTTACCTGTGAGGAATTAGAAACATTTCTGAACTTTTCAGGAAGCTACAAAACAAAACCAGCTGCCCTTTGCTGTTCCCTAATGTTATTCTTAGCGTAGTTGAAAATGGTCATATGTATTCCCCTGAACACTTATGAGACCAAATGGCTCTTCCAAGCATTCCTTTTCCTCTTTTATTTTTTTTAAATTTTTTTATTGTTATGTTAATCACCATACATTACATCATTAGTTTTTGATGTAGTGTTCCATGATTTATTGTTTGTGCATAACACCCAGTGCTCCACGCAGAATGTGCCCTCTTTAATACCCATCACCAGGCTAACCCATCCCCTACCCTCCTCCCCTCTAGAACCCTCAATTTGTTTTTCAGAGTCCATCGTCTCTTTTGGTTCATCTTCCTTTTCCTCTTTTAAATGTCTCTGGATGTTCATCATCTGATTTTCGTCTTCAGTTTCTCATAGGTTTCTTACCAACCTAATAGTTTGAGGTGTTGACTGGATATTCTAATTCTTCTCATCCTGCAAACGATCTGGGGGTTCATTAATTGGATTATCTGTCCTCCCTATCCTGAGCACTTCATTTCCACCTTGAGGATCTGTGGTAGATAGTTCCACATTGTATATTCTTTTTTTTTTTTTACTGTATCGATCAAATGAATTGATTTCTTTTTGGAAAAAGATTATTTTTAGGTACTGGGGAGCCCTAGGGCATTTAGCAAATCTGAGCACATTTCCATGTCTGATTTTTAATAAATATTGATGTTGTTTATATTGATAGCTATAGAAAATAGTGCTTGGCCCACAGGAAACAATATGTAAGCACCATCATCGCTGTCATCCTCATCACTGTCCTGATGGTGGAAAGAGACCGTGAGCATGAAGTATGAGTTTTGATATCAGATGCCCACCCCAGGGACAAATTACCAATTACCAGCTGTGTAATTTGGGATTTACTTAGCTTCTCTGGGCCACGCTCATATCATTTGGAAAGTCAGATGGTGATCACAGCCCCCACTTCCTTAGATGTAAAAATGTCTGCTTGGCACAGCCGGTAGGAACTTACTAAAACTCAATACGTTTTCAAGCACTAATGCTGTAATGTATGGTGATTAACATAACAATAAAAAATTAAAAAAACTCAATACGTTTTCTTTCTAACTAGACATACCAGTGTTTTGGCTAATTTGAAAACTAAAGGCTACACTCATTGTTCATTAATTCCTCCATCCAACAGATATCTATTTCTAGATCACTATGTTGGCATTGGGGATATAAACTGGACGAGTTGGTTGCTGTCCTCAGGGAACTCAAAATTGAGTCCAGGAGATGGGCGGGTAAATTGTGGACAGTCATTGGTGGCCTGTAGTAATAATTACATAGTCCAGACGTGAGAGGTGAGTGCGGGGTCTTTAGTGGTTGAGTGAGTAGGATGGGAATTCAGGCAGCAGGAGTAGCCAGTGGGACGGTGTAGGGTGGTGTGAGAATATGGTGGGATGGTCTCGAAAGACGGGAGGGTCCTCTCTTACTGTCACGGGGAAGTATTTGAACTTTATCCACTAAGGTATCCATCCATCCTTCCTTCCTTCCCTCCTTCCTTTAAAGAATTTATTTGAGAGAGAGAGAGAGAGAAGAGTGTGCGAGCATGAGCGGGGGAGGGGCAGAGGGAGAAGCAGACTCCCTGCACCCCATAGGGTATCATTTCTTTTTTTTAATTTTTTTATTAACATCTAATGTATTATTTGTTATTTCGGAGGTACAGGTCTGTGATTCATCAGTCTTACACAATTCACAGCGTTCACCATAGCACATACCCTCCCCAATGTCCATCACCCAGCCACCCCATCCCTCCCACCCCCCACCACTCCAGCAACCCTCAGTTTGTTTCCTGAGATTAAGAGTCTCTTATCGGGGCACCTGGGTGGCTCAGTTGTTAAGCGTCTGCCTTTGGCTCAGGTCGTGGTCCCAGGGTCCTGGGATCGAGTCCCACATCTGGCTCCCTGCTCAGTGGGAGGCCTCCTTCTCCCTCTCCCATTCCCCCTGCTTGTGTTCCCTCTCTTGCTGTGTCTCTCTCTGTCAAATAAATAAATAAAATCTTAAAAAAAAAAAAATCTCTTATGGTTTGTCTCCCTCTCTGGTTTTGTCTTGTTTCATTTTTCCCTCCCTTCCCCTATGATCCTCTGTCTTGTTTCTCAAATTCCTCATATCAGTGAAATCATATGATAATTATCTTTCTCTGATTGACTTATTTCGCTTAGCATAATACCTTCTAGTTCCATCCATGTCATTGCAAATGGCAAGATTTCGTGGGTTTTTTTTTGATGGCTGCATGATATTCCATTGTATATATATATATATATATATATATATATATCTCACGTCTTTTTGATCCATTCATCTGTTGATAGACATCTAGGCTTTTCCTTGGTTGGCTATTGTGGACATTGCTGCTATAAACATTGGGGTGCATGTGCCCTTTGGATCACTACATTTGTATCTTTGGGGTAAATATAGGGTATCATTTCTTAAACTATGGCTATTTGCATTCCATTTTCACAGTTTTTGCCATTTCTGTATGCCATCTGAGCCAGATACTGACTTGCAGTGGGATGTGAAGGCCCTGTCTACTCTGGTCTTGTCATAAGTAATACCATCAGTGAAATCAAAGACTGATGGCTGATTGTTTTCTTCCTTGATGCATTGAAATGACTAACATAAAAACGTTCATCTCTGTTCCTCCTAAATTTGTGTCATGTCCCGTGTGTGCCATGGCAAAGTATAGTATGGGTGGGGGAAAGGCAAAGAAGGACAACGACGTAGTTAAGAGTTGCATTTCTGGAAGGAGGTGTGGGGTGGGGTGGGGCTGGGTGGGGTGAGATGGGGTCTGGGGGGCAGTGGGGGCAGGCTCTGTGCACTGGGTGGGAGGACTGAGCGGAGGTGGTTGGGAGGAGAGACAGAAGGTTTGAGAAGCCTTATGACTGAGCCTTGATAAGCCAGAGGGGCTGACGGGACATGGAGGGTGAGACGTCAGTTCTCTGACTCTCAGGTGTGGCCAGAAATCAGAGCAATTGTGTGTCGTTTTTAATTTTGTTTTGTTTATTTTATTTATTTATTTTTAAAAAAGATTTATTTATTTATTTGAGAGAGTGAGAAAGAGAGAGAGAGAGTACATGAGGGGGGGAGGGTCAGGGGGAGAAGCAGGCTCCCCGCTGAGCCGGGAGCCCGATGCGGGACTCGATCCCGGGACTCCAGGATCATGACCTGAGCCGAAGGCAGTCGCCTAACCAACTGAGCCACCCAGGTGCCCCTGTTTTGTTTATTTTAAAGCAAGCTTTGGTGTGGAGTTTTCTTTTCCCCAGGCTATGGGCTCCAACCAAGCTTGGAGAGCCCGTGGGCCACTGGCTTAGTGTCACTTCTGTGTTTCCTCGTTTCCCATTTACTCACCCCATCTGCATCTAGGGACTTGTGTTTTTTCCATTCTCTTTTTCCCATTTGATGGAACCAGCCCCTTCAGCTGATTCCTTCCCGGCTGCCGGCTTCCGGTCCTGATTCTGAAGCTCCTTGTCTGCCAAGAGAGTCCCAGGCTGTGTTTGCGTCTAGACGAAGAGCTGGAGGTCTGGCTGCCCCAGAGAAGACAGTCACTGTGCTGATATTAGTAACTTTTGCAAATGGTCAGAAATTGTGATTCAACCCATTGAAGAATTGGTTATTTTTTTTCATTCTGGCTCCTCTGGTAGAACATTTATTTGATTTCTTTTTACATGCCTGTCTGCCACCCTCAAACCTTCACACTTACAGTATCTTGAAAACTATTGCCTTGTGAGTTTTCACTGCTGCCAGGCTTGAATTCTTTCTGATTCTTTGTCAACCTTTTTTTGGAGCCTCTTTTTTCTCTATTTTATCTTTTTCCTCCCTCCCTCTGAGTACCTTGTGTTCATGACCAAAAATTATTTGTTCTGTGGTGTTCTTCATGTTTATATAATTTTTACAAGTAACACACACATGTGTGTACACACACACACACAGATTTAATTGCCATTGTTTTACAAAAATTGAATGATATATAATGTTCTGTATCTGCGTTTTCTCTCTTGGCACTATCCTGTCAAAACCTTTCCAAGTTAAGGTTCCAATAATTGTTGTAATTATTTTTAATTTTATAAATCTAATAATTATTTTTACGAGGTTGCATTATATCTCATGATGCATATGTGCAAATAGCTGCCTATGAGGTAATAGTGACTTCGTGTCCACTGTTCACTGTTGTGGACAATGAAACAACAGACACCCTTGAGCATCTTTACTTAAATACCGAGGATTTTATTTCCTCGGCATAGATTTCTAGGAGTTGGGTTGCTGGGTCAAAGAGAATATGTGTTTTTATTTTATTTAATTAATTGAATTATTTTTTTAAGTAGGCTCCATGTCTCGTGTGGAGCCCAACGCAGGGCTGAACTCACAATCCTGAGATCAAGACCTGAGCTGAGATCAAGAGATGGACACTTAACTGACTGAGCCACCCAAGCGCCCCTGTATCTGCTTAGTTTTTATATTTTGTCTTAAAAGATTTTATTTATTTGAGAGAGAGACACAGAGAAACAGAGCATGAGCGGAGGGAGAGATGGAGGGAGAGGGAGAGGGAAAGCAGACTCCCCGCTGAGTGCCCAGCTCTATTCGGGGCTTTGTCCCAGGACCCTGAGATCATGACCTGAGCGGAAGTCAGATGCTTAATCGACTGAGCCACCCAGGTGCCCCAATATGTGTTCAATTTTAATAATTACTATGATCAGGTATCTTTCTAAAAATTTCTACTGGTAGTGCATGAGACTACCCTTCTCTTTCCTATTGTTTTGAAGTTTTATAGGTCTGATGGGTGGAAGGGGTGGCTCAGGGCGCCTGTGTGGCTGTCAGTCAAGCATTCGACTCTTGGTTTCGGCTCAGGTCGTGATCTCAGAGTTGTGAGATTAAGCCCTGGGTCAGGCTCTGCACTCAGTGCAATATCTGCTTGAGGTTCTGTCTCTCCCTATCCCCCTGCCTCAACCTCCCCCTGCCCTTGCACACACTCTCTCTCTCAAATATATAAATAAATCTTAAAAAAAAAGGTGGTGGCTCACAGTCACTTTAATTTGCATTTCCTTGATTGCTAGTGAATTTCAGTATCTTTTTTTTCCCTTAAATATGTTTTGGCTATATGACTACTGTTTTGTGTAAAGCTCCTTCATAGTATACATTTTCTTACTGGATTATTTATCTCCTTGTCAGTTTGTGAGAGCTCTTTATATATTATTATAATTAATTAACTTTTCCTCTGTTTTCTCTTTGCAAATATTTTTTCATATCTGTCCATTATTTTTGTAAGCACAGACAACAGTATCTATTATACTACCACATTTAAAATTTTTTACATGATTAAATGTCTTTTTATGGACCCATATGCCTACCTACCAGTTTCTAGGTTTTCATTGTTTTTTTTTTTTTAATATTTTATTTATTCATTTGACAGAGAGCACAAGTAGGGGGGAGTGGCAGGGGGAGAGGGAGAGACAGATTCCTGGCTGAGCAGGAGCCAGATGTGGGGCCTGATCCTAGGACCGCAGGATCATGACCTGAGCTGAAGGCAGACACTTAACCACCCTGGGTGACTGAACCACCCGGGCGCCCCATAGGTTTTCAGTGTTTTAAAAAGATCTTCCGAATGTTAGATTGTGCATGCAGTGTTTTTAAAATTTTTTCGTAATATTTTTATTTTTATAGTTAAGCCTTTAATCCACCTAGAATTTATTTTTGTATGGCCTATGGGATAAAACTAAAGCCAATTTTAGTTTCTTCTAGATGGTTGCCATCTTTCTCACAGATCTTTTTGGTCCTTTATCTCTGGGCCGCAGTTTACTTTAATTCCATTTACTTCGCACAGAGAGAGCATGCTCTGGGCCACGGCACGTGGCACTAATTGAAAGCACCAGGCTGGCTTGATTCTCAGGTCCTGGGACCCCTGGCACAGCCATGGGTGGGGGGAGGGCCCTTGCATACTGGTGCTGTCACACTGGGATGTGGGGCCTCAGCCCTCATGATCCTTGCTCTAGATGAATTTGCATGAATTTTCAGGGATGCTTAAGTCTACTCAAATGATGTAGAAAGTGCAAATGATTTAGAGAACATAATCATTGGAACCCACTCCTCTTTCTCCTACTCCCTCACAAATGGGAACTATACCATTTATACTCTATAACTTGCCTTTTTTAAAAATATATAGAGAGAGAGCGTGTGAGTTGGGGGAGGGTGTGGGGAAGGGCCGAAGGAAAGGGAGAGAGAGAATCTTAAGCAGGTTCTATGCCCAGCACAGAGCCTGACATAGGGCTTCATCTCACTGCCCTGAGATCATGACCTGAGCCGAAATCAGGAGTTGGACGATTAACTGACTGAGCCACCTAGGCTCCCCGTTGTTTTTGTTTTTAAACTTAGCCGTGTATGATGGAGATTGTTCCAGGTCAGTAGGTAACATAATGGTGCAGCTTACTATCAATGGCATCTTCATGACCAATGCCAATTTTAATTATATAATTTCATCAATTATGAGGCACAGCTGGATTTCAAAGATGTATGTGTGTTGGGGGAAAGGTGGTGCTTCTTAGGGTTGATTTCATACGGCATCTCATCTTTTTAAATTTCTGTGTAATATTTTGTAGTGTGGAGGTACTATAACTTATTTACTATTTTCCTGTTAATGGATATTCTGGTTGTTTCCAGTTCTGTTTTTGCTTTTGCTATTGTAAACAATGGTGCAATAAAAGCATTTACACACACACACACACACACACATATCTTTGCCTACTAGTGTTTTTATATTTGTTTATTTAAACTTTTAATTTTGAGATAATTGTAGATTCATATACATTTGTAAGAAATAATATAGAAAAATCCAGTTTCCCTTTTTTTAAAAGATTTTATTTATTTATTTAAGAGAGAGAGAGACCACAAGCAGGCAGAGCGGCAGGCAGAGGCAGAGGGAGAAGCAGGCTTCCCGCTGAGGAGGGAACCCGATGCTGGGCTCCATCCCAGGATCCTGGGATCATGACCTGAGCCAAAGGCAGACGCTCAACCGACTGAGCCACCTAGGCGTCCCCGCTTTCCCTTTTCCCCGGTTTCCCTTAGTAATAACACCTTGTAAAACTCTAGTTTTGCTTATACTTATTTGTGTGTGTGTGCACTTGTGTGCACATGTGCGTGTGTAGTTCTGTGCAGGATGATCGCTGCATAGGGACACCTGCCCATCACCACAGTCGGATAATGGAATAGTTTCATTGTTACAGGATCCCTCCCGCTGACCTTTTATTACCACACCCACCTTCCTCCTGTTCCCTCCCTCTCCATCCCTAACTCCTGGCAACCACTAATCTGTCCTCCAGTTCTATAATTTTGTCACTTGGAGACATTATAATTGTGGAATCATACAGTGTGTAACCTCTTGGGATTGGGTTTTTTCCGCACTCAGTGTGATTCCCATGAGATCCACCCATGTTGTTGTACGTATCAGCAGTGTGTGTGCCTTTTTGTTGTGAGTAGTATTCCGTGGTATCGAGGGACCAAACTCTGTTTCTTCATTAACTCGTTGAGGGACATCTGGGTTGTTTCAGTTTTTGGCTACTGCAAATAATGCTGCTGTAAACATTCATGTACAGGTGTTTTTATGGGAATATAATGTTTTCATTTTTCTGAGGTAGTCACCCAGAGTGTAGTTGTTGGGTGGATGATATTTGCATATTTAGTTTTATAAGAAACTGCCAAAGTGTTTCCCAGACTAGCTGTGTCATTTACATTCCTACCAACAACATGCAAGTGATCCAGTTCCTCTGCATTCTTGCCAGCATTTGGCATTGTCATGATTTCCTATTTTAACCATTCTTACAGGTGTGCAGTCGTATCTTATGGTGGTTTTAATTTGCATTTCCTTAATGACATTGAACATATTTTCTCATGCTTGTATGCATGTATCCCCTTTGGTGAAATGTCTGTTTATGCTTTTTGCTCATTTTTTAAATTAGTAATGCTTTTATTTTTATAGGATACGTTGCTAGAAGTAGGATTTCTGAGTCAAAGTATATGAGCATTTAAAAAAATTGTACTGTCTAGGGTGCCTGGGTGGCTTGCTCGGTTATGATCCTTAAGCTCTGGTCATGATCTCAGGGTGCTGGGATCGAGTCCTGTGTTGGGCCCCTGCTCAGCAGGGAGTCTGCTTCTCCCTCTGCTCCTCCCCCATCTTGTGTGTGCTCTCTCTCTCTCTCGCAAAAATAAATAATAAAATTCTTTAAAAAAGTTGTACTGTCTGATCTCTTTGCAGAAAGATGCAGCAATTCACATTTATATTCCCAACAGTGCTCATTTACATATACTTGTGCTTGGTCTGTGATTGGTTTTAAAGTTGAATAGTCCTGAATTGGTATCTTAATACTGTGACACTTTCCTGGCCACTGGTGAGACTGAGTATCTTTTCATCTGTTTATTGGCCAATATTTCCTCCTTTCATGGTTTGTTGACTTGTTGAAAAGTTTATTATTTGAGTTGCTTGTCTTTCACTTATCCGTTTGTAGAAGCATTCCATGTATTATGGCTTTTAATCCTTTTTCAGTTATTATGTGCTATAAGTATTTTCTCCAGTATATCATTATTGTTTTACCATGTTTATGGTATCTTTTGCCATATAGAAATTTAAGAATCTTATGCAGTTAATTATATGAACTTTTTTTTTTTTAAGTAGGCTCCGTGCCCAGTGTGGAGTCCAGCATGGGGTTTGAACCCATTACCCTGAGATCAAGACCTGAGCTGAGACCAAGAGTCAGGCGCTTAACTGACTGAGCCACCCTGGTGCCTCGAATGAACCTTTAAAATTTTGGTTTTAGAGTATCCTGTCTTGAGGTTCTTCTGTATTTTTGTTTATTATTTTTACAGTTTTATTTTTTCCCCACTTATATTTTTCTTTATCTTGATCCATCTGGAGTTTTGTTCTATCTGGAGTTTGAAACACAAGTTTATTCTTTTCTTTTAGCCCTGTAGCCAGACACTTGTGTTATTGCCCCTGCTAAAACAGCCCGTTCTTGCCCAACTGAATTGAAGTGCTATTATTATTATTACTATATTTAATGTTTCCATATTTATTTGGATTTTTTATGAGGGGTTTCCCCATACTCCATCAATACGTTTATTCCTGCACCCAAAACCACACTGTGCCAAGTCCTTCCTTGGACTTATTAGTATAATCCTTGGGATTATTATTGGAATTGTATTCAATTCATACATTAATTTATGTATATTAATTTATACATTAATGACATTTTTATTTTAGTAAATCTTATTCAGGAAAATGGTATTTCTATTTATTTTGACTTTTATACCTTTTAAGAAAATACTATGCTTTTCTTCATAGGACTTTTATCTTTCTTGTTTAAAAGTAGGATTTTTTTAAAATATTTTATTTATTTATTCATGAGAGACAGAGGGAGAGAGAGAGAGAGAGAGGGGGAGAGAGAGAGAGAAGCAGAGGGAGAAGCAGGCTCCCGAGGAGCAGGGAGCCCGATGTGGGACTCGATCCCAGGACCCTGGGATCATGACCTGAGCCGAAGGCAGACGCTTAACCATCTGAGCCACCCAGGCGCCCTAAAAGGAGGATTTATTTTACTTTTGTTACTCTTGTAAATGGAATTCCCTTGCCCCGTTTTGTTTACTTAAAAAAATAAAATTTTAATGTTATAGTTTCATTTATTGCAATATTTTTTATTTGTGGGTTGGAAACACTTTTATATCTTTGTAGATCTGCTTTTTTTTTGGCTTAACATTAAAATCTAAGCTTTTTATTTATTTTTAAAAATTTATTTTTTAATAAATTTTTTAAAAATGCTATTTCAAGTTTTCTATAAGCATTTAAAATAGTTGTACGCTTTTTCCTCACCATAACTTACATTTTTAATTTATTTAAAAAATTAAAAAAATATTTTATTTATTTATTTGTCAGAGAGAGAGAGAGCATAAGCAGGGGGAGTGGGAGAGGGAGAAAGAGGCTTCCAGCTGAGCAGGGAGCCTGATGCGGGGCTCGATCCCAGGACCCCAGGATCATGGCCTGAGCTGAAGGCAGACGCTTAACCAACTGAGCCACCCAGGTGTCCCTCAGCATAACTTTTATTTATTTATTTTTAAAGATTTTTATTTATTTATTTGACAGAGAGAGGCACAGCAAGAGAGGGAACACAAGCAGGGGGAGCAGGAGAGGGAGAAGCAGGCTTCCAGCAGAGCAGGGAGCTCGATGTGGGGCTCGATCCCAGGACCCTGGGACCATGACCAGAGCCAAAGGCAGATGCTTAACGACTGAGCCACCCAGGCACCCCCATAACTTTTAAATTGTATTTCTCCGCTCGTTGTAGCTCAAGGTAGCAATATTTCTGATTCTTGAGACATGAATACTACTTTAATACTTGTTTTGGAAATAAGCTGAGTTCAGAAAAGCATAAAGCCAAGAAAGACATCACCAGCAATTCTTTTACCAAGTGGCTCTTAATGTTTTCACATAATTCCCTTTAGGATTTTTTTCTTTTTAGCATAGTTGAGAGTGTACTTAATATATAGTTTCGTATCCTGCTTATTTTTCATTTTATGTTACAAACTTGTAGGTTTGAGTTTTAAGGGCTAAATAGCGTTCGGTTAAAAGCTGTGCTATGGTTTTTTTTTTTTTTTTAAAGATTTATTTATTTATTTATTTGAGAGAGAGAGAATGAGAGATAGAGAGCACGAGAGGGAAGAGGGTCAGAGGGAGAAGCAGACTCCCTGCCGAGCAGGGAGCCCGATGTGGGACTCGATCCCGGGACTCCGGGATCATGACCTGAGCCGAAGGCAGTCGCTTAACCAACTGAGCCACCCAGGCGCCCTGTGCTATGGTTTGTTGAGCCAGTTTCCCAAGTGTCAAATCTTTAGTGGTTTTTAACTTTCTGCAGGTGTAGATAATGTTGTTTTTAGTATCTTCGTTCCTAAATCTTTATCTAACTTATAGATTGCCATTGAGGATTGGTATCTGCTAGGAAAATTTATAGGTTGAAGGATGTGAACCTTTGGAAAATTTAATTTATTACACATAAATGTAGAGCATGGCCCATTGCAGATGGGTGCCTTGCTCTAGTACGGCTAGTGGTGATTGTACTATGCTAAGTCTGAGATATGGCTGATGCTGTTAATTGGCTGATTTTTATGGGTGCAGTTGACTTCGTTCCAGGTAACATTGGAACTTTCCACATGAGGATAATCTGGTCCATTTTCATGATGTACTTGGTTTTCCCCAAAAGGTTCCTGTAACATAGTGAAAGGAGCACTTGGAAATATGCCCTCTTTCATAAGGTTAATTTGATGTCATTCGTAAAAATGCAGCTTTTATTGCTGCTCCTGTCAGTTATTCTAACATTTGCCATAAAAAGGTACAGGATTCTTAAGAATCTTATTACAGATTAATGTGGCAGGATAAGGAGTCTTGAAATATAGGTCAAAACTCAGGAAAACCAATGTTTGCAGAATTTCAGCAGTAAACTAGTTAAGCTCACACGGTGTCCAGCTCTGCTGGTGTTGGTAGTTCTAAATTCAGCAGGAGTAAGGTATTTAATTTTCCATTCCTTCATTTCTTTATCAGGCTTTACTGAGCACCTTGAGAGCAGTTTTCTTTTAAAGATTTATTTATTAGAGAGAGGGAGAGAGCACATGTGCGAGATTGAGTTTGGTGGGGAGGGGTGGAAGGAGAGGGAGAGAGAATCTCAAGCAGATTCCCTGCTGAGCGTGGACCACAGCGTGGGACTTAATCTCAGACCCTGAGATCACCACCCGATTGGAAACCAAGAGTTGGATGCTTAACTGACTCTGCCACTCAGGTACCCCAGTTTTTTAAATTTTTTATTTTTAACAGCTTTATTGAAGTCTAATTTACATACCATAAAAATCTACCTCTTGTAAGTGTACAATGCAGTGATTTTTAAAATTTATTTATTTATTTATTTATTTAATATATAGAGAGGGTGCACACAGGGGGGTGGGGAAGAGTCTTAAGCAGACTCTGCAGTGAGGGTGGAGCCCGATGTGGGGCTCGATTTCACCACCCTGAGATCACCACCTGAGTGGAAACCAAGAGTCATTTGCCTAACCAACTGTGCCACCCAGGCGCCCCCTGCAGTGATTTTTTTAAAGTAAATTTAGAGAGTTGTACAACCATTAGCACACCCAGTTTTAGAACATTTTCATTATGTCTATTTTCTACTGTTCCAGTTTACAATTAATCCCCAGTTCCAGCCTTAGGCAACCACTAATTGACTTGGTTTCTAAATATTTACCTTCCCTCAACATTTCATGGAATCCTATAACATGTGGCTTTTTGGGTCTGACTTCTTTCTGTTAGCATAATATTTTCAAGGCTCATCTCTGTCGTGGTGTGTTGTCAGTACTTCAGTTCTTGGTACTGCTGAGTAGTATTCCATTGTCTCGAGATACCACATTTTATTTATCCATTCATCTGGTCAACAGTTGTATGCATAAAAACTTGAAGTGATTTTCTTGGCTGGTGCTTTTATTTATTTAAAAACTTTTTAAAAAAGGATTTTATTTATTTATTTGCCAGAGAAAGAGAGCACAAGCAGGGGGGAGCGGCAGGCAGAGGGAGAAGCAGGCTCCCCGCTGAGTGAGGAGCCCAATGAGGGGCTCGATCCCAGGATCCCCGGATCATGACCTGAGCAGAAGGCAGATGTTTGACTGACTGAGCCACGCAGGCGTCCCTTGACTCATGCTTTAAAAAAAAAATGAAAACATTCGCTGTTATGTTCCCCTACTTAATTACAAACGTGCCCAGTTCATTGACTCAGAGTAGAAGTTAGCTGTGATGAAACGCCATGGAGGTAGCTGACCCACCACGGTGATGCCCCAATGCATCTCGCAGAGAGCATTCTGGGAAATAGGAGAGACCGAGCTGAGGAAATAAAGAGCCCCATAGCACAGGTACTCCTTTCATTTAGTAGGAATGATCATATAAGTGAGTAGAGATGAGAAGAAATGGAAACCTTAGGGTGACAAGGTTATAAATCAGTGCCTAGTGTGCCTGTGGCTACACAAGTGTGTTCTGCTTGATTCACTAGTCCTAACTGACCTGGGTTCGGATTACAGATTATATAAGATCTCCTGAGATGCATCTCTCTCCTAAATGTCCATCAAGCCTGTATTCCGAATGCCCCCAGGGGAGGGACTGTTTTGGTCGTCATTACCACAGTAGCCAGGCATTGTGCTAGGTGCTGGGACAACAAAGATGAATGAGGTACAATCCCTGTTGTGTGGGAGCTCAGGTCAGCATGAGGAGGCATCTCTAAAGCAGATCATTAACAGAGAGGTTGGTCAAGGGCTGCAGTAGAAAGAAGTTGAGAATGAGGAAGCACTCAGGAAGGCTTCCTGGTGGAGGGTACCCTCGAGCTAAGTCTTGAATGACCAGTAGGTATAAGCTCAGGTCCATTGGGGAAGTGAAAAGGGGACATGGGAAGGGTGATAAATAGCATGGCCTTTGGCAAGGTAGTCATCAAAATGAATTAATTATAGGATTAGTACTCTCCCTGAGTTTTCTGCTGTGTTGGGTTGGTTGTGACCTGTCTGCATCTAGAAGGTAATACTGATGATGTAACCCAAACCTTGGGGACTGGTTTTGTGCTGTTCACCTGCATTCCATTCCCTTTAGGGGCTAGATATTATCTAGAGCTGGCAGGGCAGCCCCTGACTTGTGCATTAGAGAGCCAAGTAAACTAACAGAGATTGTTGATTCAATTATTACATTTGCAGATGATTTGTTTAAAGATACAGGATGCGCTTTATTTTTTTTAAGTATTTTTATTTTTATTATTTAAAAAAAGATTTTATTTATTTGAAAGAGAGAGAGAGAGAGCATGAGCAGGGAGGAGGGGAAGAGGGGGAGAGGGAGAGGGAGAAGCAGATTCTCCATTGAGCAGGGAGCCCAATTTGGCAGTTGATCCCAGGACCCTGGGACCACGACCTGAGCTGAAGGCAGACGTTTAACTGACTGAACCACCCAGGTGCCTCCAGGCTGTGGTTTATTATGGAGAACTCTAAACACAGCCCGGGGTTTTTGTTTTTTGCCTTGAGATAGGGCTTTGGTTGGGCTCCATTTTGCCATTCCTGTTTTGGTTCCTGGAATTTAGATGGTTTTGTTGGGTGTCCCAGTTTTCAGGAAGCCCTGAAATGTGGGCCTGCATGGATTTGTAGAGATACTAGCATATGCACATCTCATATTCAAGAGTGACATCTGCCTAGGAAAGAGGGTTGTTTCAATGTGGGGGGAGTATTCTGGGACTCATGGCTCAAGATTAATTACTTCCCTGAAAAAGCAATTGTGGAGCATGCACCGTGTACCAGACACTGAGCTAGGTGCAGGGGAGCCAAAGTGGGAGCTGGAAACCAAATAGTGTTGTTGAGGACAGGTGTTAGATTTGGGCTAATTAGGCTTCCTTCCTGTGGAGGGCCAGCTTTGATCTTTGACAGTGGTTGCCTAGAATGTTGGGATGGATTAGTGATGTCTGTCATGAGCACAGAATGGAGAGTAAATGCAAGTGCTGTATATTTGCTGACACTGTGTTAGGGTTTTCTGGTGTAGACGGATGACTTGAGTAAAGGAGGGGTGTAGGAGAGAGAGGACATTTGTCTCAGAATAAGTATGTTTGCCTTGGTATGAGGTGTATCTGGAATCTACTTTGGATCAGTTTGGGATTGGGTCGGGCTGGAGTACAGATGTTGTTAATTATGTAGTCTTATAATGCTGCTTATTATGTACTCATGTACTGTCTCTTAAATGTCTTTAGCCTGTTTCTTCAGGTATAAAATGGAGATAATACCTGCCTCACCTGTATATAGTAATGTTGATGGGAGGAGCTAAAGAAATAATGGGTATGAAAATATTTTACTGCCCACAGAGCAATAAGCCCTTGGAGTATTATTACTGCAGGCGTGGAAGGGAGTGGAACCGGAAATGCCTGAAGTTAGGCAAGGTTGAGCCAGATGGTGATGGCCTCAGGATCTTTGCACTGGGTCCCTCTGCCTAGTCTGCTGTGTCTGTCACATCCTGGTCATGACTCTAAGGTTACCTCCATTCAGGCCCCAGAATCTAAACCTGTTCCTGCTGTTTCTTCACCTACCACCTCATCTGGTTTTCCTTTCTTTCAGAGTTCCTATCAACTGAAATGGTCTGGTTAGCATCTTTGTGTATCTCCCTCTGCTAAAACCGTGCAGTTTTGGTGAGGCAGAGACTGTGCTATCTCTGTATCCTCAGAGCCTAGATCAGTAGTACCTGGTATATAGGAGGAGTTCAGGATTTATTATTATTTTTTAAGGGGAGGGGGATGGGAGAGTGCTAGCGTGAGTAGGGTGGGGGAGGGCCAGAGGGGGAGGGAGAGAATTTTCAGCAGATTCCACACTCATTGTGGAGTCTGATGTGGAGCTTGAGCTCACGACCCTGAGGTCATGACCTGAGCCTAAATCAAGAGTTGGACGCTTAATCAACTGAGCCATAGAGGCGCTCCAGTGTCATGGAATTTTTTGGTTAACTTTTCCTTAAGACTCTTTCTATAACAGTTTTAGGTTCACAGTAAAAATGAGAGGGCCTCCTGGGGTTTTTAATTATAACTGTGGTATGTATTACATAGGAGTTCATGGTGCTAAGTGGGTGCATAACAAGGCGCCCCAAGGATTTAACATAGGTTGCATGAGTGAATAGAAGGGCCTTAAAGTCCACAGACTCAATGGGCCTAGGTGCCCAGGAGCCCTGGGAGGACTGTAAGGAACAGAAGGTAGTATTGGGTGATGGGTATTAAGGAGGGCACGTGTTGTAATGAGCACTGGGTATTATACGCAACTAATGAATCATTGAACGCTACATCAAAAACTAATGATGAACTGTATGGTGGCTAACTTAACATAAAAAAAAAGAATAGAAGGTAGTAGCTCTGACTTCATCTCTTTACCAGTATGTTCGTGATTTCTTTGGTTATTGAGAAATAAATTTAATTGAATCCCCAGTAGTAACTTAATTGAAAATTCATTCCATCAAGTCTGGATCTGACTTCACAATATAATCCCTTACAACAAAAAAAAGAACAAGAATCAGAATTCATATTATTTTTTTTAGTGTATGTAACAGGCCATGAAATTATACAGTTTCCAATTTGGCAGGCTGGTGCATTCAATCTCTTGAAAGATAATCTAGTTCCTTAAACTACACGTGATATGAATTAGAGTTGGACTTTGTGAATTGAATACAATTAGCCCACCCTTCCCCATGCCAGACTGATTTGTTTTTAAATTGGCTTTTATTTTTTTCTCCTCTGCTGGCTGGCACCAATTCCATTTTTCTTCCTTTCTTGTGAATTGTTCCTATTTCTTCAAGAGGCTGATGAATATGGCTAGACTGTGTGGGGCTTCCTGGAGGTATGTGAAATAACACAAATGGAGAGAGGTGTGCTGAGGGGCCCAAGTCAATTGCATGTCAATTGCCTGCCCATAAATCCAGGTGTCAGGTGTGTACCTCCCCTGAGGTTTAGAGCTGGTGACTCACCCCTTTCCCGGAGGGGCTGGGGCTGCCCTGGTTGTCTCTCTCCCTGCGCAGGTGGGCTGATGAATCACTGGTTCTCTTGCAGGGTAACCTGTCTGTGTGCCCAGTTTGAGGCCGTCCTGCAGCATGGCCTGAAGAGGAGCCGGGGATTAGCGTTAACGGCGGCTGCGATCAAACAGGCAGCAGGCTTCGCCAGCAAAACCGAAACAGGTACTGCTTGGCCTGATGCAGTGCAGAAGATGTGGTCTTTTCTGAAAAGTTTTTATTTATTTTTTAATAGCGGGCAAGGCAGGCATTGTGTGGGACTGGGATGGGGGCAGCCTGATGGTGCAGAAATCCACATGTGAGGATGTCTTACCTGTAGTCAGTGATGGTGTTGTTCTTTGCAGAATCCTCAGAGCCACATGTTGCAATCTCTGGGGGCTCAGGGTCCTGCAGCCAAGGGTCTTATGTCACCAGGTGCCATGGCAATTGCTGGGAAATCGATGATGTGTTTTAGTTTTGTGCATGGGGATAGCATGACATTTTGTAATTAAATCTGTCTTCAACACCAGCAACAGAAACAACAGAATCAGTAGGTCTCTGAGCTTACAGCTCTGCTACCATCCATTTTAGTTTTGTCCAAGTAGTGTGCTGTGCTCCTGTGTGTCTGGATGACAGGGATAATGCTAACAATCACTACTAACACACGGGAGCACTTTGCACAAGGCTGGAACTTCATTAGTCTTTTATATAAATTAACTCATTCAGTTTTTATGACAGCCTTGTGAGTAGTAGGGACCTTTATTTTCTCCACTGTACAGATGAAGAAACTGTTTAAAGTGATTTGCTTTGGATCTGGACCTAAAAGTGTATCATGTCGTATAAAAAATGTTCTATGTCTTTCTTCCCCAACTTTTTTTTTTTTTTTGAGAAAGTGAGGGTGTGTGTGAGCAGGGGGGTTGGGTTGGGGGCAGAAGGGCCGAGGGAGAAAGAATCTCAAGCAGGCTCCATGCCCAGCGCAGAGCCCGACGTGGGGCTCCATCTCATGACCCTGAGATCATGACCTGAGCCAAAACCAAGAGTTGGACGCGTAACTGACTGAGCCCCCCAGGCGCCCCTCTTCCTCAGCATTTTATTTTATATTATTTTATTTTTTAAAGATTTTATTTATTTATTTGACAGAGAGAGACATAGCAAGAGAGGGAACACAAGCAGGGGGAGTAGGAGAGGGAGAAGCAGGCTTCCCCACGGAGCAGGGAGCCCGATGTGGGGCTCGATCCCAGGACCCTGGGATCACGACCTGAGCTGAAGGCAGATGCTTAATGACTGAGCCACCCAGGTGCCCCTCTTCCTCAGCATTTTATTTTTTTTAATTTTATTTATTTATTTGAGAGAGAGAGCACATGAGAGGGGGGAGGGTCAGAGGGAGAAGCAGACTCCCCGCTGAGCAGGGAGCCCGATGTGGGACTCGATCCCGGGACTCCAGGATCATGACCTGAGCCGAAGGCAGTCGCCCAACCAACTGAGCCACCCAGGCGCCCCTTCCTCAGCATTTTATTTATTTATTTATTTATTTATTTTTAAAATATTTTATTTATTTATTTGAGAGAGAGAGAGTGAGAGAGCATGAGAGGAGAGAGGGTCAGAGGGAGAAGCAGACTCCCCGCTGAGCAGGGAGCCTGATGTGGGACTCGATCCCGGGACTCCAGGATCATGACCTGAGCCAAAGCCAGTCACTTAATGAGCTGAGCCACCCAGGCGCCCCTCAGCATTTTAAAGAGCAGCTTCTTTCAGACCCTGCTTGTGGCTGCCCCGAATTCCTGAATCTCGTTACTGTGACGACCTCCGTGTCCCTGCTGGTGGCCCTCTTTCCCAGCTGACCGTCTGCCCTTGCCGTGTCTGGCGGAGGTGTCTGTTGGGAATTCTCTGCCAAACATTCCCTTTGCCTCCCCTGCTCCCTTGTGTTGTGCATCTCCCTTCCTTTTGCTCTTAGCCCTTCAATGAATCTTCACTTGCTGTCATTCATCTCACCAGTTGCCCATTTTCATAAGTGAATGGGGTTCCCGTTGAAGTCAGGAGACAGCTGCAAGAGGGATTCCTGTCACTGGTTGATTTTTCTTCTGTGCTCCTGGGTCCCTCCCTTAAAAGTCAGGGACATAGAGGGCCAGGTCAAAGAGGAGCCGCCTTGCAGGGCCTCAGTCCCTGTGGAAACTACTGCCTACTGTCTTGGTCACCTGGGCTGTCAGCCTCTGTGGTTTTGGCGGTGTCTCCTGGCCTCTGCTTGGGGGTGGCTCAGTGCTGTGGGCTGGTTGATGAGCTGCTTGAGGACGTAAGTTTGCCCAGAGTCCTCCTCGGTGTGATGGGCCCTTGTATTTCTTCTTGTTTCCATTTTCCCTGGCTCTGCAGTAGCTACCTGAGAGAAACGGGTGTGGAGTAGACCACTAGGCTCTGGGTCAGCTTCCATGCCATGAGGGCAGCTGCTAACATGGCAGAGGCAACCTTGGCTTTGGAGTCAGACCGTGTGTGTCAGTCTGGAATGACTCTGGGGAAGCATCCCTCTGAGCCTTAGTTGTTTTCACCTGTGAGGGCCATCTTCTCGTCTGCCTGGGGAGTTGTCTGGAGGTTTCAGTGAGAATCAGCTGCTTTGGTTCATAGAACCTAATAAACATTTAACCAGTTACTCTCCTCTCCCTAACGCCCTTCATTTTATTTATTTATTTATTTTTCAAAAGACTTTATTTGTCAGAGAGCGTGTGCACAAGCAGGGGGCGTGGCAGGCACAGGGAGAAGCAGACACTCTGCCCAGCAGGGAGCCTGACTCCGGACTCGATCCCAGGACTCTGGGATCATGATCTGAGCCAAAGGCAGGCGCTTAACCGACTGAGCCACCCAGGTTCTCCCCCAGCACCCTTTAAACTTGTAACCATTTCTTCCCTCTCATCCTCACTTGGACTCTGAGCCTTGGCCATGCAGAATGGCTCTTTCTGTTCCCATCTGGACTAGAATTCTTGTCTTTTTGTCACTTGGGCCTGGTAATCCGAGGAGCACCAGCACGTTTGTGAGGCACCGCCTGAGTTCCCATTCTTGCCCCTTCACTGGCTCTTAGCTCGATTTCTGCACCCGCATCCCGAAAAGAGACTGACCGGCTCGCAGAGTCGCTGCTTTGTTTTCTGCTGCGGAGGAGGTTCTGGGCGGCCTTCTTGCCAATACGAAGCAGGGGAAAGGCCAGACCAGCTTAGCTCTCGAGGGGCTGCTGAGGGCCCTGTCAATCTTGCCTGCGGTGCAGTTAACCATTCATTGGTGCCGGATGGTCCGTGGCTAATTAAAATCTCTTTCCCACTGGGCGCCTGGGTGGCTCAGTTGGTTGAGCAACTGCCTTCGGCTCAGGTCATGATCCTGGAGTCCCGGGGTCGAGTCCCACATTGGGCTCCTTGCTCAGCAGGGAGTCTGCTTCTCCCTCTGACCCTCTTCCCTCTCGTGCTCTCTCTCTCTCATTCTCTCTCTCTCAAATAAATAAATAAAATCTTAAAAAAACATTTAAAAAATAAAATCTCTTTCCCGCTGTTGAATGTTTGAATAAAAACCTCATATGGGGAGGGGCACATGTGGGTTTTCAACTGCTAGGAGTCGGGAAAGATCGAATCGGTGGCTGCTTCGTTGCTCTCGAAGCCATCGAAATGACCGTGGCAGGCAGAATGGAGAAAATGAAATCTAAAGAGGAGGCCTGCATGGAAATGAGCATCCCTGTGCTTCCTCGTCCTGCTGGCTGCTGGCCTGGCCCTTTCTGTGGCTTAGCACTTGATACCAGGCCCTAGAGTTGGGCGACTGGGTTGAAATCTGTGCTCTGGGACTCGTCACACATGAGCTCTCTGGGACATCCCCTCTCTGAGCTTCCGTTTCCTCAGGTGTAAAATAAGGCCATGCATAGGACCGGCCTCACAGTGTTGTGCTGGGGGCTCCAGGAGGAAGTGCCTGCAGAGCCCAGGCCTCGGTACAGAGCTCCTGGAGCTGGTGCTTGATAACATGGCAGCAGCTGGGGCGCCTGGGTGGCTCAGTCGGGTAAGCGTCCGTCTTCGGCTCAGGTCATGATCCCAAGGTCCTGGGATCGAGCCCCGCATCAGGCTCCCTGCTCAGCGGGGAGTCTCCTCCCTCTCCCTCTGCCCCTCTTCTGCTCATACTCTCTCTCTCTCAAATAAATAAATAAAATCTTAAACATGGCAGCGACTGTCCACGCTGGGTGACAATGTGCTTATTGTTTGGATGATGCCACTGAGGCCCAAATAAGTTCATAAATTGTTCAAGTACCCATAGCTAGTATACGGCAGAGCTGAGGATTCCAGCCCAGGTCAGACTGATGTCAAATTCCTGGCTCTTCTCTGCGCCCTCCTCCTCCGGCAGTGGCCCGATGCCCATTGCTGCTGCTTTGTAGACCACTCTTGCTCAATTAGCTGAATTGGAAGGGACAGGAGACGGTAAGTAATGGTGAATTAATCCACAGGGCTGTTGCACTAGCTCTGTTTACATATGGGAAGCATTACCTTTTGAAGACAGAAGAGCTGAATCAAAGTAATGACTGAGCAGACCGAGAGTGTTGAAATTCATGCTACAGTAGATAATACTGAGTCCGTGGGGGCAGGACTGCTGTTGGTCATGGGGGGTTAGGGTACATGCAGGACTAAGTCTGGAAACTGGTAACCCTTGTATGGTGTGCTTAAAAAAATGTTCTTAAAAAGTCGTCCACATTTATAAATTATGATATTTCATGTTGAAATATGGATTTTTAGCTTTGGTTCACCTTGAGGCTCTGTGGCTCTGGGCCCACATTCACTGCTGTGGTTGGAACCCACGCCCCCTGCCATCTGTAGGGGGGCCCAGTGCTCTGGTTCTCCACACTCTGCTCCTCTCCCTCTTGCCCTTGACAGTTGAGACGCGTGGTGTTGTCATTTATTGTCCTGCTGTTGTTATTCATGTTGTTCATGTCTGAAATTTAGCAGTTTTCAAGCATAAACACCTCTCAGATGATAAGCCTTTGAAGTCAGTTTCCAGAGTGTGGACATTGTTGTCATTTTTGTCCAGTTTTATAGTTGCTTTCTGGGGAGAGGATTTGTTAGCTTCCTACTTGGCTATAGCCAGAAGTCCCTTGTTTTTGTTTTGTTTTGTTTTTGTTTTTGTCTTGATTTTGAATCCATCCTTGTCTTTGGCATGTGCTTGGTAGTTTCTACTGAGTGTTATGTATGAAGAGTTGGGTGAAACTTGTGATGATTTATCTTTCTTCAGAGGGGAGTCACTCTTGCTGCTCAGGCAAGTAGGATAGAGGAAGATCAATTTACTCCCATCAACGATTGAGCATGTCATGCCTGGGCTTCAGCATTTGCAAAGGCTGATGTATTTCTGCTTGTGCCTTCTTGCTAGGACATAGTTACTTGGGGTTTCCAACGTGTATTCATTTCCTAGAGCTGCTATAACAAATCTGCACACCCTGGGTGACTTAAAACAACAGGGAGAAATTTATTCTCTCACATTTCTAGAGGCCAGGAGTCCAAAATCTAGGTGTTGGCAGAGCTGACTCCTTCTGGAGGCTCTGAGGGAGAATGCATTCCCAGCTTCCAGTGGTTGTCAGCCGTCCTTGGTGCCCCTTGCTTATGGTGGCTTCACTCCAGTCTGGGCCTCTGTCTTCCCACAGCCTCTTCCCTCTGGGCCTCTGACTCTGTGTCCTCTCTTCAGAAGAACAACAGCCTTACTGGATTTCGGCCCACCCTCCTCCAGTATTACCTCAACTTAACTAATTACATCTGCAAAGAGCTTTTTCAAACAAAGTTACATTCTGTGGTTTCAGAGGGACATGAATTTTCGGGGGACGCTGTTCAATCCAGTGCATCCTGGATCCCTGACCTGTTGACCAGTTTCCGTCCTCCTCCACTGGTTCTGAGCCTGAACTTTTTCCCTTTCAGACTTTATGGGAATTCTGAAAGCCCTGCTTAACTTCTCCTCAGAGGAACTCTATAGCTGGAAGAAGCCCCAAGGGCCAAGTAAGGCTCTGAATATAGGGCTTCTGTCTGTGGACTTGCCTTCTCTCGGGGGTCTGGGTTCTTTGTTCCTTGCCTTTGTAGTGCTCCCAGGTCCTCGGTTTTGTTTTAATAACTGAATAATTGCCTAGCTTTTTCGGTTGTTTTTTGTGGGAGAGGTGGTTTGATCTGGATTCATCCTCCAAAGCTGAGCATGGCCCCTTGAAGGCGCCCAGTGGCCACCTTTTCCTCTTGCTGCGTTGCGGCCTGCGCATGGCTTGTCTATAAATCAGGTGCCCGGTGTTCCTTCTGTGATAAACTGTAGCTTGGGAGAGGGAGCTTGCAGGCAGATTTCTTCTACTTCTGTGAGGTTTTTAGCCAGTGCATGCATCCATCCCCCATTCCCAGGTTGGCTTGTTTGTCTGTTTTTTTGTTTTGTCCCCCATTCCCAGGTTGGCTTGTTTGTCTGTTTTTTTTGTTTTGTTTTGGTCTGTCTTTGGTTTTGGCTTAGAAAGTCAGGTTTTGTTTGTTGGTTAGTTTATGTGTTTTTTGACTTGGGGAGTTTTGACCCAAACATCCCTGAGTTATGAAATGTTGGTAGCATGGACGTGATTACAAACAGGCTGCCAGCTCAGGTTTGTCCTGTCAGGCACTGTTGGCAGGCGTGGGTGTCCGTCCCCAGCTGAGATCCCCTTGAATAGATGGTGCCAACAGGTGGGGTATGCAGGACTCAAGAGAGGCTTGGGATGAGGTTATCCAGTGTGTCTCCTTTGGGATTCAAGCCCCAAAGGCGAGAGTTGGCCGTGTCCAGGGGAGCTGTTTCCTCTTCCTTGGACGAGTGGCTGGATTTATCTATGCACGTGATTGATTTGGTGGCGGTGAGAGATGGGAGTCTGCATTTCCAGAATCTGGTCCTGCAGTTTGTGTAACTTTCTCTTCTAGTTATGCAAGTTTGTGTGAATCATTACAGCAGGAGTTCGTTATTTCTTACCCAGTAGCTCTGTCCCTTCTTTCTTGCTGATAGAATTGATTTTGTTCAGATGGTGGGTCACCAGGAGCTTCAGGCCTGAAGCTAACTCCAGGGGGAGTGAGTCTAGAGCAGATCAGGCCAGCCATAATAATTATCAGCCTTCCAGTAGCTGTTTTCAGAATAGACACTAGATGAAATTCTGACCGAAGGGAAGGAAGAAGTCCGCAGAGGGCCTTCTGAGAAAATGTCTTGCTATTTGAATGGAGACATAAGAGAAGACTTATTTTATGGTGTTGGGTTGTTGTTGAAACGTTTGGAGCTGTGGCAATGATCCTGTGACTATGAAGGGGGACAAGTCTGAGGACAAAAGCCAGTACACCAAGGATGGCAGCTCAGAGAGATGGGAAGTACCTTGGTAGTGTCACCGAGCTTCTGAATTAACCACGTCTAGAGCTGCCCTATCTCTGGACTGAATGTTGTTTGGGACAGTAAATTTCCTAATGTTGGAAGCCATCTTGAGTTGGATATCTGTTTACAGGCCTCCAGAAACAACCTAACTTACACAATAGAGGAAAGCAAGACAACTTTAATAGAAGTCAAGGCCTGTGGTTCAGAAATGAGAGGAAAGTCATGACTAGCCTGTTAATCTCGGAGACGACGCCTGCATGTTTTCTGCTCCTTTTTGATAATCTGGCTGACCACAGGCCTGGCTTCCTTGTCTGCTGATGACTTACACTGAGCAGCTCCCGTGAGCCAGGGGATTGGTTAGACCCTCCGTTCATTGTTCCATTTTATTTCTGAAATGACTGTGTGTAGTGAATGAGGGTGTCCTCGTTTTACAGATGAAGAAAATAAAGCTCAAAGAAATGAAATCATTTTCTTAATGCTCCAGACCTAATAATTGTGGCAGAGCCGGGTTTTTTTTTTTTTTTTTTAAAGATTTTATTTATTTATTTGACAGAGAGAGAGAGATAGCAAGAGCATGCACATGAGTAGGACGAGTGGGGAAGGGAGAAGCAGGCTTCCCGCGGAGCAGGGAGCCCCACGCGGGGCTCGATCCCAGGACCCTGGGATCATGACCTGAGCCGAAGGCAGACGCTTAACGACTGAGCCACCCAGGCGCCCCAAAGAACCAGGGTTTTGATTTAGGTCTGCATGGTTGTGACTCGGAGGCTCCAACTTTTTTATTCACGATGGCATGTTGTTTCCAGGAAGAGGGCTCTCTGAAAGACCTGTTTCCCCCCCCGCCCCCCTCATTTGAATTCATGAGTAAGTGAATCAGCAAGTATTTTAAGTTATGAGCACTTAGAACAGAGGTCAGCAAACTGTGTCCCTATTTTTATAAATAAAGTTTTATTGGAACACAGCCACACGGGTTCACCTACTTACTATGCATGGCGGCTTTTAGGCAGTTGTGACTGAGACCATTTATCTTGTAAAGTCTGAAGTATCTAATATTTGGCCCTTTAGAGAAGAAGTTTGCTAATCCCTGTTTTCGAGAACAAAGGACAGGGGATTCCACTTTACCTTATCACACCATATTCACTTGTCTGTTGTCTGCATACCTCACTGGATGATAAGCTTTGGGACTGCAGGGCATTATGTCTGTTTTACTTCCTCTTGACTTTCCAGCTCCTGGCATAGCATCTGGAAATATATCAGTACTTCAATAAAAATATACTTATATTTCATGATTTCAATTGGCACAGTATCATATTGCATGATTCCCGAGGTACCTTATACCGGGATCACTGCAGAGTGCTACAAAGGAAGTGATTAAGTTTGGAGGAAAAGAGCCAAGATTGATTTTTAAATTTACTAAAAATGAATTAAAAGTGACTGAGAGCTACGTAGGCTTGGCTTGGAATTGGAGGATTTTACCGATGTTGGATGCCCAAAGCAGTCAATACAGAATGCAGTGTGGAAAAATGAATTATTTTCGTTCTGCTGGAGAGAGGAGTTAACGCCTGTCTTTGTTTGGGCTGCCGTAACAAAATACCACAGACTTAAGGAGCTCATAAACAGCACGTTCTGCATGGAGCACTGGGTGTTATACGCAAATAATGAATCATGGAACACTACATCGAAAACTAATGATGTAATGTATGGTGATTAGCAACATAATCATAAAAAAATAAAAAATAAAAACATGGAAATATGAAAAGTAAAAACAACAACAACAACAACAACAACAACAAAAACCAGCAGCAGTTTATCACGTTTCTGGAGGCTGGGAAAGTCCAAGATCAAGGCACCAATGTGGTTGAGTGAGGACCCTTTTCCTGTTTCATAGCCAGTGTCTTCTCACTGTGTCCTCACATGGTAGAAGGAGCAAGGGATCCCTCTGGAGCCGCTTTCATAAGGACGTAATCCAGTTCCACGAAGATTCCACCTTCATGACCTAAGGGTCCTCCAAAAGGCCCCACCTCCTAATACCATCATCTTTAGAGGTTAGGATTTTAAGATAGGAATTTTGGAGGGACACGTTCAGACCGTAGCAGTGCCATTTCATGACCAAACCTGGTGACTTGATGTTCTTGTTAATGACTAATGGATCATCATGAGGTGATGTGTTGGCAGTCCATTACAAGGTCATAGGCTTGGTTCAGAACATACCAGAGACACACCTGCTGTTAATTGAGCTGTCTGTCCTGTAAAATTTAAGTGTCTTCCTTGTCTGTTCAGCAGCCCTTGGCACCAAGGACCCTCTGACGTTGAAACACTGTTTCCCCCTCTTCTGGTGGCCACAACGTCCTGGGATACTTGCTGTTTCTTTGTTCATCCTTCTTATGTATCATTTCTACACCCTCAGATATTAACTATCATTCATCTTCAGACTCTTCTGTTGCCTCTTGCTTCTATACATACACCTACTGTCTGAATTCCTAGGTGAAAATTGCTCTCCATGTGTTGATTACTTGAAGTTCTACCTGCAGCCCACATCACTCCCTGGGGTCCTTCCTCTTACGTGTCTCTATCTGGATGTACCGCAGGCTCGTCACAGGTTCCAAGACTGAATCCTCCTCTCTAGCCCTGTTTGCTCCTGTGATCCTTCCTTAGCAAATGGCTCTGCCCTTCATCCAGCTTTCCTGGACAGCCCTCGGGCTTCCTCGCAGCCTCCTTGTCCTTCCCCTCTGCCCTATTTTATCCTTCTGCCTTCCATCTCCATCCTCCCCAATCCACTCTGCACATCCTGCCAGTCTGGGGGTGGGGTTCTTCAGTGACCAGCCTGTTCCCTGCTCCCTCCTTAAAGCTCTGTCATGGTTCTCTTTGGAGTTGAGACAGGGGACACACTCCTTGACACGGCTTCCATGGTCTGTCCCCTACCAGCTTTGTCTGTCTCTGCTCTTCCTCTAAACCCTACCCCACACCCAGGGCTAACAGGCAGCTGGCAGGTAAGACATTGCAATACTTATGTCCAGTTGATAAATAAGTCATGACCCGGGTCCTCTGAGTTCCCCTCCTGCCACACCCCCTGCCTGGGGAACCCCTGGGACCTCTTCATAAGTCAGCAACTAAAGTGTTAATGCTGGACACGCTGGGGGAGAAGGTCTTTAGTACCCCTGTCTTTTCATTGCTCAGGGAGCAGTTTAGGTAGTTAAATCCTAAATGTTGAACAGCGTGCCTGGTTTCTATAGTCCTGAAGCTGTCAAGTCTGGAAGTGTTCTTTGTTCTTGCCCTTCTGCTGCCCTCCTTCCTCCAACCCTCATTCAGACACTAACTACTCAAATTTTTTTTCTCTCTTTAAAATTGTGGCAAAGTATACATAACGTAAAAATGACCATTTTAACCACTTTCAGGGTACACATTGGATAACCATCTCCACCATCCATCTCCCTGTGTTGAAAGTCCATCCGCATTAAACACTGCCTCCTCATTCTCCCTCCCCTAAGCCCCTGGCACCTGGACCATTCTCCTTTCAGTCTCTATGGTTTGTCTTGTTTAAGTACTTCACATAAGTCAGGCTTACTTATACTCCACATACCTAAGGCTTATTTCCTTTGCCATAATATCTTCAAGCTTCACGCATTTGTAGTACATCAGAATTTCTTTCGTTTTTAAGACTGAATGGTATTTCATTGTGTGTACACACACCCACACACCACTTTGTTTATCTCCTCATCTGTGGATGGACACCTGGGTTGCATCCATTTATTGACTGCTATAACCTGCATGAACACAGGCATAGAAATATCTAATCGAATCCCTGCTTTCAGTTCTTTTGGATAAGTACCTAGAAGTGGAATTGCTGGATCAGATGGTAATTCTGTTTCACTTTCTGTAGCGGCTGCACCAGTGTACGTCCCCACCAGTAGCGCACGAGGGTTCCAAGTTCTCCACATCCTCGCCAACACTTGTTGTTATCATATATTTATTTTTTGATACTAGCCATTCAGATGTGAAGTGGTATCTCATTGTTTTGATTTGTTTTGATCTCTTCTCTCTTGAAATTTCAGATTTCATGAGCTCCTCACCCAGTGCAGCTGGCCTGTGTTCCTTCTCTAGGTGTCTCCTTTCTACCCCCCTACCCCCCAGCCCTCACTAGTCCTGAGTCCTTCTCTCATCAAACGAATTTATGGCACTTCCTGCTTTTCTTGACTGTCTCTCTTGATGGGGTCATGGTCAAGGACTGGGTTTATTCTCGCTCTTCCTTGTAGCTCCAGTGTATTGCAAGGTGCCTGGCCACCAAAAAGGACATTCAGAATAATGACTCCAGGACCCAGACTTGAGGACATGCTGCTCCTTGTCCCAGGAAGCCAGACCCCACCCTCTGCTGTCTGTTCGTCTTCTTTACAGTCAGCTGAAAGCAGGTGGTATTAATATACACCCAACTGTAAAATTAGAGAAACTGACTTCCTTGATCCTCATTGGGGATTTTTGAAAACGGTTGATTGCATTTAACTCAAAGCAGAATTTATATTTTGCTTCATTGGGTCACTTTGGGTAACAATTTCATTTCTGTAGAAAAGTATTTTTGGAGGAAGCTTCATGTGCCAGGAGAAGCCTGGGCCCATCCTTTTGCTTGAGAGGGGAAGTCCACTCCCCTACCCTCCCATCCTTGTATGGCTTTCAGTTCCTTCTTTTGTGTTTCTCTGTCGTATTCATGAACTTGCAAATCAGCTAGTTCTGGTACTAGAGACCTTGGAAGGATGTTGGTGAAAGATTCAAAGAAAAGACTGAGTTCTATCCAGGGGTGGTGATAAGAATGTTTAACAGCTGGTTGGGAACTGCTGGCCTTAGGGAGAGGGTCAGAGTCAGAGTGCTATCCCCCATGGGCTAGGTGTTAATCTGTGAGTTCCTAGGTTATGGGGATGTCCGCAGGGTTCTGGGGAGGGTCCTTGACAGCTGGGGTGGCCGAGGGCTTGGACCAGTGGCTACTTACTAAGGGGCAGCAAACTGTCCCAGCATTTTAGGATCTCATATAGCCAGACTGTTGCCTCTTGGCCAAGGATGACTTCTGGCTGTTTTAAAGGTGTTTGATCCTAAGGTCTAGTAAATTAAAACTAGTAATTTTGGCCTCAGAGTTGTCAGTTTTTAGTCCATAATTATCTGGCCTGTTGGATTCATGGGTCCCTTGCTTAGTTCCTGTCAGCCTGAAAATGACTCTTCAGCAGAGGATGGGGTACATCCCTAAAAGGAAACAAGACACAAGCTTCTGAAGTCCTTTGTTTGGCACTAGAGAAGGTTCCCACTTTATAATAAAGGAGGTGCTGTAGACTCTTGTAGACCACCGGTGAATGCTAAGTGTGCCCAGGTCCTGGGATCGAGCCCCGCGTCGGGCTCCCTGCTTGGTGGGAAGCCTGCTTCTCCCTTTCCCACTCCTCCTACTTGTGTGCATGCTCTTGTAGACCACCGGTGAATGCCAAGTGTGCTACGCTGAGTTGTTAAGAGCTCAGTGCCCCAACTTCAGGGCCAGGCAGATGACAGAAATGAGTGAGGCAGGCCCGCTAAAGGCACCTGGGTTGGTGGAGACTGTGAGTCACCTGGCTGCTGCAGGGCAGGCTGGGAAGCGTCTGGGGGTTCAGGAAGAAGAGAGATTTCGATGAGCAGTGGGGTGGGGGTTCACTCTTTTGCATAGAGTGGTCAGAGACCGTCTTTATGGGACTTTTGAATAGAGACCTTGGGGAAGGAGGGAAGTAGCCATACTGTTACCTGGGGAAGGAATCCTGTGCTGTTCAGCAAGTGGAAAAGCTTAGAGTCACTTGCCTCTGCTCTCACATTTATTCTCTGCCCTTGCCTGCAGACTGTTTCCCAGGCTCCCTTGCCCACTGTCCTCCCGCTTAGCCAGAGGAAGGTGGGAGGAGGAGGGAGGCTGGAGCATTTCCTCCCAGCTCCAGGGGGCATGTCTAGCAGTGCTGTGCTTTCTCTGTGGTCCGTGGACGTTCCACGTAGCCTGCAGGTCAGGCCGCGGTCTTCTTGTTTCACTGTTCTCCTTGGTGCCCCTGCCACAGGCTGGCTGTTGCCTGGTGAGTCTGTATGTAGGAGTGGAATTGCTGGATCGTATGCTAATTCTGTGTTTACCTTTTTGAGGAACCACGAAGTATTGTCAACAGTGACTGTACCGTTTTACAGTGATACTTTTTTTTTTTGAGTAGAGATGGAATTGCCTTTATTTCTCTGCAACTGAAATTAACTCTGCTATTAAATCCCCTTTCAGCTAGTTCTTACACTCTTAACATTACCTCTTCCTTCTGTTCCTCTGGCTTCAGGAATGGGTTGGCTTTCTGACATTGGTAATCTTTGGGTGGCCTCACTGTGTCCTGTTGGGCTTTGTAGCTTGGCCAGAGTCTTTGTAACAGATGCCCTGTGTTTGGTTCCTTCAGTGCTCTCCTGGTGTGGTTTCTGTTCATGGCTGGGCAGGCGCTCACGTGGAGCATGCTTGGCATGTTGGAGGAGCGTTGAGGAGATCAGCGAGGCTGGAGCAGGGCGAGTGAGGTGGGCAGTGGCAGGGGTGCAAGGCCAGAGGTGGCCTGGTTCCACCGATGGGCAGTGAGTGGCACTTTATCCTCCTTGGCTGCTTTTGTTTTCCTGATCTCCACCCACCTCCACCAAGATAATTGGCACCTGTTCTGTGGAATCAGCAGAGATGTTTTGTTTTTAGATTTAAATAGACTGGAGTCTTCAAAAGTCATACAGTATCTCAGATTATTGTGCATTTATTCATTCTTTAAAAATCTGCCAAGTTCTGGGGCACCTGGGTGGCTTATCTTTATTTAAAAAAAATCTACCGAGTTCGGATTATAAACTTTATTTTTATTTTTTAAAAATATTTTATTTATTTGAACAGAGAGATACAACGAGAGAGGGAACATAAGCAGGGGGAGAGGGAGAGGGAGAAGCAGACTCCCCGCTGAGCAGGGAGCCCGACTTGGGGCTCGATCCCAGACCCTGGGATCATGACCTGAGCTGAAGGCAGATGCTCAACTGACTGAGCCACCCAGGTGCCCCTGAATTATAAACTTTAAAATGGTGGATTTTATGTTAAGTGAAATTTACCACAATTAAAAAATTAAACCTGGAAGGGGCTAAGTTACCTTCACTTGGCAAGTTTAAGTTTTTTTCTAACTGAAAGGGAATTTAATAGCAGAGTTAATTTTAACTGCAGAGAAATAAAGGCAATCCTACCTCAAAAAAAAAAAATGTATCGATGTAAAATGGCATAACCACCATTGACAGGAGTTTGGTGGTTCCTCAGAAAGGTAAACCTAGAATTACTGTCTGATCCAGCAATTCCACTCCTAAATACAGACCAGAAGAATTGAAAGCAGGGACTCAAACACACTTGTATATGAATGTTCCTAGAAGCATTATTCACAAGAGCCAGATGATGGAAAAACCCAAATGTCTGTTGACAGATGAATGAACAAAATGTGGTATATACACACAGTAGGATATTATTCAGCCATAGAAAGAAATGAAGTACTGATAAATACTAGGGCATGGATGATCCTTGAAAACATTCTGCTAAGTGAAAGTGGCCAGATAAAAAGGTCCCATATTGTACTATTCGACTTATATGAAGTATCTAGAATAGTCAAATTCACAGAGACAGAAAATGGAATAGAGACCCCTGGGGGCTGGGGAGGAGGGGAGATTGGGGGAGTTATCGTTTCCTGGGTATGGAGTTTCTGTTTGGGATGATGGAAAAGTTCTAGAAATGGGTGGTGGTGATGGTTGCTCAACATTGTGAATGTACTTAATGCTACTGAATTATGCACTGAAAAATGGTTAGAGTGGTAAATTTTATTATGTATCTTTTACCACAAATTTTAGAAAGCAAAAAAAAAATGTCAAGTTTACAGACTTTTTACAAGTCTTTATTAAACCACGCTTCCTGTCTTCTGGTTTCAGGAGGCAGTCCTGTGGCTGGTTGGGAGAGGGCCAGGTGACGAAGCTACAGCCCCTTCTTGGGAACTCTGCTTTGCTGATCCATTTGTGTCTTGTAGTCAGGCTCATCCAGATTTGGATGTGACTAGGATTTGGGGGGCACTTGTGCTCCCCTAAGTCTGAGGCTGGAATAAGGGAGCACTTGATGGCCTTTTGTTCCTGGACTCTTTGATAGCATGGATGGGTGATTCTGTTAGTGTTTTACTTAAAATCCATTCCCCGTTTCTTCTTTGGCTTAACAGAACCTTGATTTTGCTCAGGGCCGCGGGATGTCCTCTAGGTAATAGATCATGAGTGATTAAGTCAATCTTGACATTTTATATCTCTGTTCCTCTTGGTTTTCTGGGCTTACCCTTGCCTGAAAAAAAGGGGTGATAGAGCTGGTTTTATCTTGTCCTCTTTCTTCTTGATTGTGGCTATGATACCCAGGGTGGTGGCAGTCCTCTGGAACCGGGGCAAGGGGGGTGGTGAAGGTCAAGCGGTTGGAAATTCTGCCCATGACAGTGCCTTTGAACCAGCTGTCTACCTCCAGACTAAGTCTGTGAGAAAAAGAAGCCTTTCTTTGTTTACAAGAAGCCTAGCTCCTTGTAGTTGGGTTTTCTGTTTCTCGTTGAGCAATGCTGTCTTGTTTTTATTTCTTTCTGAGGGATGCATTTGCCACTTGGATGCTCAGAGGCACTGCTCAGTGCCTGGAGTGTTGCCCCTCCTCCATAAATGTCAGATGACTGAGGAATGCACCCTATCACACTGCATCAGGCTTCTGGTCGCAGGTGACAGCAAGTCACTTAGACTTCAGCAAACAAAGGGCACTTACTAACTCAAGTAACTAAGAAAACTGGAGGGTGAACTGGGTTTAGGGGCTCCACATCCCCCACATTGGTCTCTATCTCTCAGCCCTGCTTCTGTCTGGGTGGGTGTCTTTCCCAGGTGGGTGTACTCCACAGGAAAGGGAGGAAAAGGGCCGAGTGGCTCCAGGTTTATGTGATTATCAGAGCTCCTACTTCTAGAACAGTAGATGGCAAACTTCCTCCTTAAGGGATCAGATAGTAAGTATTTTGGGCTCTGTGGGCCACAGATACCTGTAGCAACTTCCCAGTGATCACTCTATAGCAGGAAACCAGCTACAGGCGGTATGTGTACAAAGGGCATGACTCTTCCAATAAAACTTCACTTACAAAGACAAGTCGTGGGCCAAGTTTGGCCCTTAGACCATTGTTTGCTGACTTCGGTTCTCGAGGGAGCCAAGGTCTCTCCTCTAGTGGTTTAGGTAGAAGTTGTGGGGAGAACCCTGTGGTCCAGGGCTGGGACTAGGGTGAGACCAGCGAGGCCCTCACTGCAGCCCCAGAATTTACAGGAGCACCAAAAAACTCAGCAATCGGGAGCCTAACATTTTCATGCAATATTTTTAAAAAGTCAGATTAATACAGAAAAAAAATCATGATGCTCAAAATAATAAACAGGGTCAGGCGGGAAGGTGGGGTGAGGGAGGCCAATTGCGGCACACCCCCTGGCTCGGCTAGGTGATTGCCCAGTCCAGCTTACCTGTCCAGCCCTGCGGGAGGACAGGTTTGTGGTGCTGAAGGCAGCTTCACAGGGACCCAGATGAGAATGTCTCCTCAGGGTTTTTGTCCTCCAGAGTATCTAGGCATCTCTTATAGTCGAGTGAGGCCTGTTAGAAACTTTGCCAGAGGGCCTGTGGTGTTAGCTCCCCTCTGTTAACAAGTGCCCTCGGAGGTGGTTTGCATCAACAGCCCCTTCAAGGCTCTTGTACATGTGGGCAAATGGCGTTCAGGCATCTGGAGAACCAGAAGCCCTCACCCACTTCTGGAATGAGGCTCTGGTTTCATAGCAGCAAGAGATCAGTGTATGCCCCAAATTAAATTATGGACGCTGCAAGCGTTAAGTGGCAGCTGAGCTGCACTTGAGATAGACCACATTAATGCTGGCAGTGGAAGTGGACCCCCACTGGGTAATTCTCACCCTTGCTGCGTCACTTTGGCAGGCTGGGGAAGGATTCTGTAGCACTAAGCAATTTGGGAAATTGAAAGGTGAAACACACATCAAGTGTTTCATGTGCGTTCAAGGTCAGAGGGAGGTCACAGCAGTTCTCCAGAAAGACCAAATGCAGGTGAGAGTCACCTGATTTGAGTCATGACAGAGATACAGATGGTTGTTTGGCGTGTTTTGAAACAAGTTATTGGCCTGCCGGCCCTGGATATCGCTTTCACCATTACCCCCGTCCTGGTTTGTGAGAAAAGCACTGAGTGAAAGAAAGGCCGTTACACATTTGTGTGGTCTGGGCTGATCTCCTGGGTTTGGGAAGGGGATTTGTGTGGCATTTAGGGATTGAGACAGAAGGGAGTCCTGAGTGAGCTGCTGTGTTGGTTTTTCCAGTCATTCCTGAGCTGTTTATTTAAACTGATCCCAGAGGTCGGCTTGATCCACAGATATGCGTATGTATGCATTTAGTTGCTGTTAAGAGGAAAAGGAGAAGAGGAAACAACACAGTTGCTCTCGTTTGAGAAGGTTGTCATTAGGTAGATGGCGGTTGGTCATCATGGCCTGGCCATCGTGCTCGGGCTCTCCTTCCCTTTTCTTCAGTCACCCCAGGATCTCTGGGTGCTTCTGTACTTTGGGGCTTATTTGAAGGGAGAGGAATCGGAAGTGTAGCATGACCGGGTGAGTCACCAGGGTCATTCTCTTGATTGATCTCTTCACCACCGTCCAGCCTGCTAGGCTGGAAGCTTCGTTAGGGATGAATCCTTATTGTCTACCTGGTAGCTCACAGCCTTGCCCAGTCCATGGCTTCCATTAAGAATGCAGTCCATGCTAAGTGAGCTGAACTGAATTATTCGAGTGAATTTGCTAACCCGGTGTCCAGTTTATGGAGATGTGTGTGTTTACATTCTTTAGAAGGAATCTTGAAAGATCCTGTCTCTCAGAGGCGTCTATGAGCCTTTTGAGCTCCTGGCTTAGAATCCCCATCTGGCAGCAAAGACTCAGCTGTGTCTCCCTTGGGATATTAAGCAGTTGTGAACATGATCCTCTTGAAGAGGGTAGAGCTGTCTGTCACCACACAAGGCTGCCTGAGTTAGTGCTTTGCAGTCAGGCAGCCCCGAGGTCCCATTCTGCCCTACAGCTTACTAACTGCATACCACTGGGTCAAGTTACCGGCTTGGCCAGGCCTCTGCCCTCGTCTTTGATGTGGAGATGGCCTTGGTGCTTATGAGGACTGAGGTCAGATGTCAAGTCTTGAGTGCAGTGGCGGGTACTTTGCTACTGCTTTGCACACAGTAGCAGCGCTTGCTGGTGTTGCTGGTTATTATTGGCAGCACGGAAGAGGTTTGATGAGCATACGTGAAGACAATGGATCACAAAATGAGGTATATACTAGAATGAAAATTATGAAAAAAATCTCTGCGTGTGGATGAAAAAGGTAGGATGTGAGGAGATTCAATAACTACCTTGTGGATAAAAAAAACTTTTTAAGCTTTCACTTAAAGCCTTAAATCTGTTCCTATTCTCAGACATATGGAAATCCTTTCTAAGGAGCTAGAAATGAGGACAGTTATGGACAAGGAGGTTCAAAGCAGTATGTAGGGAAGATTGGCAATATATCATGTTCCCAGAGGTAGAGAAATGGTTAAAATACGTTTCATTGGGAAGCCATCAAAAATCATGTTTTCAAAGATCTTTATTTTTTAAAAAAATTTGAAAAAGATTTTATTTATTTGAGATAGAGCAAGAGCGAGAGAGCATGAGTGGGGGATGGGGGGGTGGGGGAGGGCAGAGGGAGAAGTAGACTCCCCCTGAGCAGGGCCTGACTCGGGGCTCCATCCCAGGACTCTGGGATCATGACCTGAGCTGAAGGCAGATGCTGAACTGACTGAGGCACCCAGGCGCTCCCACGTTTTCAAAGATCTTTAAACATTACAGCAAAATGTTCATGATCTAGACAAGAAACAAACCCGGATGTGAAATTGTACTCTTCAGTGTCTTCCTTTTCTATGCTAAGGAAGTAACTCTTACGATCCTGAAAAATGCCTAGGGACTATTACTCTAAAATGATGCGTGTCCCGGGCTGAGTGCCATCGTGCCCGTCCCTCTCTCTGCAGAGCCTGTGTTCTGGTTCTACGTGAAGGAGGTCCTCAGCAAGCACGAGCTGCCACGCTTCTACTCCCTGCGCCACATTGCCTCGGACGTGGGCCGCGGCCGGGCCTGGCTGCGCTGTGCCCTCAACGAACACTCCCTGGAGCGCTACCTGCACATGCTCCTGGCTGACCGCAGCAGGCTCAGGTACTGGGGATGGCCTTCTGGGGGAGGCGTAGCTGGCTGGCTAGAATCGCAGCATCTGACTGCCTGGGTTTGTGTCCCAGTCTCCTTGTTGAGGAGGCATGCGGGTTCCCCTTTTATAGTCCCCATGTATTCAGCTGTGCTTGGGGCACAGATGGTTAGAGAATAAACGAGAGAATGAATGCTTGTAAAGGGCTCAGTATGGCACCTGCATACAGCAAGTACTCCGTAAATGCTTATTATTTAGGTGTGGGATGTGGAGAGAGCTTTTGTCCCAGGGTACAGCCTGCTCTTCACTTGGTGAAATTTTAATTTGGGCTCCTTTCAGATCTAGAGTTTCTTTCTCAGTAGAAATTGGGTGTTTAGTGCTCAGTTTTGTGTTTGTGTTGGGTTCCTTACAATTCCTTCTATTTTTTTAAGGTTAATCAATCCCAAACTGACTGAAAGGAATAGAGAAGCTTTGTGCTGGGAAGGGAAATCAATTGTTATTTAAAAAGAAAAAAAACTATTTTATGATGTTTCCTTTTTTTTTCTTGATCGTAAACATACAGCTCACTCTATCAGTATAGGTCAGTTTATGCTGCTGTAACAAACAGCATAAAACCCTCGGTGGTTCGAGACAGCCACGTTTACTTCTTCCCCCGGACACATGTCTATCATGGATGAGTCGGGGTTCCCCGTCTCAGGGTCCCGGGCTGACAAGAGGCTCCCATGATGGCCAAGGTAGGAAAAAGGGATGTGGTTGAACTGAGCACTGGCTTTTGAAGCTTCTGCCCAGAGAGATACTTCACTTCTACCCACATTTCATTGGCCAGGGAGTCACGTGGCCACGGCCTAGCTCAGCAAGGTGGGGGTGTGTGGCTGTCGCATAGCTGTGGGAGGAGGGCACTGCATATGCCTCAACCGTAGTAATGTCAGCCACATTCCTTTCAGAAACATGTGACAGTGCTGTCATTGTCCTATACTCATGTTAATGACTCTGTTGGTGGCTGTTACTTATGTCTGAGAACGGTAGACTAGACATGTTACTTTGTGTCACCTGATGGTGCACAGGGACCATGATCAGTCCTGTGCGGGTTCCTTGAGTAGCTTCCACATTAGCAGTGCCCAGCTCCTAAACAGCGAGGGTTCAATTTCAGTGAATTAATCTCGTTTAATTCAGTAAGCTGGCATTTCATTTGTGCCCTGAAGCGTTCCCATGATTTTATATGCTGCCATGCGTTCCCTGGCTTGTCTCCTCTTCTGTTTTTTGTGCTGCTTGTGGTCACCTGTCTACCAGCAACTTGTTAGGGGTTCTGGATTGTGCACGAAGGCTCAGACAAATACTCCTGAAGTTCTCCCATTGATGGTGCCTGTGGTGCCGAGTCCGGCTGTATGCTCAGACTATGGGTCTGAAATGGAAGGCGTGGCGGCCAGGACTACTGTGCTCACTGCACCCGTGTGCTGCTTAGGTCTGAGCCCCGAGGCTGTGGACGTCTGGGTGTACCCCCCAAGCATTAGACAGTTTTAGTTGAGGAGAACATACTCCTGTTTCTTATAGTGAATTTCCTTCTTTTTTTTTTTTTAAAGATTTTATTTATTTATTTGAATGGGGGGTGCGGAGAGAGAGCACAAGCAGGGGAAGCTGCAGAGGGAGAGGGAGAAGCAGACTCCCCACTGAGCAGGGAGCCTGACGTGGGGCTCAATCCCAGGACCCTGGGATCATGACCTGAGCCGAAGGCAGATGCTTCACCGACGGAGCCACCCAGGCGCTCCTACAATGAATTTTCATGAAGCTCTTCCCAGCAGATCATTTGGAAGTAGTTCAGAGTTGTACAACTCCGTATCAAGGTCGAAGTGAATCCAGGTGTTAACGGTTCACAGTTGAACTTACCCGAATCACTAGCCACTTACTAACTAGATGTGGGCACACCAGATTCATTCACGTGCGTGGAAACTGGCTCCAACTTTTAAAGCGTCGCAGTCTGGGGAATTGGAGGTACAGTGGCAGTGCCAGCTCGAGCGTGTAGTTTGCGCTTAGGCCGACACTCTGCTGGGTAAGCTTATCGGATGGTGGGCGTTCCTTTGTTCCGTCGTTTGCATTAAGTCACTTCCGCAGCCAGGGTGTCCCATCTCCTGCTGCACTGCAGGTCCCTTACCACTGACTGTGCTTTAGCGATGTGAGCTTTGACTCCATTAATTGAGAGTTCTCCAGCCTGGTAGGGAAGTCAGGGGTTGAAGATACTTCCTTGCTACTGCTTAGCGGGCCTCGGATACAGAGCTGGGGAGCTGGACTGGGGCACCAGCTTCAGGGCCCTGGCCGTACCATCATCGCCGGACAAGCTGGGACTAACCCTGTAGACCTTGTTGACCCCTTTCTTTCTACTGCCGCTGAGATTCGTGGGTCCCTTTTAGCTTCCCAGCCCTTTCCAGGGGTAACTTGGGCTTTTGGGTCTGCAGCCCAAGCAAGTATTATGTACAAAGGCTCTGGTTGATGGAGCCATGGAACTCTATCATTTCCTTCTATAACTCTCTCTTTGGTAGCCCAGTCATGGCACGCAGGGGGCGAGCTCAGATTTCCTGCCTGCGTCTCAGAGACCTTGCTTGACTGTATGCCACCCCTCTCTTTGTCCCCTTCTCCTTTGCTGCTTCATAAATAACTGCGTTTACATCTCATGCCTATTTCAGTACACTCAAGCTCAGGGGACCAATGAAGAATTCGTAGGATATATACATTCAGTCCTTTGTTTATTAACCGGAAGCTTCGGCTGGGCAGAGACCTTGGGTAGCCACTCTGGGATGACCAGGCACAGATATTCCAGGGAGCCATGTAAGAGAGTTATCTGGCCAATGGATGCAGAAAATCACTTGTTCAGAACTTCTTCCCTTTCTCTTTCAATTTGCAGCACTTTTTATGAAGACTGGTCTTTTGTGATGGATGAAGAAAGGTCTAGCATGCTTCCTACCATGGCAGCTGGTAAGCCTGGCCCAGGCCAGGAGTGATGGGTCCTTAAAGCTTGGTGAGCAGAGTCGGCTGCCTGGGAGGGAATTTATCACTCCAGGAGAGGCTGTGATTTTCCGTGTCCCTCCCCGACTTAATGAGTCACTTGTCACTGTCCTTCCTTTAGTAGCATTGGTCACCGAGTCCATTTATCTTGAATTGGATACCATGGCAGGGAAACCATAGGGTTGGGAGTTTTGGCTGTGACTTTGCAAGACCTGGGGAGTTGGAAGCAGGAGACCTGGCTTTGAAACCTGGCTCTACCTTTTCCTGGCTGGTGACCTGGGGCAGGTCCTGTGAATTCTGTCACCCTTATTTCCGTCCTCTGCATGGTAGGGATCCTGAGAGCATGGGAATTGCTTTCATAGGGCTGTGAGAGAATCAAGTGTGGTTAAGAGTCATGTCCACGATTTGTCAGTGTGGAAGCCCCTGGCTTGATGTCAGTTGGTGAATTGTTAGGTTGTTTATCGTTTGACTCTCACTCAAAGAGTGAGCCCAACAGAAGTGGGTAACTTGATTCTTTCTTTCAAATCCTCCTTTGCCTTTTTTTTTCCCTGAAGGTTTACACTAAGTCCCACATATTGAGAGTTACGTTCGTCTTGTCCATTGATGAGGAAAAGTCAGGCTTTGACTGTGATGTCCTGTGTAGGCCAAGGCAAGCTTTTGCCTGAAATAATAATAGTTATAATATTGATGCACATGTTTGATTGCTTACTGAACTGAGTGGTTTTGGTGGGTGATTGTTTCTAATACCCTGTGAAAGAGATTCTCTCGTCCCCATTTTACAGGTAAGGAAACAGAAGCTCAGGTTGTACATGACTTGACCCAGGTCTCCTGGAAAGCGGCAGTGCTGGTATCCAACCCAGGCAGTTAGACTTACATCTTAACCTCCCTGGGGTTGACCTCTTATTTGTCTTTGACCGAGAGGGAGAGAATTGGGAAAGACTCATCTGCTATGATAACTGGTGTCTCCTGACCCCATTTTGTGGGAGGTTTTTATTTTATTTTATTTTATTTATTTTTTAAAGATTTATTTATTTATTTGACAGAGAGAGACACAGCGAGAGCAGGAACACAAGCAGGGGGAGTGGAAGAGGGAGAAGCAGGCTTCCCGTGGAGCAGGGAGCCCAATGCGGGGCTCGATCCCAGGACCCTGGGATCATGACCTGAGCTGAAGGCAGACACTTAACTGACTGAGCCACCCAGGTGCCCCTTGTGGGAGGTTTTTAAATCAGTGCTTCAAATCAGGGCGTTCCCTCTTGTGTACTCTATCATTTGCCCCTCACTTATCGTGTTGGAGGTGTGACTTCCCCATGGCAGACACTCCAGACTTTTCCCTTTTCTGGGCAGGTCTGAACTCCATCCTCTTTGCAATCAACATCGACAACAAGGATTTGAATGGGCAGAGTAAGTTTGTTCCTACCGTCTCAGACCTCTTAAAGGAGTCCACGCAGAATGTGACGTCCCTGCTGAAGGAATCCACGCAGGGAGTGAGCAGCCTTTTCAGGGAGATCACGGCATCGTCCGCCGTCTCTATCCTCATCAAACCTGAGCAGGACACTGACCCCCTGCCCGTCGTGTCCAAGCACGTCAGCGCTGGTGAGTGAGAATGGGCATGGGAGTTTGAACAGTGGGGTTGGGTCAAAGGACAGCTGACCATGGCTGAGGGGGGACACACCTCGTGGTCCGAAAGTGCCAAGGGAAATCTCATGCACTTGTGTTTTCAGTTTGCACTTGTGGTTATTTTTCTCCCCCTTACTCACTCTGAGAGGGACTGAGAGCCTCGCTGAGATGTGAAGACGATAGGGTTGGAGCGCACTCAGCTCACTGACAGCACAATGACTGTGAGGGTATGTTGGTCACGTGAAGCCAGATGAGCTTCATCTTCATTCATTTATTCCTTCATCCATTCATTCATGTGTTCATTTACTGCATTCTGTGTGCTAGGCAGTGAACTACGAAGATCTCTAGCATTTAGCCTGCAGTCTCTTTTGGGTTGGGTAAGAATAGATATTTAATGACAAATTATACAAGTAAGTATTACTTACTTACTTATTTATCCTTCTGATAAATGAGATGCAAGCCAAGCATGGGGTGCTATGAAGAATGTGCACTCTTGGGGGGAGTGACATTTAAGTGGAGGCCAAGGGGAAGGGAGGAGTTGTCAGCTTTGACTCCCTAGGCTGGGGAGGCCAAAAAAAGTTGATTTAGTTGAGATGCATTTTGTGAGAACTTTGTAATATGCCTTGAGCCTTCTGGAACATCCAGAATGTTGCTACAGCGAAAGTGGAAATTTTGGGATTAAGTATATAGTGCTAGTATTCTCAAATCCTTTTAACAAGGCAGTAATCATGGTCATCTCTTTGGTATTATTAGTGACAGTGAAAATTCAGAGTGTTGTGGGGTCTTTGATATATGCTGGCTTTATCTGTCTTGTCCTCTCCTTCTCCAGTAGAGACCCCAGGTGAAGCACACAGGAAAGAGAACTGTTGAGGGCTTTGTGTAACAAAGATGCTGGAATTTGTATACCCAAGGAGTGTCCTTTTCAATGCTTTTGACACTGTCTCAGAGTTTGATAAACTGGTGAAGCATCACCCTATCATAGCTTGGCTTGGATGGAATGGGATGTCTGGAATCAGCTCAAAGTGTCTCACACCCAAGTTTGACGATTAAGATGGGTGAACATACTGGTCACCAAGCAGCCTTGATTTCTGTTTCAGTTAGTCTTTACTGTGTAACAAACAGCTCCAAAATGTAGTGGCTTGAAACAGCCACGATTTATTATTTTTTTTTTACCAGCCTCTGGGTTGGCAAGATGGCTCTGCTTATTTCATCCGGGCTCCCTCGTGGGGCTGCTATAGATAGATTTTTTTTTTTTACCCCAAGGATTAAAAAAAAAAATCTGAATTTATATTGTTTATTTTTCCGAAGAATAGTGGAGGATTTTCCACAATCTAGAGGTAAAATGGCTCAGTCATGGCTTCATCTTGCCTGCCGCTTCTTCTAACACCATATCTTCTTTTGCCAGATGCCAGATGTAAAAAGGAGCGGAAGAAGAAAAAGAAGGTGACCAACATTATCTCTTTTGATGATGAGGAAGAGGAGCAGAACTCTGGCGATGTTTTTAAAAAGATCCCCGGGGCAGGGGAGAGCTCAGAGGAGAACTCCGACCGCTCCTCCATCAATATCATGTCGGCCTTTGAAAGCCCCTTTGGGCCAAATTCCAACGGAAGTCAGAGCAGCAGCTCATGGAAAATTGATTCTCTGTCTTTGAATGGCGAATTTGGGTACCAGAAGCTCGATGTGAAAAGCATCGATGATGAAGACGTGGATGACAACGAGGATGATGTGTACGGGAACATGTCGGGAAGGAAGTGCCTGGGCCACTCGGGGTCGCCTGAGAAGTAAGTGTCACTTGAGCTTTTAACGAAGGGTGGTGCATTAATGGCTTCCTCTTTCTGCAGCATTGGGTGAAATCCGAGCGCACGGTTTCTGTGTGTGTAGTGCATCATTCCCTTTTCTGATCTTGGTCGAGGAGGAAGGAGCATGAGCTTACTGTCCTTCTGAGAATGAACAGAAGGGAAGGGAGTATATTTGAAGGTACTTATTATAAGATTGGTGTCAAGGTGTGTGCATTGAAATTCCTGCTTTATGTATGTGTTTTTGTTTTTGTTGGATATTCCTTATATTTCTGCCTTGTTCCTAGCACAGGAAGCTCCGGAGAGAGGCAGGGTTATTCTAGCAAAGAGTCGCCCACTAGCAGTTTCTGTGTTTATCTACTGGGGTGTGAACAGCAGGAATTCGCCTGTCTTGCTGCTTTAACGGTGGCAGTGCAGTAGATGCGTGTTTATGGAAGGGCCTTGATGCACGAGAAGGCTGAAAGCAGTAAAGCATAGTTAAGAGTGTGGATCTTGGAGTCAAGACAGCCTGGGTTCTTGCTTACTAGCTATGTGGCTTAGGTTGGACAAGTTTACCCCCCAGAACCTCATTGGAGACCTGGGAGAAAAACAGCACCTGCTTTTCGGAGTCATTGTTGAGTTAATGGGATTACTGTGTGTCGGCCTTTGGCAGCAAGAAAGAGCCCAGGTCAGCCGCTGCCCTTGCTGCTCTGTAAGAATTCCTGTGCTTGGTCTTATCGGAATGCCAGATGAACTGGCTATGTCTTCGCTTGGGCCTTGCGGTGCCTTGCAGTGCCTGGTGCCATCCGTCACGGCCGGCTTCAGGCCGGCTTCAAAGCAGCCCAAGACCCCGCGGCGGGATGCGGGGTTCAGTGTCTCTGGCCCTAAGCTTCTCTTGTCCCATGTGTTCTAATAGGAGTCTCCTTCTTTCTCATGAGACAATGCCTGTTTCTGATTTCTGCTGTCGTCCTCATTCACACGGGTACCTGTACTAGCAGATGACCTTATTGATCTTCTGTGGCAGGCCAGGCCGGCGGGCTCCGCGTGTACCCGTCGCAAAAGTAGGAGCTGCCCTGGGAGGTTTTAGTGGGCATCGACCCGTCTTCATGGATGGAAGAACGGGATTCCTTAGAGAGCGGAGATTTGTCCAAGCACTGAGAAAAGTAGGGATTAAGGGTAGGTTATGCTGTGCTTCCAGGCTTTTGCTATCAGATAGTCCGCATTTCTACATAATTAGGACTGTTGGTTAGTTGACAGATCAACACGTCATGATTTGTTGATGTTGCCCCCCATGGTCAGTATTGAGCTTGATGGCTTTTGCTCTTGTTCTCATTTTTGCTTTTTTGTTATCAACCATTCTGAAATGAATACTTTCACACACAAGGCTTTTTTCTGCTCCTGACATGTTGGTCAGGGTCACTTCCCTGAAGTGTTGCTTCCCTGAAGCGTTGCTCTGGCTCACGGGGTGAGTGTTTTCTGCCTGGGACCCGCGTGTTGTGACCTGCTGTGTGAGTCGGGATCTCCACAGAAGCAGAACCAGCAGGGGGGATCCCCCTCATCCACAGGTCCATGGTTACCGTTCCATGGTCTTAGTTACCCGTAGCCAACCATGGTCCTGAAGAGGATGCTCCTCCTCCTCATGGATCATCACAAGGTTGGTAGTAGCCTGGCCTACATCATTCACCCCACTTCATCTCATTGATGCTGGCAGGCTGGGACCGAGGACCTAGAGGACGTCCCACAGGATCAGCCGAGGGGGTCCCCCAGGACCGGCTGAGGGGTCCCTGGCTGCATGCAGGTTAGAAAACCAATGTGAGCCAGCAGGAGGTAAAAGCAGAGTTGATTGGAGGCATAGAGGGGGTGCAGGTACAGAGTGTCTGGGAGACCCAGAAAGGGTCTGAGGGTTTTTACTGATGACAGTGGTCTGGTGTATGTCACCTCTCAGGCATCCAGCAACCAGTAAGAGCAAAGATGAGGACCCAGGTGTTATTTCTTGGAGCCACCCAAGCACCCCCTCTAAAAAGCAGATTTTTATGGAGTCCTTCAGTCTCCCTGTCTGATCATCACATAGGCAATTTGTCATCACAAGAAGGGTGACTACAGTACAGTATATTTTATGATATACATTCATGTCACCTTTTATTGCAGATCATTGTAGTTTTTCTATTTTATTTATATTTTAAAGGTTTATTTTATTTTATTTATTTTGTTTGAGAGAGAGAAAGAGAATACAAGTGGGAGGGGCAGAGAGAGTCTTAAGCAGACTCCATGCTGAGTGGGGAACCTGATACGGGGCTCGATCCCACAACCCTGAGAGCGTGACTCCAGTCGAAACCCAGAGTTGGGCGTTTAACTGACTGCACCACCCCTCCTATTTTATTATTGTTGTTAATCTCTAAGGTGCCCAATTTATAAATTAAATGTTTTTATAGGTGTGTATGGTTAGGAAAAACACAGCATAAATATAGGGTGCAGTTTTGGGATTTTAGGAATCCACTGGGGGCCTTGGAACGTATCCTCTGTAGATAAAGGGCAGAACTACTGTCTGTCCATCCATATCTGTCTGTCTAGATTTATTTTAACGAACTGGCTCACGTGATTGTGGAACCTTGACAGGTTGGAATCTGTAAGGTAGACCAGCGCCTGGAGACCCAGGGAGGAGTTGCAGCTTGAGTCCAAAGGCCGGCTGCTGGCGGAGTTTCTTGTTCTTTGGGGGGCCTCCGTCTTTTCCTGTTAAGACCTTCAGCTGATTTGATAAGGCCCAGCCGAACCGGGGACAGTGATCTCATCTATTCAAAGTCTAGTGACTGAAGTGTTCATCGCATCCAAAAGTGAATAACGTTGGATCAGGTTATCTTGCCACCGTGGCCTGTAGCCGAGTTTCTGTGCATCTGTGCGTGAGCGCGTCTCTGAGTTGATTCCCTCTGTGTTTGGCCTCAGACACAGTCATTTTCTTCCTACTGGACTGTGCCATTGCGGGAGGCCTGAGGGGGAGGCCAGCTTGTGAGCCAGGGTAGCCGCCTTGGGCATTGTGATGTGTAACACACAAAACAGTGCAGGGTGACCTCTTCAGGGGCCCGGGCCCTTCGAGGCCATTGGGCCTCCTGCGAATTATGGGCAGCCTCTCCCTGGCATAAGGGGGGATCTCGATCTAACGTTCTGCAGAGCATCTTGGGGAGGAGCAGAGGAATGATGACATGGCCTACTGAGTAATCCTTTCATTTTGATTCTAAGCTAATATTCACACGAAAGGTCTAGGAGCCTGGAGGGGCCAGAACCTGAGCAGTTGAACAGCACCGCCAGGTTTGTGAGGGACAGGTGGCCCGTCCAGGAGAAGCACACTGTGGATGTGACAGCCTCCGGCCATGGCAGGGTTCCAATTGTCTCTGAAATGCTCTGTTGGCAAAAAGTTGGGTTTACGTTTCTGTTTGCTGGCAATTAAACCACCTTTGATGACCGAGGAAAAATCTTGTCCCTCCTGCCTCAGTATTTACCAGCGTTTGCTTTGCATTTTGTTTTTGTTTCTCTGAAGAGAGGATGATGTCTTTATTATAGAAAGGGGTTTTTCTGTCGCTTCCTGTGTGACCTCTGACACCAGTGGGGAAGGGACACCAGAAGGGAACATAATTCAAAAAGAATTACTAACATAGGGACAAACATTACACCTCACTAGCAATTAAACAAATGGAGAATGCCATCAGACACCGTATTTTGCCACAACTTAGAACTGGATAAAAGGCAAGCCCTGGGTTAGCGCCCTGGGGGAGGGCTTGCTCTCAGCGTGTCCTGTTGTGTGGTATCTTCCGGGCACACAGGCGGCGCCAAGTGTGGGGTGGATGACGGGGCCGGGCTGCTGCGCAGGGGTGTCCTCGCAGATCTCACAGACGGCCGGGAGTGCTGACAGCCCTCGGGGAAGACAGTTTGACACAACGACAGGAGCCTTAGAAATGTTTATCCCGCTGGATGCAGCAGTTCCACTGCTGGGCCTGTGCCCTGAGGACAGAGTCTCCACGGACCGTGGCTGCGTCTAGATACCAAAGTCCGCCTTTCTAGAAGCAGAACTCTGGAGCTGACCTCCCTTAATAGCCGACTGCTCTGTAGCTTACACTTTAACATCCTAACGTTTCAGGTCTCAAACATCTTTTTTTTTTTTTAATTAAGTTTTTAATTTTAATTCCAGTACAGGTAACAGTGTTTTACCAGTTTCGGGTGTACGCTATAGAAATTCAGCAGTTCCATCCATGACCCGGTAGGATCTTGAACATCTTCACTGACATTTAAGAGTATCTCAGTAGTCAGGATGAACTTAGGAATGAATATTGAGTGAAAAAAGCAAACTAAATCCTGCATTGAGTTTCATTACGACCTCCTAAAGAAAAGTATGTGTAGGAAGAAAGAAGGGCTAAGGCAAGAGTGTCTAAGTCAGTTTTGTTTTTGGTAGTGTGGCTTTTGGTGTATTCCCCGCCCCCCTCCTCTTTTTGGCATTTTCTAGGTTTTAAAATAAGCGTCTCTTTTTTCTAATGAAAAGCAAAACCTGTTATTTTTAAGCCAACTGTGGAACCCTGCTCGGGATTGGTCTCTGTCTTAGGAATCACGTCAGTGTAAATCGTTTTGGGGGTGGTGGCCCTCGGGCACTTTTGCTTGGGTTCTAAAACCTCAGCTGATGGGGTCTGGCTTCACCTGCGCTCTGCGTTTCTGGGAAGTGGCAAAATTTCCCCTTAGAATAAACAGTGGAAAATCCCACCCGCCTGGAGCTGGTGCAGTGGCCCAGGAAAGGACAGGTGGTTTTGTTGCCTTCTCCTGAGCGGCGGCCCTGAGTGCCTCGAGGTGTCCGGGAGTCCCCCTGGTCACCAGCTGCTGGATCTGAGCCCCAGGAGGGCGGCTCGCTACTGACTCTAGAGGCATAGCCGAGTTCACCCCAGAACCTGGCCCCAGTGTGGTTGTGCTGCCCCACCCCAGGCTCCTGAGGGGCTCACTGTGGGTGTGACCTGCAGGATTAAATGATGGATTCTGCAAAATGCTGTTAGGATTATTTCCCGTTTCTAGCTCAGAGCCAAATATCTGACCAAAAGCTAGAGAGGGCTGAAAGGAAAATCTCCAAGTGGCCTCTTGAAAGGCCTGACAAATTAGCCTATGGGCGAGATCCACCCCCAAGCTAAGAAGGGTCGTTACTTTTTTGAAAGGGCTGTTAACTACAACTACAAAGAAGAATACTTATGGCCACAAAGCCTACACTGTTTCCTGTCTGGTCCTTTACAAAAAAATTGTGTTGATCCCTGCTCTGAACCAAAAGAAAAACTACATGCATCATGCCACACGATGGGCAGCATTCAGAAAGCCCATCATAATTGGATTTGGAAGACGTGGCCTCAGACCCTGAAGCCTCCGTTCCGTCCAGGATGCTGAACTTGGACAAGTCACATCCTCCTGGACTTTTTGTCTACCTTTCCCCCCTTCTTCCTTTCCTCCTCCTCCCCCCGTCCTTCCTCTGTTAAGTAGGTAGGGCTATGATCTGTTTTGGACTTCTTTACACCAGAGTTACAGAGTGATTTTATAAACTTTAACGTCCCCTGCAACTTCAGCCTAGTATTTATTAATATTTCCACTGTCCAGTGGCAAATGCTGCAGTGGGCAAAACCTTCCCAAATACACTGAACTGAACGAGCGGGTGCGACAAAGATGGTTCAGGTTGCTTTTGTGGTTTGTGGATGAGGTGTCGCCATAACAGGTCATGTGAGCCCGGTTAATGGTTCAGCTGACCCCCTTTCTTGGAAGGGATCCAGACACGGTTTTGGTCTGATTCTGCTCTTTTACTAATGAGGGTTTGAGAACCAGCGAGGCGATGGGACACTAGCCCCAGGTCACGTGGCTCACAGCATTTCAGATCCTGGGACCCTGTGCTTCCTCCTGCTTCAGGGCTCGGCACATGCTGCATCCTCCTTGTCCGTCCCCCTCTTCACTGCACTCACCCTGAGCTCTCACCTCTCACCTCCCTTCTTCACGGATGCTGTCCGTGGCCTTGCTGACCAGCTCTGCGACTCTGAGTTGCTGTCTTACATCTCCCTGCGGGGTTGTGTGATTCACGTCCTGGTCCCCCAGCCCACTGTGAGCTCCTTGAGGGCAGCATGAACACCGTTTGGCTCTTTGGCCAGCACAGAATATATGTGAGCCCGGAGCCTGGCCTGTAGTAGGTGCTCAGTGAGCACTGGCGGGAGGAATGAGGGCATGAGGTCTGATCTGGACCGCATGGTGCTGCTCCCCGCCTGGGCCTCCTATCTTCAGCCCCTTCACGGTCTGGCTGGCTCCCAAGAGGGAACTTGAGGGAGGCCCGGCAGATGCTTGTGGTGGTCTGAGCCCTCGGACGCTCTTCGGTCTGTCACGCAGCTGTCCTCTCTCACTTAGGCCGCTGGATGGGAACACCCGCCTGTCCCAGATGCACAGCTGGGCCCCTCTGCAGGTGCTACATGGCGACACCGACGTCCTCTTTCCGGTCACTGGAGTGGCCTCCTACAGCCCTGCAGGTGGGTGCTTCCTGATTCCTCCCTCCCTCCGTTCACGTGCTGGGTTCCCTCTGCTGGCGGGAGGGAGCCAAGAGGCACGGGGCTCAGGGCAGGAGACTGGAAGGGACTGAGGGTCTGGCTTGTCTTCTTGCTGACCCCGAGTGTTTGAGGTGCTCCTACCCGAGCGAGCGTTGGGCCAAACCAGCTGACAAGTCACGAAGGAGCCCCTATACCAGTTTGTTTTCCTTACTAGTGATTTTTTGGGACCTGGGCACGTACAAGCTGACCATAAGTGGTGACCATTAATTTTGCGTCTTAGGGAGAAACGTTACAGAACTCATACCTCTAAAGGCCCCCGCACCCTTTGCAGCCAAGTGCTGAGGGCTCAGAGAGTGGCTTGCTCAGAACCTGCCTGTGGGGTGGTGAGCGTTTCTGACTCCTTCCATTTGGTTGCGTGTGCTCTCGTGTTACTGTTTTCTTGAGCTAGAGCAAGTCACGGGGGGGGGTGGTGGGAGAGGGGGGAGGGGACGTGGATGAGCCGGGTGTGCCCAGAGGGCGGTGGGTGGCCGTCACCCCAGTCCCCCCCAACCCAGCCCCTACACAGGCACCTTCTCCCCCTCCCCGGACTAGGTTTAAGAAACCATAACGGTTTCTGGACTACTCAGGAAGCTGTTGACAGTCTGAACCGGATGACAGACTGTTTTTTTGGTCACAGGGGCGGACAGAAACCCGCTCAAAGGAGCTGGAGCTCAGGGGCAGGTGGGTGGCCGACTGGCAGCCGTCTCGAGTAGGGGTCAGATGGCCCGGCCCCAGGAGCCTCAGGAGCTGAGCAGGCCGGGTCACCTGTCCGAGCGGCAGTGTTCCTGGCGGAGACTGGGGCTCCTGAGCGTGTGTGGCGAAATGACTCAGTCCTCCGGGCCCATATCCTCTCTGGAAGGTGCGGCTGATGGTGGTAACGGCAGCCCTCGGAGTGAGCCCAGGCCTGGAAGGTGGCTAATCCGGACGAACGCATCCTCTCTCGACCACAGCTTGTGAGGAAGGGCTGGCCGCTGTTACCCCACCTTCCTCTCAGACTTGTGGTGGAGGCTCCCCAAGGTGCCAGGCAGCGGCTCAGGCCCCGTGAAGCCTGCTCTCAGCACCGCGGCAGTGGCGGGGCCCTGCTGTGGGGTGTCCGGGGACTGGGAGCCGCTGGTCGGAACGGAGGGCGCTCCTGGGTCTCCCCGATTCTGTGCCCCACACTTCCTTATGGGGTCTGCCCCGTCTCCTCTTTTCCTTTGAGAGGCTTTGCTCTCTCTCGCCACCTTGCCCCATCCCTGTCTGGCCTCAGCTGCGCAGCCTCCCATACCGGCCGGCACTTCTTCCTGGGTCTCCACTGAAGTCCCGGGCCGGGCTGGTGGGCCGGGCTGGTGTCTGTGAGCCAGGCCAGCACCAGCAGCTGCGTTCCCTCAGATGACCATGCGGAGCCCTGACGGCCAGTGCGGGGCGGGGGGGGTGGGGGGGGGGTTGGTTAACTTGCCATGGCCCATTCAGGGGCAGTGCACGCACACGTGGACAGGGTGCCTGAGAAGGGGGAGGGGCTTGGAGAGAGCGGGCGGTCCTGGCCTCCCCGGGACCACATGACTTCCACCTGGTGACCTTGTCTCCCTCCCCACCGAGGGGGCCAGAGGTCGCTGGGCTGTCAGGTGCCTGCACTTGGCACTCTGTTTTGTTTCCAGTAGCTCCTTCCTTTCTTAGCTGGGCTCCTCTCAACCGTCAGACCCTGGGGGCCGAGGGCCGGCTGCTCCTGGGGTGCTGCTCTCTGCCATTTGTTGGGTCTGGTCTTACAGAACTCAGCGCTCTTCCTCCCTCTGTGGGCTTTCCTTCATTGTCTTCAGGGAGAGTAGCTTCTGGCCGGCCTCCAGCATCCTCGCGGGAGGGCGTCCTCCTGGCAGCTTTCCCACGGTCCCACCTCTGCCTCTCAGCCTTCCAGACCCAGAGGCTTCATCTTGTCGCTCTCGTGGGACCCCGAGCTCCAGCTGATCTTGATTATCCTCATCAGAGATGCTGTGTGTGAGCCGGTCTGCCAACTTTTTAATGTACTATAGTAACAAAGCTGCCAGGAGTCCTGGAAGCTTGCGACAGCCTCAGGGGCAAAGTCGCTGTGGGTAGGAGTTGCACAGGAAGATGAATTATGCTCGGGCTGCAGAAGATACTGGAATCAGAACTGAGGGAGTCGGCTACCTGATTGGAATGCCAGGTTGCTTCGAGTCCCTCCTGGCCTGATCCCCATTTCCTTGGGAGGCCTTTCCCTGGGAAGCTGTGGGCGCACACTGTTACCTATCTCTCTCAGACTGCTTTTCTTTTGCTCATCTCTGACTGGTGTCCCTTCCGATCGATACCCTCCCACTTGATCAAGGTTAACAAATTATTCCCTCTCATTCTAGCCAGGGAGCCATTTTGGTCTTTAATGACAGCTTTGCACACAGAGGGCTCTACCCTTAGGAGACCTTCCCCATCATCTTTGAAAGTGTTGGTGCCTCTAGCGTCCCTGCCCTGGGGGGCATTTAGCAGAAGAGGGAGGGAGGCACTTGGTGGAGAAGGATGAATGTTTTTGGTAGCTAAATCGGGGGTGGGAGAAAGTGGCAGAGAAGGGGACTCTCAACATAGAAGTACTGTCCTTCTGATTCTTGGATGAGGTGGATTGGAGGCCCAGCTTTGGAGCTGCATTTCTGGGGTTAGAGGCTCAGAGAAGGAAGATACCGGCCAGGGTCACACGAGACCCAGGTGGAGGATTGGCTACAGTCACTCCTCTGGGCATGTCTATTACCTGCAAACAGCAAAGCATGTTTACTGACATCTCTTTGAAGTTGCAAGGGAGAGAGAAGCCCGAAAGTTTCTTTGCACTGCGATACTCAGTGGAGGCAAACAAAACACCCACTTCTACCCACTGCACACGTGAAGACGTTACTGCTTCTCTTCTCACCGAGGGTCCTGGCTTTAGTGTTGGGTTTGAGCAAATTCAGAGTCAGTTTCTGAGGGCTTGTTTGTTCATTTGGAGCCTTGGGTCCTCGCACTTTCATTTCCTCATCAGGCTTAATGTTCTTCCACTTCTTGTCCTACCGTTGGGTCTTTGGGGTTGCCCGTTGAGGTTGCGGAGGCTGTGTTGTAGCACCGCTCCCATCTGAGATGGTTGATCTGGGAGCGTGGCTCCCAGAGGGTAATGTTACTGTTCGGAATGCCGGGATACTGTGATGCCCACCCAGCCTGCGTGGTGTGTGGACTCCACCCCACTCATGTGGGTCGTGTGCCACTCAGGGCTCATGGATTTCTTTACACAGCCAGTGGGTGGTCGTGCTCTGTGCCAGACCGTGCTAGGCTCTGGGAGGATCCAGAGGTAAACACTCTCCCCGCCCCGCCTGGAGTTTTGCAGGCAAAGAGGGGACGAGGGACAGCAACATCTCTCCCTGCTTCTACCCCTGCCCCCACCCTGGCCATTCTTCTTACAGCAACTGGAGTGATTTCTTAGAACATAAATCAAATTGCATCATTCCCTTGCTCCAAACCTTCCCAGCTCCCTGAGGATAAAATCCAGAATCCTCACTGTGGCCCCCCAGACCCAAGCTCAGTGCGCAGCCTGATCTCCTCCCATTTTTCTGTAGCTCGACGCCCCTAGCCACACCAGCCTGTGTCCACGTCCAGTCTCTCTCCTCCTGCCCTCTGTGTGCATCCTTCAGGAGGCAGCCCAAGTGGTGCTGGCTCATAAAGGGCTCGCTCCTGTGCCCCTTCCCCCCGGCAGGCCAGGCCTCACGTTCACACTGCCAGAAACCTCCTGTGTCCCCAGTGCCCTGACCTCAGCTTGTAATCTGGTAATTCCTGTCCCCCTGCTAGTCTTTGAGGTACGTGAGGGCAGGCCCGTGTCTTCTTGGTTCCAGTGTGACCGTGACCCTGGCCAGAGCCAGCCCACGGTGGGGGTGGTGGGGCTCAAGAGTCATTTGCTGAGCGGGTAAGCGGTGGGTGGACCGAGTGAGCGGTGGGTGGACTGAGTGCATGGGGATGGGGCATGCTGAAGGGAGTGGCCACCTGGCAGTTGGAAAAATGCTATCCGGTTGGGGACACGGTATAGACACAGGGGTAGGGCAGGGAGTCCAAGGACCCGTAGGGGGAGAGGCACGTAGCTCAGATCAGCTGTATGAGAGGCGATGAAGTGGGTAAGGACTCCGCTCTGCCTCTGGGCACAGTGAGGTTCAGACCCTCACACGTTAGCTTGCGATCTTGGACGGATCACTGAAATCCTCCAGGGCTGTCTCCACATCTGGTAAAATTAAGGTAATAGTAGCGTGCACCTCAGAGGGCACCTCGAGGGTGAGCGACACAGCCCGTGTGAGTGCTCGCTCTGCGGCCCCAGCGCGTCAGGCCCACTGCAGTGTCCTGGCTCGCGGGGCCGGGTTATGGTGGGATATCACGGGGCCGAGTAGGCCTGGGATCTGGAATGCTGGTGGGTGACCATGGCCTTTCCTCCAGCTGTGGATTTCTGCTGTGCATGTTGGAGTCCCTGTTTTCGCTTCAGGGAGAGGAATCCAACAGCCATGAGTTGGATTAACAAGGGCGAGACAACTGTGGGGAACCCCTGCAGGAGACCCCTAGAAGGCACGGGGCCTCACCACTAGGGTGGCAGTGCACTCGACTGTGGACGAGGAGTGGCTGATAACGAATTGGAACCGGCTGGTCTGGAGGACCCCGTGACGGGAGGGAGGCGGTGGTCCCGTGGACAGGGTGACAGAAGGGAGTGCTTTGCTCGGTTGTGATCCGGTGGTGGGCCCTGCAGGGTATCCCAGTGGAGCTTTCCGGCAGGCGGCGAGCTCCGTGGAGGAGGATGCAGGGTTGAGGTCCCAGCCAGAGGTGGGGCCAGGACCTTGTTGGGTTTGCCGGGGGGGACAGAGGCCTCTGAGCCGCGATGCAAGAGATACCTTCACAAAGGAATCAGAGAAAAGACGATGGGGTGGTGTGTGTGTGCGAGTGTGTGCGTGTGCGAGTGCGTGTGCGAGTGTGTGTGTGATGATGGTGGGGGCTGTGGTAGGCGGGCTGGGTTGTGGAGCGAGTTGCGCTTAGCACGCAGTGACTGTTCCCACTGAAGCATGTGTGTTAAAACGTGAGTTCAGTCATGTGGTTGGTGTTACTAAAATGTCGTAGGGCAGGCCCTGGTGTTACCCCTTCATAGTTGAGGAAGCCGAGTCACAAAGAGGCTAGGCAACTTCGCGCCGAATTAACAATGGAGGCAGAGCCTGCACCTGTAAACTAACCACAACACTCGGGAGGGAGGCAGGGGACGCCGAGGGGGAAGACACTTGCTGTTTCCCTTTCGAACTTCTTAAAAAAAAAAAAAAATCGAGTGAAATAGCTTGATGAGGACAGCAGTATCAAGAAACAGTGAAAAAAAGAGAAAATTCTCTTTAGGATTCCCTGAGTACAGCCCCTTAAAGAGCTGGGGAATCTCAAGCAGGAGGAAACTCAGGCGAAAACAGGAGGGATGGCAGGGAGGTGGCCGCGGAGCTGAGGGCCCGGAGATGTATCCCCCATCTGGGCCCGGTTCTGCAGTCGGCCTTGAGAAGCCAGGAGTGTCTCCAAAGGGCACGTGTTACCCTGGCTGATAACAGGCCTTCATGGCACTGTCCAGCCCAAGGGCGTTTGCACTCTTTTCTGGAAAGAGACCTGAACGGCAGCTAATACATTTATGAAAATCCTTAGTGCCTCTAGAGATTATCTGTGGCCTCCCTTCTTCTGAACGCCTTTCCCACACACAACCCGCGCGGGGAGGCGGCCTTCTAGAAAGTGGCAGGGCACTTGGTTTTGATGCAGACAGGCGTTATCGGTGATGAGACTGTGCTGCCCCCTTGTGTCTGTCATAAGCCACTACAGCGAGAGGGGTTTTGTCTATCAGAAAGCTGATTATTATTCCCTGATCCTGAGGCTGGCTCTGAATATGGACTTCATGCACAATTCCAGGTGGCTCAAGGTCAAAAAGGTTAAGTGGGAGGATGGGGCCTCCTATCAGTGACTGATGACAAATCTGAGATGATGGCCAAAAAAACGAAACGAGTAGCAGATTAAAATCTATTGTGCAGGTGAGGAAACATTTGTAAGCCGACTGATTGAGCAGATGAGCCCGTGTCTGCGCTGTGTCCTTGCCTCATGGAGAACATGAAATGAGAACAGACAGCTGACTTTCTCTCTGCAACTGCTCTCTATACACAGATGCCCCCCTTGGAAGCCTGGAGAACGGGACAGGACTGGAGGACCACGTTCTCCCAGAGCCCGGCCCCCGGTACAGGTTAGTATTCTGGAACCAAACTGCCTTTGGGATTGAGTTGTCCTGGTCACAACTGTGCATTTTATTCTCTTTTAAAGATAGGGGTGCACCTGCCGGGATTCAAGGTCAAGGCCTTATTTCACATTTATGTTCAGGTTTGGCTTACATCATAGAATGTGAAGTTGCCAAGGGCACCAGAATGTGAGAGACGGTATTTAGCAAACTTCAGTTGCATACCACCTTTACTTTTACGGTTTGGGGGCCATACCTGGGTGCTCCTCTCCCATTATGCTTGATTTTAGCATTTGATCACAATAATGCAAGACTTGAATATTATATAATATCTGAACCACTTAGCTCTCACATATTTGAGAAGTGCTTAGTCTGGCATATGGTCGTAAGTGCCATATCAGTTTTCTGCTTTTCAAATAAAAGTCTCTCAAAGGGAAACTCGAGTTGCTCAAAGTCACTGGATGTTGGGTGGTGGAGCTCAGATAGACACTGAAGTCTCCCCAGTGCCACCAGGATCCTCGTTACTCTTCCAGGTGTTTTCCTTTCTTCGTGCGAGTAGGGTTAGACCCCATCTGCATTTTCAGCCTTAGGTCCAGGGTGGGAGTCACTGATGACCCCGAAGCATGCTTGATGTTACGGATAGGGCCCTGCTCTCCGACACTGACCACGCCTATGGGTTCCTGCACAGTTTATACACTGTCAGGGAGGATTGGGGTCACCAGGTCCCTCCAGGATGCACAGTCCTTTTTTTTTGCTGTTTATTTTAGACAAATACTGAGTATTGGTTTTGGGGGACACACATAGACTTCGGCAAGAAGGCAAATTTGCAAGTAGGGAATCCGCACATGACGAGGGTTGCCTGTGATTTCAAAGGGCTGCCTCCTGGGCTTCTAGTAGGTGCACCTGAGTACACTTAGCACCTGCTTGGTTTTTGAATAGTGAGGTTGTGTATTTTGAGTGGCCGACTGTAACTTCCTTCTGTCTGCCTTTCTCCCAGTGTGGAAGCCAGTCCTCCTGGCCAGGGAAGCCCTCTGAGCAGCCTGTTACCTTCTGCCTCCGTGCCAGAGTCGATGACAATGAGTAAGTACTTTTTGAATGTCCTCCGTGGATACTAGTGACCCTCGGGCCTGCACATCAGTGGAGTGTCTTTGCACTTGGTCCTGTGTGACCGCGGACTTCACGGAATGCGGGGTAAAGTCAGGTGTGTGTGTGCCCTGGCATGGAATTGAAGTGTGGTGTGTGCTTCCAAGCTTCCTGAGCTGCACTTAATGCGTGATGCTTGGGGGGTGTGCACGCTGTAAAGGACATGCTTCAGAGATGGAGCAGCACTGAGCGAGAGAGGAACTTCTGTTGTTCCGGGTTTGGGGGTTTGCCTCCTGGAAGGCTGTCAGCTACAGAGGAACTGTGCTAGTTGGATTTCCTTTGTAGCTCTGGAGGGATCATTTTTTGAGGAAGGAAGAGTGTGTCTCTCAAAGAATAATGAAGGTTGCTAAAGGTCAGGTTCAAACACTTTCTAACCTTATTACTGAGAAAAAGTATTAGAGATATAACAAGATTAGGTTCATGTGGCTTTATATGATAGAGACTAAACCAACTGTAGCTTAAGGAGACAGAAGTTCGTCTCTCTTTCCAGAGGTAGACAGGCTGGGGCTGGTGTGTGGCTCCATGTTTATCAGAGACTGGGACTCCGTCCATCTTGCCTCGTGGTCCAAAATGGCTGTTTTAGCTCCAGCCATCCCATTCTCATCCCAGGTAGCAAGAAGGAGGAAGGAGCAAAGGAGAGACTTCCTCCATTTCCATAAGTAGGATTCAGGGCCTGAACTTGCATAGGGAAGGAAATTACAACTTTTTTCTCTAGCCTCTTCCTGAAATTTACATTTCCTTCGATTATGAAAGTAGCAGCAAACCATAGAAACCATAGCAGTGTTAGCAAAATGGGTGACTTTGTCCCTGATGGAAGTCACAGGCGCCTGAAATGAACAACATCTCAGAATGTTGTTTGTGCTGGAAAATAGTTTTCAATGTAGTAATAGCTTTCAATGTAATAATAAGGAATTCTACATATTCCGATGTCACTTTTTTCACATTTTGAGAGTTCTTTTTCAACATGATCCGTTTCCTTTGTAGTCTTTTGTGTTTTATGTATTTTAAACTATTTTTCTGAGAAGAGGCCCCTGGGCTTCACCGGACTGCAGAGTGGGTCTGTGGTACAGAACAGGTGACCCCCTGCCCCAGTCATGAGGCCCCGTCCTAGAAGATGCACGCGGTATCCCATCGGCGTGGCCAGCATCAGTCCCATGGCCTCCACTGGCTGCTAGGGAGCCGAGCGCCCCCAAGAGCGGAGTTTGGGAGCCAACTGGCATTCTTTGAGTCGGGAATGAAGAAGGAAGTGAGCAGACTCTGTAGGGTGGGCGCAGTGGGGACGACCAGTCTGTCTCCGTGCAGTGGAAGCATGTGGTTCATCACGGCACTCTTCAGGCTGGAGTTCAGCCGAGCAGATATCTATGCGCCTATACACATGGGGCACACGGGCCTAGGAGAACACTGAAGTCACTGGCTTCCAAAGTTCCATTATTTATTTACCGCTGTACTAGTACTTACCCTGTAATGTGTGTTTGTGTTTTTTAATGGGTACACTTAAGAAAACCTGAATGCCTTTACTGAAAAAGGGAACTTTGCCTGAGTACAGTGAGTGGAGAGCCTCTGTTAGTTGATGGAAATGGCAGGTAACTGAAAATAAAGACGCTGGAGAGGACCCAGTGTTGAGTCGGCCTGGATGTCCCTGCCTGGCCCAGCTTCTGTCTGAGACCCCCTCCCATTGTTGTAAGGAGAGGCGACTAAGCAGCAGCACGAGGGGTTTGGGGATATGGTAGTGCTAAACTCAGATCTTTTTCCTGGAAGAAACCAGAGGGACTGAGAAGGGACAGAATCCCTCTTGTCTGAGTCCCTGCTCCTTCACGCCTCGTCTTTCTGCCTCTGCAGGGCTCTCCCTCTGAGTGGGTTCTACCTCGTGTAGAAGGCCGAGGCTTCATTCTGGCTCTGAGGTGTGTCTGCTCCAGACAACACCGGGTTTGCCTTCCTTTCGTTTGTCTTGTAAAGAACAGCTCCTGGAGACTGTGGGCTTGAGCACCAGGCCTCGCCACTTGTTCGGGTGCAGGCACCTTCGTGTGCCCCGGTGGGTATGCAGTGATGCGCTTCCAGGCGGGCTGCCTGCTCCCGGGGGTGAGGCCTCTCCTTCCCAGCTGACCATGGTCCGCTTTGTCGGCGGCTTGGTGGCTCTCCCTGGGCCACGTTCTGCCCGAGGAAGCAGCTGGCCCTGCTTGGGCATCGGCACTACGGTCATCCGTTGTCGTGCTGATGGCCAAGATGTCGGCTGTTTGTCTTCTCTTTAGTCATATGATCTTCCAGAAATGTCAGTCCACTTTTACTATTTGGTATCTTTGCCAAGTAGGGGCCTACCCAGAGTTTATGACTTGAATCTTGAGATGTGTCACCACACCCACATCTTGACCCTTGATTCTTCGTATCGATGGACTCTGTGGGGGGTGGCAGTGTGCTTCCTGGGGCAGTGGGTGGTGGCGATTTCAGCGAGCCTTCTGGACACAGCGCTGTGTCACCTGTGTGTGTTCCAGATGAGAGATCTGGATTCTTAGAAATTTTGGGTGGAAGGTGGTTTTGATGTGTGTCCCCCTCATCCTGTCTCTGCTCCTGTGACATCCCAGAGAAATAAGAAGAGCGAGCCTGTCTGGGGGTCCAGGGTGTCAGCTGGGGTGGCTGTGACAAAGTACCACAGGCCGGGCGGCCGGAGCAACAGTCTCTCTCTCTCGTAGTTCCGGAAGCTGGAGGTCCAGGTGACTTCAGTGCTGGTTCCTGGTGAGACGGCTGTCTTTGGCTTGCAGATGGCCTTTTCTGTCTGCCTCTGCATTCCTGGTGTCTCTTCCTCTGTGAGGACCCCAGCCCTTCCGAATTAGGGCCCCACCCTTAGGACCTCATTTAGCCTTAATTACCTCCTTAAAGGTCCTACCTTTACAGTCCTACAAATACAGTCCCATTGAAGGTTAGAGCTTCACGTGTGAATTTTGGCTGGGGAGGTGGAACTCATTCAGTCTTGGAGTGTCCCAGGAATGGTGTCCCAAGAGCTGTCCAACTCCAGATTGAGAATTCTATCCCAGGACGTGAAGCACATGGGCTTTGACCTGGGAGATGGTTGACTCAAAAACCCCGTGGAGCCTGGCAGAGGAGCCCCAACTCTTCTCTGTGACGCAGGGAACCTTCCCTCGCACCCTGCCAGGTGCCTTCCCTGGCTCCATTTCATCATGGGTACAGGGGTCTGCCTCAGCGCTCATCCTCGGTGCTTGGCCATGACTGACAAGTCCTCTGCCAAGCAGCCTTCCCCTCCTGGGTGCCTCTGAAGTGGCACGGGGTGTTGTCCTGGGCTTTTTGGGTGTATATTCTTGTTGTCACGAAGTGCCCACAAGAGGACAGCGAGGCCAGGCCCACATTCCTGCTCTTTCTACGAGGCCCTCTGGTACTTAAGAACACACAAAGCCTGTTTGGAAGAATTAATCACTTAGCGAAGTAGTAAAGACAGTTTGGAGCACAGCAGAACCCCTGTACCTCTGCCTCCGGGCACTTGCCATTTGGGTGGATGAGTGTGTGTCTGTGTTCGGGGTGTGCAGGGCCGTCTGGGGTGGGGGGGACTGCAGCCCGCCTGTGCTGTCCCGGCCCGGAGGGCATGCCCTGAAGCCTGGCTGCCCAGTTTCCCAGGCTTCCCCGGGGGTCTCGAGCCTCTCAGGGCCTGTTTCCATACCCAAACACTGGGATGCCCTGAGCACCCATCATTTGCTGAGAAGAGTATCTGCGTCAGAGCTGAGTGTCCGTAAATAGTGCCTATTACCAACCTGCTAATATTTGCATTCTGCTTTCTCAGCATTATTTGCTAGCATTTTTCCCTCTTCATCTCCCTGGTCATCCTGCTGAATGTGTAATAGTCCAGTTTACTAGATGATTTTGGGGCGAGGGGGTGCACCAGCCACGTTTGTTTGTTTTTGCTGAGTCTCTTCACTCAGTGTAAGGAAAAAGGAGAATCAGTGCCAGGCTTGGAGTAAATTATTTTTTTTCTGCTCTGTGTCCCTTTGTGGTAAATTCTGTGGGGTGTGGGGCGAGTGGGCCAGAGATGAGTCCCGTATTCATGGGCTTGTTCTCAGTAGCCGTCTCGTCTTCGGAGTGACCATGTTGCCAGTAGGAAGACAGCTGCCTGTTTTCTTACCCTTCACTGACCATAGTCACCAACATTTTACTTTTTTTATTTTTTAAAATTTTTGAAAGATTTTATTTATTTATTTGAGAGCGTGAGCGCGAGACGAGGGAGGGGCAGAGGGAGGAACAGACTCCCCACTGAGCAGGGAGCCCGCTGCGGGGCTCGATTCCAGGACCCTGGGATCATGACCTGAGCCGAAGGCAGACGCTTCACTGACTGAGCCACCCAGGCATGCAGTTGCTAACATTTTAATGCATTTGCTACTTTAAGAGCTGGAAAAATGGCACTCAGAGGCTGGGTGGCTGTGCGCTCCCTGGAGGGACACCCCCTCTCCAGGCCTTTGTTTAACATTTGTAAACACCCCCCCCCCCCCCCGCACCGCGTGGGTTGTTTGTATCCTTTGTTTTGGGGTCTCCCGTCCTCCCATTGGCTGTTCTGCCTGATGTGGAGACCAGATGGGAATGGGGCACAGAGCACTATTTGCTGCTCCTGGTACTGGCTGCGTGGCTTGGGGCCAGGCCAAGAGGACAGGCTGACAGGACCCCTGGCCCTGTGCTAACCTTCGCTGGTGTGTCAGGCAGCAAAGAAGCCAAGAGCCTGCCCCGAGGAGTTGCCAGGACAGAGGGGAGGACACACAGCAGCGACATGAACGGACACATGAACTTCGCTTGCACATCGCAAGGGCTAGGAAGGTGGGGCACGGAGGCGGCTGTGTCAGGGGGTGTTATCAAGACAGGTCGGTCTCAGGCGGCGGAAGAGCTAAGGGTGAGGGGTGAAGGGACAGTGTAGTTTTGGCAGTGGGCAGTGCCGGTGGAAGGGTAGCTGGGCAGAGGGGAGAGCTGAGTCGTTAGATGCTGGAGAGGGCCCTCCGTTGGGTTGAGTCCCACGAGCAGTGGGAAGCCGGGGGAGGGTCTTAAGCCGGACTGCTGGGACCGTGGCCACTTGCTCTTGCATATGGCAGGTCGTGCAGCTTGTCTGCTACCTCAAGTGTCCTCAGAAGTGTGCCCTCCAGTCCTTCCTGTAAGTCCCTGGCGGCCCTTGCTTGCTCGGTGGTTCCTGAAGGCCTCCCCTGTGCCTCACAGGCTGGGGACTCCTGAGTTGACATGGGTGTCCCCACTCCTTCAGTTGTCAGCAGTCCCCCGGCGGTGCCCTCACACCCATAATGCAGGGGTGTGCTGAGTGCTGCAGGAGAACAGGGGGAAGAACGTTCCGTGGGTGGCGACCTGGGGTCTGGCCCTGGCTCCAGGGCTTGCTGGCTAGGTTTCCCTTTCTCTTTCTTTTTTCTGCCCCCAGACTCTCTGGGCCCTATTTCCTCACGTGTAAAGTGAAGACACTTACTTCTGGAGACCTTCGGGGGGGGGCGGGGTCAGTTTGGAGCCCATTGAGTAGCCCCAAGGGTTCAAGCCCTAAACCTCAATTAGAGCCCAAACCCCTAGGATTGTGGAGCCTGGTCCCTGACATTTCCATCCTGGTTCTTGGCCAGTCCATCATCAGGTAGCAGATCCACTCACGAGTTCAGACCTGTCTCTGGGGCAATTCCAGTTTCCTTCAAGGAGTGCCTGGAAGAGATTAATAATACGCTTATCTCCTCCGTTGTGTTGCCTCTTGTGACCCAAGTGTGTATTCGTGTTATTGCTCAATTGTCACAGCATCCCTGCAATGTGGGTGTGTTGGCCTTGTCGTCCACTTGGAAGAAATAGGCCGAGGGAGGCTGCGGAAGGTCCGAGTGCCAGGATGTGGTGGAGTTGCGGTTTCCTTCCTCTCTCCCTCCTTGCTGTTTCTGGAAGCCCCCGGCTTCTGGAATGATCTGCCCTCAGAGGGAAGTATTCAGGTCTGCGGAGATGTCCCTCCTTGGAGAGGCTTCCCTCCCCTGACCACACATCCGAAAGAGCTTGCCTGCACCACCTGCTCTGTTCCTCCAGATTTTCAAAACGTTCCTGACCTGAATATACTGTCCGTTTTCCATGTCCCCACTGGGATGTGAGCTCCTTGAAGATGGGTGCCTTGCCTGCTCATTCACTGCCTGCACCCCAGTGCCTAAAATCCTGCCTGCCATGGCGTTGTGGCTCAAGAAACTGCAGTTGAGGGGGTGAAGGAATGAACCGATGTTGATTTGAGTTCTAATAAGTCTGAAAACTTTTATTTTAAAAGATTTTATTTATTTGCGAGAGAGCGAGCATGTGTAAGCACAAACAGGGGGAGCGGCAGGCAGAGGGAGAAGCGGGCTCCCTGTGGGGCTCGATCCCAGGACCCTGGAATCATGACCCGAGCCGAAGGCAGATGCTTAACTGACTGGGCCACCCAGGCATCCCAAGCCTGAAAACTTTTAAAAAGTGTTGTGCAGGGGCACCTGGGTGGCTCAGTTCGTTAAGCGTCTGCTTTCAGCTCGGGTCATGATCCCAGGGTCCGGGGATCGAGCCCCGCATCGGGCTCCCTGCTCCGCGGAAAGCCTGCTACTCCCTCTCCCACTCCCCCTGCCTGCTACTCCCTCTCCCACTCCCCCTGCTTGTGTTCGCTCTCTTGCTTTGTCTCTCTCTGTCAAATAAATAAATAAAATCTTTAAAAAAAAAAAAAAGTGTTCTGCAGGAATGACCCGATAGCCAGTACCCCAGTCACCGCTGCATCTCTGGCTTGGTATGCACTGTGTTCCCTGCCGAGGACTCTGAGTTCCGCATGGGGGCAGGGGAGTGAGAGATCTTCCACCTGCCCTGCACCAGGACCAGGGAGGCACGCTGGTGCTAGCAGAAGGAGCACTAGCTTGGGAATCAGAAAAACCTGGTGCTGACACCGGCTCTGATAGCAGTGGGTCCCTCAGTCGCTCTGTGCCTCAGTTTCCCCAACTGTAAAGTGGAGGAGGCTGCACTCCAGGATTCCTGGCACCTCTGACCATCTGTTCTGGGAAAGGGGTCATGATCCCTACATTCTTCTTTGTGATGTGAAAGAACCAAGTCGTCGCAGCCTGGAGGTTTCTCGCGTCTCGCTCGGTCGGGCTCATTGCTCTGCTGTCACAGGCAGGCCTCTTCCTTCTCTCCATGCTGGTGGTCTGCTTTGTGAACGTGTTACTGTTGAGCTGACTTTGAGTGACCTTTGGCTCGGAAAGCTAGTAAGCATAAACCTACCGATGCTGACATTTGGCCCGTAACTGTTCCTATTCCAGGCCAGGTGTTGGCTGATGCAGGAGGCATGATGGTTTGGAGAGAGGCAGGGTGGGATTTGTGTGAGTGCCTGGACGCCTGTGGACTGCTTGGAAGAGACGCCGTCTTACAGAGTTGGGAAAGGTGAATTAACCCCTGTGAAAGGCAAATGCCACCTTCCGGTTTTAATTCTGAGTGGCGAGCAGCCCTTATCTACATGGTCCCTGCCAAGTTTCTCTCACTGGAGCTGCTAGAAGATTAGACGTATAAATCCTTTACGCAGCCTTTATTTTTATAGTATTCTGGCATGGGTGGTGGCAGATGAATTGAGAAGGCCGCGTTTTGGGGTGGAAAGAACACTGGGGTCAGGCAGACCGTAGTGCCACTCTTCAAGAGCTCTGTGACCTTGGGCGAATGCTTTACCTTCTGTGAACTCAGTTCCCCAATCCCCGAAAGGAAATGAAGTATTACCTGCTTACAGGATTCTCGGTGAGGTATGTGCAGTGTCTAGCTTGGAGCCTAGAGTATCTTCTGTCCGGTGCTTCTCTGGAAGCCCGCAGCGAGTTTCAGAGACTGCAGAAGCCCTTGCAATCGTGTGCAAAATTGTATTTGTGTGTTTGTGCTCATACGTGGATGTTCCCTGGGGAGAATTCCTTTGCTTTCATCATTCTCCTTCAGAAGTTTCCAGACCTTGGAAAAAAGTAAGGACCATGTAGGTGCTCAGTTTGCGATAACTGCACGTAGCGTCTGCAGCTCCCCTAGTAAGTGTGGTGCTGTTTATCCTTGCCATGGCTCTTCTGTTCTGATTTCCTATCGGGTAGGCTCGCTGTCTTCTTACCCGCATCCCTCCACGGATGAGCAGTGGGAGCTCGGGCAAGTTATGTGGCTTGTCTGTGCCTCAGTATTCTCATCTGTAAAATGGGGTGAATAATAGTACTCTTCTAAAAGGGTTGTGAGAATGAAATGATTTAACACATGAAAAATACTGAAGACACTTTATGTAAATCATACCTTGGTAAGAAAAATTGGAAAAACATATTCTGGAGAGCGCCTGGCATATTGTACATGCTATTATTATTAACATTCCTGAAAGGTTACATTGCTGGCTAATCATCCCGAAGGCAGTCCCTGGGCCTTCTTGTTGAGCTGCAAATGGATAGACCTGGTTTCCTGTTTCACTGATACCCTCCCTACTGCACAGGCCCCGACAGTTCCCTTTACCTGGCTTTTACTCCTTAATTTTTCCTCCTGGTTTAGAGGAGATCAACGTGTACCCTCTTCCTGTGAAGCTGTAAGAATGGAAATGAGGGTCAGATAGGACGGTGGTTCTCAATGAGGGGTGCTTTCAACCCCTAGAGGACATTGGGCACCGTCTGGAGACATTTTTGGGGGTTACACTGGTGTGGGGATGCTGCTGGCATCTCCTGGGTAGTGGCCGTGGCGCTGCTAACATCCCACCGTGCACAGACGGCCCCACAGCAGAGAATGATCCCCAGATGTTCAGTAGTGCCGAGGGTGAGAAAGTCCACGATAGGAGAGGGAGGCAGTGGGGCTGTTTTCCAGGAACCATGTTTTGTTTTAAACCTTTTTCTTTTTTTAACCACTTGCCTCCTGCATGCCTCAGGGAATGAAACTTAAGAGAAGAAGGAATCCCAAATGAACCCAAACGAAATGATTGATCCCAGAGAGCATTTGTTCTTGGGTGTGTCTTTGGGAGTGGCTTCGTTCCATCACTGCGGTGAAGATGATTTAGGGGGGCTGTAGGTGCATAAGAATAAGCACCTGTGGAATGCACCAGAGTAAATGATAGCCATATCGTCATGATAGCTGGAGAGACCTTCACATTCAGCACGTGCAGCTTTTTGGGGCTCAACTTACTGAGAATTCCTTCAGTCGATACTTATTGGTATTCATGTCAGCCGTACATTGCCTTCACTCCCTCTGTAGAAAATGAGTTTCTACTCCTGAATTGAATTCTTTGTTTGACTCTATGATCATTGGGGAGCTGCAAGTTGCAAGCAAGTGGCTCAGTCTTCCTTCCTGCACAGTGCAGGAAGGGCAGCCCCGCAGCCACCAGGGGGCGCTCCGGCTCTTTCTCTGCCTTGCTCGCCCGCGTTTCCCTCCTGCAGCTGTGGGTTGTTGCTGTCTCGAGTTTTGATGTCCAGCACTTGTGCCCTATTTTAACTGTGAGGTGGGGATGGTGATGGCAGCGGGAACAACGGTCTTTTCTAGTTGAAGAGCACTGAGCATGCACAGAACATTGTATCTGCCATGAGTTAAGTAGGGTTGTACGTTGCCAGTGGCTTTCTGAGGAGGTACAGGTGTTTGATCCTGTTTTGAAAAAGGAATATAAGCTAATTAGAAAATATTTCTCCTTTGTCATTGCTTTTCACGAGATAGAATTAATTATCCGTGGAGTTTTATTCATCATTGCAATCCTAATCATTGCCTTCTTTTCCTTTTTTGGCGGGTGGGGGTGGGGTGGGAAGTGATAGGGAGTAGAGAGAGGTAAGCCCAGATAATCAGTGTGATTGTTTCCTTTTGATTTCTCCTCACTTTTGATATTGAGCCAGGGCAGAGGGCAAGAAAAACATCCTTGGTTGTCAATAGGCTTTGCTGAGCAGGTCCTTTTTTGTCCCAGCTATTATTGGAAGGGAGTCTCAGTACTAGTGAGGAGGTCTGGCTCATTGCCTGGCAACACAATTCCAAACATTCTGCAGCTTGAAGGGTGCTGTAGTAATGATTCAGAGGAGGTGGCAAGGCCCCACGGCCGGCTGATTGCTTGGCCAAGGTTTGGATGATTCGGTTTGAGGAAGGAAGGAAGGGCCCCTTGCCCCTTTGCTCCCTTGCCCCCTTAAGCACAAGGAGTGAATCTAGTTGATAACGGCCAACACAAGTCCTTGAGTTGGGCGAGTTTCTTTAAAGGGCAAACTTCTCACTGAATGTTATCTGCTAGACTTTCAGTCATTGTCTTGGTAGTTAGAATGTTCCAGATGGAAATTAGGCATGCCTCACTTCTCTGTTGATTTGTTTTTTTCAGTCCACAAACATTTATTGAGAGTCTCTCACATGCTGGGCACTGTTCTAGGTGCCGGGGAGTCAGAGGTGAAGGAGATCCAGCTCTGCCACTCCGAAGCTCTGTGCCTCAGTTTCTCCATCATGAAAGTGCAGGTTATAAGAGTACCAGCACCCTGGGTTGTTGTGAGGAGTTAACATAAAGTGCTTATGGCAGCATGTTCTTGTTCCATGGACCCTGCCCACAGGAAGTTCAGAATCTCCTGGAAGTAACCACGGTGAGAAAACCCAGAAGCAAAAGAAGAATGGTTGCATGAGGGAAAGGAAGGCAGTTGGGTCACATGGGGGTGTTGTATTCTTTGTTGCCTGTGGGCACCTGGAATGAGTCCCCTCCGGAGCGGGCAATCCTAATCAGAGTTTTGGATCGAGGGGCCTCTAGCCCAGTGCGGGGTGCTGTGCGCACTGACATACATGGCTGTTTCTGGGCTGTTTCTAGGGATGGAGGCTGCTGTTCAGGCGGCCAGAGGAGGGGAGGGCCGAGGGGCAGGGGCAGGGGGCGGGGTTGAGGCAGCCTTGATGAGGAGGGGAGGGCATGCCAGGGAGAGGGCAGCCCTTTGCAAAGGCTTCTGAACAAGGAGTCCTCGAGCCCCACCTCCGAGCCCTGCTCAGAGGGCTATGGGACACCCTGTGGGTCTGGAGGGCCTCTTTCTGCCGGCAGGAAGCCCTTGAAGAAGTAATGGGGATGCTGCCGAGTCCTGGGTCCGCTCTTGCCATGTGCACTCACTCTTCACAGCAGTCCTGTAACGGTAGGGCAGCTCTTAGCCCATTTTGCAGAGAGGGGAAGTGACTGGCCCAGCCGGGGGGACTCACTGCGTGCCCTCTGTCCAGGAGGGCTATGCTTGAGGAGCCCAGGGCATTTCCAGGAGCCTGCCTTTCTGGGCAACCTCCTATTTTCGGCTGGGGTCACTCCCCTGGAAGCTTTCCCTTGACCGTACCCGTGGGCTGCTGTGAACTCTCCGGGTCTCAGTATTGTGTCTGTGCTCCTGGTGCTTTTGAGCCAAACGTGATTTCCCCCCCACTTTTGGGATTTCCTCCTTCTAGTCTGAGGTCTCTTGTGTTCCTGCCATCCCCTTAACAACGCAGTCTCCTAATTTGTTTACAGACATTTAGGGGTAGGGGTTCGTTGACCCCTCAGCCAGGAATAAGTTTTGGTCTTGAGCCTCCTAGTGGGCTCTCGGCTGGGCCCAGCAGCGGCTTATGTAATGGTCTTTTGTAATTCCGAGCTGATTCAGAGCAGGCTCCTTGCTCAGGGGATGAAGCACCAGTCAGACTTGTTCGAGATAGCAGCTCTGTTTGAACTGTGCCACCGCAGAGCTGGGGCAGCTCAAGTTTGTAGAGCTGCGTCAGGGAGGCACTTACCGGGTTTGAATTCGGGGTGGAGGTGGCAGGTCACCGGAGCAGTGGGGCCCAGAGGACAACCCAGGCCCCGGGGGCTCATGTCCTAAAAGGGGGTGAGCACCCACCTGTGAGAGGGTCTGAGGAGTCAAGGGGAGGGGTGCTTTTGTTTCGGTTCTGGCTCCACCTCTTGCTCCTTCTCTCCTGGATCTTAAATGTTACCTTTAAAGATAACTGTTAAAATTGGTACTTTGTATGTGAATACACCTGCATGAAGATACTAATGGGGCACAGTAAAGAGTTTGCCTTCCTTGCTCTTCCCAGCCACCTTAGCCGCCCCCCAGCCCCCGGCCTCTAACCTTGGTGGAGTTCAGCCTCTGGAAGGTCACAGCTGCCGGACTGGACGGACAGGGCTGGTGGAGCGTCTTCTCCTCACCCTCTGATAGGGTATCCAGTTGCTTTTCAGTAGCACCAAGCTGCCTCAGGCCCCTGCACCCTGAGCGTTCAGGTGCTCAGGATACTGTCTCTGCTGGACCTTCTGCTTGGAGCTCCCCTCCCACCCCGTGTCGCCCCTCATGGCCTAGAGAGCACTTGTTCATCTTTAGGACTCAGTGTCACCAGACAGAGAGATGCAGATCAAAATGGTAGTCTTGTTATCAATAGAGCTGCCTGGAAAATCGCTTTAAAGCTGTGAGCTGGTGGACTTGCAAAAATGTCAACCCTGAGTTCACTGGTCAGGTGGAGACCCCACAGGGCCAGGTCCTGAGCATACCCCATGGGTGGGTGAGCAGCTGGTGGGCCCTGAGAGAGGGAACCCCCAAGGGACTAGGCTGGACATGCTCAGTGCCTCCTGCCAGGCTCCTAAGCGGGACAAGGCACCTGTTCCTCGGGGGAGCAGTGTGTGAGGGGCAGGGAAATGGGGGCGGGAAGTTGGGGACACCTCTTCCCCGTGGAGATGGACAGTGAGAGACTTGGCATCTCTCCATCACAGAGCCCTTCCCTTGAGAAGAGACTTTGAATTCAGGCTGTTTTTAGGTATATGGTTGTGGGTGGGTGACTTTCCCGAGGCTCTGTTTCCTCTTCTGCAAAATGGGATCAGTAATCTCTGCCTCACAGATTTGCTGGCAACCTTGGATAAAATAGAGCCTGTAAGAATGGTGCCCGAACCTCCTGGGTGACTGGCTGAGCGTCCAATCCACGACTCCTCTCCCTGGGAGCCGGGCTGTGTTTCTTTGTGCCGCCCTTTTCCCTGGTCCTTCTCAGAAGGCACAGCTCCTGTTCTCCTGGAAGCCCAAAAATGGAAGCAGCCATAGAAATGGGGTACATATGTAGCAGGGAGGTTCAGTTCTGCTCCTGGGGCTCAGTGTTTGGTACCTCCCATGTGCTGGGGGTTTGTGGGGGGCAGAGTAGGGTAGGAGTCGGGAGAATGCCATGGCCCAGGTGGGTTTTGATCTCTCCTGCTGAGTGTTCTGATTTATTTAGCCCCAAATTCAGAGCTTCGGGGAAATAAGGAGACCTCAGGGAACAGGAACAGAAACGGACATAGCCCATCTCGGGGTGGGTTGTCCCTTGCCTCTGGGTTCTTTCGTAGCCTTCTGCTGGTCCTGCCAGCCACGGCGCTCTGATTCTCAGACTTGCACTGGGCTTGGGGAGAATCGCACCAGCATCCATGCACTTTTGATTCAGGGAACGCTTATGAGTTGGGCTTTTCTGAGGGAGCAAGCAGGATGCCCATATGTGCCTGAGCCTCCAGGACGTGGCACAGACGTCCTGCAATCCAGCGCTCTGCGACCTACGACCCTTGCACCTGGCCGGTTCTGACGGGGGCTTGGAGCAGAGGAGCCTGGACACCAACTGGTACGGACAGTGGCGGCTGGACTGCTGGGACTCACGTGAATAAGGATGGACTCGGTGTGTTCTGTGCCCCAGGCTCTGCTCTATGCAGGTTATGGTTCTCCCCCCGCCCCTTCCCATCCTCGGCGGCTCTGCCTTGCAACCCACGAGGCTGGTGTATCATTATCCCTGTCTTACTGATGAGCAAGAGCTGGGTCTTGGTGATGAAGGGGCTCGCCTCCCCTCACACGGTAGTGAGTCCCTGACAGGAGCGCCTGCGACCTTGTGGGCCTGGTTCCCAAGCTTGGTGACCTGCTGCCTCTGGCTGTTCACTGATTCAGGCCTTCATTCAACAAACACCAGGGGCCTCCTGTGTGCCAGGAGCCGCTCTGGGCTCTGGGGCAGGTTCCCTCGGTCTCAGCTCTGCTCACATCTGGGTTGGGTCATTCCCTGCGGTGGGGGCTGTGCTGGGCGCTGTCGGAGGCTCAGCAGCAGCCCTGGCCTCCCCCACTCGAGGGCCAGAAGTGTCTCCAGACGTTGCCAGATGTTCTTTGGGGCGGGCACACCCCCCCCACCTTAGGTGAAAACCACTGCTCAAGGGGGATAGCAGGAAACAGGGAGCTTACCTTTTACTGGAGAATTTCAGAGACCACAAACTAGTAAATCTGTTAGGGGAGGCTGTGTCCTCGGAAGGAAAACGAAGCAGAACACGAGCACAGATGGAGAGTGGCCGAGGGGCTCTGTGGCCTCCTGTCTGTGAAGGCCCTTCTGGTGAGGGGCTTTTGGAGGAGAGGCCTGAGGCAGTGAGGAAGGGAGCTTAGTGGAGGGAGAGTTTCCAGCAGAGGGCACAGCCACTGCAGAGGGCTTGGGGGTGGGAGGGTGCTGCGTGTGGCTTAGGCAGACTGAGCCAGGGGCAGCGGGAGAGTGGGGCGGGGGTGGGGTGGGGTGGTGTTAGCGGTCACTCTGCATGGATGGGGACTCCAGAGCAGAGGAGGGCCACACTGGCCACTGGGTGGAGAGTGGATGGTGGGAGGACTGGGGGGCAAAGGAGAACAGCTTTTTGGGGTCCAGGCAGCAGAGCCAACCACTGGAGGAGGCTTTGGGGCTCTCTGCTTAAGAGGATGACCTGTGGGCTCTTTGGAAATTCAGACGACCGATGTCCCTTCTGCCCTAGGTTGAAAGCCCCGGCCCACCTCTACCCACATCCAGTCCCGTCCGTCCCAGGACTTCATCTTTGAGCTGTTCCTTCGGCAGCTCAGGCCTCTTCTTTGACCCCATTTCCTGAATCAGCATCTTTAGGAAAGATCAGTTAGCTTCCTGCTAGGAAGGGCAGGGATTGTGTTTCCTGATCTGAGCACCTTATTGGCCTGAAGGAAGCCACCTTTTCTGGTCTTCATCCTCAAGGCTCCTGTTGCTTTTTCTCTTCCAAATCCAGTTGCCCTAGGGTAGTTCTCTGCTGCACGTTGCCTTCTGAGCCTTCAGTTCCCCTCGTGTTGTGTTCCTCCCTCTAACCGCCAGTTTATTGACCCCCTAATTAATTTTCATCATTTTATATTGGCAGCTTTGGTTAGTCACAGCTGCCCTTTGATAATAATGAAAAAGGAAAGTGTCTTAACGTGTCCTTGATTCCATTTATCATCTCTCCATGGCGTTCTTGTGATCATTAATTTATTCACTTATCCCCAGAGGCCTCTGTGATTGGGGCCTTTCTGAAATTCACAGATAAAAAGATGAACTACACTTGAAAAAAACCAGTGACCTTTTCTCACTTCAGTTTCCTGGAATTGGAAACCCACATCTAAGACTGTCATTCAGGATGAGGCCACAGAAAATCAGAATGTGTCTCCTCGAACTGTGCCTATGACTTGGTCCCAGACCTTCTGATAGTTAGGTGCCCTGTTTGAAAAATCAAGGTGTGGTTCGGTGCTTGTGGGCATCTGGATGCCAGGAGAATCTTTTCAAGGGAAACCAGATGCCAAGATCACCCTGGCTAGAGTTCTTTGGGGCCAGTTCTTTCTAAAATGTTCTCACCACCCACATTTACGTGGTGGCGTGGCTTCATCCAGAATGGCTCCAGGATTAGCTTTGGGTTGAGGCCATCACTGTCAGGCGCTGCAGTTGAAGTGTTCTTCATTGCACACAGAATAGTTGACTCACTGATCACCACGAATACTGGAAATCTGGTGCATTTTCCTGTGCCAGTCTTTGTTAAAAATAGTTGCTGACCCTGGTCTTTATTGCTGTATACTGTATTCGGAGCATCCCCGGCCTTCCAGAGATAGGTCCAAATGGCACAGTGTGACAAGGAAAAGAAACTGGGAAGAATGCCAGACAATTCGCCTTCTGCTGCATCCGGGTGTCTGCCAGGAATGTCGGCGTGGCCCGATCTCTGCAGGTGGGATGAGCTGGCTCTGAACTCGGACCCACTTGCATCCAGTCAACGCTTCTTTGCCACTTCCCTGGCTGATCACTGCAGGAGGGAGGTTGAGGCTGGCTTTGGGGGTTTTGGGGAAGTCAGCCTCGCTCCCCAGAGTGTTGGGAACAACATAACATCAGGTTTTCCCCAGTTAAGGCCATGGTTAACTCAAATACAAAGCTGGACTGCTCTAAGAATTTGATGCTCTAAGACAGCATTTGGGGGAAAAGAAGTCCAACAACATATCTTTAATGAAGTTTGACTCTTCAGTCTATGTTAGAATTTTTTCTCTTCTGAGTAGCACTGATAACTTAGAGCAGCAGATTTCTTTTTTTCCAGGTAATATGTGAGCCATGGAAAACTCAAAAACCGGTGACATGGGCCGTCTGTGTGGGGATTCCTGTCCCTTCTCCCCTCTCCCCTGAAGCCTGCAGATTCATCACTATGGTCCCGTCACACAGATGAGTCACCATCCCTGAAGTGGAGAGAGCGCTGTGGAGAGGAGAGTTTCGCAGAGTTCTGTGTGGATATTAAGTTCAGGTGATTGAATTGAGAAGTTAGGGCCAAGGGACCCCAACCATATTTAATAGAGAGCTCCACAGTGGGTGTGCTGCTTGGTCCAGCTTGGGAGGAGAGGAGGAGCAATTGCTTTCCAGAGGCAGCCCTCCACCATCCATCCTCACTAAGATGGCTCCTCTCGAGGGACAGGGGCTAGGTCTGCATCTAAATCACACTGGGGAGGAGGGAGGGACACTGAAGCAAGATTGTCACAGCTTAAGACGCAGTGCTTTCACCAGGGACCCGAGAAGTCTGGCTTCTGTACATTTCCTTTGCTCATTCCCAGCTCTTGTGGGCTGTGGGATGGCACTGAAAAGCCACCTTGCTAATGCGTTGGTTGCTTCCTCAAGAAACGCATATGGTAGTATACTAGACAGGAAGTCACTCTGACTACTGTAACAGACCCACAGTAACCCCGGTTAGACCAAGATGGAATTTTGTCTCTTCCCACCTAACAGCTTGGGACCTGGTTCCCCCTTTATGTGGCTGGCCTGTCATCTCTCACGCATTCCCCTTGTCCACATGCCCGTGACATTCACCTTTCTGCCAGGGAGGAGGCATGGCCCCACACTCCCAGCGTGCTTTCCTGCTCACCGCACTTGGGATAGCATGAATCCATGGCCATATCTAACTGAAAGAGAAGGTGGTTCAGGTTTTCATTCTGAGCGGTCATGTGGCCAGCTACAGAAGAGGAAAAGGGGATTTGGGACAGCTGGTGCCCGCTCCAGGTGGAAGATCACACGGTCAATCTGACCACGGAACTTTGTGGGGTTTTTTCCTTTGGCATTAAAAAACTTTGTTTTGAAAGAATTTAAACCTCACAAGAAATGGTAAAAAAAAAATATAGGTGATTTCCATGTACCCTCCCCCGCAGTGTCCCCCAGTGGTATCATCTTACAGAACCAGAGTATGTTGTCAAAACCAGAGAACTGATGTTGCTACAACCTTATCTGATTTCACCCATTTTTATAGGAACTGGAATGTATGTGTGTAGCAGTGACAAATGTTACCACCTATGTAGGTTTGTGTAGCTCCCATGAAGGTGGTGCTTACCCTTCAAAGGTTGCCCACGCCCCAAGATCAAGTCCAGGATGCTGCAGGAGCCATGGGTCCCTGCCCAGGCCTGAGCTTTATCCCCTGCCATTCCTTGATCTTGGAATGTAAACAGCTGGGGATTTGCTTGTTTACTGCGTGGTTCCTTCGCTTTCTGCCCCCACTTATGCCCGTAGGTTTCAAACTGGCCGTACAGAGGGGTTTCATTTGGGCTGCACAGTGTTGAAAATATCTTTTTTATTAGTCACCAACATTTAATCATAGGGCGATTTTCATGTTAAAAAGAAAACCAACAACAAACCAAACAACCCCCGTGGGAAAATCAGAACATCTCATGGCCTTGAGGCAATTTTGCATAGCATTCAGCTGTAGCCTAATCGTGGCTGCTGGCTGCCTGTTAGCGGTCCCTCCTAGTCCCACCTGCCGGCTCGGCTCTGCTCACGCGCGCTGCCTCTCTGGCCCGCCCACCCCGAAGGTGCAGGTCCGATTGCTAACAGAAGCAGTTTTCTCTCTTACAGGGGGCCTTATCCAATTTTGGGGGGCCGGGCACTCTCTGGCGGAGAAGCCCAGCACCCCAAGACTCTATCTATAGGAGGTTCCTGTAAGATGAACATTCTTACCGGGCCCAACATTTAACCTCTTCAGCTTCTAATTTCTTCATTTCTAAAACGGGAGTGATCTCACCTGTTTGGTTTCTTCAGTGAATGTAGAGGTTCAGGTGCTTTGAGAATGATGAAACTCATTTCCAGAAAGCTGGAGTTGGCAGTGAGTGCTGAGCTGGGTGGGAGGTTTCTCAGAGCTGCAGCTTGTGTGTCTCCCACTGCAGCTGGTCTCGGATGGCCCTCTTCCCCCGTCCCTGCTTGGGGGTGACCCCCCAGCACTTCCTACGGCAGGTGGGAGGTGGCCGTGTTCCTGGCCACTTGTGCTCAGCTGGTCCCGGCCCTCATGGGGTCCAGCAGCCAGCACCCCCATGTCTCTCTTGCTGCCCATCTTGGTGTCTGAGCATTAGTCTCAGTAAAGACTAATTTTGGAGCTTGGCACAGATTTCTCCAGACGAGTGGGCTTTGCACAGATGCCCACACCATAGGCCGTGAGTAACACAAAGACAGTCTTCAGTGCCAGTGCCTGCTGCCGGGCCCGGCGACCAGGACAGGACCCCGTGTGAGGGGTTGGGTTGCTTGACACACCCCTTGTTTCCAGAAGGTTTAGGAGCTAGGCTTCCGGCATGCCTATGGCCCAGGCTTTCACAAATGTGCAGCCGGAGCTGAGCACCGGTGCTTCCCAGGGGGCCCTGGTGTCTGGAGGCCGTGGCTCTGCTGTCAGGCAGGCCCGTCAGCCACCTCTCTAAGGTCTGCGGCTCGAGCCCTTTTAAGACAGTCTGGTGGCCCAGGAAGCAGACGATTAGCACCAGCTGGTGTTTCCTCTAGGGGCCCAGGGGTTTAGTAAAATGGGACGTGCACAAGGACTCCTAGAAAGACAGACCACACACCCTTATCCTGTTTACGACATGGTGGTTTCTCTGGGCAGATGGGACACGGGCACGTCCACACCTTCCTGCCGTGGCTCACTTCCCCCTCTGAGCCCTGCAGGGCCTTTTTCTGCACTTGGGGCAAAATCCAGATTCCTGTTGGGGCCTATAAAACCCTGCTCTTTTGTCCCATGTTCTGTGCCTGTCGCTCTCCAGCCGGTTCCTCATCCCTGCTGAGTGCGTGCTTGCTTCGGGGGGGGGCGGTTGGGGGGCTTGACTTGGCCCTTCTTTCTGCCTGGATGCCCCCCGCACCCCCTGCCATCACCTTTCAGTTACCACCTTGCTTCCCCCTCAGACTCTGCTGCCCACTCTCTCCTTCCAGAATATTTCTCCGTCCTGTTCTTTCCCTCCCCAGCCTCTGTTTGTGGCGCTTTCCCTCTGGGCCTGTTTAGTGTCTGCTCCCCCACAGGTTTGAAGCTCTGTGAGGGGGACCCTGCCCCACTCCGGCTAGTGTCGTGGGTGGCACATAGTGGGGGCTTGGGAATGACTGGTGAATGAATGAATGAATAACCTCGGGAGGGGCGGGCGCCGGACCAGGTATGGGGTGTTGTGAGCTGCCCAGTGAGAGAACTTGGGGCCATCTGGTCCCCGAGGAGCTGCCATTCCTGGAGCAGGTGGTTGTGAGCTTGTTCTAGCTTGTTCCTGCAGGAGGGGCAGGGCCAGGGCCAGGAGGCAGAGGCAGTGAATGCAGGGATCTCTTCTACTTGGCTCTCCTCTCCTCCCATGGTTTTAGGAACTGTTGGCAGGTGTTTGGAAAAGCCTGGATTTGGGCTCAGGGTGCAGCTCAGTTCTGTGTGATGCTCATCATGCGACCTCGGGCCAGCCCCAGGTCCTGGGTGTGTGCGTGGAGGGGGCAGCCCCGCCCAGGGTGCTGTTCAGCTGGGGTTAGTGAGCCAGCTGCTTCGTGCCCTGGCGTCGCTCGTAACACCTGTTCCCTTCCTCGTGCATTAAGTCAGGAGGACGCTGGGCTTCCGGTCTGCAGGCGGAGTGCTCCGTTGGTTTCTGTGGTGTGCTCTCCTCTCTCCTGTGGGTTTCTTTGGTGGCAATGTGGTGTCTGACTGCAGGAATCACCATGAGTAACGGATGGGCTCAGCATTTGTAACGCCCAGACTGTAGGTTCACACAGAAGGGAGCTGTGGTCGGAGGGTGTCTTTCAGCCCCTAGAGGAAATAGATGATGGAGGCGGTGGTCCTCAAGTTCTCTCCCTGAGGGCCTCTGGGAAGGGGGTCCCAGACCTGGCTGCACCATCTGAGAGTAGGTGGGCCTTCTTTGGCTTCTTAGGTCTCGGGTGATGGGGTTTTGGAATATAGGTGAGGTTCGGTGGGGTGAGGTCCAGAGCCAACGACCAAGAAAGAATTCTTGAGATGTCTTTGGAGCGCAGTGGTGGTTTATTCAAGCCCAGGGACAGGACCATGGGCAGAAAGAGCTGCTGCCCTGGGGTTGTGAGGGGTGGCTGATTATATACTCAGGAGTTGGGGGCAGTTAGGAAAAGGGAGTTGTGTTTTTTTTTTTCCAAGATCTTATTTATTTTATAGAGCAAGAGAGGGAACACAAGCAGGGGGAGTGGGAGAGGGAGAAACAGGCTTCCCTATGAGGGCGGTGGGGCTCTATCCCAGGACCCTACCTGAGCCGAAGGTAGCTGCTAGGACTGAGCCACCCAGGCGCCAGGGAAAAGGGAGGTTTCAAAAGAAGTTTCACATGTTAAAGAGGACCAACCTACAAGATACCAGAGGTCTTGCCATTGTCAAATTGAGGTTGTTTTCCCTCTAGCAAGGTATTAAGATAGTTGGGAGGTCCCTGGAAGAATGTCACACATGTCCCACCCAAGAATGGGAGGTTGGGGAGGTTGCAGGGTGTCAGTTTATGCTTTGTCCTCTGCTTGCCTTCTGCTCCCTCATCATGGGGACAGGGATTCAGCATGAAAGAAGGCAGAGGTTCAGGAGGGCTGCATTTTATCTTAGGTGCAAAAATCCCTTACTCAGTCTGGGGGACAGTTTCTGCCCTGAGGAGTCCGTCCCCCCCCCCCCCCCCCCCCCCCCCCCCCCCGTTTGCTCTGTGCAGTGCTTTTTTCCTTGCTCTTCCCTGCTCCTGCCAGGGAGGAAGCCCAAAGAAACTTGGTTGCCCCAAGGGCATGTGGTGGTCTCTCCTCTCACTTCCTTTAGAGGATTTGATGGGGGGTGATTCTGCCCCAGGGCAGAATGGGGGGCCTGAATAGGTGTGGGGGGGTTCGCTTTCCAGCTTCTGCCTCCTGGTGTTTTCCAGTAATCCCCTTTAATCCCCATAATGGCATAATGCCTGTTGGGGGGTGGTGGGGAGAAACTGCCCTCACCATTTTACAGGTGAGGAAATGGGTTGAGAGGTTAAAACCCTCGCCTGAGGTAAAACCCCATAGCGGATCTAAGCTCTTCTGACCCTCAACCTGGAGGTGGGTTGGTTGGTTTGTTTTTGACTGTGTTGCGCTATCTCCCAGGGACAGCAGTCCTTATTGAGAACCTATTACGTGTGAGTAATTGTCCCATCCTACCAAGTACTTCATTTCCCTTAGTCCCCAAGGCCAACCTGCGGCCATTGTTCTAGACTGTGACTGGAAGGCCCCGAGAGCAGCACTAACTCAGTTCTGAGCGGGATGGGGCTCCAGGTGGGGCTGATCCCAGAGAGGGCTTGTTGAGCTCCAGGTGGGCCTGCAGGTAGGCGTGTCCTCAGCACTTGTGCGCCCCTGTCACCTCACCTGTGTAAGCAAGCTTATTTCCTTCCTGGAACAGGAGGTCGGGAGGTCAGTGGTTGCTGGCAAGGTTCAGACACTTAGTGCCACCACGGATTCTAGTTCATTCTGCCCCAGTTTTTTTTACTTACCGTTATGTAAGTGTAACTGTTATATTAGTTTCAGGTGTATAATATTCAACTTTTTTTTTAAGATTTTATTAGAGAGAGATAGCAAGAGCAGGAACACAAGCAGCGGGAGTGGGAGAGGGAGAACCAGGCTTCCCGCGGAGCAGGGAGCCGAAGGCAGACGCTTAACGACTGAGCCACCCAGGCGCCCAATATTCAACCATTTCTTAGTGCTACTTGAGATGATTGTACTCCTAATCCCCTTTATGTGTTTACCCCCTGCCCCGCCTTCCCGGTGGCAACCACCAGCTGTCTGTATTCAAGAGTCTGTTTTTGTCTCTTTCCCTTTTGTTTCTTAAATTCCACATGCAAATTGGTGCAACCCTGGGGAAGAGTATGGAGGTTCCTCAAAAAATTAAAAGAAATACCACGTGATGTACTAATTCTATTACTGTGTATTTATGCAGAGAAAATACCTTAATTGGGGAAAAGATACATGCCACCCCTGTGTTGATCACGGCATTATTTATAACCGCCAGGACACGGAAGCTGCCCCAAACTTGTGAAAGGGTAGCCCCTGCTATTTCTTACTGGGAAAGGCTTGTTCCTGCTCCTACAGAGCTCCTTGAGCCGGGGCGGGTATCCTCAGGCTGCCCCAAGGTGAAGAATTGGCTCCATCTTGTAGACTCCACAAGGCTTCCTGCAGGAGAGGGTATAAAGGTGGACCAGGGGTGAAAGAGCACTCAATGCATGACTTTGGAGGCCTCTGGCCCTTCACTGTCCAGTTGTGCGCTTCTTCCAGTGTGGCTGGTCCTGCAAATCCTCCTGCTCTTAGCTGGTTGGAGTCTCCACTCCCTGCCCCGGCCGGCGGGGGCGGGGGTGGGGGCGGGGCGGGGGAGGGCGGGCACAGCTTGATCTGTGAGTCCCATCTCCTTCCTGTATTCCGCCTGCCGTTAGACATGGCCCCTTCTTGGGAGTCCTGGGGTGCGGGGAGGGCCACCTCATGGCAGCAGCAGCTGTGGAAAAACCTGGTACTTGGGACAGTGCGATGCGTGGTGTCAGGGGAGTCCAACGATGGCCATTGCTTGTGGGCCTCTTGTGTTCTGAGTGTCTCTTGTCTCTACCTTTTTGGGCCTCCCTGGCCTTAAACTGTAAGACTTGCAAGCATCGTTGTGCCTTCCCTGCTGTCCCTTGCTGCTTAGCCAGACAGGAGTCTCCCATCCTGCATTCACAGAGCACCTCCTGTCAGCTCTCCTGTCACTTCAGAGGTGGGGAAACCAAGTCCGGGCGGGTGAAACACCCACGGCTGCACAGGAAGTAAGTGGTGCAGCCGGGGCTGGGACCTGGTCCATCCTGGCGACATGGAGCTCGCGTTCTGTGGACCAGACCTCACAGTGTTGAAGTGTAGAGTGGGACAGCAGAGAGCCAATGGATTCCGTCTGCTGTGAGGTTGGCCTATGTCCTCTGTAGCTGTGTGCTTCTAATTAATTGCAGATTACGTGTGTGGCTCTGTCTGAGAATTGGCCATACATGGGATATCACAGCCTGAGGGCGGAAAGAAGCTGTGCAGCTGATGTCTTAATTATTTATGGGTATTTCACATATAATTAATCTTCCTTGCCATCAGTTAACCCCACCACTCTGCTGTGCATGAGGCCAATCGCAGCAGATGTTGGTGCGGCCGCCCTTGGGGCTATGGCAGACTGGGCGCCATGGACTGGTCCAGGTCCCGTTGATGCTGTTGGCTTGGGGCGGTCCAGCCAAGCGCAGCTAGCCGGCAGAGAGGAGCAGATGACGGGGATGCCCGAGGCGCTCTCTCTGCTGGCAGCCGGCAGAAACTAGAAAGACTCCTCCGTTGTTCCCCCAAGAATCCCAGCCTCACAGAGGTAGGAGGATTCTAGAGGACCAGCTTGTTGAACCAGCTCATTTTACAGACGCACAGGGGCCGTGACATGCCTAAAGCACTTTGCCCTAAAGCTGAACCAGCTGAGGACCTAGAATCCTTATTTGTTCCTTGTCCTGTCTCCCATCTTTGCTTACATCCTTCTCTCGTCCTGCCTGTGTCCCGGCTTGCTGGCCATTGACTCCAGTGCTGATTCGCTGTAGGTCCCAGGTGGCAGCTTGCGGGGTAGGACTCCTTTGATTGCAGGTGCTGGGAACCAGCTTCCATCAAGTAAGGGAGTGTTCCTTCTCTCCTACCTCCAACCCCTGGCATCTAGATGGTACTGGAAGCCCCGGATCAGGTGGTCAAGCCTCGCTCCTCTGTTGGTAGAGGAGAAATGAGGAAGAGGTGGGGAAAGTGTGTCCACAGCCTCTGGCCCAGCCGACTCTGCCTAGAATTTGTTAAGGCTTTGTCTCTGAAAATTAGCAGTGTTGACCTTTCTTGGGGTGTGTGTGGGGGGGATGTATAATATAGCTGGTCTGGAGCCCTGGCCTCTCTCAGAGATCCCCCCTGGGTTTGGAGAGATCGTAGGTATCACATGGTAGTTGCGGTTGTGGGTCTCCTTGTCAGGTGGCTGGGGTTCTGGTCTGTGTCTCTTTCCTTATTGATAAAATGGGTTTGATTCTAGAACCTCCTTCCTGATACTGTTTGGAGGGCTTAATGAGACCATTTTTTACAGTGTTTCACCCAATGTCTGGTATGAGGAGGCATGCATTCTGCTAGCTGCAGTTACTGGCAGAGCCCTGCTTGGTTTTTCCACCTGTAAGATGGGGGAGGACCCCACCAGCCCCATGAACTAAGGGACTCCTTGATTCCTTTTCTACAGCCAAGCCCTGACCTTCCCTCCAAGGTTAGCTGTAGATACAAATTTGCCACGTGCAGGAAAAGGTTAGAATCTGGGGCCCTGTCTGCTCTGTGTCTGCTGTTCGCTTTTGGCTTGCTCCCAGTCGCCCTGAAACCCCAAGCTGCCCCTGGGGGCGCTGTATCCCCTTTAATGTTCTAGTCCCAACATGAACACTTGAGAGCAGGCTGGAGTGGTTAATAAGGCTTGTGTGAGTGTTGGGGCACACTTCCGTCACTTTTCCCCAAAGGGAAAAAGTTCCCACAAGCTTCCCCAGAGAAACCATGGTGATCTTTCTGGACAAAGGACCGAGGCCTCCCCATCTGGCTCTGCAGCCTAGTGATTGGGAACACAGGACTCCAGCACAGCAGGCTTCCCAATTTCCTAGCTGTGTGACCTGAGCAGGTAATTTAACCTCTGAGCCTTTGTTGGCTCATCTGAAAAATAGGAACGGTGACCACTTACACTTAGGGGGTTGTTGGGGGGCTCGATTGAGGCGACGTCTGCAAAGTTCTTTGGACAGTGGCTGGCCCCCAGTGGGAGCTTTTGAAGGTTGGCATGTACCACTGCCGCTGTGCTGAGGTGTCTTCAGCTGGGGATCTCCTGCTGCCCAACCTTGGCTGCACGGTGAGCTGAGGAGCTTTACAAGGACACTGATGCCTGGGTCCCACCCCTGGAGATGCTGGACTGGCTGGTCCTGTGGTGCACTCCGAGCATCGGTAGAGTGCGTGTGTGTGTGTGTGTGCGCGCGCGCGCGCATACACGCATGCCCATGCTCACGCATGTGTTTTTGTTTTTATTTTTAATGGTTTCCTAGGTGGTTCCAGTGTGTTGCCCAGCCAGGCTGGCGAACCATTACCCTCCTAATATCTGCCATGATCTGTTCTGTCCTAGCTCTGTCCTGCCAGGTCCAGGCCCTGGAGAGTGAGATCTGGGGAGGGAGGCTTTGCTTTTCCAGGGGGCTGAAGCCAAGAAAGCAGCCTCTCTCAGCAGAGACTTTATTCCCTGTCCACACCCATAGTGCCAGGGCAAAGCTCTTGGACGGATGAAAAAGGTGCACTGGACAGAACAGCATGAGGGGTGTCTTGTTGTCTCTTCATTGAAGGTGGTATGTGAACGTCATGGTTGTTGACCAGACCTGGGTCACTCCCAAGAGACCGTTTGCCAGAGAGGATCTACTTCTGATTTCTACATGTTTGTGACCTTGTGGGAGCAGAGCATTCTGGCAGCTCTGTCTCTGGAGTAGTAGGGAGGGTGCCGTGCTACCAGCATTGTGTTCCTTACGGTCAGAAACCTTTCTGTGGTAGGGATTATGTTCTCACCACTGCAGAGGAAGAGCCTGGTTTCCCCATTTACCCAGGGCTTATAGAGCTGTGTGGCTTCAGGAGTCAGGCCCGTAAAACCTCAGGCAGGGGTGGGTTCAGCGAGAGAGGACATGGTCTGTCCAAAGAGCTTCTTCTTCTTCTTTTTTTTTTTTTTAAGATTTTATTTATTTGACAGAGAGAGAGCACAAGTAGGGGAAGCAGTAAGCAGAGGGAGAAGCAGGCTCACAGAGCAGGGAGCCCAACGTGGGGCTCGATCCCAGGACCCCGGGATCATGGATTGAGCCCCCCAGGTGGCCCTGTCCAAAGAGCTTCAGATGAGTTCTTGCTGGGCCCTACTGCAACAGCACAGGGCGGGTGGGTAACTAAGTGGAGTCCCACTGGCGTAGCAGTAGGATGGCCCACGTTCTCCATGCCATTGTGAGTACCTTGGTAGAATATACCATCTCCTTATGGGCACCTACTGATCTAGCTGTGGGGCAGTGAAGAGCAGTAGGCCCTGCTTTGGATAGCTTTCCATTTATCTGACACCATCTAATTAACACCTGTATTCCACGCTTCACCTTAACACCAGGCCCTGGACTGGTGTCCACTGTGTGTTTCTCACTGGGCCTTTCTTGATAAAACACTGCAGCCCAGAACTAGCACTGCCTGCACAGGAGAGGAGTACCAGCTCCGTGTAGGACAGTGAAATAAAGCACCTGCCGTACCCTGCAATAATCCCCGCTTAGGGGGTGCCTGGGTGGCTCAGTCCCTCTCCCACTCCCCCTGCTTGTATTCCCTCTCTCACTGTCTCTCTCTGTCAAATAAATAAAAATCTTAAAAAATAATAATAATTCCCACTTAGCTGAGCAGCTGTCTTCTGCCCCTTCTGTCTCCACTGCGGGTCTCCACCGGAATCTGTTTTGGAACTGGATCTGTAGCAAATTTGTGTTTTAAAATCTACCTGCTGTGAATAATGACTCAAGTAAGAATAATAAGAATTGGCCACGCTGGGTGGTGAGGGCCTGGCTATCGACCACACTCATCTGAACTCTTCTGTGAGATGGCAGGAAAATGGTGTGGCAGTTCTCCAGAAAGTGCAGTAGAATTACCCTGTGACCCCACAGTTCCACTCCCAGGTGTCTACCCTGAGGAGTTGACAGTTGAGACTCAAACAAGTGCGTGTCCGTGAACGTTCATGCAGCGCTGCTGACTGTCCCCCAAGGGTAGCAGTGGCCCACATGTGCATCAGAGGACGAGCCGGTGAACCGAAGGTGCTTTATCCCCACCACGGCAGGCTGCGCGGCCATAGGAAGGAAGGAGGGCCAGTTCACGCTCCGACGTGGGCGGACCTCGGAAACCTTCCAAGCAAAACACACCAGGACCAGAAGGTCACCTGTTGGAGGATGGGACGTGTGGACTGGCTGGGAGAGGAAATTGCCTGGAGCCAGAAAGCAGTCCAGTGGTTGCCAGGGGGAGGGCGAAGCGTGTGGGGAAACTGCTGCTGGGGTGCAGGGTTTTACTTTGGAGGGGCAGAAGGGTCTCAACTACAGCCAGGTGTTGGCTGTGTGACACTGCGTGCGCTGGGCACAGCCAAAGGGGTCGCTTTCAGATCCGTTTCACCTTATGGGAGTTTCACCTCCGTACTTGCTTAAAACAATCCGTGACTGTACCCACCCCCCCATCTTCTTTCTCGCCAGATAAGTCTCTCTGTTCTATTTCTTCTCCTTGAAGCAACCTTTAAAACTGTTTTTAGTTCTAAGGCAGATAAGTCTTTAAAGCTAACTGCTGTGTTGATGCCTTTTTAACTTTGGAGAATAAACGTACAGACTGTTTTTGACTTGTTGATAAGTTCCTACCTTTCCACTTACTTTTTTCTTAGGAGACCCTTCCCTCCCCATCCCCCGAGTCACTCCTAAAGTGACTGTTGGTGTGTCCTCGGGTGCTGTCTTTTCGAGGTGCTGCTGAGTGGGCAGGGCGGGGAGACTAGGACCCTTGTTGGTTCCCAAGTCCATCGCTTTGAGGTTCCTGGGGAGTTTCCTGGGGAGTTCAGTCTCTGCTTCTGCCCCCTTCCAACTCTGTACTTCTGACATTCTCTGGGAGACTTTTGTGTGTGTGTGTTTTTTTTTAATATATGGCTATACCGACGCGCCCTACTTAGGCTGTTTGCAAGCTGGTGGCGATCAGGAGCTCCAGCTTTGGAGCAGGGGATCTCTGAGTGGTGACCCATAGCCGGGATGTGTTGGGCCTGCTTGATGAGAGCCTTGTCAGCTGCGTTTGAATCAGATGTACGTAAAAATGTGGTTGCTGGCTTCTCTTGACACATGAGAAATGGTGGTAGCCTGGGATGGTGGACTGGAGGTGGGGGCTGCTGCCTTCCTGGGCCACGTTCTCCCCTCTTCCAGTTGGCCCCACACCACTGTGAGGACTTCATTGTGTTCACTGCCATCACTTGTGGGGCCCAGTCTGCTTTTGCTTTTGGGACTCTTGCCTTAAAGTTTGTATTAAAGTCGCTGTAAATACAGTGTGTGTGCCTGAGAGTGTGCGTGCATACACAAATGAGACAGAACCCCCTGATTTCACATGGGGAAGGTGATAAAGATCTAGAACTTCATTGTTGTTGTAAGGTATTTTTCTTTCCCTTGTGATTGTATTTCTCATTTTGTTCCCATGGGTTCCTCAAACCTTTTCTTTTTCTTGGGTTATGTAGAAACAGTGTTAAGGGTGGGGTGGGGTGGAGATTTTAATCAGAATCCTGATCCCCTCCCCCCCGCCCCTTGTAGGCATAGGTTGGGGGAGTGGAGGCCATATGCTGGGGGCTTGGGTCTTGAGTGTGCCCCATCCCTGGGGCTGGCTCGGCCTGGTGCTGCCAGTACAGGTTGGGGATAGGCTTCCCAGGGAGGCTGACCAGGGTTGGGCCTTGTGGGATGGACTCTGGGGCCTGTAGCAGGTGCCTTTTTTGGGGCCTTTGTTTCCCCATTCATAGAATTGGTGTAATAGGCCTTGCTTCTCTGGAGGTGGCGAGAATTCAAGGAGATTGTGGAGAGAGCGTGCTCTTTTCTGGCTGGGCACACCGGAAATGCTGCAGGATCCCTGCTGGCCTTAGGAGCCCTGGCAACACGTCTGGGGCATCCCCCACCCCCAATCTTAACAAATTGCAAAGTAGAAACCCTGAGTTGGCAGGGAGGCCAGAAACAGAACAAAAGGCAACAAGGCCGGATGGATTAGAGAAGTTACAGAGGAGCTCGATATAGTTTATCCTTTCTCCTGGAGAGGAGCGGGAGTGGGTAGGCAGAAAAAGATATAAAAAGCATTAAGTTAAGTTTAAAAAATGACGGTGTAGGTTAAGTATATAGCCGTAGAAGCATATTATTTATTTCTGTGTCTGTGCCCTCGTGAGCTCTCTCTTTAAATATAACTTAGTATGGGCCCCAGGGGAGCATTTGTAAAGGCTCTTTGAGGTCTTTGGGAAGAGCTGCTATATAAAGGCAAAGAACTATTATACAGATCTACGTATATGTGAGAGTGTGCGCGTGTGCGCACCATACGTCCCAATAGACTGCGTCTGGTTATCCTGGGCCTTGAGTTTTCTCATTTCTTAAAATGGTTTTTAACTCCTTTTTCAAAATTCATCTTAAGATCTTCCCCTCCCCGCCCCCCCCAGGGCCTTCAGAGGCTGAGCATGGGCAGGCGCTCCCCCTCCCGCCACGGTCCCTGCCCCAGTACTTCACAGAGCAGCCTCTGACCCCATCACCCTTGTGTGAAGGGTGTTCTCTGTGGCGTGGGTCTGCGTCTGTGTTAGTCCCTGCTCTGCCGATCTGTTTGAAATCTGGGATTCGTGTGGGTGGGTTCATGTGCCGAGGAGGAGGGGAAGGGTCCAGTTTTGGGTCCTTGTGATGATAGAAGAATTAGTGCCCTCCCTTCCATTCCCAAGACCCGTTGGAGAAAGCTGGGTTTGAGCCTGAATCCCTGTCCCTGGGGCAGGAAATTACAGCTGTGAATGCGGTGTTTTCTGGGAAGGCCTTGAACTTATTAGTAAACGCAGTTGATGTTTCTGCCTGGCTCATCCCACACTCAGTTCCTGGAGATGAGTAGACTTCAGTCGTGGGTGCCAATTGCTCATTAATTCATGCCACCTTCACTCATTCTGAAGGTCTTGGGTGTACGGTGGACAGGGGCTGGGGCAGGTTGGGGGGTCTACTTCTGGCCGCCCCTCCCCCGCTCTGGGCTGTGTGGGGGCTTTGGTGCTTTCATACTGGTATAGATACGGTGTGATGGGGCCTTAGGGAAAGGGGGGTCTTGGCGGCTTGGTTGGCTGTGAGGACTTGGGATGGCTGAGGTTTGGGACACAATGGCGGGATAGTAGGGGATCCTAGGGTCCTGGGTGCTGGAGGGATGGTAGAGTCAGGTGGGAGCTGGGGTGGCCATTCCTCTGCCTGCGTTATTCCTGTGGCTATGTGGTTTCTGCAAGTCACTCTCAGAGGTCTTGGCTGCTACATTTGTGCTCGCAGAGAGCAGGTCACCCAGTGGTAAGTTTACCAAGACAATAGGGATTCTTCTTAGAGTTTGGGTTTCTCTGTGGCTTTGCCTCAGTGTTGGGCAGCAGGGTTCTATGGCTCGTGTCTGACACTTAAGACACCAGTCCCTTTGTGAAACTCCACGTTTTCTCTGCCCTGGGTTTGCCTGGACGGGTTTTACTGGCTCCTCCCTTTGGCGGACTTCTGCCCTTGTGTCTGCCCACGGCCTGACCAGCTGTCCTCCACTCAGCTTTCAGCACCTGTATCTTGTGGAGCAACTTAGAACCGTTGGTTCTTGGCCAGCTTCCATCTCCCTGCCGCCCCTCCCCCCTTTATATCTAGTAACGAGACTGGCTCATCCCAAACTTTTGGAGGGCTCCCTCTGGGGCTCAGTTTGAGTTAACCAGCTGCCCAGTGTCTCCCTGGCTGCAGCTGGAGGCCTGTGGGGGCAGAGTCCTGAGGAGGGGTATGAGCAGGACTGGGCGGGCCTCCTGGCCCCTGTCGGTGGGGGAGGGCCTCACAGAAGAGGTGATCCCTGGCTGAAGCCTGAAGGAGGCTCAGAGTCCCTCAGGACGGCCCGTGCCAAGACCCAGAGGCCTGCGAGAAGGGGAGCGGGTCTGCTCTGTGGCAGACGAAGCAGGGAGGAGTGCAGGAGACGGGCAGGGTGCGAACCACCCAAGGGGCTGGGGTGCATGCATGCTGGAGTGTTGGGCATCCGTGGGCTGCAGGTGGTGGCTGAGCCCTGGGTGTAGATGCAGGCGCCCCTGGGGAACCACTGAAGGCAGACAAAGAAGGTCCAGGGCAGGAGGCTGAACAGGGATAGCTGGAGGGACCAGTGGCAAAGCCGAGGAGATCTCTGAAGAGCTGGAGGGGGTGGCCCGCCCGTAGTGTCTGAGGCAGCAGCTGCTCGCCTGCCGGCTCACCTCTGCTTCTGCCTGGCTGGCAGTCTTCCTGGGGTCCAGCCGGTGAGCTCCACTGCCGGGCCTGAGTGTCCGGCGGGCCCCCTACCAAGCCCCAGACTCTGCCTCCAGCCCTGGATTGGAGGAGGCTGCGTGTCGGGGAGTGGAGGGCAGCGTTTCTGGATGTTCTCCTAAGACAGGCACACCTTTTCTGTAAAGGGCCAGATGGTACATATTTCAGGCCATGCAGCAGGACCCTCTGTTCCTGTCATGCAAAAGCAGCCGCAGACTGTATGAGAATGGATGAGTGTGGCTGCATTCCAGTAAAATCCTGCCATGCCCTGCCCTGTCCAGTGAGGCTGGCAGTGCCCGCTGAGGGGGTTGCCTGGGCTCCCAGGAGGGCACTTGAGGGGTCTGGGATTTGGTGAGGGAGAACTGTGTTTTTTTCCTACTCTGTTGGGTACCCCGAACAAGGTCAAGTTTCCAATATGGATCAGGTTTTTGTTAGATGGGCCCTCTATGGGCAGAAGTTGACAACAAAAAAACAAAATATAATTTCGTTCATATACTTGTTTGCTTTCACGTTAAGGCCTCTGCTGCAAGATGGCGTAAACGTTCACAGATTTCTAGTGTTTTATGGCCGCACGTCACATTGAAATGATTCCATTTGAAATCCATTTGGATATATAACAGCGGCAGGGATGTAAGATTTGTTTCTTGCTCCCAAAATGGCAACATTTATGGATGGATTCATCCTTTCCACAGTGATTCGAGAGGCTGCTCTTTATCCCAGATCAGTTTCTTACAGTTAAAGTGAACATTGTCCTGTGTACTTGGCCGGATTTGCTCGTCGGTTCTCTGAAGCCAACCAAGGAACCGATTTTTGAGGTGGACGGTCATCTGCCTTCGGCCCGGGGCAAGGGAGACCCCGGCTCAGGCAGGCTCTGCAGAGGCCGCGGCGCAGAGACGCTGCTTCTCTGGCACTTGAAACGTGTGTTGCGGCAGGAAGTCAAGAGGAAGAAGACCACAGCGATAGAGACTAAACCAGTAATGCGATGTGCGGTGCTGGGGGGCGGAGAGGCGTTAGGGAGTGCCTCTGCCGGCGTATGTCACTGGTGCTTGGGGAAATAGCCTGTTTATGTGATCTGTGAAAACCAACCTCAGTGTTACCTGCTGTCTTTACGGCCCGAGAAGGCAGCGAGGTGAATGCGCATGAAAGTAAAATCTGTCCCGAGTGTTTGTTCGAGGATAGCTGCCGACTTGGGACGTTTATCATGGGTGGCTCTTGGGTACTGTGCTCAGGGTCACTTCAGGACAAGCCTGTGGTCGAGCTCGCTCATTCCAGCTACCGTGGCTCTTTGCTGGAAGAGCATTTGTGTTTTCTGGGACTTTCCAGGGACTGCTGCCTCCTCCAGGTTGTCTTTCCCCCATGGAATACGCCGTTTTTAGCTGCAAAGTCTGAGGGGAAGTATCTGGGATCCCTTCATGCCATGCCCCCAGAACCCAGACACTCCGTCTCTTCCAAGTGACACCGCATTCTTTGGGTCTGATTTCCCACGTTGCCCATGGTGATCTTGTTGGACACTTCAGAAAATTCTATTATCGAGTCTGCTGCTCTAGGGCTTACACCACTTAAAAGAAACTTCTATTTCCCAAGGTTGAGGTACACAGGAACTCCGTAATGTCCCCTGACTCCTGAAAATGTGCTCGATTGAACCAACTCCTACTTGGGTAGTCACGGCTACCTCGTCCCCATGTTGCTGTCCCCTGCTGTCGAAGGAGAAGTCACTACTTACAGTGATAGGTAACATGTTGAGTGTTTACTCTGCTGGGTATGCTCTGAGCACCCCATTGACATATTACATATTGAATCCTTACGACACTGTATGAACTTGGTGACTATTGAGATCCCAGTTTTGTAGATAAGGGAGTTGATGCACAGAGAGGGTGGGTAACTTGCCCGGAGTTACCCAGCTGCAGGTCAGAATTTGAACCTGGGTCCCCTGTTTTAAAATTCAGGACCCTGAACCACTTCTCTGCCTTTGCTGCAGTGTATCTGCCAGGCTGGGAACTTGATTTTACTCCTGAATCATTCTGCAGGGAATGTGGCATCATCACCCCTTTGTATTTTTGCAAAGGTGGAAGCCCACTTGAGGGTACTAGGCCTGGTACCTTCAAACCCCAGCTGCTGAGCTGGGGTTTGAAGTCAGATCTGCCTAGCCCAGGAGCCTGTTGATAGCAGCTCTTTATGGATCCTGCCCCTGTCTTCGGAGTGGAAGCTGCTGGAACTCGCACCTGACTACCTTGCCCCACCCCCACTAAGGCGACTTTGTTCCAGCTCTTGGTCCTGCCAAAGGCCTTTCCCACAATTCTTGGACTTAGGGTGTGGAAAGTGACTTCAGACCCTATGGCCTTGTCGCAGTGTGGGTTTCTGCTCTGTACTGAGCGTCCACATTATGTGGTTGTGAAAAGTAAAACAACACTTGTCAGGTGCTGTTAGTTTGCACATAGAAAGTGGTCATCACATAGCAGCTTTACTCCTGTTGTTAGTTTCCATGGTACTGTATTTGGGTAAGAATAGTCTAGATCACCCATTGTCATGAACCTTAACCAAGCACCCAACGTGATGGACTTTTGGGGACCCAAGGTGCATAACGTTTTGTGCATCTTTAAGGAGTTGTAAGCTAATTGTAAGAGACAAGTGCTTAATTATTGCACATTCTGCAACTTGTTGAGGGGTGGGGAAATCCCGGAGGGCTTCCTGGACGACGTGCCTTTTCATCCGGGCCTGAATAAAAGAGTAGGGTTTTATCAGACTGGAAGTTGGGCGTGAATGTGAGAAAAGACACACTCTGACCATGAAACCCAACAATTCATGTATAGGGTCAAGATAGTGCAGTTAAAATCATTCCAGAGAATCTCAGGGAGGCCTCTGTTCAGAAGCTGCTGTCTCTGCAGTTGAGGCCAGGCAAAGGGGCTGCAAGCGTGTCATAAGGCTCGTGTGAGTGGGTGGTGACGTGCTCCCTCCCGCAGAGGCTTGGCAAAGTGGGGAGCAGGGGGTACTGAGCAGTCCAGGGCACCCCGTGCTGAGCGCCCTGGCAGTGGTGGTGGGGTGCCCTGCTGTGCACATGCGCTCTTGCAGAGCTCTCCTGCTGCTTAGGTCCAGTGCCAGTGGGTCACTGGTGTGAATCAGACATGTGTGTGCTGTCCTGCCCCCACACAGAAGGCTTGCGGATGGAGTGTAGTTTCTCCTATTCATAGGGGGTTGTGCTAGGGGTTGGGGGAGGGAGGATGAACAGGTGGAGCACCGGAGACTTGGTGGGCATCAGGACTGTGTTGTGTGATTCTGTAACGGTGGTCACAGGTCAGTACGATGTCCGAACTCCTAGAGTGTACAATGCCAAGAGCCAACCCTGATAGTAACTTTGGGTGGTTCCAGCGTATCAGTGTAGGCTCCCCAGTCATAACAGATGCCCCGCTGTGGTGGGGATGGTGATGGTGGGGGAGGCTGTGCCTGTGTGGGGGCAGGGGGTGTGCGGAAAACCTCTGTACCTTCAAAACTGCTTTAAAAAATAGTCTGTCGAAGAAAAAAGTCTCACCTCTTCCAGCCTCCTGGCACCTCACTGCAAATGCGTACCTTTTCTTCTGTCCCTGTAAGAAGTTTAGACCAGTAGAGAACCCCAGTGGGAAGGTGGTTTTGTAGGAAAACTCGGGAAGCAAGCAGTCCTTGGAGGACAGGAGTGATTTCCGGGTTTGGGTCCACAGTCCATGGCTGCTGGCCACTGGTACTGGGCCTCTCTCTCTCTCTCTCTCTCTCTCTCTCTCTCTCTCTCTCTTTTTAAGGTTTTATTTATTCATTTGAGAGAGAGAGAGAAAGCACAAGCAGGGGGGAGAGGTAGAGGGAGCAGCAGACTCCCTGCTGAGCTGGGAGCCCGATATGGGACTTGATCCCAGGATCCTGAGATCATGACCTGAGTCAAAGGCAGACGCTTAACCAACTGAGCCACCCAGGCGTCCCTGTGCTGGGCTTCTTGAAGAGAAAGGCCAACTAGATCTTATCCTGTACCACCCCTCCACCCCCCCGGGCTCCTCATGGCTGTGGTGTACTGGAAGAAATGACTGGGTTGTTTGTGTATGGCTCCCCCCACCCCCCGACATTTTCCAGTTAAAGTTGTACATGCTGAGTTCTTGTAAGTTATTTGCTGCAGGATGTAAGAGGTAGTGCTTTACCACAGTGCCTTCCCATCCCCTTTCTCCTCTGAACCTTCTGGCACCCCAGGGAGTTGGGAAGCAGGTGCTCTTTTTGCCTCTTGGATCCGAGGGAAAGGCTCAGAGGGGCTGAGACCCTGGTATGAGCCCAAGAGCCAGGACCCTGCTTACCTGGTCACGTTCAGAAGGCAAAGTCCTCTAGATCCTGTTTCATAATAGGCATCTGTGAATGTGTATTGTCCGCTCAAGAAATCCTCCTTTAAAGACCTTCCTTTCTTAATTTGGGAGCCTGGCTGTGTTGTTGGGAAGGTACATTGTGCCCAGTGGGGTACTCTGCAGACACCTGCCGAGCCCGGCTGAGGCAGGCACACCCTTGGCGGCTGTACTTGCTTCGTGCTCTGGTTCCTGGCTTTCCTGGGCATGCAGGGCAGCTTGGTCCCCATTGTCTTGTCAGGCCTGTGAGCTCTGCTTGAGCTCCTTCCGTCCTTCTCGGCCCTTGCCCCCAACCTGGCTCTTTCCTTTTCTAGCATCTTTTGTGGGAATGCTTTTTCTGCCTTTTTTTTTTTTTCTACTGAATTTTTTTTTCTACTGAATTTTCAAACGTTGAGCAAGGTTGCAAAGATCCTGTGTGACTGGGGCACCTGGGTGACTCAGTTGTTAAGCGTCTGCCTTCGGCTCACGTCATGATCCCAGGGTCCTGGGATCGAGCCCCGCATCGGGCTCCCTGCTCGGCGGGAAGCCTGCTTCTCCCTCTCCCGCTCCCCCTGCTTGTGTTCCCTGTCTCGCTGTGTCTCTGCCAAATAAATAAAATCTTTAAAATCCTGTGTGACTCTGGTCTTGGAACATGTGCCGGGAACTGCACCCCCGCGGTCCTGGTTGTGGCCTCGTGACCTGGACATGCCTTGTTTCTGGATCTAGCACATGTGTGACCTGGGTCTCTTTCCCGGCCCTCCTGCCTTCTGTCAGGGCCGTGGGTCTTCATGGCGGTGTCACCCGGGAGTTCGAGAACTCGGTTTAGATCCTGGCTCTGACATGAGAGGTGTGAGGTTGTGTGACTTCCCCTGTCAGGGTGTGCTCTTCCTTTGTAAGATGCATTAATGTCCCTGTGAGGCGTCTGTGAAATCCAAGTTCCTCCATCTCTGCATGTGACCAGTAGCTGTTACTGTTTCCTGAGGTCCAATGCAGAGTTGAAAATTGGGAGATTTGGATTCAAATTCTAGCGCTGCCGGCATTTAATCTCCTTGAGCTCATGTCCACGCCCATAAAACAGCCTGTCGTGGTTGCCATGTGGCCCCGTGCACTCACCGGTGGGTCATTTGGGCTGTGAGCTTTCTAGCGGCCAATCCTGCAAGGGAAACAGAATTTCACAGGGTTTGTTGGGAGGCAGCGAGGAACAAAACTGGCTCTCCTGAGGAAATCCAGAAGTTCTGGGTCTTGAGATCTGAGTGATACGGTAAACGTTTTTAATAGGCGGATAGATTGTGAAAACAGTGAAGTTTGATGCAGATAGGGAAGTTGGATGCTTATTTAAAAGAGTGGCTTTCTATTACTGAATGCTTTCCTAAGTGGAAGATACCCAGAAGAGTAGCTCCTATAAGAGGGACTGTGTATAGGAGGGGCCCCACCCCTTTCCAGTATATACTAATGATAGAAGTCCGGGTAGGAAAAGCACATCTCTTAGGAAACTTGCGTAAGTATTTCTGTGTCCACCTGGAGCCAAATGCCACTTGATTGGCTTGCTCATCTCTTGATAAACAGCTGTAACTGGGAACAGATCATTGTTCAGAGCAGATGTTGTCCAGTAGCAGGGGTTTAGAAAAGCGTGTAGAAGCTGCAAAGCTGTCCTTTTTTCCATAGCAGTGGAGTATGCTGCCTAAGGAAACCCTCCACACTCCTTACTCTGCCCGGCGTTCCCATTTCATGTGGCTAGTAAGTGATGAGCTGTGCCCACTGGGTCTTGGAGACTGCACAGGAATTAATTTTGAAAGGGAAAAGGGAACTTGTCTAGACAGCTTGCCCTAAATAGCACATAATCCAGCTCGGTGAGGGGATGGTGAAACAGGCGGGATCTGCCGATTAACCTCGACTGTGCTTTCTTCCCTTAGGTGAACTGCGACAAGCCATTGTGGCCATGATGAACAGGAAGGATGAGCTGGAAGAAGAGAACAGGTATCCTGACTTTTCAGGCTTGAGGAGTTGCCTCTTGGACATTACAGCTCTGGGATGGAGAGTCTCAAAGATGAAGGAAATTTTGCTTTGACAGGATTATGACCCATGATCTCTTCTTGTGTGGGATGTACCACTTGAGCGTTGGCAGGGATTGAAAACCCTCCAGTCATGGCTCTACCTTAGATCACACTGAGAATTTGATAAAGCAATATTCTCAAACATCTTTTTTTAAAAAGGGACTTTGAGATACACTTCACACGTTATATAACTGACCCATTTCAAGGGTACGGTTCAGTGTTGGCAGACATATGCAGCCATCACCAGGGCCCTCTAGAATGTTTTCACCACTTCGCAGAGACCCCCCATACCTGTTAGCGGTCTTCCTCTGACACCCCCCCCCCCCCCCCCCCCCCCCCCCCCGCTGCCCGCCCAAAGCAGTCTTTGGAGTAACCTTTTATTTGAGGCCTTTTCTTACCATATTCCAAGCGCTCAAATTACTTAGTTTTCTCAAATCGGGGATACCTAGGGTAAGATGGTATTTGGCTTTTTTTTGACTTGTTCAGAAGAAGCCCAGTTGCAGAAAGTGAGCAGGTGAAGGGCTTTATTCGTTTTAGGTTCCCTGTTGAAAACAATGGTGGATACCTGCCCTGCGTTAGCCATGCTGCACCCGTCTGGCTGCCTTGAATGTGAGCTGCTCGACTGGCTGGGGCGGTTGGTGGAGGGCTTTGCCTGCGGTTGTAGGCTAGGCTTCCGTGAGCCCCACTGTCCTGCCTCCCTGGGGGTTAGGGGACGTGCGCACATGTGCCTGTGTGCAGGAATTAAGTGTCCATGGTGACAGGCAATCATGATTGTCCTTTTTAAGCCTTATTTTGGGCCCTGCTTGACAAGCTTCTTCCTCATCCTTTATGGAAACACAGAAAAGCAAACAAGCCTGATTTCTAAAACAAAAGATAATTTTTTGAAAAAGGAATCTTGAGACAGCACAATTTTCCAACTAAAATAAACTTTAAATGAAGGGCTTGTAGCCATCACAGGATTCTTTTTCCTTGCTCCAGCTGGAGCTGTTCTCTTTGGCAGAAGCCATAGGTTCTGTCTCACCTTGTGAAGAACGACAGTCACTGTCTGTCAATTTCTCCCAACCAGCCGGCGGGGAGAAGATCACACCATGTTTGTGTCAGGGGGTTCCAGGCCCCAAGAAGGGAGTTTTCCAAAGCTCTAAAGGAACCTGGGCCTCCGAGTTGAGTGAGTGATAGGGGCCGGGGGTGGGGTGGGTGGGCTCTGCCAAGTTCACAGTCACCCATTTCTACCTCTATCCTGATGTCATCGGCACGTGTACACTAGATTAGGGGTGTAGGTGCCCCAGAGTCGGTAAATGATCTCCAGAACAAGCCATTTGAGGTCCAGTGAAGTCAACGGTAAGTCAGAACCATGTTTGGCTCACTTCTCGGTGGCAACTAGTGGTTCTTTCTGGAAGATCTGCCGTCTTGTCTGCTTTCAAGACCAAGGGTGACCAGTGGATGTACTTCGGAGGGTTAACTCCCAAGTATGACACAGAACAGAATCCCTGCCGTGTGAAACCAGATAAGGCTATAAAACACCACGTCTGCTTGTGTCACCTGGAGACGCCGGGGCAGGAGGCCGGTGTGTTCTGTGGGTAGAAGGGGAAATGAGAGGAGGCCTCTGTCCATATTCCACTGTTACTGCTCACAGGACCCAGGTGGCCCGTCCTGGCATCCCTGCCCTGGTTCAGTCTCTTCTCCAGCACAGCTGTGACAGAATGGTCTCCTTTCATGTGCTGCCCCTTGTGGTGGGATGCTTTGAAAGGGCTTGCCTTGGGGGTCTCTGAACTCCTTGTTTACCCGTCATTAGCGCTGCTTGGGCTGTGGGGGGCACAGAGCCTGGGCCACATCCTGGTTCTTACTCAGAGGCTCTTGAGCAGACATGGGTGTCTCTGTGAATCCCCTTACATGAGATAGGCTGGAATGAGGGTTGAAGCAGACCCTCATGGAAAATGAAGGGATGAGGACTTCGATGAATCCCTGTGTTGTGGCACGGTGGGCTCCGCGGGTGGTGCATGAACACATGGCCCCTCTGCCCAGGTCTTTGCGGAACCTGCTGGACGGGGAGATGGAGCACTCAGCGGCCCTGCGGCAGGAGGTCGACACCTTGAAAAAGAAGGTGGCCGAGCAGGAGGAGCGGCACGTCCTGAAGATCCAGGCGCTGGCAAGGTAGGGGGGAGCAGGGGGCACGACAAGCAGGCATGGGGGGGTGCGGGGGCTTTGTGCAAAGCCCAAGCACACCCTTCACCGGCGCTTACAACTAAACAACAACAAAGACCAGTGTAAATCTATGCATTTGAAGTTTTAATCGAACTTACTGGATAATTACTGCATAATATGTATGCATATGGCTCGAAATACAAAAGGTACACGTGGTAAACGATGCCATGGCCCTGGAGGCGGGCAGGCTAGCCGGTCCAGAGATGCTCCTTCACCTCCCGCTCCTGCCTTCCTTCCCCCTCCGTGAGAAACGGTCGTGTATTCCACACCCCCTCACTTGGCATCATAGAGATGGTTCTCTACTGGGGTATGTGGGGCCGCCCTCTTTCTAATCGTGATCGCTCGTCTTCCGCACCAGCGTTGGTTTGACGACCAGGGTGCCCCCAGCCAGGCATCGGAGGTGGTTTGTGATGATCTGCTGAGGATGTTTGTGATGATGCCACAGTGCATAACCTTTGCGTTCGTTGCTTTGTTCTCCTGAATTCGTTGGAAAAATTCCTGGAAGTAGAATTGCCGGGTCCAAGTGCAGTAGTTTTCGAAGGTTATTAGAGGTCAACACCTCCTCTGCCCGTTCCCTCAGCCCGTTACCCCCACCCCCCAACCTTAGAGGCTGTGCTAACGTGTGTCCCGCAGCAGCGGGTAAGAAGACCTGCTTCTGCCCAGCCGTGCCCGCAGCGGTCGGGCCCCACGTCTGGGTCCCGGATAACCTCACAGGCGAAAAGTGGCCCTGGCAAAATGGTTTTCATCTGCGTCTTCCTCATGATGAATACAGTTAAGCCTGTTCTTACTAAAGAGCCATTTTATTTCTTTTCCTGTGATTTAGTTTGTATTTTATTAAAGAAAACTCACAATCTCAAGTCCCATAGAAATGTGGACTTCCCTGAATTTCTTCATACACAAACATTTTTACGTACTGCATTTAAAATCTGTAGCCTGTCATTTCTTAGTCTTCTTCTCCGAAGCACTTAGATTTCATGTTAATGGCTTTTACGTGCTCGGATGTCGCATTTCATTGAGCTAATGAACCACATGAAAATAATTTCCATTTGTTGGGCATTTGAGTTCGAGTTTTTTCCTGTTTTAAGGTAGGATAAGCAGTTTATTGGTGGTTCTTTAAAGCTACTTTAAAATAAGACCAGGAAGGGCAGCTGGGTGGTTCAGTCAGTTAAGTGGCCATCTCTTGGTTTTGGCCCTGGTCATGATCTCTGGGTCATGAGATGGAGCCCCGTGTTGGGCTCCGCACTCAGTGGGGAGCCTGCTTGAGGTTCTCTCCCTCTGTCCCTCTCCTTGCTCGTGTGTGCTCTCTAAAAAATAAATCTCTAAAAAAACCCCAAAAACAAAAAACAAAACAAACCCAGGAACTGCAGTCCTGTGGATCTGCGGGGGTGTCCCGAGCGCCCATGTTCACAGCAGCGTTACTGTGCTGGTACTCCCCAGTGATATGTGTGTGGAACTACTGGATTTGTTACGTATATGTAGTCGAACGTTGGTGCAATGATCCCATATCTAGTTTTAATGAGAACTTCTCTGCTTTCTTCATACTTTGAAATGCCCTCTCAGGAACATCAGACAGTTGAAAGAGAGTAAGTACAGTCCCCGGCGTTTTCTCTAGTGGGCCACCGTTCAGCCTGGCGTGCCACGGTTCTGGGGTAGAATTGTGTGTGTTTACGATAAAGGCTGAAGTCTGCAGACAGTCTGGTTCTGAGTCACAGACTGCTATTCTCCGTCACTTTGGGATTGTGTTAGGAGGCTGCTTAGCCTTGAGTCCCCGCCCCGTTGCTTGCAGGTTGTTTCTGGGTGATGGCCGAACATGAGCAAGCGTGCATTTCTTCGTTGAGGAAATAGATGATCTTCTGCCCTAGAAAGGGCAAAATGAGAGCTGTATTGGAAAGGACATGGTGCTCTGGTTAGAAGCGGTTAAGTATATTTTATAGGAAGTGTGTTTTAGTATATGATAATTCTGAGGAGAAGTTTAGCCCATGAAGGCAATAGAAAAAATTAATTTCTTAAGCAGCTTTTATAATCTGAAGTGTCCCCATTGGAACCGTGGGTAGCTAAGAGTGGAAGGTGCCTGAAGGTTTGCAGTCTGCAGGTAGAAGGAACATCCATGAAGGGGCACGTACTTGAGCAGGAGAACACAGGAAGGAAGCGAATGAAGCAGCTGGAGGTGTACGTTTTGATACTGCTGACCTGTTCCAGAGAGTTCCTGTGCCAGTTGTTGGAACTTTCTTCTTGCTCCTGGCCACGGAAGGAGCGCGGTCAGTGCTGCCAGATGGTGGACCTGCATGGGAGCCTGGGGTGCTGTTCATGACAGGGCCCAGGAAGGGTCACAGGCCAGAGGCGAGGCCCTCGTGTGTGCCCCGGGGCTGTTCTGTTCTCACGTCCACTTGTGTTCAGGTGGCAGGTGTCACAGTGCAGGTGGTTCAGCTTAGTGGTCGGTGGCACGGATGCTACCATCGGACTGTGGTAGGCGGGGGGTCCAGTCATGGCTTCGCTACTGCTTAGTTGTGTGAGCCTGAGCAAATGACTCCTTCATTCCTTTAGCTGTAAGATGAGGATAAGAAAACCCTGGACCTCACTGTTGTTGCAGGATAAAATGGGAGTGTGTGTCAGCTCAGTAAATGTGCTTCATAAGTGCTCGATAAAGGTTAATGGTCATTATCCTTTTTCTTTAGTATAACAGTTATATTACTAAGAAACCTTATCTAATCAAAACCTAAATTTTAATGGCAATGGTGCAGAAAGAATTAAATGTTAGGCTATTTCAGACCCTAAAAAGTGAAATTATTTTTGCTGTAAGGATTGGAATACTCAGACTGTGTTAGTGTGTATGTGTCTTTTACTGGATTTGAGTGTTGTTGTAAAACTGAACCCTCCCGCCCCCCCAGAACAAATCCAGCATTTTCTCACGTACCTTTTTGCTCAAAATTCATGCCTTTCCTTTGGTGCAGTCATGGGGTACAGTCATGGCTCAACCAAGAACAAAGTCCTATAACCAGCCCAGTGCTTTTGTGGCCCCGAGCAGCTGCTCGATCCTGAGGTGAGGATATTTTAGTCTGGAGCAGTTCAGAGTGTGACTCTCATGGCTAAAAGGTTGCCCTATTTCCTACTGAATTAAGCAAACTGAAGCTATGAGACAGGGGTTCACAGAAGCAGACCCTTACATGCAAACTACCTTTCAGAGAAGCAAGTGACCAGGGTTGTTGGATTATTGCTGGCATGTTTTCTGTTTTTGCTCATTTTATTAGCTTTTTTTTTTCCTTTATAAAGATTTTATTTATTTCACAGAGAGCGAGACAGCGAGAGAGGGAACACAAGCAGGGGTGGTGGGAGAGGGAGAAGCAGGCTTCCCGCTGAGCAGGGAGCCCGGTGCGGGGCTCGATCCTAGGACCCTGGGATCATGACCTGCGCCGAAGGCAGATGCTTAAAGAGTGAGCCACCCAGGCATCCCTATTAGTTAGCTTTTAATGTGCAACACATTATTTCAGAACTTGGCAGTTTAAAACAAATGTTCATGATCTTCACAATTCTTGGGGGTTAGGAATCTGGGAATGGATCAGCTGGGTGGTTCTCGATGAGAGTTTATCATGAGGCTGCAGTCACCTGACAGCTTGGTAGGGACTGGAGCGTCACTTTTTTTTTTTTTTTTTAAGATTTATGTATTTGAGAGAGAGCACATGTGTGCACAAGAAGGGTACAGGGAGAAGGAGAAAATCCCAAGCAGACTCCCTGCTGAGCATGGAGCCTGATGCAGGGCTCAATTCCATGACCCCGAGATCACAACCCAAGCTGAAATCAAGAGTCAGATGCTCAACTGACTGAGCCATCCAGGTGCCCCTGGAAGGTCCACTTTCAACTCACTCGTTTGGCTCTTGGTAAGAGGCCTCTGTTCGCTGCCACGTGGGCCTCTAAAGTAGGGCTGCACGTAGCATAGCAGCTGGTTTCCTGGGGAGTGAGTAACCTAAGAGCAAGAGAATACACCACACAGAAGACATGGTCTTTCACAACCTGATCTTGGGAATGAGACCCTATCAGTTTCCCTGTCTCCTGTTGTCACACAGATGAACCCTGATTTAGTGTAGGAGGGGTCTGCACATGGATGGGCCTTCCAAGAGGCAGAGATCACTGGGGGTCAGTTTAGAGCCTGTCTGCCGTGGCCACCAGGATTCTTTTTCTCCCTGGGGTGGACACTATCCCAATCTTTTTGGTTGGGTGGTTCTTCCTTCCTGTTCCGTGTGATTTGGTGGGACTGACTCTGTCACTGCCTACCTGGGCTCCAGAGCAGGGCAGGTGATACAGGCCTGGATAGTCAGCTTGTTCTGTTTCTTGATCATTGTGATTGGGTCACAGAAGGTATGCAGCCAAGTTGATTTGCTAAGAGGTGATTTTGGCCTTGAGAGGATAGGATGTAAGGCAGGCATTGTTGGTGGCAGTCTTTGCTGCTGTGTGGGAAGATCCTGACCTCAAATGGCAACAACACGGTGGAGAAACGGGGGCGGAGAGAGAAACAGGCAGTTCTAATTATATACCTTGAGCCCGTGGATCCAGTCTTTCTTGAAGCTGTTTTTCCTCTGGACTTAGCAGTCACATGAACTAATAAATTCCTTTTGTTACTTGAGTCAGTTTGTGACTGGTCTTCGCTGTTAAAATCCTGAGTCCTAACAAACCAGACTTCTTCGTTTGTAGAATAGGGGGTTGGAGGGAGTTGTGATTCCTCTGTGCCTAAGTAGAATTGCTCCCTCAGCCATCAACCTGCCAAGTCCATGAAGAGATGTGCAGCTGGTCATGATTTGGGAAGAGGGTGACGAGCGTGTCCTGATGAGAACCCACTGGGTTGTTTCAGAGAGCCCCAGTGAAAGCCTTTTCATCCTGTCTCTTGTCAGGGCCAGCCTTACTATTACTGTGGGTCACAGCTTTATCTCCTGTTGGGGAGCTTGGGTGTGTAAGCAAGAACATACTGGTTGTGTGGTATAGCCATTTCCTTTACCCTCCTGAGCCTCTGGTTCCTCCTCTCTTGAAAATTTAAAAGGTAGGGGGTCTTTTCCGTATCTCCTGTGAGGTGACAAGAAGCAGAATGCAGTGTGGTGTGTCCTGGTGAGTGCTGGCTTGCAAGGCCTGTGTCTAACCTTTGGCTAAGGAGGCGGCACAGTGACTCTGGTCCTGGCTGGGCCACCTAGCAATTTCTCACATCATCCTTTCTCTGTCTGTGAACTGGTGCATAATAATCTGAACTAATACTAATAAACTTTTGGCTGTAGAAATCCAAACCAAATTAGCTTGGGTCCACAGGGGCATTTGGTGTCGGTGGGACTGGTCACTCTCTTCAGGTGTTATTGGACCTGGGTTCTCCAGTGAGGTCATTGCTTTCTCCCCTCGCTTTTGGGTCTGTGTTCGTGTCCTTCTCGGGTAGGGCCTCTGCACATAGCAAAATGACCTCTGGTAGTGCCAAGCCACATTGTGCAGGATCCAAAGAGAAGAGACTTTCTCCTATTGTCCATATGTAACCTCTTAGACTCTTTACTGGGCATGTTGTGGCCAGGAGTGAACAGAAGGCCATGATGGACTGCCTCACCAGGTCTCCAAGGCAGGCAGTGGGCAAATAAATCGTGTTTGTGATACTTCCTCATAGGTTTGTGGGGAAGGGGACAGGAGCTAAAGCTCCTAAAGTCCTCGGCAGATCTCCAGGCTCATCATCTGCTCGGTGGATGTTCCTGGATTTCTTCTTAGCTCATGTATTGGCAATGGGTGGCTAGGGATGCTGAGGCCAGGCAAGAGCTCGTGGGTCTGTCTCTTGTCCTTTCCCCTGCAGTGGGCATCTGGGAGCCTTTGGCCACTGGCCTTCACTTGACCTTCAGCTCCTCCCAGTGTTTTTTCCAGTCCTGTGTGTCCCTTTATTTGTCCCTTTTGGGCTGTTGCGTAGTTACCTGCCGTGGGTCCTGCGTGTGAGATGGAACCGTACTGCGCAATCTGTAAGAGAAGGCTAAATAAGGCTCTCGGGCACCCCACTCCCATCATTCTATCTGGCCCCCGAGACCTTCACTGGCTTTCCAGGGAGGCTTTAAATCTCAGTCTCTTCCTTTTGTTGTTTTTAAATTAGAAGTGTGAGGGGGTATGCTTTTAGTATAAAAGGACCATAAATGTCTTCAGTGTTCATCTAAAGTCATTGATGATGGTTTTCATCCCAAGAGTCCAATGGTCAGAGTTGAGAAGTTCAAACACGGGCTCTGTGTCCTCTTTTCTGTCTTGCCTTGGTTGGATCTTAAAGTCCAGTAATAATTTGACCTCCTTAGCAAGCACCAAATCTCATGGATGTGTAGTTTTCAGGCTCTAGAAGAGTCTGTATTCCTTTTTTAAAATAAAAATAATTGGGGGAGAAAATTTTGGGTAAGGTCCCCTTTATTGTACTGAAATGAAATGCATGGCCACTACGAGCTACCTGTAGAACTAATTATTAAATGAGTGTGACACTCTAACTGCTATGAAGGAGAAAGAAAAGGAAAGGAATTGATAATAAAAAGTAGATTTCAATATATATTGGCTGGGTATGGCTTTGTGGTTAAGTGCTTGCACTACTTATAATGCATGAGTTTGGATTAAAGGCCATAAGAAGATCACAAGGCATTCTTTATAAGAACAGAAAATGAAAGAGCAGAGCGTGGTGGATTCTAGGGTAGAAACTAACACGTTGTGTGTATATTAAATGAACTAGATTGTAGTGTCAGACAAGAAACAAACTTTGCACCTAAGTGAAGGGTCCAGGACGATTGAAAGTACAATAGGATGTAGATCACTCTTGGGTGTGGGACTGCCTTGGCCTTCAGGACAGCTAGTATCTCAGGCTCCAGGGGATAAATGCAAGCAGCACCCCATCATTCTGGTGATGGCCAAAAGCGTCTTCATACTTTGGTGTTGCTTAGACTTTGCCAAACATGAGTCACCAGGGGAGCTTTAGAAATGCCTGTGGCCACAATCTCTAGGAGGCGGTGGTATTCCCAGTGAGAGTCCTTGCCTTAGCCCTTACGCAGTATTCTTACCTTGAGCACAATTTGCAGATATGCTGTCAGAACTGGGTGGGAGCCTTCTGACTCACTTTGAGTTGCTTTAGTTTCCGAGAGGCTTTGGCTAAGGACTAGACCCTGACTACAGTGAATTGTCCGTTGAGCTCCCACTGTGTGTCCCAGCCTACTCTGCTGCTCCTGACCCTCACTTCCCCCTTGGATATGAAGCTTGCTTTCCCCAAGGTCACTGGCTCTTGCACTTGGCTGAGTCTCATTAGCTGAATGAGCTGTGCTCTTCCTCATCCTTCAGCACGTCCTTGTCAGCAGCTGACAGGTCCTTGATGACTTACACCAGAGCAGCCTTGGACAGTTGAGTGCATGGGGTGGGACAAGGAATAGAAGATGTATGCATCAGGGCAGGAGACAAGATGGCTTCGGGGCAGCTGGGTTCCTGAAGCTTAATGCTACTGAAATTCAGTGAAGGATGGTTCGTACTCGCGTGTTCATTTGTTGAGTCAGCCCACAAGCATCTATTCTGTGTTAAGCTTAGTCAATCAGATGAACAAGACAGAGCTGACTCGAACCTGTAGACCTGAAAATCGGGGGTGGGATATGTATAAACAAAGACTTTAACCTTTTGGCTGACAATTCCAGTTGAGTTGGCGCTTCTTGGAAGGAAGTTTAGGGTGATGGTATGGGGCAAGCCTTGGATTGGAGCCCTACTTCTCAAGGTCAGGACTAGGGTGAGGTGAGTAAGAAACTCATGCTGAGGGTCCTGCCAGTGCTTCTGCCACATTGAGATGTGGGATTTCTGGTGGTAATTATACCCCGAATGCTTCTCACCCAGAAAACGGGGACAGTCGTCTCTCCCTTCTGGATGCTGTCAGAGATAACACATGAAAAGTGCTAGGCACAGTGAGTGCTCTGAGTAAGTACTTGGTAAAAGCCAGCCGTGGTTGTTACTAGTTTCATGGAAGTAAATTATTCCTCCATTCAAGCTTGCAAAGAGTCATTTTCTGTAGTAAATCTAGCCTGCTGTTGCTTAAGATGTAACTAACTTTGGGTTGAAGAGCTAAATGGCTCACTTAGACTTGGCTATATATTACCAGGGGAGCTTTTAAAACTGTGTCCAAAAACAAAACAAAAAAACAAAACAAAACCAAAACCCCAGAAAACCAACTGTCCAGGGCCCCTCCAGACCAATTAAGTCCATCTCTGGAAGTGCAACCCGAACCGGTCCAGTGATGCGAGTGCTCAGCCAAGGTTGATGATTGGTGGTTTAGAGCAGCACTCCTCCAACTTGAATGTCTCCACCAGGAGCACCTGGCCGTCATGGTGGGCTGCAGGCTCGGCTTCAGCAGCCCTGGGCAGGGCCTGTTAGCAGGTGTTTCTCGAAAGCTCCGGGTGATGCTGATGCCTCTGGTTCTGCAAGGATCTGCAAGGCGAAGTTCTCTGAAGCCACCTGGGCTTGGAGAGAGCGGACAGCACTCGTAATTTTTCTTTCAGGGCCAAATTGGGAGTTAGTTCTGTATGCTAGTTTGAAAAACGGAGTACTCTGATCCACTGCAAGAATTAGCACCATTAACATTTGTCATTTTTGCTTTTGATGATATTTTTAAGATGTATTTAATTGAGATAGCACAGTGGGGAAGAGGGAGAGAGAAACTCAGGCTGAGCGCGGAGTGTGGGGCTCGGTCCCATGACCCTGAGATCAGACCTGAGCCAAAATCAAGAGTCAGACGCCTAACCGACTGTAGTATCCAGGCGCCCTGATAAAAAATACTTTTTTTTTTAAAAGGTTTTATTTATTTTAGAGAGATGAGGGGGAGGAGCAGAGGGAGAGAGACCATGTCTTAGGCAGACTCCACGCTGAGCACATAGCCTGACATAGGGCTCAATCTCCCGACCCTGAGATCAGGACCCGAGTTAAAATCCAGATTTGGTTGCTGATCCGACTGTGCCACCCAGGTGCCCCTTTTGATGATCTTTTTAAGTTAACGATCAATACTATGCAGGCTTGCTTTTGGTGAGTTTTGAAGGATCTACATGTGTGGTATTAGCATGAGCCCATGATCCTGCAGGTTGATTTACTCACCTGACATTGAATTGGATGCTCTCATGTTCACATGCACACAAGTGGGATTCCAGGGCAGAATTCTGCCATGACTAGTCAGCTGGAGAGTTCCTGAAAAAGCTGTTGTTTCCATGCTGTTAAAAACAAAACAAAACAAAACAAAAAACCAAACAGCTTTAAGGTGTAAAAGCAACATAACCTGAAATGGAAAAGAGCATCCCAAATCTCCCAACCCTAGCATAATGATTATTTCCCCTTAGTCCATTTAAGTACAATTTTTACATAGTTCTACCACCATCAGTGTGTGCATGCAATTTTTTTTACTAATGTTTTCTTGTGTTTCTATTTAGATTTCTAATTGTGTTTAGAGATCCTCCCCCACCCCAACCCCTCGGAATATAAAAATGTATGAATTATAATCCTTACGTCTGAGAATAAGAGCAGTTTAAAGAAAAAAAATCCCCTGGACACGATTACCATTAATATGTTTTATTTATTATTTATGAGACATTTTATTCCAGTTCATTTTATGTATGTATTCATTTTACATAATTCAGATCATTCTGAATCTGTAAGTTGGTCTGCTTTGAAAAGCAGTTAGCATCCTACCATGAACGTTTCCTCACATTATTCCCTTCTGTGGATATCCCTTTCAAAGGCTGTGTGGAATTCTGCGTTGGGTTGTGTCCTTGTTTCTCACACATTCTTCTCCACTCTTCTCTCCCCTCGTAGGAGTAGGATTTCATGAATATATTTTTTGGTACAGCTCTTTCTTTGTCCTTTTTTGTTTTAAAGTCCTTAGTCTAGATCTCTAGAAGCGGAATTCCCACATCAGAAGGCATCTGTAAAGCCGTGTCCAGGTGGCTCAGTCGTTAAGCGTCTGCCTTCGGCTCAGGTCATAGTCCCAGGGTCCTGGGATTGAGCCCCGCATCGGGCTCCCTGCTCAGCGGGGACCCTGCTTCTCTGTCTGCCTCTGCTAATCCCTCTGCTTTGTGCTCCCACTCTTGCTCTATCAAATAAATAAATAAAATCTCAAAAAAAGGGGGGGATCTGTAAAGGCTCTTGATCTATATTGCCAAAATTCTTTCCAGGGCAGAGGTGTCACCGGATACCCCCATGGTGGTATGTGGAGGGCCTGCCTCTTTGTCCTTTCTGAAGGCTGTAAAGGACTCTACAGTGGACTTAGTGGTTGCCACACAGGTTCCTGTTTGGGCTGCTTCTACTTCTCTGAGATTGTAGTTGCAGGCTGAGATCGTATCCTTGTGTCTGTCACTTGTCCCCTATGCGAACATCTTTCCTTTGTACATATTGGCAGGAACAGGATCACAGGGCAAAGGATACGAATGCTTTAATGGCCCAAGTGAGGTGTTGCTCTGGTTCCAGGGTGAGGCAGGAAGGATCCCCCCCACCCAACAGAGCTTGAGCCAGTTTCTTCACCCTTCATCACTGCTTGGCTCCTGCTTGGGGGAGTGTGGAAGGGATTTTCCAGCTTATTTTTCTTTAGGGAGTAGAGACGTGGGGATCCTCCCTCCCCCAGATAGAAAGATGGAAAAGCCAAATGTGTTAACATCTGAACTTAAAATTACAGAAGTACCTTCTCAGATACCATGAGAAGTGGAGAGCCATCTAAGTTCCTTCACGCCCCTTTCAGAACTGGGTGACGACCCATTCGAGTTTCCTAGATATTTTTTCTGTATAGACATGGACAGGAAGAGAGGACCAGGAGCATCATGGCATCTGTTGCAGCAATCATGTACGAGGGAGAAAGCCATGTGCTTGTTTATTTTCTCTAATGCTTCTGGAATCCAATCAAAGACTCTGGTTTTGTTGATGAACTAAAATTCTTAGGGGGAGTAAGCAGCAAGGTATATTTGCATGAACAGCTGCATTTTGAAGCACGTGCCCACGTTGAATGGTTAAGCGTTAGAGCCATTAGTAGCTGGTGGCAGATGTTCCCTGCAAAATGTGCACCGAACGTGGATTGCGGCGGTTCATCAAGATGCGAAAAATCTGCAGCTGCTGAGGGAACAGAGAGAAGGTTGTGTCTGAAACATCACTTCAGCCCATCCCTTTTCCCATCAGAGCACAGGAGCAGGAGAGAAAAAATTACCCAAACCAACAAATATGATAGAACTCTGATTAAATGGTTATGGTAATTATCCACAGTGGGGCAGGCGGGTGGGACGTGGTTACCATTCATTAATGCTCCATTTGCTGTTTTATTCTAATGAGAAGTAGGTAGAGCAGTCTGGAGGGGTAAATAAAAATAACAGAACGGTTTTGAGGGAAAACAGAAGACAGCAGAGCCAGGGAAGGGAGAAGAAGTGGAAGAGAGTGAGCACACCATCTAAAGTGAGCATTAGCATTTGTGCTACTTGAGAGAAGTGGTTGAAAAGAACCATTCGGACCTGGCTGATCCCCGAAGCTGGAGCCCCTTGCTCGGTTGAATGCCCTGGCTTTTCCTCTTTGCCTTGGGAGAGGCAGAACTTGCAACCTGGTGATTCGTAGAAAATTTTTTGAACCTTGCCTTTCCGGTACGGTTCACAAGGTGGCAATTTCCATGTCAGTGAACGTGAAGCCTGGCTCTTAAATAGAGCCAGCATGTGAGTGCCCTGCAGGCGGTGGCAGGGGCGATGACGTCACTGCCAAGCAACTTCTTGTTATTTTGGAGCCGGGGAGGGGAGCAACAGGAAGCTCAGCGGACGGGAGATATTCTTGGCAGCGGCAGAAGTGCAGTTTAAAGAGAGACAACTGTCAAGTTGAGGGATTCTGGAAGTTGGCGAAGTTGAGTCGCTCACCGAGCAAATGAAAGTTCACGGTGTTTGTCCCGGGTGCCAGACACACCGTACAGACGTGTGAGATGCTCACCTGCCGTCACGTGGCTCCAAGGCCAAACACCATCACAAAAACATTTAAAGCCCAAGATCTGTTTCTTCATTTTTTTTTTTTCCAATTTAAAATCAATTAGCCGACATACAGTACATCATTAGTTTCAGAGGCGGAGTTTAGCAATTCATCAGTTCCTTATAACACCCAGAGCTCATCCCATCATGTGCCCTCCTTCATGCCCATCACCCAGTTTCCCCATCCCCCTACCCACCTCCCCTCCAGCAACCCTCAGTGTGTGTCCTGTAGTTAAGAGTCTCTCATGGTTTGTCTCCTTCTCTAATTTCTTCCTATTCCATTTTCCCTCCCTTCCCCTATGATCCTCTGTGCTGTTTCTTAGATTGCTCATATGAGTGAAACCATATGATAATTGTCTTTCTCTGACCGACTTATTTTGTTCAGCCTAATACCCTCCAATTCCATCCATGTCAATGTAAAAGGTAAGATTTCATCCTTTCTGATGGCTGAATAATATTCCATTGTATATATGAACCACATCTTCTTTATCCATTTGTCTGTCAGTGGACACCTGGGCTCTTTCTATAGTTTGGCTATTGTGGACATTGCTGCTATGAACTTGGAGGTGCAGGTGCCACTTGGGATCATTACATTTCCAGTTTTGGGGTAAATGCCCCAAAATAGTAGTAGTGCAATTGCTGGATCCTAGGGTAGCTCTATTTTTAACTGTTTGAGGAACCTCCATACTGTTTTCCAGAGCTGCTGCACCAGCTTGCATTCCCACCAACAGTGTAGGAGGGTTCCCTTTTCTCCACATCCTTGCCAACATTAGTCATTTCCTGCCTTGTTAATTTTTGCCATCCTAACTGGTGTAAGGTGGTATCTCACTATGGTTTTGATGTGTATTTTCCTGATGCCGAGTGACGTGGAGCATTTTTTCATGTGTCTTTTGGCCATTTGGATGTCGTCTTTGCAGAAATGGCTGTTCATGTCTTCTGCCCATTTCTTGATCGGATTATTTGTTCTTTGGGTGTTGAGTTTGATAAGTTCTTTATAGATTTTAGATACTAGCCCTTTATCTGATATGTCATTTGCAAATATCTTCTCCCATTCCATAGGCTGCCTTTTAGTTCTGTTGACTGTTTCCTTTGCTGTGCTAAAGCTTTTTATCTTCTTTCTTGATTAAAACTATCCACAGTGTAGGGATAAAGGGAACATACCTCAATATCCTGAAAGCCGTATGTGAAAAGCCCACGGTGAATATCCTTCTCAATGGGGAAAAACTGAGACAGGGAGGTCCCCTCTCACTACTGGTGTTCAGCATAGCACTGGAAGTCCTAGCCTCAGCAATCAGACAACAAAAAGAATTAAAAGGCATCTGAATTAGCAAAAAGAAGGGCAAACTCTAAACTTTCGCAGATGACCTGATACTCTATGTGGAAAACCCAAAAGACTCTATCCCAAAATTTCTAGAACTCACACGAATTAGACAGTGTGGCAGGATATAAAATCAATACACAGAAATAATTTGCATTTCTATACACCAACGATGAGAAGAAAGAGAAATTAAGGAATTGATCCCACTTAAAATTGCACCAAAACCCATAAGATACCTAGGAATAAACCTAACCAAAGATGTAAAGGATCTGTACTCTAAAAACTATAGAAAACTTATGAAAGAAATTGAGGAAGACAAAGACATGGAAAAACATTCCAAGCTCATGGATTGGAAGAATAAATATTGTTAAAATGTCTATGCTACCCAGAGCAATCTACGCATTCAGTGCAATCTCTATTAAAATACCATGAACAGTTTTCACAGAGCTGGAACGAATAATCCTAAAATTTGTATGGAACCAGAAAAGTCCCTGAATACCCAGAGAAATACTGAAAAAGAAAAGCAAAGCTGGTGGCATCACAATTCCGGACTTCAAGCTCTATGACAGAGCTGTCATCATCAAGACAGTATGGTACTGGCACAAAAACAGACACATAGATCATTGGAACAGAATAGAGAGCCCAGAAATGGACCCTCAACTCTATGGTCAACTAATCTTCAACAAAGCAGGAAAGAATGTCCAGTGGAAAAAAGACCATCTCTTCAACAAATGGCGTTGGGAAAATTGGGCAGCCACATGCAGAAGAATGACCCTGGACCATTTCCTTACACCACACACAAAAATAGACTCAAAATGGATGAAAGACCTAACTGTGAGATGGGAATCCATCAAAATCCTTGAGGAGAACACAGGCAGCAACCTCTTCGACCTCAGATGCAGCAACTTCTTGGTAGACACGTCTTCAAAGGCAAGGGGAAACAAAGGCAAAAATGAACTATTGGGACTTCATCACGAAGGACTGTTTCTTCAAACGTATTCTTTCTGAGGCGCTCCAGAGGTAGCCTCACTGAGTGTGGAGCTGTGCGGGCTGGGGTCTGGGGGCTGGGGTCCCAGAATACCACCTACTGAGCTATAATAAAACCCCCTTGTGAACCAAGCTGCCCGAAAAGGCAATTTGAAAATGATCACCTAGGGTGGAAGAGGTTTGCCTTGGAGTCCAGTTCTGCCTTGTTTCTGCTCCATGGAACTGAATCCGCATGAGGCTTCTGCATCTCTTCCCCACAGTGGGGCTTCACCAGGAGCCAAGTTAATGGTGTCTTTTTAGATTTTGTTTTTCTCTTCATTGACTCCTCTTGTCTGTGAAATTTCCTAGTGCGATCTCTCCCTTTCCCACGTTCTCCGTCCCCCTTATTTGTTCTTTTTTCACTACTGCTGCCTTTTTTTTTTTTTTAGGTTGCAAGCCTCACAAGGGCAGGGATCTTTGTCTCAATTGTTCACAAATCTGCCTCAGGGACCTGCATAATGCCTGGCATGTAGTAGAACCCAGAAATGTCTTGAAGGAACAAATGCGTGTTGGGCAGTTATTTCTATGTTGTTGCTCTCCTGTGTTTGGCTTAGCTTACTAAGGTCCTTTCATGGTCTAAGAAGGCTGCTAGAGCCCCAGCCATCACATCTGTATTCTAGGCAGCAGAAAGGACAGAGCAGGGGAGGGGAAAAAACTGTGTGTGTTGACTCCCCCCCCCCCCTTTTTTAAAGGTTTTAATTATTTTAGAGAGCTCCAGTGGGGGGAGGGGCAGAGGGCGAGGGAGAGGGAGAGTGCGAAGCTCAAATCCCAAGCAGATTCCACACTCAGTGCAGAGCCCAACACGTGGGGCTCGATCTCACGACCCTGAGATCATGACCTGAGCCAAAACCGAGTCAGATGCTTAACCAACTGAGCCACCCAGGTGCCCCTGTGCTGACTTCTTTTAAGGAGGTTACCCCCCATTCAGTCAAAACATTTTCTTACTTTTAAGTGGCCTGAACTTACTCTGTGAGGGATGCTGAGATTTTTTTCGTAGCGTACCTCCTCATCCCACACAGGACAGCAGAAGGGGAGAATTGATATTTTGGAAGGCAGACAGTGGTCTGTGCTCAGTGCCATGAATGTAGTCCTCTTTCTTGGGAAAAAGTCACTTTTGTTATATAGAATGTAAACAGGTTCAGTTTTGTGGTTATTGGCAGATTGGTATATTCACTTGCCCCCAAAAGCAGAATGGTTTTTTTTTTTTTTAAGATTTACTTATTTTAGAGAGCGAGAGAGTGCATGTGAGTGGGAAGAGGGGCAGAGGGAGGGAGAAGGGAAGTAGACTCCCTGCTCAGCGGGGAGCCCAGTGTGGGGCTCAATCTCAGGACCCTGAGATCATAAGCTGAGCCAAAAATGGAGTCGGATGTTCAACTGACTGAGCCACCCAGGTACCCCAGAATGGGTTTTGAGTCAGAAAGACCATGGCTCAGATCTCCGTACTAAGCACCTCCTTAATACCGTAGCTGTGTGGCGTTGGGCAAGTTGGTTTCCCTCTGAGCTTCAGTTTAAAACAGTCAATAAAAGGGGATAATAAAGGGCCTTTTCATACATGATGGTGAGGACTGAAGGGTATAATCCAGGTGAAGAAAGGTGGCAGGGTGTGGCATAGCAAGTTCATGGTTGGAGGCTGTTCTGTATCCTCCCATGATCTTGATGACCATCTTAGCTGGTGATGGTTTCCAGATGCCAGTGATCCAGGGATGACAAAGACATGGTCTCTGTGTTCTAGAAGCTCACAGAAGGGCGTGGTAGGCAGAAGAATCAGTGCAAGGGAGGAGAGGGATGATTCTGGGTGGTAGGTTGAGGAAGCTACAGGTAGCTTGGGATGGTGGCAGTCCAGTGTCCTGGAGTCCACAGTGTATTTGGGGAAGGACTAAGGAAGGTTCTCTGGAATAAGGACCTGGGGACAATTCCAAAGGCCCCAGTGAGGAGTTTGGCTCTGATTCTGTGACTGGTGGGGAACTAGCAAAGGCCCTGAAACAGGAGGGTACTTGGTGAGGTTTGTTCTGTGGGCCGTTCCTTCTCCCAGACGCTGTGGAGAGCTGGATGGCAGAAGGCGCGTCTTGGAGGAGTGAGTGTGGGCTGGGGCCATACAGGCAGGAGGTGGGGGCAGCCACATCTCTGTAGGGCGGGTGATTCCAGAGAGGAGATGCTGTCGTCAGGCTGTGGTGGGATCAACACCGAGGGGTACGAGACTGATTGCTTGGATTAGGGTCTGTCTGCCCGGCGGCCTTCATTTCCTGGGGGCTGGGGGTGGGGATAAACAAGCTGTGAAGGAAGTACTTGCATGGCTCCCTGAGGCAGAGGGCCGTACCCAACCCGGGTCCTTGCCAGCACCAGTGTTTTCTCTGTGATGTTCACTTCATGGCTGAGCATCTTCCTTAGTGGCAGGGCTCTTGGCGAGGCAGGCAGCATGGAAACGGCAAAGCCCTGTGCCCCGTAGCGGTGACCCCCTGAAGCCCCCACTAACGAGCTCGTTACTGTGCAGTGATCGCGCCTTGAGGTTGGATGTGCGCGCCTGCATCCCTTTGTAATTACTGTGGTCTTAACATCAGCAGGCCCCAAGCCCACAAGGAGGAGGTTGTCCCTGGGTCACCGGGGCGGTCACAGCTTGTGGTTTGGGTTCATTTGTGCAGAGTGAGGGTAATCTGTTTTGACTCCTTTATCAGACTTGAAAATGGCTCCACTGGGCCTGAGATGTGGTCTTCTAGCAGATGGACGCTGTGATGTGGTGTCAGGGGACGCAACCTGGATTTCCTGCCCGGGTTCGTTGCTAATCAGATTGTGACCTTGGTTTTCAGAGGACCTCATCAGGCCAAGATAGCTCTGCCCTTCTCTGCCACATGGTGACAGAGTGAAACTTAGTATCTGTTTGCTCCTGTTTCTTACTTAACTGATTATGGTATTTTCCAAACACATAGAAGCAGTAGAAGAGTCTAACCCACCACCCAGCCTTAGCAGTTACTGACATTTTTGTCGCTCTGATTTTGCCCATCCCTCCACACTGTTTGCTGTTTTGCTGGAATTCTTCCGGTGCTAGATGTTAGATCACCTGTAAAATTGGTTTTATGTGAATCTCTGACAGATCAGGACTTGTGAAAAAACCATATGCAATGCTGTTAATGCCTTTAATACAATTAGCAACCATCTGTTGGTATTCTCTAGTTTATAAACTCAAAGATACTTGGTTGTCTCAGATTCTTAGAGTGGCTTCGTTTGAATCTGTTTTGATTTTACTTTCAGAAGTATAGATCTGCCCCTGTCCTTTTCATAATTGAAACCCTGTGCACTGAGGGGGAGAAAAAAATGTTCACCCTTGACCATGGCCTGCCAGCCTTGCACGATCTGACCTGTGCCTGCCTGCCTGCCTCCCTCTGGGGATCTTTGCTGTTTCTTGTGCCTGGAACATTCTACCCCCAGGTCTTGGCACAGCTGCACCTCTGCCTGATCTCTGAAGGGAGGGCTGCCTTGTCTACGCAGTTTTCCCCTTCTCCTCCAGACCTCTTCTCTTAATCCCGTCAGGTTCTAAACTTATGTACACTGCCTGTTTTTGGACATTTCTTCATGTTCTGTTTGATGTCGACCTCCTTCCTTCCACTGACGGGTGTCTGTCACCGAGGGCCGGGGCCAGGCCTGCCTGCCCGCTCCCATTTCCCTGGTGCTTGGCACCGAGACGCTCAGCCGGTTCTTGTTACGTGAGTGGCTGATCGTATGGCCCAGCGCCTCTGCACGGCGTGGCCGGGAAGCCTGTAGCACTCGCCTCTTGTAGGGAGAAGGTCCATCTCTCTCTCTCTCTCTCTCTCTCTCATAATCAAAATGTTGGCACAGGTAGCTCAGGCCTTCAGAAGCAGCCATGCTAGTGATAGTTATTATTTATATAATAATACTCTGTAGATAACACATAGTAGAATCTTTCATTTCTATCACTCCTTCCTGTTAAGAGGAGGTCCAAATACATCTTTGAGTCCTCAGCTCCCACATAGAGTCCGGGAAACTGGTTAACAGACCGGGAAGTCCAGACTCCTGCAGGTGGGCCTCTCAAGGTTTTGTCCTGCTGGATCTGGAGAGGAGACCGTCTAGCCTGGTGGCTTGTGCCCTGGAGTTCAGAGGAGAGCTGTTTGGAAACCCTGTCCTTCCTTTGCCGCATAACCCTGAGTGCATTGCTTCCCCGAACCTCAAGTTGCTCATGCATCTCCAGAATCTCCAAAGCAGCGGGCAGCAAGGCCTTCCTCGGTCTCTTCACTCACTGCTCGGGGACTGATGTCTGCTCACAGCAACGTTATTGGTGACTTTGTTGTTAGGCTGGGAAATGAACGAGCACACACCCCCAGGTCCCTGAACAGATGCTGCCTGTTAATTAGGGGTTAAAATGTGGCTTAATGTCTTTTTTCCTTTTTGTGTTTTTTGTGGATCGGGGACTGCTTGTTTGGTCTCCTACCAGCTCAGTTACCCCTCACAGCGGCCAGTGAGTTGGGTCCTGGGGTTCTCTCAGTTTACGGGATGGAGGTGCCTGGGTTAGGCAAGCTGCCCAGGGTCACACACATACACAAGAGGCTGGGCCCAAGGTCAGACACATACGTGGTGGACTGGGCTGAGGTTTTGAACCTCTGTCTGCCTCCTTACCCTGTTGTCAGGTCCCCTTGACCTCCCTCTTCACCGTCATCAGGATGGTATTAATACCGTGTGATGGTCCCAGTGTGTCTCTTTTGTGGTCTGTTTTTTGTTATTGTCCCAGCCCTGGCTGCTGGCAGTCCACGATAATGATGGTTGAAAAGGGGGCCACCTCCTGCATTTTCTTAGTGCCAAAATAGCATCTGTTCTGAACCTTCATCTTGTTGCCCCTTAATCTCCTGGCCGGTCTCCTTGTATGTACAAGCACAGGCCGAAAGCGTCTGTCGCCTGCACCTATGTATTCCTTTTCCCCAAATCTTCATGGGGAACTTGAGAATGCAGACTTCTCAGAGAGGTTCTATGTTGCAAGACACTGTGACAGGAAGACAAATTGTGGAGCTTTTAAATTGAAGAAAAACAGGAGGCAATTTGTCTGATGTGTTCCAGTTCTGTTCTCTTAACCTTCATCTAGTCTGAGTTATGGGAGACAGTTTCCTCTCGCTTTGAGAGGTTAAACTGCTGGGAGTGTGTTTTATCAGGGAATGTTCTATTAAGCATTAAGATCAATTAGGATGTGGAGTCCTGTTTTATATTATGCAGATTTTGACATCTAAGTTATAGGAAGCCTTGGCTCTCTTTTGCTCTTCCTTAAAAGAATTCTGAAAACACTGGAATGAGATGTATTTTAGCGGGGGGGGGGGGGGTTTGGTAGCAGGCTTACTGTATTCTCCCAGAAGGAGAAAAAACATATACTTGTGGAAGTGGAGTCTGATCCCCCGGGCCTGAGGGGCTTTCATGGGGTAGCTGTGCCCTCTCCTCGGAGACCTTTCAGATGGATCAGACTGGTCTTTTGTAGATACTGGCAGGCTTTTTTCCTAGCCCTGACTCTGGTTTATAATTATGTATTTGGGACCTCTTTGATGATGGTCTGTCTCCTACTGGACTCGGACACCCACGAGAGAGGGGGTCCCGGTTTGTGCCTCCTCTCTGGCTGTTCAGGCCTGAAGCCCGCACCTAACACAGCAGATGATTGATATCTTGAGTATTTGAGGAGTGAATGAGTGTAGCTTGACTAAGACTTGCCCTCTTGCTTCCTACTCCCCCACCCCCTCGTCCTTGGACCTGTGACACCCTCTGCCGGATGCCCCAGGCCTGTTGGTGCCATCTGATCACCCCTTCCCACTGCAAGCCCACTCTCCTGCCTTGGCAACTGTGCCGAGCAGAAGAGTAAACTCCATCCCCGGAGGAAGTAAATTTGGTAGGAAGGCTTGTGACATTGTAATTATGTGCCTAGGACTGCTTGGAAATATTCTGTACGTTATATTGATAGAAAAATACTGTGTTAAGTCGGTGAATTCAGAAGAACACAGAATTTAGCAAGCCTTTGGGAGGAACAGCTAACAAGAAGAGTTCCTGAATGTTTATCTTCTTGAGAGCACATGACCGAGGTGAGCCAAGGACACAGTCACTACCAGGTACAGGGGAGGATCTGGTGTGGGTTGGAGGACTCCAGACCTCTCCAGTGGGCTTTGTATAGAGATTGGTGCTATGCTTTGGTGGAAAAGAAGAGGGTTGACTGGGCTGGGTGGTTACTGAGAACACTGGGGGGGACCAGAGTTTTATCTGGTTGCCCTGTTGGAGGGGCCATACCAGCATGAAGACACTGAGCAATCACCAGCCCTGTGGCCTCCCCTGCTCTCCTGGGGACAGCGCTGCAAGGAGGGGACCTGTGCCGATGAGTGCACATGATGTAATGTGCACTCAAGAGTCCCACTGACCTGGGTCCCTTCGCTTCATGCTGTGTGACGTGGGGCACATGTGAACCTGTTTGTTTGTTTGTTTATAACATGGCAGGTGTGAGGATGAAATGAACCCGAGCCCTTAGCCCCGTGCTCAGTACATGGTTTTTGGCCATGAAATTGTGAACTCCAACAAACTTGTCCCAGTGAGTGCCCAGGAAGTTGACTTTGACATTGACCCCCAACTTAAAAATCCTCTTTGCTTGTGGAGTTGAGTTGAATGGGTGGAGAGTAGGATTGGCAACACCTGCTGCTGGGTTAGTAGAACTGTCCTCCGGGCAGGGAGACTCTGGCTGTGGGTGTCTGGAGAGCACCTCTTGTTCACTCTCTTAGCAATTTGGACAAATGAAGCTGCCAGATGACCTCTGCCAAGGACACTGGTCCAACAGAGGGCTTCTTTGGCTCCCAAGAGTAGTTGGCATCTCCACAAGTGTGTTGACGACTCCCTGCCAAGTGAATCCCCAGTTCTGCCTAATTCCCAGGTCCTGGCAGAGCCTGCAGAGTACTGCAGGGATCTGGCTTCATTCCCTTGCTGTCCAGAGACAGTGGCTCATCTCACTGTGGGTTTGACCACCTCTCTGAAGAGGCAAGAGCTATTCCTAGTGGTCTCAGGGCCCAGCATGGAGCAGATACAAGAGGATCTGGAGAACCACAGCTGTTTCATGTGCTGGGCTTTGGCCTCAGATGTTAGACAACACTTGTATACCTATAAAAATGAGGAATTTTCACCAAACTGGAGACTGCATCTCCTTGGAGCCACAGTGGAGTGTTACTTCGAGGAGGTAACCTCACCAGGAGGAGGAGGCTAGAAGTCCCCAGTGATGGGGGAGCGCACACCTCCAGGGTACCAGCCTCACTGCCCCGGACGCACATCCTGGGAGGGATGTAGGTACAAGTAGCTTGCTGCCGTTCCTGCATCCCTTGCTTCTGGCACACGTGTGTCCTCAATCCCTGCACTCCTTGATGTAGCCCCAGAATCTTCTTAGTCCCATGTCTGGGCATCCACTTCTGATCAGAGTTGGTTCTTCAAGCAATATCTTCACCTTTCCTGTCTCTCTGAAATCAAGAAAGGCCCTTTCCAGAAAAGTAGAATAGCCAAACATCTCTAACAAAGGGTTCTAAGGCCACGTGGGGGTGATGAGCTTGGCCAGAGCCAGGAGGAGCACCGAGCTTGTCATGATGGGCAGGCCTGGTCACGATGCCAAGGCATTGGTCAAGCTGACTGTCCGGCCCCTAAAGATGGCCTTCTGTCCCTTCCTCGCCATGTTCGTGCTGTAGGTGGCCATGGTAGGAATAAGTGTACAGTCTTAACATGAAGAAACTTGCCTGGGTGGAGAATGCTTGCCCTTCACCTGGTTGGGGTTCATGACTGTTTGACCCTCTGTGTCGGCCTCCTGAGTTAACCAGCAGGACTCCGGTGTCCTGCTGAGCAGCCCAGCCCACCAACTGTGAAGGGTCCTAGTCAGAAAAATGTCGCAAACAAAGCATTTAACAACAACTCAGAGCTATTACGATTCCACGTGCAGGTAATGTCCTGGGTAGGCAAATGTGTTGTGACAGGAAATAGGTGTCTGGTTGTTGGGGGTGGGGTGGGGAGCAGTTGGGAGTGACTGCTAACGGATACAGGGTTTCTTTTTAGGGGGTTGAAAACGTTCTGGAATGAGTGCTGATGGCTCAGGATATTTGGGCGTAATTACGAATTACGCAACTATACGCTTTCAAAGAGTGAATTGTGATTTGTATCTTAATAAAAAAGGTGGGAAAAGTACATGGAGATTTTAAGCAAAACACGCCAATTTTACTAAGAGCTCCTATTTATTGAGCACTTGAAACAGTAACTTGGTGATACAGGTGCTGTGCCTCTCCCTATTTCTTCTTCTTTCTAGAACATCCCTGTGGAAAGGAAGATGGTGGGCTTTCCCTTTGGGGTCACAGGTAGTAGAAACTTGAATCCTTTTTTTTTTTCCTTTAATTTTTTTTTTATGGTTAATCACCATACATTACATCATTAGTTTTTGATGTAGTCTTCCATGGTTCACTGTATATAACACCCAGTGCTCCACGCAGAATGTGCCCTCTTTAATACCCATCACCAGGCTAACCCATCCCCCCACCCTCCTCCCCTCTAGAACCCTCAGTTTGTTTTTCAGAGTCCATCGTCTCTCATGGTTCGTGAAACTTGAATGCTTTCATTACTGACTGTGCACAGGGAGCGGTTAATGTGTGTTTGATTTTTGAGATGCGCAAACTACCCTTTCCTGGGTCCTCTCAGGAATGTTGACACATGACAACTGATCAGAGTACATCCCTGGTTGCTTTTTTGACAGAGAGGCAGTAATAACTTCATTTTTCATTCCCGTAACCCTTCTTTCTCCCAAGGAGTACATCTGTCTGGTACCTCTCAACATCCCATGCAGTTGAAATCCTCGCCACTGACGGATGGTGGAGTCGCATTTTCACCTTCAGGTGTCCCAGGGATCCCATATAGATGACGTCTTCTCCTCTGGATTAACATCCACTCTTCCCTACCTCGTTTGGCACCCCGGGAACTGCACCTTGATGGACTCCGTCCCCGGGCTCCGCTGCCCCCCACCTTGCAGTGGGGGTTCAGTCTGCTTGGTGGATGGAAGGTGGTGGCACGGGGAAGGCAAGTTGGGGGCATTTACTCCTCTGGCTCCCTCCTTGCCAGGCCTCAGGCTGCTGGTCGCTGTGTTCCTGTCCTGGAGACTACAGGTCCTTGGGTGTCCGCCCGTGTCCTTCTGGGTTCTTGTTACTGCTGTCTCCCTTTGACCTTTTAGGCCTGAAGGAGTGTGGCATGGCGGGGGGGGGGGTGCGTCCCACACTGGCCAGCTCCTGAGTCAGTCACCATCCCTTGCTGGTTTCTCTTCACCTTGCCTACGTAAAGAGCTTCTTCATTAAACCCCATGATCTCCCCCTTTGACTGTGCTGTTGTCTACCGGCCTGTGACTGAACCTCCAGGCTTGATCTAGCTGCATGGCTTTGCACTTGATTGTTCCTCTCCTGGAATCTGCTTTTGCCAAGATGATGGCAGATACCCAGGCTCGTTGTAGATGTTACCACCTTGGGGGAACTCATCTGTCTACCCTCCTACCCTTCTCTTCAAGGACCATGACTTACTTCTTATAGCACTGGGACTCCTGAAATCATCTTCTGTTTTGTTGGCTGGTTGGTCTTGTCCAGGGTATTCTGGCTCTCCCAAGTGGACAAGGGGTCAGCAAAACTTTCCTATAAAGGTCCAGAAAGTGAATATTTTCAACTTAGCACGCTAGGTGGTCTCTGCTGCACCCACTAAAGTCTGCTATCATAGCAAGAAAGCAGCCACAAGCATGAAATGAATGAGCTTGTCTGTGTTCCTGGAAAACATACTAAAAACCGAACAGAAACTTGTGGTAGGTAAATGACCTCTTAATACAGCTGTTACAGAACACCACCAATATAAGCATGATGGATTTGGCCCATGGGCCATTGTTTGAGAACCGTCAGCTAGACTGAAAGCTCCATGAGCATTGGAACCTTATTTGTCTTATTCACTTTGGGCCCCAGGGCTTTGAGTGTGGACCGGCATGTAGGAGGCATATGGCAAATGTTCACCGAATGCAAACACTTAACAAATGCCTGCTCTGTGTAGGTCATTGAGTTAGACAGTGGGACCAATGGTAAAGGAAGACAGTCCTTGACCTTGAGGTCCCTGGGAAGCTGACGGACATGGTTTATTGTGTAACATACCTGTTGGTTCTGATAGATGGAAATCGCCGATGGAGTCCACAGGTGAATCAGCTCACTCTGCTGGGAAGGTCAGGGACTGGCCTCCATGTGGAGGAACGCTTGAGGTGCATCTGGAAGGATGACAAAAGGGTTGGCAGGTGGACAAGGTGTGGTGTGTTTGGGGGACTGGGCAGAGGCCAGGTCATGGAGAGGCCCATTGGGCCGCCATTTGGTCGTTGTCTGACAGCCTGTGGAGAGCTGCTGGATGAGGCTAACCTGAAGAATTCCTGTGATGAGAGGTTTACATTGAGAGCAGCGTGGAGGCTGGGTTGGAGGGAGCTGGTAGCAGGAGGAGACCGGGGACTATTTAGAAGCTTTTTGCCGGGGAGTGGGTGTTGGTCTAGGGCAGGGTTTCAGGAGGACGTATATGTCTTAAAGCTGAAGTTGATGCTTAGCTAGGTCTGGTGACCGGTCCCTGCCTTAGAATGTGGTGTGGGAGGGAATGGACAGTAGGCTGATGCAGATGGTTTCTGGCCTGATGGATGGTGGTACTGCTCCCTGGTGCAGGAGGGGGAGCAGGTGTGGATGAGGCAAGGATGTGTTCAGAGTTCAGACAGTGGTTAGGATAGGGAGGAGAGTGACAACAAGAAAGATATTAAAAAAATAAGGTTTTGTGTAGTGCAGGTATCAAGAAGACAAAAGATGGTTGAGATAAAGCTACTGGGGATGTCTGGGGAGAAGCTACCACTTCCCTAGTGAAGGAAAGCCTCTTGGTGGTTGGTGGGCGGGGCACAGAGGAGCTGAGGTTGGAAGGATGAGAAGGAGCCAGTTCTCCCAAGATCTGAGGGCAGACCATTCCAGTTAGAGGGAAGAGTATATGCAAAGGTCCGGAGGTGATAATGGATGTGTGATCTGTGCAAGGAATGGAGAGAAAGCCAGTGTGACCAGAGCAGACCATGAGGAGGGGAGTGAGATACAAAAGTAGACCGGAGCCGCCGCCACCAGGAGTTCCATCATGGAGGCCACTGTGAGCCGTCTGCAAAATAGAATTTCCCGTTAATCGAGACTTGGGGTTTTAGGCCTGCTTCAGGGAACCGGTGCAGGAGTGAATTGTTGTGTAACAGATTGATAAGATGTGCTCGGGAATCCTTGGCTGTGTAGGTTGGAGGCTTTCAGAAGTTTAGCCACTACATTTTCCCTTCTGGCCCAGTGTGACAACTTTGAGAAGATTTAGTACTATTTACGACTGTGTTCCTTTCTGGTTGATAATATTTTTTTAAACTTCTCACTTGAAAATGGGCTGGCATTGGAAAGCTGTATGAGCAGTCTGAGCACTTGGCTTGTTTTTAATCCTGGGATTTTCTTATTTGGGCAGTGAGATTCGTATGGAGTGTGTTTATTCATGCTTTCTTGACTGACTTCTCCCACGGCTCTGGGTGAATTTGCATTGCCACCGTAGGAATGAATCAAGAATTTGTCATATTCAGGCTTGTGAGGAAATAAATAAGAAACATTTACCAGGACTTTTGGGGAGGCATGAACTTTTTGCTAAGTGCAAAGTATACAGTTTTGCAGGGAAGTGAATAGAACTGAGCAGGCCTCCGTTTTGGCTCCAGAGTCATTGTCTCTGAGTCCGCCTTGCAAACATGGTTTCTGTAGGTAATCATCCTGAAGGACAGAGGAGCTGGAGTGATGTCCCATCTGCAAACCTCTTTGCCCTTACTGCACGGTGCTTGCTAGCTGTTCGGTGGCACCTACGTGGCTTGTCAAGCCATTCAGCGATTCATTGGCATGAAAAGACCACTTGCCTGTCATTTTCTGTCTTGGGTCAGCTCCCTTACTCCTAAAGAAAGGGGAAAAGTGATGTATGTAGTAAAAATTGTCGATCCTTTAGTTTCTGAAGGCTTACTCAGCTAAATGTTTTTTGTAAGCCTACTTTATAGGCCTATTTTTATCACTCAGATAATAAGGAACATTGATTGCCTGAGCACTTCTGGGGGGGGGTCGTGCATCATTTGGGGCTCTTTTTAAAAATTTTTTATTGTTATGTTAATCACCATACATTATACATCATTAGTTTTTGATGTAGTGTTCCATGATTCATTGTGCATAACACCCAGTGCTCCACGTAGAGCGTGCCCTCTTTAATACCCATCGCCAGGCAAACCCATCCCTCCACCCCCCCTCCCCTCTAGAACCCTCAGTTTGTTTTTCAGAGTCCATCATCTCTCATGGTTTGTCTCCCCCTCCGATTTACCCCCCTTCATTCTTCCCCTCCTGCTATCTTCTTTTTTTTTTTTCCTTAACATATTACATTATTTGTTTGAGGTACAGATCTGTGATTCAACAGTCTTGCACAATTCACAGCGCTCACCATAGCATATACCCTCCCCAATGTCTTATCACCCAGCCACCCCATCCCTCCCACCCCACCCCCACTCCAGCAACCCTCAGTTTGTTTCCTGAGATTAAGAATTCCTCATATCAGTGAGGTCATATAATACATGTCTTCCTCTGATTGACTTATTTCACTCAGCATAACACCCTCCAGTTCCAACCACGTCGTTGCAAATGGCAAGATCTCATTCCTTTTGATGGCTGCATAATATTCCATTGTGTATATATATACCACATCTTCTTTATCCGTTCATCTGTTGGTGGACATATAGGCTCTTTCCGTAGCTTGGCTACTGTGGACGTTGCTGCTATAAACATTGGGGTGCACGTACCCCTTCAGATCCCTACATTTGTATCTTTGGGGTAAATACCCAGTAGTGCAATTGCTGGATCGTATGGTAGCTCTATTTTCAACTGTTGGAGGAACCTACGTGCTGTTTTCCAGAGTGGTTGCACCAGCTTGCATTCCCACCTGCAGTGTAGGAGGGTTTCCCTTTCTCCACATCTCCGCCAACATCTGTCATTTCCTGACTTGTTAATTTTAGCCATTCTGACGGGTGTGAGGTGGTATCTCATTGAGGTTTTGATTTGGATTTCCCTGATGCCGAGCGATGTTGAGCACTTTTTCATGTGTCTGTTGGCCATTTGGAGGTCTTCTTTGGAAAAATGTCTGTTCATGTCTTCTGCCCATTTCTTGATTGGATCATTTGTTCTTTGGGTTGTTGAGTTTGATAAGTTCTTTATAGATTTTGGATACTAGCCCTTTATCTGGTATGTCATTTGCAAATATTTTCTCCCATTCTGTCGGTTGTCTTTTGGTTTTGTGGACTGTTTCTTTTGCTGTGCAAAAGCTTTTTATCTTGATGAAATCCCAATAGTTCATTTTTGCCCTTGCTTCCCTTGCCTTTGGTGATGTTTCTAGGAAGAAGTTGCTGCGGCTGAGGTTGAAGAGGTTGCTGCCTATGTTCTCCTTTAGGATTTTGATGGACTCTGGTCTCACATTTAGGTCTTTCAACCATTAGGAGTCTGTTTTGGTGTGTGGTGTAAGGAAATGGTCCAGTTTCATTCTTCTGCATGTGGCTGTCCAATTTTCCCAACACCATTTGTTGAAGAGACTGTCTTTTTGCCATTGGACATTTTTTCCTGCTTTGTCAAAGATGAGTTGACCGTAGAGTTGAGGGTCCATTTCTGGGCTCTCCCTTCTGTTCCATTGATCTATGTGTCTGTTTTTGTGCCAGTACCATACTGTCTTGATGATGACAGCTTTGTAATAGAGCTGGAAGTCCGGAATTGTGATGCCGCCAGCTTTGCTTTTCTTTTTCAACATTCCTCTGGCTATTCGGGGTCTTTTCTGGTTCCATACAAATTTTAGGATGATTTGTTCCATTTCTTTGAAAAAAGTGGATGGTATTTTGATGGGGATTGCATTGAATGTGTAGATTGCTCTAGGTAGCATTGACATCTTCACAATGTTTGTTCTTCCAATCCATGAGCATGGAATGTTTTTCCATTTCTTTGTGTCTTCCTCAATTTCTTTCATGAGTATTTTATAGTTTTCTGAGAACAGATCCTTTCTCTTTGGTTAGATTTATTCCTAGGTATCTTATGGTTTTGGGTGCAGTTGTAAATGGGATCGACGCCTTAATTTCTCTCTCTTCTGTCTTGTTGTTGGTGTATAGGAATGCCACTGATCATTTGGGGCTCTTGATGGGAAATGTCAGGAAATCTAATGCAAAATGACCAGAGCAGAAAGGGGATTCATGGGCTCCTATGACCCAGCTAGATTTTGTCTTCAGGTGTGGCTGGATCCAGGGTGCACCTCTGTTCCCCTCTCTGGGTGGGCCTCATTCCTAGACAGAGTTTCCATTGGCAGGCATGGGATGGTTGTAACAGCTCTAGACCTCCCATGTTCTTAGTTTTATGTCCACTGGGCAGAATAGAGCTTCTGAGGTCTTGGAAGTCAAACAAAAGTCTTAGGTTTGACTCTCGTTGGCTCCTACTGAGGCTAGACGTGTGCCTGTCTCTGAGTCAGTCCCTGTTACTGGGGAGAGTGAGGGCCTGATTAGCCAGCTCCGAATTACCCATCTGTGGAGGTGAGGTGGGGTTAGCTCCCAGGTGAGCACAGGGGTAGGAAAAAGAGCTGTGGAGGTAATGTTTTTGCTCTGAGCAAAAGCAAGGTCTGCCCCCTAAGAGGTAGCCTGTTTTTGTGTGTATCCCTTTTCTCCAGTGCCTAAGTGCCCAGAGCAGTGCCCCACCTGTATTGGTTAGATTCACTGAATGTCTTCAGAATCAAATTACATACCTAGGAGACTGCAAATTAGACCGTGCCCAGGCCGGCCAGAGGGGGCGCTGTGGCACTGGGCCCCGTTCTCCAATTTGGGAACTAGGATGGCTTTTCTTGCTGTACAGATGATGTTTTTATTTCTATAAACATGTTTATTTGGTCTTGAGAAGGTGTAACCCATCAAATGTGTGACGTTTCAGAGTCTATTGCTTAGGACAAGGTGCTGTTAAAATGTGGGTTGGCTTAAAAACATTGAGGAAATATTAGCATAGGTGCCATAGGACATGATAAAAAGTTAGGGGCCCACGGGTGACTCATGGGTGTGCAGGCCTGGCACAGTGACGGTTAAGAGTCGGGATCTTTGAGCCAGATTGCCCAGAATCAGCCAGCTGTGCCGCACACTGGCTGTGTGACCTTGGGCTGGTTGCCTCATCTCCCTGGGGCCCCTTTCCCCCTGTGCAGCGGGGCTGCCCAGGAGGGTAGTGGGAAGGAGGTGTAGGAGAATTGCATAAAGTGCTTACCACTGTGTTTAACATGTGGTAAATGGTGAGTTGCTATCAGCTATTGTTAGTAGTGGTAGTATAGACATGGCTCAGGGTTAAAAATGTGTTCTGGAGGTTTAGTGAAGTACAAACATTAATCAGTGAAACGTTTATTGGGCACCTACTGTGTGCCAGGCCCTGAGCAGAGTATTTGGGATGCAGAGTGAACGGCAGGGCCCTTGCGTTTGAAGGGCATCTAGCCTATTGGGAGAGACCAACGGGGAAGCCATGCTGGGAGTGCTCCAAGGGCATTAAGGGGAGGGTGCTGTGCTAGCTCAGAGGAAGACGCCTACCCCGAGGGCAAGGGCTGGAGAAGGCTTCCAAGCTCTGCCTCGAGACTGGAGGAGCCGGCCAGGGAAAGATGGGGAGGGAAGGGCACTGTACCCGGAGGAGCTGGTGTGCTCTAAGGCACAGGGCATTGGCAGCTAGATCTCACGGTGTGCTGGCCAGACTCGGGTACCGGGGGCAGAGGAGTGCTGTGTCATTTGGGTGATTTCTTCATTAAATTTTTTCCCACCTACTTCGCTGGGGACTGTTCTCTGTTGGGGGACTAGAAAGGGGCAAACTATTACATAGCCACAACTCACGGAAACTCAGAAAATTCTTTGTGCCCTTCTTCTCTTGGAGACCCCGTCTTTCTTTGAGAATTGCCACCAAACGCTTCAAACATACAGAGCGTGGTGTATATGTACATATGAGAATACATGTGTGTTCAAGATCAGGAGCATGATAAAGCTTTATTGTATGGATCCAGGGAACCCCTGGTCCAACTTAAAGCTGTGAATTTAATAACTGTAATTATTGGTCTGTTTGGGCTACTTATTTTTTATTTTGCAAAACAGAACTAAAGCCGTACTTAAAAAAAAAAAGATTTTATTTATTTAGAGAGTGTGTGTGAGCTGGCAGGGAGAGGGAGAGAGAGAATCTCCAGCAGACTCCCCGCTGAGTGCAGAGCCTGACATGGTGCTCAGTCTCATGACTCTGGAGCCCGACATGGTGCTTAGTCTCACGACCCTGAGATGTAAGAGTCAGACGCTTAACCAACCGAGTCACCCAGGGGTACCAAAGCCCTACTTGAAACAATGAAAATGTTTCCATCCTTGCTTTGGATTGCTGCATGGATCTCCCCTTATGTGTGGGGTCTGCCAGTAGTCTGCGATGGTGGTAAACCAGGGAAAGTCAGGTACAACTTCCCACATGGCTCATTAACGCTATGCCTGTCTCATTGGCATCCCAGGGAATTTTTGGTTTTGTGGGAAACCTGTGATGAAGTCTTAGCTTTGCAGGCTGCACCAGGAAAATGGATTTCCTGGCTGGCTGTCAGCTGATGAAGTCATTATCCTCATGTGAATATGGAAACACCAGGTCCTTTGTCCTTGTCTCCCTGCCTCTGGAGAAATCAGATTCCTATGGCCTGGGACTGTACCAGCTGATGGCCTGGCCCAGAGCTGGAGTCCCCGAGAGGTGCTTTTCTGCTCTCTGCCAGGAAAGCAGGAGGGTCAGGTGTCCAGAGGGGACGGTGGTGAGCTACCTGTCTGGCTGTCCATTCCGTCAGGGAGCCTGTGTGTCCGAGTAGATATCTTGGAATCCCTTTCCTTCCCCAAGCTCGCCCGGTTGCCTCTTTCCTTGTCAGGGTTGGCTTCATGGTCCTCATTGTTAATAGGGCCACCGTTTATGAACTGTCGAGGGTGGGAGGTGCAGTCATTGGTTTGGTCATCCTTACCACCATTAACAAGGACTCTCATGATTGTGGTAGCTCACATTTATTGAGTGCTTGCTGTATTCTGGGCACTCATTGAATCCTCCCAGAGTTCATTGAGGTAAATACTATTATCCATGCCATTTGACAGAAGACGGAGGCACAAAGGGGATAAGTGGCTTGTCCGGGGGGCCATAGCTGGGGAGGCACTGAGCCAGGATTGGAATTCAGACACTCACTCCGGAGCTGGGCTTGGCAGACTGTGGCTGGCAGAGCTGCCATCTGTTTTGGTAAATACGGTGCTCCTGTCGCACGGGCATGCCCCTCCATTGACGGGCTGTCCACGGCAGCGTTGGCCCCGCCACAGCACAGTTGAGCAGTGGCAACACCGGCCGTTGGGCTCACGAAGCCTGAGGTGTTTCCTGTCTCACCCTTTACGGAGAAAATGTGCTGACCCCTGTTCTAGAGTCCAGGCTCTCCGTCACCATGCTACACTGCCTTTCAATTTGAAAAATCGAGTCCCTGAGTTCCTATGGGCTGCTGGGTGCTGTGCCAGGAGCCCTGGGAGACAGTGACGCGAGCTGGCGGACACGTCTCACATTCTGGTGGGGAGGCAGGCGGTCATCAGGCACTCACCTCAGTAAGTGTGTATTTGCAGGCAGAGTTGTGCTCTGAAGAAGTGCGGGCTGTGTAAAGGCAGTAAAGAGACACTTAGTGCTTGTACGTACATGATGGAGGGCGCGGATCAGGGAAGATGCTCTTGGGGAAGGGATGCTTGAGCAGATAGAATCAAAGGGAGGAATCCTCAGAAGGAGGCAACAGGATATGCAAAGGCTGGGAGGTGAGCAACAGGAGACGGGGGAGAGGATAATTCTCCTTTCGGAGGAAGAAACGGAGGCTCAGAAGCAGAAGTAACCCTTGTCCAAGGTCACAATAGCAAGGTCATGCAGGCAATTGAACGCACTTTGATTCTAAACTCTGTGTAGTTACTTCTCTTCTGTGTTCCTCCATGTGAAATGTCCATCTCCTTCTGTGCCTTACTCCGGCTCAAAGCCTCTTCTCAGAATGGGATAGGCTGAGGGGTGTCCCAGTGACCCTAGGGCGAGGCCTGGACACTTAGCAGGCAGCCGCATGGGCAAACTGGGGCCTTGAGACCCTAGTGTGCCTTTTAGCGCCCGATCCACTTAATGTCCCTGGTTTTCTCCTTAAGAGCGACTTCTTGGGGCTTCTTTTCATCCCTCATCACAGTGAGGCAATCTGAGCACTTTCCTGAGTTCACCTTTGCTGCTAGAATTTTTTTAATGATCCATCTTGGGTTATTATTAGAGTGTTACATAAATTCTTATCAGTGCTTTCTGGTAGGTTGCCCTCTAAGATCTTTTCGGAAGATAACAGGAATTCATAGAAAAAGGAAGTGAATGAGTTGCAGTAACTTGAATGCTGGTTTCTTCTTGCCCCAAATCCTTGCTGGAAGAGGCTGTGAGCATGGCAGCTGGGGGCTGGCCGGGGAGGTGCCATTCCACTTCTGACGGGCACCGGCGGGGGAGGGCATTCACGAGGGAGGGCCCACATCTGGACGGACCGTGCCCTCCCTGAAGGAGGACTTCAGAGGTGACCTCAGCACTTGAGGCCACGGTTAAGGGGTGTGGGTTTGGGGGTGATGAAATGCCCGAAGACGGAGCGTGGTGCTACTTGCAGTAAAAAACATTTATTGTATGTGTGCAGTAGGTGACTGGTATGCTAGGTGAATTGTATCTTAATAAACCTGTTAGAAAAGGGAGTAGAGGGGAAGGAGAAAACCCCCTTGAGCTCATTCAGGCTCAAAAAAACAAGGAGTAAGGGGCACACTAGGGGATGTGAGAGAAGCTTGAAGAGGTTTTAGTTTGAGGGCCCTACTCCTGTCTACAATTGTGAGGGAGCCCGCGTTGCAGAGAGGACTTGACCAGCACCTAGGGTGGGCTCGGAGCCCAAGGCCGACTGCTGTGTACACAGGCCTTCCAAGGCCCCACTGGGACGTTAAATATGCCAGAAGGTGCCTACTGCACATGGAACCCTTTGGGGACTTCTTCCCAGGAAGGAGCCCAGGACACCCTGTGGGGCTCGTCGGTGGGCACAGACTTGTTGGGCCTGGACTGGGGTCTGGTGTCTCCTGCCTCCTACCTGAGGGACTGTGGTGCAGTCCCTTTATCTTTGGACAGGGTGCTCGGTGAGTGGGAGGGTGCAGGAAGCAGTGAGGGAGTCACTTGGAGTATGCACGTACCCCTGTGTAGCCGGCACTGGGGGGGAGGGGAGACAGTAAGGCAGGTAGAAAGGATTTCTCCCCGGTGGAACTTAGTCTCAAGTGGGGTCACCCCCCCCCAGCCCTGTGGATGTTAGGGGCTGTCACTCTTTGTTGGAGGCTGTCCCATGCACTGCAGGACCTTGAGCAGCTTCTCGGGGCTCTGCCCGCTAGATGCCAGTAGCAGCCTCCCCTCAATCATGACCACCAAAAACGTCTTCACACGTGGCCCCCTGTCCCCAGCATTGGCATTGGCCCCGATGGAGAACTAGTGCTGTGGAGAGGGGGAGCAGCTCCCCTGTGCTGGAGGCAGCCCGGCAGCATGTGGGTGAGGGAGGCGGCCCCGCAGTGAAGGGCAGTGGGGCCTCAGGGAGCCCTGGCACTCCGCGGGCGAGGTGGTTGCTGGGAAAGCAAGCAGCGAGCACAGCGGGGGCGGGCCTTGGAGGGGGGCGCTCGGGGACAGCCCAGCTCCCCAGGTCTCTCCAGTGCCCTGGCAGCCAGTCTCCCCTGTGCTGCCAAGGGAAGGACAGGGCTGTGGGCGTGTGGCGCCTGGGGTGCCTGCCCATGCTGTGTGTCCAAAGCCGGCATGTGGAGTGATGGCGCCCTGGCAGTGCATTTGGGGGGGTGCTCCCAGCAGGCTGGAGGCCAGGAGGGGGAGGGTGGTAGTGATCCGGGGGTCCAATGGGCTGCCCTTGAGAGGTGCTGGTGGGCCATAGAGGATACTGTGTGTAGAGCTGGGCAGGCAGGCTCCGTGAGCCGGGCCGGTTAGGACGAGGGAGCGGTGGAGGATGATGGGGCTCTGAAGGAGGTGTGTGGGCCTGAGCGTGTGTGAGTGCACGTGCGTGTGTGTGTGTGTGTGTGTGTGTGTGTGTGTGTGTGTGTGTGATGCCAGTCCGGGGCTTCATAGGAGATCTCCAGGAGACCTTGATTTCCAGGTAGATAGTGGTGGGATTTACTTATGGCTCTGGAGCTCAGGAGAAAAATCATGGCTTTTAGGTGCTTTTAGGGTCGTGGGGAAGTGATGGGAGTTTTGTATCTGAGATTACTTTGGTGGTTTGAAGGAGAGCTGGGAAGACCTTTGACTAGGGCCAGGGTGCATGCTGGTGGTCTGTGATTCCTTCGCTAGCTCCTGATAGACCCCATAGGAGAACTCCAACCCTCCTCCCCGCTTAACAGAGACTCTCGGACGATCTGACGGTTTCCTCCAGAAATGTATGACTCCTGCTGTTAATGGGGGTTTCACAGAGTTGCTCCCATCATCATCACGTTATAACTAAGAGCACCAAATGGATCCTGGCTCTAGAGCCTGCTGTTGTATCACTAAAGCCTTGCCAAAAGGCTGAAATTTATTTAAAAAAAAAGAAAAAAGAGGGGGAGCTACAAAGTACTCAAGTTACTTCCTTCTTGTGATCCTCCTGAGTCAGGTAGCAGTAAATGTACACTTTTGATAGGTCTCTGCCAGAGCATGGTGTGTGTGTGTGTGTGTGTGTGTGTGTGTGTGTGTGTGTGTGTGTGTGTGTGTGTGTGTGTGTGTGTGTGTGGTGGACTCTCTTATTTTGAGCCTGTGTATTTAAAACCGTTTGCTGAGAGAGCGAGAAGGCGGGAGCCCCCAGCTCCAGTTGGGGCCGTATTCCAAAGTCCATGTGGTTTCTTTGCCAAAGAGGAGTGTATGGTTCGGGGCGGTAGCCGGTGGGTGCTTTCCCTAGGTATGGCGAATGTAGAGGAAGCCCTGTGTGTGAGGGTTCTTTGGGTTGCAGGTTTTAAAAAAAAAAAGTGAACTCCAGTCAGTTTACATAAAACAAAACCAAAAAAAAACAAGGAACCTATTAGTGGGAAGCCCAAAAGGATGGTGTCCGCTTCTGATATGGATCCAAAACAGGAACAAAGTTTCTGGGCTCTGAGTCTTAGCCCTGAGCTTTCTTTATGGATTGACCTCTTACACAGGTGGGCATTCTTGAGAGGTGGCAAACATGACTTTGAGTAGCTCCAGGCTTACAGTCTTCTTGAAGGATCTCTGCAGAGTGAGGAACACCATTCCTCCCCAAAAGGACCCTGGCTCAGTCTGTAAGGGTCAGTAGGGCCTCCCCTGGCTTGGTTGTCAGTTCCAGAGGGACGGGCTAGCCAGGGTCAGGTGTCCACCCCCGGTAGGTAGGGAAGGTGGGGCTGTGGGATTGATAGACCCACTAGAATTTCCTGAAGGGCAGTCTCCAGAAGGAAGGGAATGGGGTGACTCCCCCAAAAGCAGACGAATTTCTTCTACCTGGAAATGTTGGCAAATCCAGGATCCTGGATTTCAGGTCTTTGAAGTGAAGAGTAGAGGAACTTCTGCTGGTCACGGGTGAAGGATCCCTACTTTTTAGGCTTAATAGAGCATTTATGTCAAATTCACGTTTGTAATAATTATTACAGGTGTTCGTTGTTGACCTCAGCCTCTACTGTCTCCTTTGTCCACAGCTTGTGGCATGGTTGGCGGTCAGTGGTTACATCTGGTTGAGGACTTCGTTTTAATTCTCAGCTCTGCTCCTTACAGGCCGTGGTACCTTCAGGCAAGTCTGCTGCTCTCTACCTCAGTTTCCAATGGATGCCAAACCTACCTAACTCATGGTGCTTTTGTGAGGACCGATGGGAGGCCTGAATTGATGAACGGTGAAGTTGTTAGCAGACATTCCCCCCACTGCTGCTTGCTGGTGGTGGTCTGGGGGCACACATGGGTTTTTAGTTTTCCCCCTAACTTAGACCAAAAACTTCGAATTTTTATTCTGGAAGTATTACACTCTCTGAGAGTTTGTCTGTGTGTGTGTTTTCAAATTTTACTTTTTACGTACTTAACAATGTGAAGTGTTGCCCAAGAATGAACTGCAGCTCGGTACCTGAGGAGACTCTCACATGGTTTGGCTTTGCTTACGTGCTGAGGAGAAGTAGGTTATGTATGTGTCTTAAAATAAAAGGTGGTGTATTGTTCTTGGCAATTTAAGGGGAGAAGGAAATGGCAGGAAGGAGAGGACCAGGCTGGAGGAAGAGCACGGAGACAGGGCAGAGGGTGTCAGGGTGGCTTGGGTGGGGCTGAGATCCGTCCTTGCTCTGCTCTGGTGGGTGGCACCTCTACCTGTGTCCCCAGGACCTGAAAGGAAGGGGGTGACAACACGGATTAGGAGCTGGGGCTGAACCTCCGCTCTGCCATTGACTAGAGCTGTCACCTTGGTCATCATTCTCTGAGCCTCCTGTTCTAGTCTGTAAAATGGAACCATAATATGATTTTCTTCATAGGGTTGTTGTACGGATTAAACAAGGAAATCTGGGTAAAGTGCTTAGAACTCGACAGCAGTTATTAAGGGTATAATGTTACATTGTTAAGAGTATAATGTTAGAACGAAAGAATGTCATTTTTAGATAGGAAGGAAGTTGGCTGTGCAATTCTCACTTTAAGGGTAATGGACACTGAGATTTGAAGATATAAGGTAACTGATGTGAGGAATCGTATGGCTCGTGAGTTGGTAAAATTCATCTGTAAGGGACCAGATAGTAAATACTTTGGGATCTGTTGACCCCATGATCTCTGTCGGAACTACTCCACTCTGCCAGCGCAGTGTAGAAACGGCCACAGATGACACATCAATGAACAGTTGTGGCGGTGTATCCGTAAAACTCTAATTACAAGATACTGTTACCAACAAAACTTTATTTCCCATGGTTGTGGCTGCTTTTGGCCTGAGGTCTTATTTTGCCCTCCCCCTGACAGCCCTCTTGCCAAGTGGTTAGTTGCCAGGTGCTGAATTAGCTACTTGCATCTGGGTCTTGAGGCTTCACATTCTAGCCCTGTCCCACTGTGACACACAGCTGCGTCTACATGCGTATTAGGAGAAGCTTGTCTGCCAACCAGGAGCCAGACACCTGCTTTTGCAGCTGGTGAGACCCTTTGGGAGAAGGGAAGGGCTTCATCTCCCAACTTGTGAGATGCTGGTAGAGAAGTTTCCTCTCTTGAGGGCTTAATGTATTTTAATTCCTTGGATGCTTGGCTGGGTTTTACAGCCTTGCCGCTGTTTGTTGATGGTTCAGCAAAAGTGAAAGTGATTGATGGGAAGTCTTTATCTGCAATGGCAGGCACCTGCTAACTGTCCCTAAAATGACAGAGCCTCAGACTCCAGATCAGCACCTCCTTGGTGTTCTGTCGCTGCTGCACAGCATCCCCCAGGGGCTTCTCCTGGGACGTGGCTGGGCCTTCGGCTTTGTGCTCCTGAGCTGCAGGAACAACCATGTGGGAGGGGTGGTGGAGCGGAACCCCTCAGGAGCGCGCTTGGCTCCTGGTCAGCCTGTGACCGCTCTGCTCGAAGGGCAGGAAGAAGTCACTGGAGTTTTTCCAGCCTTGACCTCGGCTCAGAGAAGAGTGTTCGCTCTGGGCAGACGGGCTGTGGAGGGGTTTGTCGCTGGACTCCCACCAACTGCACGGCAGGTTCGTGCCAGGTGCCCTGGGCCGGGCAGGAGCAGGTTGGAGCGGTGACAGCACCCCACCTCGTGTGGCATTCACCAGCGGTCAAGGCAGCCTCGGAACCAGCGCAAAAGAATCCTCAAAGCTCATTTAAAAACCTGCTTCTCCTTCTCCCTCTGCTCCTGCTTGTGCGCTCTCTCGCTCTAAGAAAAAAAAGAAAAGAAAAAGGAATAGGTGTATTTTCCACGCGATAACCCTGTTGGTGCTTTCTTAATAACGAATGACACAAAGATGAGGAGGTTGCACAACGAGCTGAAAATGGAATCTCCTGGGTGGCTTGTTGGAAAGTGACTAAGTTCTCCCCCTTAGTAATAAACAGCATGTTGAAGGAGATTGTGTGTTGTGTGCGGTTGAGCTCTTGGGATTTTTGGAGGAGGAAAATGGTTCTATAAATTGCAAATATCGTTAGTCTACTGCAAATTTTAAGTCTTCTGTCCTTGAGCTAGGAGGGACATAGCTTAGTGTCCTCTCTGGAGAAGCCTAACAAAAAATGTTAATTACATTTCGTTTACCGCTTAGGTAACTTCCAAAGGGAGATGGGGCTCGGGCATAATTATTTGGGGATTTTTCCATTTTTAGAGCTGATGCTTAGGGATTATCTGAATTGTTACTAATCTTACTGGGCTGCATGTTACTCCCTGCCTTGCTTATAAACTTGCCATGGCATTGGCCTCGTCAGAAGTGGGTCACTATTTGCTAAACACTGAGTTAATGTCCTCCCAAAATTCCTATGCTTGCAGTCCTAACCCTTGATGTGACTGTATGCGGAGACAGGGTCTTAAAGGAGTAATAAAGGATAAATGAGGTCATCAGGGTAGGGCCCTGATCCAAAATGATGGATGTTGTTAGGTTCTTAGGAGAAGAGGAAGAGCTAGCAGGAAGGAATGCAGGCACACAGAGGAAGGACCATGTGAGGACACCAGGAGAAGGAGACCATCTGGAAGCTGAGCGGAGTGGCCTCGGGAGTAAACCAAACCTCCTACACTTTGGTCTTGGGCTTCCAGCCTCCAAAACGCCGGGAAATACATGTGTAGTGTGTAAGCCACCGGGTCTGTGGTACTTGGTTATGGCAGCCCTAGCAGAGTAAGACACGATTCACTGATGTCTCTTGTCCCAGCTTCTGACAGGTGCAGGTTCAAATCCTGGGTCCACGGCTTATTAGCTGTGAGTATTTGGGGCAGGTTAATGAACCATCCTGTGCCTCAATTTCTTTTTCTGTAAAGTGGGGGATAGTATATGTCCCTGAAATGGCGTATTCTGTGATTGTGTGTTGTTGTAGTGTGACTTGTGAAAGGGTTTGACTCCATCTGAGCCTTGTTTTCTGAGGGTAACCCATAGGCTGGTGTTCTGTAGCCCCTGTTTTTTGTTTTTGTTTTTGTTTTTGTTTTTAATTGGTTTTCCGTGACTTCCACCTCAGTGATGGAGGCAAACATCTCCCTAGCATTTATGGCCAAAGCGGTGTGGTATAGGGGGGAAAACAAGCTGGTCCTGGGGTCAGGTTGCATGTGTTGGGGGTGGGGGGCACTGGCTGCATTTCTACTTAAAGCTGCAGTTGGCTCAGTGTATAATGGGGCCAGTGTGGAGTTGGGCTGGAATTCTTGCATGTTGCACAGACTAGGATTCTGTGACGCCATTTTAATCCACGTGGGGCTATATCCCTCATGGCTGTCCTGGTGGTTTTTCTCCCCTGGTGGGGGGGTATTAGTCTGTGGAGGGTCTTAATAAAAGATATTATCAGTCTTATTTAGAGGCAGACCTTGTTGGTTCTGTGTTCGCACATCATCAGTGCCTGGTATAAAGCAGGTGCTCAATTATTTTTATTAAGTTTTATTGATACACAATTCACATGTGGTAAAATTCATCTACTTCAAGAATGCAGTTTAGTGGTTGTTAGTACGTTGGCAGCATTGAATTATTTTCTCAATTTTAAATAGGAATATGAATGAATTCATTCTCTGGTGCTTCACTTGTAGCGTTCACTCATTCGCTCGGTGTTGGCGGAATGCCTGGTATGTGCCAGGTGAGGTGCTAGTTTCAGCCCTGGGGATCCAGCAGTGTCCCAGGCACATGAAATTGTGTGCCTTCATGGAGGTCACGTTGTGAATTTGGGAGGACGCAAGCCAGGATTTGGTAGTGGTTGGCTTTCCCTCCCTCATGTAGCTGCTGGCCAGCTATTGAACAGGACTACCTAGCGATAACTCTCTCTGCTTGACCTTAGACTTCATTGTTTCTGCCATCCCAGAAGTTGCTAATGTGGACTCTGTGTCATTGTAGTTTTCATCTGATCAGTATTCACTGGACGTGGGGAAGGGACCAAGGTCAGCAAATACCAGGGTGGAGGTTCCATGCTTCAGTGAGCTCCGGAGGATGAGATGTGAAGGGACCTCTCCGGATGAACACCTGGTCACAGGGCATGGCTGCAGTGGGGGGGCTGCAGTAAGATTTTTTTACGTACACTTTCCCCATTCTTGGAAAAAAATCCCTTTGCATCTACATTACCTGAGCCCTCAGCCAATAACCTACTTTTTCACTTTAATCCTTGTTTAGTCTTTGTTCCGTAAGTTGACATAAGTTCTGTAAGTTTTTGCTCCAGCTCTTTGGCTGGCTGGCTAGTCATTTGGGCTCTTAGAAGCTTGTTCTCTGCTATTTTGTGGGGAGCTAGGTGGGATGGGCTGGTGTTTTCAGGAACAACCTGCTCAGACTTCCTGCACGTAGTTACTAGTTTGTGTTCTTTATACTTGAAAATAAACTAGGTGGATCTAAATACCCTTAGATCACATTATCTTGATTATCTTAAATAGGTTACTGTGTCTTTTAGAAGCATCGCTTTGGAAGATGGATGATAACCTAATTTTCTTTCTCTTAGAAGTCACTAGCCCCAGGGGATTCTTCTTTCTCCCATGGTCAATAATTGCACTAGACTGCATCTTGGTATTAGTCACTCAAAATTCGTATTCCCAGGTACGTGGTGTGCTCTGGCAATATATAATAGCAAATTTCTTGCAACAAAGATTTTTTCCTCTCCAGTGGCTTCTGTTTGCTCTATATTAGATCTTATTTCTCCCTGAGTATTTGTCACTTTCTCTCAAATCATTTTTATCCCTTTATTTCCTTTCAGTTTTTTTCTTAGTGTTTTTGAAAGTTTTTTCTTTTTTCTTTTTTGACCTTGCAGGTGTTCCTTCTAGGTTGGTATTCATTTCTGAAATGTTTTCTTCAATTGCCTGAGTTCCGTCACCTCATGACTGCGTCTAATTCTGCTTCATGTTGTTTTTTCCTGTGTTCCATCATTTCCGTGTGTCTTTTTTTTTTTTTTTTGTCCATGTGTCTTTGAACATAGTTCGAAATAGAAAGTTGCAGTTACATGGGTATTTCTGGCATGCCTTCATTACATGTAGATATGTTCCACTTGTTACTCTTACTTAGAACTTTGGGATTTTATCTGGATCCTTCTGTTGCTCTTCATGTGTAGTCAGGAAAGTAAACTTCTGGAGGGAGGTGGGGTTGGTGGCTGCCTTTTCCAACTTGGCAGTGCTCCCTCTTCTGTTTTGATGGTGTGATCAGGTGTGTGGGAGCCTTTTCCCTGAAGCTTCCTGCCCTGGTCCTGCTACCTTGCCTTTACCTTGGTTGTCTTCTCTCCCTTCTGGTGTGTCTCTCCTCCATTATGATTCCACTCAAGTGGGTGGTGTCTTCATTGTGGGTCCCTGCCCTGGAAAGGAGACTCAGTGGGCCAGTTTCCAGGATGAGTGGAGGCCAACCTACATGAGCCCCGTCAGCCTCCCTGTAGGTTCCTTGTACTCAGCTGCTGCAGGGAGGAGGGAAACTCCCCCAGTGTTTCTGTACTTGATGGTTCGGCATGTTCCTTCCCAGGGAGTACCCGTGGTGGATGAGGGGGCTGTTTTTGCAGGATATCTTATCAGATGCCCTTGTTTCCCTCTGCACTCACCTGCCCAGAAGGTGATGCCACCATGGCTGATGGTTTGTCCTTACCTGCTTATTAGTCACCCAGCTTTACATTATCCGTGAGCTTGTGGTTTTGGTATTTAGTTGTTATGTATATATTTAGAGAGATTACAAAAATATCCTGCTCTCCCTACTGTTTTCCTAGAATCCCTTCCTGAGTAAACCTTTAAAATAACACTGATACCCCCGGCCGCAAATAACGATTCCACCAGATAAAGCACAAAAGAGGGAAGTTGCCTTTGGATGTGAAATTGAAGGTGAATAGTAAGCTGGTAACAGGCTGATTGATTACAGTGGATCAGAGTTCATTTTCCTTCATGAAACTGCTGATTCTTTTGGTTCCTAAGCACCTTCATTTGTTCCCAGCAGTGCTTCTCATTCCGGGTGCTGCACAGGGCTTCTGGGGGCCGAGGCTGTGAATCCTTCAGCCCGTGATGTCGCCAGAGGGGCTGAGGTGCCAGGTGCCCCTGGCCAGTCACCTCTAGCCTGAGCAGCTTCATCTGTTACCCTCAGTGGGGCATAGAAAAGTCATTTTGAGTCCTGCTTATGGATTTCTTTATTCACCAAACATTCCTTATTTGAAAAACTTTCGCTAAGGTTTTTTGTTTTTGAAAAATTTCAAACCTACCCAAAATGTGCAAGGTTAGTACAATGAATTTGGGTACACATACACTTCTCCTAGATTGACCAGTGGTTAACACTTAGCACATTTGTCTTTATTTCCATTTTTTTAAAAAAATTTAAATTCTAGTTAGTTAACATAAAGTACAATATTGGTTTCTGGAGTTGAATTCAGTGATTCATCACTTACCTATAGCACCCAGTGCTCATCACAAGTGCAGTCTTGAATGCCCACCACCCACCCACCTCCCTCTATCAACCCTCCCTTCTCTATTGTTAAGAGTCTCTTAGGGCTTGTTTCCCCCCTCTCCTTTTTTTTTCTCTCCCCTTTCCCATATGTTCATCTATTTTCTTGCTTAAATTCCCCATATGAGTGAGACCATAGGGTATTTGTCTTTCTCTAACTTACTTCACTTAGCGCAATACATTCTGGCTCCGTCCATCATTTTTTTGATGGCTGAGTAATATTCCATTGTATATATACCACATCTTCTTTGTTCATTCATCAGTAGATGAACTCTTGGGCTTTCTCCATAGTTTGGCTACTGTAAATAATGCTGCTATACATACCAGGGTGCATGTACAGCTTTGAATCTGTATTTTTATATCCTTTTGGGTAAATACCTGGTAGTGCAATTCCTGGATCGTAGGGTAGCTCTATTTTTAACTGTTTGAGGAACCTCCATACTGTTTTCCAGAGTGGCTGCACCAGCTTGCATTCCCACCAACAGTGTAGGAGGGTTCCCCTTTCTCCGCGTCCTCGCCAACACCTGTTGTTTCCTGTGGTGTTAATTTTAGCCATTCTGACAGGTGGGAGGTGATATCTCATTGGGGTTTTGATTTCTATTTCCCTGATGATGAGTGATGTTGAGCATCTTTTCGTGTATCTGTTAGCCAGTTGGATGCCTTCTTTGTACAAATTGTCTATTTATGTCTTCTGCCCATTTCTTAACTGGATTATTTATTTTTGGGGTGTTGAGTTTGATAAGTTCTTTGTATATTTTGGATACTAACCTTTTATCAGAATGTTGTTTGCAAATATCTTCTCCCATTCCGTAGGCTGCCTTTTAGTTTTGTGGATGGTTTCCTTCACTGTGTGGAAGCTTTTCATCTTGATATCAAGTCCCAATAGTTCATTTTTGCTTTTGTTTCCCTCGCCTCCAGCGATGTGTCTACTAAGAAGTTGTTATGGCCGAAGTAAAAGAGGTTGCTGTCTGTGTTCTCCTCTAGGATTTTGACAGATTCCTGTCTCACATTTAGGTCTTTAATCCATTTTGAATTTATTTTTGTGTATGGTACAAGAAAGTGGTCCAGTTTCATTCTTCATGTGGCTGTCCATTTTTCATGACACCATTTGTTGAAGAGACTGTTTTTCCCATTGGGTATTTTTTTTTCTTCATTAAAGATTACTTGATTATATAGTTGTGGGTCCATTTCTAATTTCTGTATTCTGTACCATTGATCTGTGTGTCTGTTTTTGTGCCAGTACCATACTGTCTTGATGACTACAGCTTTGTAATAGAGCTTGAAATCTGGAATCGTGATGCTCTAGTTTTGTTTTTTGTTTTCAGGATTGTTTTGCTATTTGGGGTCTTCCATGGTTCCATACAAATTTTAGGATTGTTTGTTCCAGCTCTGTGAAAAACGTTGATGGTATTTTGATAGGGATTGCATTTAATGTGTAGGTTGCTTTGGGTAGCATAGACATTTTAACAGTATTTGTTCTTTCAATCCATAAGCAGGGAATGTTTTTCCATTTCTTTGTGTCTTCCTCAATTTCATGAGTATTGTATGGTTTCCAGAGTACAGATCTTTTAACTCTTTAGTTAGGTTTATTTCTAGGTATCTTACTGGTTTTGGTGCAATTGCAAATGAGATCGATTCCTTAATTCCTCGATTTCTTTTTTTTTTTTTTTGACAGTTGAGAAATGTATGTTTATTCTGATACAGTTGTACAACTAATCTAGGACAAATTACCAAATAAATTTTACATTCTTTCTTTAGGACTGGGGTTTTTCGATGACTTCAAATTTAGGTTCTTCAAATTTGAAGTCCGGGAATGTATTCATTTCTGCTTTACCATACATTTGCTTAAGCTTAAAAAGCTCTCTCTCTAGGTCTTGGTGGTACTCTGGGCCAGTATCAATGGGTCCTTCAGATGCCTGTTGCTTAGTTCTGTATTCTCTAGTCTTGTCCACAGAGAGTTTCTGTACAGGATCAAGTTCCTTATTAAATGCCACTGCTGTAACACCAGTGTTCCTCCTCAAATGAACTGAGACTGCAGACCGAATGAGAGAGGAGAATCCGAAGAGCCTCTGAAGCATCAGGGTAATTCTGTTACTTGCACTCAGTCCCAAGCTGCCAGAGCCTCTGTGGCTGCCACCATTCTACCTCGATTTCTTTTTCTGTGGCTTCATTATTGGTGTAGAGAAATGCAACAGATTTTTGCACATTGATTTTATATCCTGTGACTTTGCTGAATTCATATGAGTTCTACCAAGTTTTTGGTGGAGTCTTTCGGGTTTCCTATATAGATTATCATTTTGTCTGCACAGAGTGGAAGTTTGACTTCTTCCTTGCTGATTCAGATGCCTTTTCTTTTTATTGTCTAATTGCTGAGGCTAAGACTTCCAGTACTATGTTGAATAGTAATGGTGAGAATGGACATCCTTGTCTTGCTCCTGACTGTAGGGGAAAGGCTCTGAATTTTTTGCCATTGAAGATGATATTAGCTGTGGGTCTTTTGTATATGACCTTTATGATGTGGAGGTATGTTCCATCCATCCCTCCTTTGTTGAGTGTTTTTATCCAGAAAGGATGCTGTATTTTGTCAAATGCTTTTTCTGCAGCTATTGACAGGATCATATGGTTCTTAAACTTTGTTAATATGGTGTTCCACGTTGATTTTTTTGCAGGTACTGAACCACCCCTGCAGCCCAGGAATAAATCCCACTTGATCATGGTGAATAATTCTTTTAATGTACTGTTGACTTCGATTTGCTCATATTTTATTGAGAATTTTTGTCTCCATGTTGATTAGGGATACTTACCTGCAATTCTTCATTTTAGTAGGGTCTTGATTTTGAAATCAAGGTATTGCTGGCTTTGTAGAATGTGTTTGGAAGTTTTCCTTCCATTTCTATTTTTGGGAACAGAGTGAGAAGAATAGGTATTAACTCTTCTTTAATTGTTTGGTAACATTACCCTGGAAAGCTATCTGGCCCCAGACTTGTGTTTGTTGGGAGTTTTTTTTTTTTTTTTTAAGATTTTACTTATTTGATAGAGACAGCGAGTTGGGGAGGGAGAGGGAGAGAGAATTTGAAGTAGACTTCAAGCTGAGTGCAAAGCCCGAAGTTGGGCTTGATCCCATGACCTGAGCCAAAACCAGGAGTTGGACATTTAATTGACTGAGCCACCCAGGTGCCCCTGTTGGGAGATTTTTGATTACTGATTCAATTTCTATGCCGGTTATGATCTGTTCAAATTTTCTATTTCTTCCTGTTCCAGTTTTGGTAGTTTGTTAGTTTCTAGCAATTTGTCCATTCCTTCCTGATTGCCCAGTTTGTTGGCATATAATTTATCATAGTATAAATGTGTTGGTTGTGATATCTCCTCTTATATTTGTGCTTTTATCTATTTTGGTCCTTGCTTTTTTCTTTTCGATAAGTCTGGCTAAGGGTTTTGTCACTTTTATTCTTCCAGAGAACCAGCTCTTAGTTTCATTGGTTTGTTCTTCTGTTTTTTTGTTTGTTTCTATATAGTTTATTTCTGTTGTAATATTTATTTCCCTTCTTCTGTTGGCTTTGGGTTTTATTTGCTGTTCCTTTTCTAGCTCCTTTAGGTGTAAGGTTAGGTTGTGTATTTGAGACTTTTCTCGCTTCTTGAGGTAGACCTTGCAATATACTTCCATTAGGGCTGCCTTTGCTGCATCCCAAAGGGTTTGGACTGTTGTGTTTTCATTTGCATTCATGTATTTTTTAAATTAATTTCCTGGTTAACCCATGCATTATTTCTTTGTATTTTTTTTTTTCATCTCTTCATCTCTTGTTATAGTCTTTGGTTTAAAATCTAGTTTGTCTGATATAACTGGCTACTCCAGCTTTCTCTTGACGATGTCCATTAGCATGGTAGATGGTTTTCCATCCCCTCACTTTCAATCTGCAGGTGTCCTAAGGTCTAAAATTAGTCTCTTGTAGGCAGCATAAAAATAGATCTTGTTTTTTTTTTTTAATCCATTCTGAAATCCTATGTTTTTTCTTTTTTAAAGATTTTATTTATTTATTTGACAGAGAGAGGCACAGCGAGAGAGGGAACACAAGCAGGGGGAATGGGAGAGGGAGAAGCAGGCTTCCCGCGGAGCAGGGAGCCCGATGCGGGGCTCGATCCCAGGACCCTGAGATCATGACGTGAGCCGAAGGCAGACGCTTAACGACTGAGCCACCCAGGTGCCCCAAATTCTATGTCTTTTGATTGGAGCATTTAGTCCATTTATATTCAGAGTGAATATTGAAAGAGATGAATTTAGTGTCATTGTGTTGTCTGTGGAGTTGGTATTTCTGGTGATGTTCTCTGGTCCTTTCTAGTCTTTGTTGCTTTGAGTCTTTTTCCCCCCACTCACAGAGTCCCCCTTAATATTTCTTGCAGGGCTGGTTTAGTGGTAATGAACTCCTTTACTTTTTTTTTTTTGGTTTAGGAAACTCTTTATCTCTCTGTTCTGAATGACAGTCTTGGTGGATAAAGAATTCTTGGCTGCATATTCTTCCCATTCAGCATGTTGAATATTTCCTTTTATTCCTTTCTGGCCTGCTGAGTCTCTGTGGACAGATCGGCTGCAAACCTGATCTGTCTTCTCTTGTAGGTTTAGGTTTTTTTTCCCCCTTCCCGCTTTTAGGATTCTTTCTTGTCTGTGTATTGTGTGAATTTGACTATGATAAGCCTTGGCGATGGTCAGCTTTTGTTGAATTAATGGGAGTTCTCTGTGCTTGGATTTTGGTGTGTGTATGCTTCCCCATATTAGGGAAGTTTTAGCTGTAATCTGCTTGAATAAATGTTTTGCTCTCTTTTCATCTTCTGTGACTCTTAGGATACCAATGTTAGTCTGTTTTAATGAGTCGCTGAGTTCCCTAAGTCTGCCTTTGTGATCCATTACCTTTGTTTCCCTCTTCTTTTCAGTTCATTATTTTTCATGGTTTTATATTCTGTATCACTGATTCCTCTGATTTGTCTATCCTCATTTTTATGGCATCCATTTGAGTCTGCATCTCGGTTATAGCATTTTTAATTTCAGTTTGACTAGATTTTAGTTATTCTATCTCTGCAGTAAGGGTTTCTCTAGTGTCTTCCATGCTTTCTTAAAACCCAGCTAGTATCCTTAAAATTGCTTTTAAATTCTACTTCAGACATCCTACTTATATTTGCATTGATTAAATCTGTCGCTGTTCTTTCTTCCTATTCTTCCTTTGGGGTGAATTCCTCTGTCTTGTTATTTTGGAGGGGAGGGGAAAGGCGAAATAAAATAATTTTAAAAATTAAAAAAAACAACCCTAAAGTACAAAACAGAAGTTAGATCCTGGGTGTATTTTGGTCTGCTTGTTATAAGAAGCTTGTTAGAAAAATAGAAAGAAAAAAAAGAAAAAAAAATATAATATATAAAATTAAAAAATGGCTCTGTATCCAATAAAAACAAACAAACAAAAAAGACAAAACAAAAAGAAACAGACCCCAAAAGATGCTGGATCCTGTTTCCCCTAGAGCTGAAGCTTTGCATCACTCTCTGATCAGTAGACTTAGTGTGGGTGAGAGGTTTGTGTTGGTCTTCTGGGGGAGGGGCCTGCTGTTCTGATTCTCAGGTGGAATTGCCCTATCCACTCTTTTTCTTAATAAAAGAATAAACACACACATATGTTGTACATAACTTTTTTTTCTGAGATACTGGAAAAATGGTTTCAGACATGGTGATTCTTTAGCCCTACATTTATTTCCCAAGAATAAAGACTGTATCCTATATTACCATAATATTATGCCTGAGAAGGTAAATCTACAATAATTAACATACAGCCTGATGTGGGGAAAAAAAAGCAAAATGAAACATTAAATTTTCTTCCTACAACCCTATCGACAAGTCCTTGAAACAGGCAGAGTGACACTCCTTTAGAAACTCAGCTGCCTCGATGTTAATACATTGCCAAGGGCAAGAGACAATTTTAGCCCGACCCCCAGGATCCTTTGAGTCTTGTTTAAGATATAAAAAGTCTTTTAGGAACTTCCTTTATTTCTACCCCCAAGGTACACGTTGGTAGCCATCCCCCAAGCATATGACCCACTGATACACATCTGAAGGGTCTCATGATGAAGGTTTTATTAGACAGTTAAAAATGGCCTTTTCCCCCAACAGTAGCTAGCCCTCTCAAGGTCCTGGAACCTTGCTTCCAAAATTCCTTAGAGACTTATGCACCCCTAACCCCCTGCCAACTTGGAAGTATATACTGGGCCACTCCTCGTGACCCCAGGGCAGCTCTTTTGGCCCACCGGTCCCTGTGCTTTAATAAAATCACCTTTTTGCACCAAAGACGTCTCAAGAATTTTTTCTTGACTGTCAGCTCCAGACCCCAACAACACTCCAAAACGACATCACTGCCCACAGTCCCATAGTTCTATTCCTTTATTGTTCCTAAAAGGTTTTTTTTTTTTTTTTAGTAATTACTCCCCCCAGAGTCAGGTGCTAAATGAAGTGGATGCGTTCATTATCTTCGGTTGTTGTGTTGTCAGACCATCTTTGAGCATGAGTTCCATGCTCTGCAGTACATGCTGCATGTTGTGCACGGTCAAGTTCCTGCTTCTGAGGAGGTCCTGCCTACAGGCAGCCACCTTACAAACAAAAGCAAGGAAGCTTTGGACCTCCTACAGCTTCCTGCTGGTTGCTGTATTCCTGAGTTGCAATCGCCTTTATAACAAAAGCCATCCAGTTCCCTCCTGGACTTGAAGACCACCATGCCTCATCAGCTTCCTGGAAGGCACAGGATTTCATTCAGGTTTGGGCACTGACCTATATAAAGCCATCTTCAGAGCTTTCCAGGCACACTGTTCTGGCCTTCTGGAATTTTCTGGGAACCGGGAGGCTAGATAACAAACATTGCTTATACTTAGTAGTGTCCTTCATGGTTTCTCAGTAACTCATCCTCAAGGTGTGGGGTGGAATTGAATATAGTAGAAAAATGTTTTCATCCAGTGAAGACAAGCAGCAGTGACAAGACAACTTGAAGGAGCCTCTTTTTGTTTTTTATTTTTGGTGTTTTTTCTTTTCTGCTCTGTCGACTTGCAGTCATTATCTGTTCAGGGAAAATAATTGTGTTTCCTCAGAGATGTGTTTTAGTTGGCTACATCCTGTGGGCTGACTCTTCATCAAGGTGAATGTGCCTTTTTGAGCAGGCCAGTGAACATTGTGCTGTGGTCACGAAACTGTAAGCCATCATATAGGGAGGGCTGTTGGTATGAACCTGGACTTAAAACACTGTGGTAACCTAAGTTTTATATCCCATCTTTGCTTTGACCATGAAATTTCTGTCCCACAGCTGTTTCTGGAATTGGTTGGAGTGCCGGTGTTTATGTGTAGTGGGGCTGGGAGGTGGTGTCTCAAACTGGAATTCCTACAGGGGCCAAGTGGATAATGGAAGTGAAGAAAGCAGGGCCTAGGAGAGAACAGGCAGCGGGGGGACCCTTTGGGACACTAGAGAGCACTTGTCCTGCCTGAAGGAGCAGCCGACTACTTGTTGTCACCCATGAGTGGCCCCGAGAGCCCGTAGGCCCTCTGTGGTCACACACTGGCTTTTTTCCAAGATAACTTGAAAACCTAGATCTCGGAGGAAATTACCTTGATTTTTAATTACTTGTATCTAATAAAACTGCATCACATGTGCACACCCCGCCCCCCCCCCGCCACAGACACCCGATCCATCCCCACCCCCTAACCCCTGTGGGTCAACAGAGCAGGTCTTCCAGCCAGACAGCCCTGTGTAGTAACCTTTGTCTCTCTCTGTCTCTCTCTCTCTCTCTGCTTCTTGGCCTCCATTGTTGTATTTTGTTGTTCCCTGTTAAATTCATAGAGTCTCCATTTCCTGCCTGTAGTCTCAAGAGGCTGGGATTTGATGAGACTATTGTGACTTATTCAAGAGCCAAATTGAGTTTTCACCTTGGTATTCAGATGCAGGATGTGTCTGCCTCCCAAGGCTTCAGCAGTGACAACAGCTCCTCCACAGACCATCAAAATCCCAGACGCCACACCACCTTCCTGAAGGAAGGGGACCATTCTAGGCCTCCCCCCCCGACCCTGCTTCCTATAGGCAGACTGCACAGTAATGGTGAGCATGCCCCCTCATGCCCAAATGCTGCTAGAAGTGTTGGCCAGGTTCAGCAGCAGTGGTCCTGTTGGCCTTGGCACAAAGGAGGAGGTAGGTAGGTTTCATGAACTGCAGCCCTCTGAACTTGATATTTATCAAAGTAATAGTACTAGCTAGGCCATGTTCCTCTCAGATCCTATTTAATGTGCTGTATTTATATTTATAAAGCAAACTGTTGTGGCCTTTCAGCACCAATTATGAGCTATTTAACCCTTTCAACCCTACTTAGTGGGTTGTTATCATAAACCCATGTTTTCATTGGTTGCAAGCCTGGTTTGTTTGTTTGTTTTTTTTTTACACATCTTTTTACTTTGAAAAAATTTAAAAATTGCTGAAGAATTGCAAGAATAGTGGAAGGACTCCCATGTACCTTTCAGCCAAATTAACTAGTTGTTAGCATTTTATCATATTTGAGGTAGATTTCTCTGTATCTACCTATAAAAACATTTTTCCTGATCATTTTTAAGTGCTGTGTTTCCTAAGAACAAGAGCATTTTCATAAATACCTATCGTGTGTTGGTAAAATTCAGGAAATATATCACTGATGTGATAGTATGTGATGCCCATATTCATATTTAACCATTGAGGCCAATTAAGCCTTTTATGGCCCTTTTCTTGGCCCAATCCAGAATCTGGTCCAGAATCTGGCATTGCATTGAACTCTTGCATCTGTTAAATCTCCCTTAATGTGGAGCCCTTCCACACTATCTTTGTTTTTCATGACCTTGACTTGTGTATTCCTTTTCTGGCCAGTTGGCTTCGTAGACCATCCCTCAGTCTGGGTTTGGCAGCTGTTGGCTCACGATTAGATTCAGGTTATGCATTTTTGACAGGATCTGAAGGGTTTTAAATCCATTTCCTCTTGGTCTAAGACAGGGACGCTAACTGGCACATAGACTTATGGTCTGATGGAGGGCAGAGCTTGATATTGAGAGGTGAGTGTGAAAGAGCTCTGGGCCCCCGGCCAGAACTTGCCTCACAGGTGGGTCTTGTTGGGCATGTGAGCTGTTTTGTGTGTGCGTGTGTGTGTGTGTGTGTGTGTGTGTGTGAATCAGTGTTTTAAGACCTTAAAACTTGACAGAGAAATCCAGATTGTCAGCTGCTCCTGAAGGGCTTGAAGATCTGTGACACTGGGGCCCCAGTCCTGTGTGCCTGTTGTTGAGTCATAGATGTCCCCTGCAGACGTGTGCACTTTCCTGTGACTCCTACCTTCCCATGATGTGTGATGGATATTTGATGTACGTTGCCTCTGTCTGCTTCCCTCCTGCATGTTACTCACCTGGTTCCTGTGGGTCTGCGATTCTGAGACCTCCAGAATAGCCCTGCAGTTAAGCTCTCTCTGTGTTCTGCTCCTGTGCACGCTCAAGCATTCTTGTTGGGACCTTCTTCAGGGAACAGGTGGCCATTTCATAGCTGCTTCTTTTGCTCGTTCTTCCCTCTTGTGAGAGGTTGCCTTATTTGGCTCTATTTATTGTTATCCCCCTGCAGTGATACGGTTTGCATTCACTCTTCCTAAAGGTAGATTGTCACATGGAGGACCTTAGGGTGTCCTAAACTGGCTCCCGAGGAAGCCGAATTCAGTGAGACGCCCCTTCAGCTCCCAGTTAATGTGGGAAAGGCTCTATCCCTAGAGGGGCTGACACCAGCCTGGGGAAATCAGGCAAGTATTTTCGGAGGAGGTGAGTTTGAATCGGTGATTCATCCTATTAGCTTGGGGGACTAGGACTCTGTATTGATGCCTGACGTCGAAATACTCCAGGAATGACTTGTGCGTTATTGAAGGTCTTCCCTCTCCTTTCACTTCCGTGGAGAAAACCTTTTTCGGTTAGGAGACAATGATGGTAGAGCTCCCATTTATAATTTATGAATAATGATGACAGAAAAGAACAGCTAACATTTACTTGGTACTTATTTACCAGACACTTGATAGATAGTTGCATTTATATACACACATGCGTGTGCACACATACACACTTATTTTAATTGTGCCTTTAATTTCTTTTTTTTTTTTTAAAGATTTTATTTATTTATTTGACAGAGAGAGACACAGCAAGAGAGGGAACACAAGCAGGGGGAGTGGGAGAGGGAGAAGCAGGCTTCCCGCCGAGCGAGCCCAATGCGGGGCTTGATCCCAGGACCCTGGGATCACGACCTGAGCCGAAGGCAGATGCTTAATGACTGAGCCACCCAGGCGCCCCTGTGCCTGTAATTTCTGAAGCAGGTATTTCTATTCTCCCATTTTATAGGTGATAAACCAGGGCCCAGAGAGGTCAAGTGACTTGCCCAAGGTCACACAGAGGCAGAGCCAGCATTCATGTTAGGCCTGTTGGACCTCAAAGCAAACCCTTAAATGACCTAAAGGACTGAACTGAGCAGTAAGCTGCCTTAAGTCAGTGCCCTATAGAAGTAACTCGAAAGAGTTTTGAGTGAGTGTAAATGACAGTCAAGTATGAGTCGACTATTAAGTTTGGAACCTTGTGATTTTCCTTTTGTGCTCAGGATATTTCGGGTTTGTGTCCTCTGCAGTTAATTACCTCTATGAGTTGCTGGAGTTGTTTGAGCTGTTTCCCTGGCTCTGGATATGAAATATGGGGCCAGTGTGCCATTCTGAGTGGAGTTTACCAGGTGGCTAATGAGATGGGGCTTATAAAAGAAAGAGTGAAATGGTGGGAACAGGGAGTGAGCACTAAAAATCAAACAAGCTTTTTACAACTCCCCTCCTTCTCCAGGTGGCAGATGAGAAATCACACAGCTCAAGTCAGGGAACAGTCAGGGAGAATTGCAGACTTCGGGAATTTGGGCCCCCTTGGTAATCCTGGCCTGGCCCTGTCTTACTAGAGAAAATGGCTGGAAAGACAGAAGTAGTCCGATTTGATTTCTTTTCTTTCTTTCTTTTCTTTCTTTGATAGAGAGCAGAGAGAGAACACACAAATGGTGGAAAGGGGCAGAGGGAGAAGCAGGCTCTCCACTGAGCAAGGAGCCAGATGCGGGGCTTGATCCCAGGACCCTGAGATCATGACCTGAGCCAAAGGCAGACGGTCAACCCACTAAGCCACCCAGGCGCCCCAGTAATCAGATTTCTTGTGCACAGTAAGGGACCACTGCTTTCTGAACCACATTAGGGGGAGCATGGTGGTGCCTCGGTGGGCTTTCGCTCAGATCGGGTTGTGCTGGGAGAGTGCAGGGTAGTGAGTGGTTCTTGGGCTCAGGTGTGTCCCAGAAGTGACCTGGAAGCTGGTTAAAATGCAGATTCCAGGCCTACTCCAGAGTGCAAATGTTGAGTTCTACAGCAGGGCCTGGAAATCTGCTTTGAGGTAATTTTTTTTTTTTAACTTCTGAATATGTTTGTTTGCTAGGAACAGAACATTATTCTCCATAATGCATACAGTCATTCAATCAGATAATTTACATTTTTACCATCTAGTCCTTTTTTCACATTCAGTCTTCACCCAATTTCCCAGTAATGGCCTTTCTTGTAAAATGATTGATTCCAGAATGACTTGTTGCATGTAATGTCTTCAGTCTGGAACCGTTTTTTCCCTGGACTTCTGTGACCTTGACAGTCCTGAAGATGATCGGTCAGTTTATTTTGCAAAATGCTGCTCGGTTGGTTGGCTTGTTGTTTCTGAGATGAGCTTTCAGTCCATGCATCTTGGTTATTAACATCACCGAGGTGCTGCATGCTCCTCTCCGAGCATCCTAGCAGGTGGTGCATGGCTTCAATTTGTCCCATTACGGATGATGGGAATTGTGATCCCTTGATCACTGTGGTGTCTGCCACCCTCCTCTGCTGGGAACATCTTCCCCCTTTGTGGTTGTTCAGTATTTTGTGGATAGGTAGTTGGAGTCTATGTAAATAATCTCATTATGCATTAAACTTTCCACTTACTGCTGGGCTCACGGATTTCTGTTTTATTCAGGGGCTCATCATCTGTTACTATCACCCTTTTGATGGTCTGATTGTCCTGGATTTGTCCAGCGGCAACCCTGATGAGTTGGCTTCTGTGTCCTTTTGAAATGACCCCGTGAGTTCACGTGGACACCCAGAATTCCAGTGCAACACCACACTGTTGACCTCTAGTCTTCTCACTTTATGTATTTGTTCCTCCCTTCTCTGAAGCAAGAACCCTGGCTCCCGCTGTCTGCATGTTTAGGTATTTATTTACTTTTAAGTGAGATACCACTTTTTTATTTTATTACTTATTTTTTTACTTTAAAGTTTTTACTTTAATTCCAGTTAACATACAGTGTAATAGTTACTGTTCAGATGTGCAGGATAGTGATTCAGCACTTCCTTACATCCCCTGTGCTCATGATGACAAGGGCGCTCCTCAGTCCCTATCATCCGTTTCACCCATCCCCCACCCACCCATCTCCCCTCTGGTGACCATCACTTCTCTATAGTTAAGAATGTTTCTTGCTTTGACTCTGTGCTCTCTCTTTCTCTCTCTCTCTCTCTTTCGAATTTGTTTCCCTTTGCTTGTTTGTTTCTTAAATTCCATGTGAGTGAAATCATGTGTTATTTGTCTTTCTGTGACTTATTTCGCTTAGTATTACACCCTCTAGCTCCATCCACATTGTTGCAAATAGCAAGATTTCATTCTTTTTTACAGCTGAATAATATTCCATTGTATATCCGTCCCACACCCTCTTTATCCATTCATCAATCGATGGATACTTGGAGTGCTTCTGTCTATTGGTTGTTGTAAGTAAAGCTGCTATAAACATAGGGGTGTGTGTATCCCTTTGAATTAGTGTTTTTGTATTCTTTGGGTAAATACCCAGTAGGGTGATTCCTGGATCTTAAGGTAGTTCTATTTTTTTTTTTTTAAGATTTATTTATTTATTTGTCAGAGAGGGAGCGAGGGAGAGGGAGTGGCAGGCAGAGGGAGAAGCAGGTTCCCTGCTGAACAAGGAGCCCAACCCGGGACTCAATCCCAGGACCCTGGGATCATGACCTGAGCCGAAGGCAGATGCTTGACCAACTGAGCCACCCAGGCGTCCCAAGGTAGTTCTATTTTTAACTTTTTGAGGAACCTTCATACTGTTGCCCAGAGTGGCTGCACCAGTTTGTATTCCCACTAACATTGCAAGAGGGTTCCCCTTTCTCCGCATCCTCGTCCACATCTGTTGTTTCCTGTGTTGTTAATTTTAGCCATTCTGACTGGTGTGAGGTGGTATCTCATTGTGGATTTGATTTGCATTTCCCTGATAAGTGATGATTATCTTTTCATGTGTCTCTTGGCCATCTGGATGTCTTCTTTGGTAAAATGTCTGTTCATGTCTTCTCCCTGTTTTTTAATTGAATTATGTTGTTTTTGGGTGTTGAATTTAATAAGTTCTTTATGTATATTGGATACTATTTTTGTGCCAGTACCATACTGTTTTGATTACTAGAGCTTTGTAATAACAGCCTGAAGTCCAGAATTATGATGCCTCCAGCTTGCTTTACTTGTTCAAGGTTTCTTGGGGTATTCGGGATCTTTTGTGGTTCCATACAAATTTTAGGATTGTTGGTTCTTGTTTTGTGAAAAATGCTGGAGGTATTTTTTTTTTTTTAAGATTTTTATTATTTATTTATTTGACAGAGGGAGAGACAGCGGGAGCAGGAACACAAGCTGGGGTGGGGGGAGGTGGGAGTGGGAGAGGGAGAAGCAGGGAGCCCATTGTGGGACCCGATTCCAGGATCCTGGGATTATGACCTGAGCCAAAGGTAGACGCTTAATGACTGAGCCACCCAGGCACCGTATGCTGGAGGTATTTTGATAGGGATTGCATTAAATGTGTAGGTTGCTTTGGGTAGTATAGACATTTGAACAGTATTTGTTCTTCCAATTCATGAGCATGGAATATCTTTCCATTTCTTTAAGTCTTCGGTTTCTTTTATCCGTGTTATATAGTTTTCAGAGTACATGTCTTTAATCTCTTTAATAAGGTTTATTCCTAGGTATCTTATTATTTTTGGTGCAATTACAAAGGGAATTGTTTTGTTAATTTCTCGTTCTGCCACTTCATTATTGGTGTATAGAAATGCAACAGATTTCTGTCCATTGATTTTTGTATCCTGCGACTTCAATTTGTTTATCGGTTCTAACTGTTTTTTAGTGGAGTCTTCGATTTCTTTTTGTTGTCTGATTGCTGTGGCTAGGACTTCCAGTACTATGTTGAATAAAAGTGGTGAGAGCAGACATCCCTGTCTTGTTCCTGACCTTAGAGGAAAAGCTCCATTTTTTTTCCCATTAAGGATGAAGTTAATTCCGGGTTTTTGATAAATGGCCATTATTATGTTGAGGTATACTCCCTCTAAACCTATTTTGTTGAGCGTTTTTATCCTGAAAGGATATTGTATTATGTTAAATGCTTTTTCTGCATCTGTTGAAATGATCCTATGGTTCTTATCCTTTTTCCTATAGATATGATGTATTCCATTGATTTGTGAAATTGAACCACCATTGCTTCTCAGGAATAAATCCCCCCTTGATTGTGGTCAATGATTTTTTAAATGTATTGTTGAATTTGGTTTGCTAGTATTTTGTTGAATAGTTGCATCTGTGTTCACCAGGGATATTGGCCTGTGGGTGGTGTTTTGTTTTGTTTTGTTTTTTTGTGTGTGGTGTTTTTAGTGTCTTTATCTTGTTTTGGTATCACAGTAATGCTGGCCTCATAGAATGAATTTGTAAGTTTCCCTTCCTTTTCTATTTTTTGGAATACTTTAAAAGAGTAGGTATTCTTTAAATGTTTGGTAGAATTTGCCTGTGAAGCCATCTGGACATGGACTTTTGTTTGTTGGAAGCTTTTTTTTTTTTATTATTGACTCAATTTCTTTGTTGGTATTGGTCTGTTCACATTTTCTATTTCTTCTGGTTTCAGTTTTGGTAGTTCATATGTTTCTAGGAATTTATCCATTTCTTCCAGGTTGTCCAGTTTGTTGGCATATAGTTTTTCATAGTATTCTCTTATGATTGTTTGTATTTCTGTGATGTTGGTTGTTTCTTCTCTCTCACTGTAATTTTATTTGAGTCTTTTTTTTTGTTCTTGATAAGTCTTGCTAGAGGTTTATTTATTTATTTATTTTCAATGAATCAGCTCTTGGTTTCATTGATCTGTTCTATTGTTTGTTTAGTTTATCATTTATTTCTGCTCTAATTTTTATTATTTCCTTCCTTCTGCTGGTTTTATGTTCTTTTTCTAGTTCCTCTAGGTTATAAGTTTAAGTTGTTTGAGATTTTTCTTGTTTCTTGAGGTCAGCCTGTACTGCTGTATACTTCCTTTTTAGAATCACTTTGGCTGCATCTGAGAAATTTTGGACCATTTTAATTTTCATTTGTTTCTGTGTACTTTTTAAATTCTATTTCCTGGTTGATCTGTTCATTGTGTAATAGCATGTTATTTAACCTCATGTATTGGTGGTCTTTCCCAATTTTTTTCTTGTGGTTGACTGTGAGTTTCATAGTGTTGTGGTCAGAAAATAGGCATGGTGTTACCGACCTTCTTGAAGTTGTTGAGGTTTATTTTGTGAGATAATATGTGATCTATTCTGGAGAATGTTCCATGTGCACTTACAAAGAATGTGTATTTTGCTGTTTGAGGATGGAATGTTTAGAAGATGTCTATTAAATCCATCTGTTGCAGTGTGTCATTCAAAGCCACTGTTTCCTTGTTGATGTTCTTTTTAGATGATCTGTCCATTCCTGTGATCAGGGTGTTAAAGTCCCCTATTATTATTGTTATTATCAATTAGTTTCTTCATGTTTGTTATTAACTATTTGAAGTATTTAGGAGCTCCTATGTTGAGTGTATAAATAATTTTTTTTTTATTAAAGATTTTATTTATTTGAGAGAGAGAAAGAATGAGACAGAGAGCATGAGAGGGAGGAGAGTCAGAGGGAGAAGCAGACTCCCTGCCGAGTGGGGAGCCCGATGCGGGACTCGATCCCGGGACTCCAGGATCATGACCTGAGTCGAAGGCAGTCGCTTAACCAACTGAGCCACCCAGGCGCCCGAGTGTATAAATAATTAAAATTGTTAGATCCTCTTGTTGGATTGTCCCCTTTATTATAATAGAGTGTCCTTCTTTGTGTGTTGTTATAGTCTTTGTTTTAAAGTCTATTTTCCCTGACATAAGTATTGCTACTATGGCTTTCTTTTGACATCCATTTGCATGATAGAAGTTTCTCCATTTTCTCCCTTTCCATCTGCAGGTATCTTTAGGTCTAAAATGACTTTCCATCTGCAGGTATCTTTAGGTCTAAAATGGTTCTCTTGTAGGTAGCATATAGCTGGGTCTTGTTTGTTTGTTTTTTAATCTGTTCTGTTTTAATTGGAGCGTTTAGTCCATTTACATTCAATGCAAGTATTGATAGATATGTATGTGTTTCCATTTTATTATTTGTTTTGTCGTTGTTTCTTTTTTTTTAAATTTTTTTATTGTTATGTTAATCACCATATATTACATCATTAGTTTTTGGTGCAGTGTTCCATGATTCATTGTTTGTTCATAACACCCAGTGCTCCATGCAGAACGTGCCCTCCTCAATACCCATCACCAGGCTAACCCATCCCCCTACCCCCCTCCCCTCTAGAACCCTCAGTTTGTTTTTCAGAGTCCATCATCTCTCATGGTTCGTCTCCCCCCTCTGACATACTCCCCTTTTCTTCCTCTCCTGTTATCTTCTTCTTTTTCTTTTTTCTTAAAATATGTTGCGTTATTTGTTTCAGAAGTACAGAACTGTGATTCAACAGTCTTGCACAATTCACAGCGCTCACCGTAGCACATACCCTCCCCAATGTCTATCACCCAGCCACCCCATCCCTCCCACCCCCAACCACTCCAGTAACACTCAGTTTCTTTCCTGAGATTAAGAATTCCTCATATCAGTGAGGTCATGTGATACATGTCTTTCTCTGATTGACTTATTTCACTCAGCATAACACCCTCCAGTTCCATCCACGTCGTTGCAAATGGCAAGATCTCATTCCTTTTGATGGCTGCATAATATTCCATTGTGTATATATACCACATCTTCTTTATCCATTCATCTGTCGATGGGCATCTTGGCTCTTTCCACAGTTTGGCTATGGTGGACATTGCTGCTATAAACATTGGGGTACACGTACCCCTTCGGGTCCCTACATTTGTGTCTTTGTGGTAAATACCCAGTAGTGCAATTGCTGGATCGAACGGTAGCTCTAATTTCAACTGTTTGAGGAACCTCCATACTGTTTTCCAGAGGGGTTGCACCAGCTTGCATTCCCACCAACAGTGTAGGAGGGTTCCCCTTTCTCCACATCCCCGCCAACATCTGTCGTTCCCTGACTGGTTAATTTTAGCCATTCTAACGGGTGTGAGGTGGTATCTCATTGAGGTTTTGATTTGGATTTCCCTGATGCCGAGCGATGTTGAGCACTTTTTCATGTGCCTGTTGGCCATTTGGATGTCTTCTTTGGAGAAATGTCTGTTCATGTCTTCTGCCCATTTCTTGATTGGATTATTTGTTCTTTGGGTGTTGAGTTTGATAAGTTCTTTATAGATTTTGGATACTAGCCCTTTATCTGATATGTCATTTGCAAATATTTTCTCCCATTCTGTCGGTTGTCTTTTGGTTTTGTGGACTGTTTCTTTTGCTGTGCAAAAGCTTTTTATCTTGATGAAATCCTAATAGTTCATTTTTGCCCTGGCTTCCCGTGCTTTTGGCGATGTTTCTAGGAAGAAGTTGCTGCGGCTAAGGTCGAAAAGGTTGCTACCTGTGTTCTCCTTTAGGATTTTGATGGACTCCTGTCTCACGTTTAGGTCTTTCAACCATTTGGAGTCTATTTTTGTGTGTGGTGTAAGGAAATGGTCCAGTTTCATTCTTCTGCATGTGGCTGTCCAATTTTCCCAACACCATTTGTTGAAGAGACTGTGTTTTTGCCATTGGACATTCTTTCCTGCTTTGTCAAAGATAAGTTGACCATAGAGTTGAGGGTCCATTTCTGGGCTCTCGATTCTGTTCCATTGATCTATGGGTCTGTTTTTGTGCCAGTACCATACTGTCTTGATGATGACAGCTTTGTAATAGAGCTGGAAGTCCGGAATTGTGATGCCGCCAGCTTTGCTTTTCTTTTTCAGTATTCCTCTGGCTATTCTGGGTCTCTTCTGGTTCCATACAAATTTTAGGATTATTTGTTCCATTTCTTTGAAAAAAGTGGATGGTATTTTGATGGGGATTGCATTGAATGTGTAGATTGCTCTAGGTAGCATTGACATCTTCACAATGTTGATTCTCCCAATCCATGAGCATGGAACGTTTTTCCATTTCTTTGTGTCTTCTTCAATTTCTTTCATGAGTATTTTATAGTTTTCTGAGTACAGATCCTTTGCCTCTTTGGTTAGATTTATTCCTAGGTATCTAATGGTTTTGGGTGCAATTGTAAATGGGATCGACTCCTTGATTTGTCTCTCTTCTGTCTTGTTGTTGGTGTATAGGAATGCCACTGATTTCTGTGCATTGATTTTATATCCTGCTACTTTACTGAATTCCTGTATGAGTTCTAGCAGTTTTGGGGTGGAGTCTTTTGGGTTTTCCACGTACAGTATCATATCATCTGCAAAGAGTGAGAGTTTGACTTCCTCTTTGCCGATTTGGATGCCTTTGATTTCTTTTTGTTGTCTGATTGCTGTGGCTAGGACTTCTAATACTATGTTGAATAGCAGTGGTGATAGTGGACATCCCTGCCGCGTTCCTGACCTTAGGGGAAAAGCTCTCAGCCTTTCCCCATTGAGAATGATATTCGCTGTAGGTTTTTCATAGATGGCTTTTATAATATTGAGGTATGTACCCTCTATCCCTATACTCTGAAGAGTTTTGATCAAGAAAGGATGTTGTACTTTGTCAAATGCTTTTTCTGCATCTATTGAGAGGATCATATGATTCTTGCTCTTTCTTTTGTTAATGTATTGTATCACATTGATTGATTTGCGGATGTTGAACCAGCCTTGCAGCCCAGGAATAAATCCCACTTGGTCCTGGTGAATAATCCTTTTAATGTACTGTTGGATCCTATTGGCTAGTATTTTGGTGAGAATTTTTGCATCCATGTTCATCAAGGATATTGGTCTGTAATTCTCTTTTTTGATGGGGTCTTTGTCTGGTTTTGGGATCAAGGTAATGCTGGCCTCATAAAATGAGTTTGGAAGTTTCCCTTCCATTTCTATTTTTTGGAATAATTTCAGGAGAATAGGTATTAATTCTTCTTGAAATGTCTGATAGAATTCCCCTGGGAAGCCATCTGGCCCTGGGCTTTTGTTTCTTGGGAGATTTTTGATGACTGTTTCAATTTCCTTAGTGGTTATAGGTCTGTTCAGGTTTTCTATTTCTTCCTGGTTCAATTTTGGTAGTTGATACATCTCTAGGAATGCACCCATTTCTTCCAGGTTATCTAATTTGCTGGCATAGAGTTGCTCATAATGTTTTGTCGTTGTTTCTAAAGATTTTTTCTGATGCTTTCTTGTTGCTGTCTCTTCCAAGGTTTGCTTATTTTTCTTTAGTGATATATTTGGGTTTCTGTCTTTCTTATTCTTGGCATATTTATTAGTGGTTTTTGATGGTGGTTACCATTAGGTTTGTATATAATGTCTTGTGTGTATAGTAGTCTGTATTAAGTTGATGGTTATTTACCTTTGAACTCATTCTTTTCTCCTCTCCTCCCCACAGTTTAGCTATGTTGTTAAATTTTATGTCTATTTTTTGTGGGTTCCTTGCCTGATTTTTTTTTTTAACAGAAATACTCATTTTTCCTGCTTTTGTGTTTCTTACCTCTATACTGTCACTTTTCATCTCTCCTTTGTGCTCAAAGAGTCCCTTTTAATATTTCTTGTAGGGCTGGTTCAGTGGTCATAAACTCTTTTAGTTTTCATCTGGGAAGCTCTTCATCTCTCCTTCTATTCTAAATGATAGCCTTGCTGGACAGAGTATTCTTGGCTGCAGATTTTTCCCATTCAGCACCTTGAATACATCATGCCCCTGCCTTCTGGCCTGCCAAGTTTCTGTTAAGAAATTTGATGCTAGCCTTATGGGTTTTCCCTTGTAAGTTAATAACTTGTTGCCTCTAAATTTTTTTCTAGATCACTATATTTTGCAAATATAATCACAATATATCTTGGTATTTTGACTCTGTTGGGGGTTCTCTGTCCTTCCTGGATCTGGATATCTGTTTCCTTCCCCAGATGAGGGAAGTTTTCAGCTCTTGTTTCTTCAGATTTCCTGTCCCCATTTCTCTATCTTCTTCTGGGACTCAGATGATATAAACATTATTAGGTTTGATGGAGTCATTGAGTTCCCTAAGTCTATCCTTGTTTTGCATATTTCTTTTCTCTGTTTTGTTTGGCTTGAGTACTTTCCATTACTTTGTCTTCTAGGTCATTAATTCATTCCTCTGCCTGGGGTCTGTGGCTGGTGTGTGGCTGGGGACTCACAGGTGGGTCCAATGCAGGGGTAGTGCGTAGGGGCAGCTGTGCACCTGGTTGGCTTATTGGGGTGCCTGGGTAGCTTTAACAAAGTTTGCCATGAGCCCAGGGCAAGGCCAGCAGGCTTGAAGTGGGTGAGTCCTTGGAGAACTTGTGGGTGTGGTGCACCACTAGGGGGTTAGGTAGCAAGTGTCTATGCACCTTGCCTCCTGCAGGTGTCTCTGTTTGTATGCTGGCAGATGGGGGAGGAAAATGGCAGCTACTAGCTGCCTCATTTTCATAGCAGTCCCCCCACAGGCTCAGAAGTCCATATGAACAGATGCCTCCTCTTTGCCCCCTGTGTTGTATAAACTGCTGTGGTTAGGTTGCATTTCTGCCCAGGCTGCTGTCTCTTTAAGGGCAGCTTCCTGGCTATCACTTGACCTCCAGGCTCAGCCAAGGCTGAGTCAGCTGAACTCCAGAACAAACTGTGAGAATTCAGCCTTTATGGTTTGTAAAGCCAAAAGTTGCAGGGCATTAGTCTTCCCTGTGTGGGGTTTGTTTTTCTGCTCTCTCTGCTCATGCAGCTCCCTCCTTCCTCCAGGCTCACTTCCTCTGCCTTTCTCAGCTCTCAGATGCAGTTTGTTTTCTGTATTTAGTGGTGAAGTTTGTTCTGCCAGTCCTGGGGTCACTCTCCCGTTTACTGATTTGGATGTGGATGATATATAGGTCAAAACATGGGACAGGGTGAGCTCAGGGTCCTCGTACTCTGCCATCGTAGGATATCAGGCTATATTTAGTTACTTCATCATTGCCCCTCTATGTAACTGGTTTCCAGTGGCTTTGGCAGGATTGGTTCAGGAAGAGCAGGGCTGGGAGATACCTTCTTTCTGATTAAGCTCCTCCAGCTGATTCTCTTATGGGAAACCTCTATCCTCTGACCACCTTGGAAGAACCCTGGCCTGTTGCAGACTGTGGACTTTGGAGTTGCCTAGATACCAATCTTGTTTCCATTCCTGGGTGACCTCGGCTAATCTCCAGCCCTGCTGAATTTCCCTTTCCTCATTTGGTCAAGTTTGGACAGTAGTAATACTAATATTTTGAAAGGACTGAAACAAGAGAAAGAGGATTTCCTCAAGATCTTAGAGTCTAGATGGGGGTGATGAGCACAGGCCAGGGGTATTAACATATTTTACTTGTTGGGAGGGAAGCTTCTCTGGGGTATGGTGGGAGTGGAAGAGGGGGTGGTCACAAACCCCTGGTGGTGGAGGAAGGGCTTCAGAGAGAACATGCCTTTGAAGAGACTGCTGAAAAACTTGGGCATGTTAACCAGGACAGATGGGAGAGTTGTGGAGAGATGGTCAGATCAGCCTTGGGAAGCCGCAGGTGTCGGGAGAAGCCTGGTTGGTGTGCGTGACAGTGATGAGCTGATGGCCAGATCCCAGAGCTGGTTGGGGTTCTTTGTGGCTGGTGATCTGAGAGTTTTGCCCCTTCCCCTTGTATTAGCGGGTAGTGGTATTTCCTTGAGTTTGGAGAGTTCTTTATATATTTAGATACAAGTCTTCTGTTGTCTGTCTGATTTATAAATATTTTCTCCCAGTCTGCAGTTTGTCTTTTCATGCTCTTCACAGTGTCTTTTGCAGAGCAGATCTGATTTAACATTTTTTTTTTCTATTACAGATCATGCTTTTGGTGTTAAATCTAAGAGCTGTGTGCCTAACCCAGCTTAGGCATGCAGATTTTCTGAAATGTTTTGCATTTATCTGTCCTACAGTTTGGGTTAATATTTGTGTAAGGTGTGAGGTATTGAAGTTGACTTTTCTGCTTATGGATGTGCACCTGTTCTGAAACCAAGTATTGAAGAGACCATCCTTTCTCCTGACTTGTCTTTGTACTGTAGTCAGAAATTACCTGGCCAGGGGCGCCTGGCTGGCTCAGTCGGTGCAGCATGCGACTCTTGGTCTCGCGGTTATAAGTTTGAGTCCCATGTTGGGTGTACAGATTACTTAAAATCTTAAAAAAAAAAAAAAAAGGTTAGCCAGATTTGTGAGTTTATTTCTGGACTCTTGGTTCTGTTCTGTTGGTCTGTGTCATTTTACAATACTCCATTCCTTGACTGCTGTACCTTTATAGAAAGTCTTAAAATTGGGTAGTATGAGTCCCCCAAAATTGTGCTTCTATTTCAAAATGATTTTGGTTATTGTAGTTTCTTTGCCTTTCCATACAAATTTTAGAATCAGCTAATGCATATATATGGAAAAAAGCCTGGGATTTTGATTGGGCTTGCATGAAATCTATGGATCAGTTTAATTGACATCCTATTTTGAGTCTGCCAATCCATGAACCTGATAGTTCGTGCATATGTAGTTACATTTTGATTTCTTTCATCAGTGTTTTATAGTTTTCAGTATCCATATCCTGCACATTTTTTATTGGATTTACACCTATGTATTTCACTTTGTGGAGCTATGATGAATAACTCTTATGATTTTGCTTTTTAATTGTTTATTGCTAATGTGTGGAAATACAGTTTTTGCATCTGACCTTTAAAAACTCATTCTTAGAGATTTTTGTAGATTCTTGGGATTTTGTGTGTAGAAAATCCTGTCACCTGCTAGTAGGGGCCAATTTAGTTCTTCCTTTCCTATCTGGATGCCCTCTTTTTGGCCTTAGTGCACTGGATAGAACCTCTACTTCTGTGCTCAGTGGGAGTGTTGAGAGCAACTTCCTTGACTTGTTCTCCAACTTCTGGGAAACCATTCAGTCTTTCACCACTAAGTGTGATGCTAGATGGAGGTTTTCTTCCCTGCCCACCCCCTCCCGCCCCCCCCCCCCGTGTTAGATCTAATCTTACTTTTTTTTTTTTAATTTTTAAAAAAGATTTATTTGTCGGAGAGAGTGTGAGCACATAAGCAAGGGGAGGGGCAGAGGGAGAGGGAGAAGAAGGTTCCCCACTGAGCAGGGAGCCCCATACGGGGCTCCATCCCAGAACCCTGGGATCATGACCTGAGCTGAAAGGAAGACACTTAACCAGCTGAGCCACCCAGGCGTCCTGATCTAACCTTACTCTTATATTCCTCCACACTCCCCCCCCCACCCCGCCCCAGTTCACTGGTAAAGTGTATTGATGGAAAACTTGAAAATGTCTCCTAATTCCGTCATTCAGAAATGAACACTGCTAATGTTGTTTATATATTCCTACTGTAAATTGACAGCAAACTGTACATAAGGGGCTATGGTAGGTCAGCTGCCTTTGTACTCTGCTGCTTTCACATAATGGTACGTTACAAATGTTCCTCCATGTGAAACATGCATACCCCTCACAGCTGTGACAGCTCCAGAATATCTTGTTGTAGGTGGACGCACCATAATTTATCCACTCCCCTACCTGACATTTAGTTTGTATCCAGTTCCTTTCTGATATATTCACTGCATCCTCATGTATGTGTTATGAGGCTTCTCCTCATTTATAGACTTTGGCTTCCTGGAAGTGGAGTTGGTGGGTCAGAAGGTGTCCTGTTCTTGAGGCTGTTGATTCTTATTTCCTAAAGTTCACCTCTGACCAGCCACTTCCACTCATGAGATGTGTGGTGTGATGGGTGGCAGAGGTTTGCACTGTGCGAGTCTTGGAGAGTCATTCCCCTCTGAGCAAAGCTAGTCGGTTGGGAGAGACCTGTTCACATTTGCTCAGGAGTCAACCAGCCAAGGGAATCTGCAGACCCATGCTTATCAGCCCTCATTGTTTAGTGGGATCTTGCAGGGCTTTGAGTTGTCGACTGCGTACATGTGCTTAATTAATTCCCTAAAGGTGTATGGAACAACGTGAGACCTTGGAATTAAGGACTGTGGGTTTGAATCTCAGGTTTGACTCCCTGGGCCGCTGCTTTTCCATCTGCAAAACGGGTACAGTAAAACCAGCCTCCTGAGGTACTGGTGACCACATGTGTGACAGAGTCAAAGAACAAGGACTTGGGGATGTTTACTTGTGAATTGTGACCCTGCCTTGAACCCTGTGATTTTGGTGGGCAGGGGGGCACTGCTTAACCTCTAGCAGACTCCATTTCTTCATCTGTAAAATGAAAGGAAATAAAATTTGGGGATAAGACCAACCCTTCCTGCGGGGTTGCAGTGCAGACGGCACAGAGCCTGTGTGCACCATCTCTGACATGGAGTCCCCCATGCAGAGGCAGACCCTGATGCGTCGTAGAGAGAAGAGGGGCTCGCCTAGTAAATGTGTAGGCACCTTTGGAGTGAGGCACAGCTTTTACCTCTAGGAAGTCTTGGCCCTGAGCTGCTTTTCCCTTCTTAGCTACCATGGAGGAATTTCAAGGAAAACCTAGAGTTCCCAAGTGCCCACCTCTGCCACAGTCCACATGGGCCACATTTTTCTAACAAAAACTTGGTTCTTTGCCACTAAAATTTGTCTCCCAGTCTTAGGGGGTTGTGTCCATTCTGAAAAAGCAGCATTTCACCAACTTGTAGGATAGCCAGTGTGTATGAATACATCGAAGGCCCTGGGAAGCTCTGGGGCAGTGGGGGGCGGGGGAGAGAACAGAGGTGTTCAGCGCATCTCTCCCTGACTGTGTCTACCTGTAGTCCCCATCGCCCTCTTTCCACGGCCTTTTGTCACCCCCTCGAATACAGCTTGGGAAGTGCACTTTGAAATACCTTGCCTGTATACCTTTATTTTAAAGCAAAGATTCTCTGTCCCAGATTTTGGTCACTGCACCAGCCTCATGGTTTGGGCCACACCTGTGTCCCACCTGCATTATTCTCTCTTCAGTGTTCTTTCAGTCCATTTTTGAAAGCCTTTGAACTTCTTTTCAAAAGATTCTTTATATCACAGCAATATATGGAAAATCAGTTTCTAAAAAATCTAGAAGAATATCTCAGTGTCTAAAAAAAATAAAAAGATTGGTAAACCTCTAAAATGATCTTGGGAGTGTACCGCATTTGGAAGATTCTGTTTAAGTTCATTCGCTGTGTGTGTTTCCCCTCTTTGATGGAACTGTGAGGAAGTTAGCTCCCGCTGCCCTTGAGAGTAGAGAGCACTGGATAAGTACTCAAGGGCAAGTGGGGGAGGGGGATTTCTGCAAATTGATCTCGGTGAGATTGGTTTCCTGCTGCAGTCGCTTGGGCTATGACAGACCCGGTCTGCCTGACAGAACCCCTCCCCACTCCTCCTTGTTCTGTGGTTTTCTCATCGTTGCCCTTGAGATGGCTGAAGGTACCCCTAGTTACTTGGAGGCAGATGGGTGAGTTACAGCTGAAAGGCCATATTCTTGGAGAGCTGCTAGCCTTGGCAGGTGGATCACTGACTGGTCCCAAATGGGGTGAGAAGCCCCCAGCTGCACCTGGAGCAGTGGTGACTACACTCTGGTGGACGGGGAGAAAGCAGTCGGACCCTCAGGACTTGCTGGTGGCCCATGTTACTAGAAAGTCTGAGTGTAGGCGGTTCTTAGCAACAGTAGTGTCCCTGCCCCTAAAATTTCTAGATGGTTTTTTAGATGATCGGTCAGGGTTTGTTATTAAATCAACTCTGTTGGTTACAAAAACAACTAGATGAGGTAGGGTGATCTTCAGCTGAGCTGTGTCCTCCTAGAATGAAAGAAGGGGAAAATCTATGAAATGGAGAAGAGGGAGTTCCCCTAAGGTCTTAACGGACAGGGTGACAAACACCTGTGCGTCCTTGATCAGCGCTGTCCTCCTCACAGGCTCACCACGCAGGAGTTGCCAGTGTAGATGGGGTGGAGGTGCCTCCCCCGTACAGGTGACGGGGTGGCCTGCTCCATAGCAGCTTCAACTTTCCTCCTTAGCATTTTCTTAGTAAGTTCTTTAAGGCTTAAAAAAAAATACTTATGAGACTAGATAGTGAAAGTGTTTTTTGCCTGCAAGCATAACTTCGCTGTAGAAGATGAGGGAACAGGGCTGAGCAACCAAAAGAGAAAGAGGCCAAAAATAAAAGCCCTATGACCTCATTGCTCAGAGGAGTCTATTGGGATACCGCCCATGTGCACCGTCATCAGGGCTGTGTGGCGCACATACTCCCTCATGTGCGTGCACACATACACGCTGGGGGGTGTGTAGCAAAGAGGTGAAGCCCCCTGGCTCTGAAGACACACTGCCTGTAAGCTGATGTGCCCAGAGCCCTGCTCAGGCTTTCGTCTTCCCTGCTCACTTGGCCCTTTACCTGTTGAGGCTGACGAGCACCTGGCGGTGGGACCTGTGGTGGCTTGAAGGCCCTTGTCGGGAGATGGGGGGGAATGAGTGAGCCTGCACCACCCTTCCCGTATTTTTCATGTGCTTGGAGGGCCTCAAGCCTTTTTATAGTCAAGATTCATTTAGTTAACTAATGCATTCTATTATCTCATGAGGTGTCAAATAAAAAGGCATTTTTAATTTGCTAATCATAATAGACCTGTGTAATAAGAATGATGGACTCTCTATGGCTCTTCTAGCTACCAATTAACGTCCTGTCAGCTGGTTGCAAATTAGTTGTCCAGAGCCTGGGAATTATTTTCTTGGCCTGCTGATGTGCTTTTTTTTTTTTTTTTTAAGTTTATTTTTGTTAGCAATCTCTACACCCAGTGTGGGGCTTGAACTCATGACCCCAAGATCAAGAGTTGCATGCTCTTCTGAATGAGCCAGCCAGGTGCCCCGGTAATATGTTAAGTTTTAAAAAACAACAACAACAACAACAAACACAGCGTTTTGGTGGGGCAGGAGCTCCCTGGTTTTCAAAGCCTCCTGCCCTCTACTCCCTCTTAGTCCTGGTTGGTACTGTTTCTTGGCCTAGCCTGTGTGACTGTAGTGGCCATCTAAGTCTGTATTCCATCTTAAGAGAGACACGGCAGGAGAGGATGCTTAGGAGCCTCAGTGAAAGCAGTGGGTTGGACGGAACCACACATACATTGACACACACGCACGTGAGCGCATACACACATGCACACAGGTTGCCCCATATCAGACTCCTGGTTTTGCTCTTGCTCCATTGGGGAGGCGGGGCCAAGGGCATAGAATCTCTTGGTATGATCTTTGCAACTTCATGTGAATCTATAATTACTTAAAAAAAAAATTGAACCAAAAGGGCCTCGTCAGGTGTTTTGAGTTTCATTCATAAACAGCCAGTAACCTGGAAGTGTTAACTGCCCACAAAAGGCAAACAAGTTCATAGGTAAGAAACTGGGATGAATTTATGGCTCCCAGAGGTGCTCATCCAGTGGTTTGATGTACTCTGCACTTTCCCTTCATCTCGTTTGAGATCAGTTTATATTAAAAACCTTGGTTTTAATCTATCACATCTAATTTTGCATATTCTGCCATGTGGAAGATGCTCTGCCATGAACCCTAGTTAAATGAGGCCATGAAGAAATGCAGATAAATTGCTTTCCCTAGTTTTCAGGTCCTCTGTGACTTGAATTCACACGTGGAGAGGAGGTGTAGGTTGGGATGAGTGACAAGACTCTGCCGAGGGAATCCAAGAAAACAAGCTATATGATCAACGTGTATCAGGGAACATTTCCCTTCCCCAAACCTTTCCAGGACTTGTTAGTTGCTTAGCTTCAGATGTTTGCTATTCACATCACAGATGGTGGAAGTTGCAGACACCTTTACAAACATCCGTGAGAAGCTGTCTAGGAGGAGGGAGGGGGGGTGATTAAGGGACTCCTCTGTGGTTCACTCTCTAGAGCTTCTGAGATGAACGCAGCCTTCTCAGGTGACACCTAAGTATATGCTAGACTCTGCAGTTGGTGATGTTCTTTCTGCCAAAAGTACAGAAAAAATAGCAAACACAGGGCTGAAGTGTAGTCACATGCATGGAAAACAATACTGACGATGGGCAGTTGAAGTTTATACCCTGAGTAAATGTGTGGCGCACATCCATACCAAGGAGTGGCATTTGCATCCATAAATAGAGGGAGTTAGAAACTGCCTGTGTGGTGAATTGTTAAAGAAGATGACCTGGTTGCGGAAAAATTTATAATACCCGGTTTCACAAAGTAACCTATATTTGAGTGTATTGGGTTTGTAGTGACTATATGAGTGTGGAGGAAGTCTTGACATGTATATCTGGATTTTCACCACTGGTTACCATGAGGAAGGGGGGTGAGTGGAACAGTGAACAAAGGGAAAAAGACTTCAAACAAAAAAATGAAAGGAGTGCGAGAAATGTTTCACCCAGGGAAAACAGATTAACTTTGTGTGTGTGCGTGTGCGCGCGCGCATGCCTAGAGAGAGAGATGATAGCATAACTATAGAAATGTAACTGGGATTGATTTTAAGGTGTTGGGCTTTCAGCTGACTTTTACATTCCTGCTTAAATGTCCTCTGATTGAGTATTTTGCGATGAGCATTTAAATTTTTATAAAAGAAACCCAGTCTTAAAGCTGTATTCATATTGAGGAAATGTTCTCTTATGTTTATTTATTTTTTTAAAGATTTTATTTATTTGAGAGAGAGAGAATGAGAGAGAGAGAAAGCACATGAGAGGGGGGAGGGTCAGAGGGAGAAGCAGACTCCCTGCCAAGCAGGGAGGCCGATGCAGGACTCGATCCAGGGACTCCAGGATCATGACCTGAGCCAAAGGCAGTCGCTTAACCAACTGAGCCACCCAGGCGCCCTCTCTCATATTTGAAGGCACTCAGGCTCAAGACCTTTGGGTGAGAGGAGGAGTAGAGTCAGAAAATGTGGAAGAGGCAACTCTCCCTGGGGCGCTGATGACAAACCAAGTTCAAGTCCCAAAGGAGATGGAGAAAAGCTCTTCTGGGCCTTGGGGACAGAGACACCTGTGTTTGTGTCTTGGCAATGTCCATTTCTTATGACCTTGACCTTGGCCGTGTGACCCTAGTCACAGACCTTATCTGTGTCCCAGTTCTTCTTTATAAATTGAGGAGAATACTATTGGGTCATTGTGCCTAATACATGACAGGCATTTAAACATTTTCCCAATGAATGAAGAATGAACGAATGCATGCTTGATTCAGCAAAGTCACTTAGGTAAAGTCTGAGCTGTGTGACACTCAAGAACTGGTAGTTTTCTCCTTCTCATTCTTGTGTTCTTTTCCTCAGCCAGTGTACCTGGGGTTTGACCTTGGTAGAGTAGGGTTTTGATGGAGCCTGAGTTCTGTGTTCTATGGTGTAGAGTCTTGTGTGGAGGTGGGTGTGGACCAAGCTGCTGGTCTTTATGATTCCCTTTCCTCTTCTGTAAAATAGGTGTTGTAATGACACATCAGAAAGGTTAAAGGAGATGATAAAGACTTCACATGATGCCTGGTAAATACTAAATGTTCATTGCATGTAGCTGCTAATAAAAAAAGACTATTCCCCAGGTTGAATAGGTGGTACTTAGTATATGCTTCCGTAAATGGAGAGAATATTACTGGAGTGCCTGACACCGAATAGGCACCTAACAGCTTGACAGATTCAGATAATCCGAGCACAACCATGTCCGCATCCTGACTTGGTAGGAACTGGATCCAGTTAGCATTTGCTTTCATTATGAATGAACGCTTGTTGCAGGCATTCTGCAAATGTGCCCTTGCTAGTGTAGTCTTCCCCAGCTAGGATTTCTAAAACAAAGAATGTATTACTATTTATAAGACGAGCCCCATGTGTTTTCTTTACACAGATTGACTCCCCCCCCGACTTAAGTCTAAATTGCCAGTTTTTAAAAATGTATTTTTTTAACATTCTTGTACCTGCAGAGAAAACGAGGTGCTCAAAGTCCAACTGAAGAAATACGTAGGAGCTGTCCAGATGCTGAAAAGAGAAGGTCAAACCGCTGAAGGTGAGGGGGAGACTGAGCTTGGGTGGGAAGGGGGCCAAGCTTTTTCACCTTCCTAGTCCCTGTGCCTGGTACACAGGAGCCACTCAGCATGGGATGAGTGCATATGCAGATGAATTAGAGAAATAGTGCTGGTCAGAAACTCTGGAAAACAAATTAGATGGAACATCCGGCTGTGTATTCTTGGTACATGCATAACTCATGTCCTAAGACTTAGTTGCTGGATTACTAGCAACGGTTGTATTAATTTGTGTGCCTAGGGAGTTTTATGTCTGAGGTCTTGAGATACTTGCCTGGTAGAGAACATTGCAGCATGATTAAGTCCCATCAGGCCCGTGGTGAAAGCAATAGAACCCCAAAGTGGTGGAGAACCCGAGCTGTGGAATTAGGCTGACCTGGTTCCAACCCCAGTTCTGGGTAAGTTCCTTCATCTCTCTATACCTTAGTTTCTCCATCTGTAAAATGGGGTTAGTTGACAGTCCCTACCTCATGAAGTAATCCATGTAGACATCTTAGCATAATACCTGCTATAGGGTACGTACTGAGTAAATTTTAGCTGTTGATATTATTAGTCAGAAATACAAGTAGAGAGAAAAATGATTACTTGACCAAGATTGCACTAAAGGAGGTGATAGCATAGGCTTCGCCTCTCTGCATTTTGGCTACAGTTTAACTGTCACGAATCAACTAAAACTTGTCTCAGTTTGGCTGGAATAAAGTATATTTCACTTTGGCTGAAATGTCTTGCAGCCTTCAGCCAAATTACCATTAAGAGATTTCCTTAAACACAAATGAGCTCTTGGGATGTAGACATTGTAACAAAGGGGTGGACCCTCCAGGCTCATAGGTCTTGGGAGTCTGCCAAACCTGCATTTGAATCTAGGCTCACCCAGTATAATTTGAGGTGTTGGAGTTATTTTGCCATCTGTAAGTGGAAACATCCCACCATTGTCAATGGAGGTAGTTGTGAGGATTTACTGAAACAATGAATGTGAAGTTTCCAGTATGGCACCTGGCCTGTAATTGGTGTTCAGTAAATGGTAGTTATGTTTCTTTGTAATAGAGGGAGACAGGATTGGAGTCAGGATGTGATTTGCATACTAATAACAGAAAGGCTTGAATTTTGTTTAAAGCTTTTGTGTTGATTATGGTCTCTGGTTGGCTTCAACATCTTGGTTATTATTATTAATTTTTTATCACATGCCTTGCTTGGTTCATAATTGGTCTATAACTGTTACCAGTCTAGGGGTTATCATTGCAGAATTAATCATGTCTTCCTCTGTGGGCTCATCACTTTTTCAAACAGACACTGCTTTTATGGCCCTGAATCCATTTTACCATGTGTTCTGGGGGTGTCAGTCTTTTGACTTTGACTCTGCATCTTTTGTTTCCCCAGCACCTAGCTTTTGTAGTTGCTCATTCCATCCATTATGTGTTTTGAATGAGTAGTGTTTGTCTACCCTTTACCCTTTCCGGGCAGCTTCAAATCTGTTTCCTTTGAACTTTGTCACCCTGTGAAGAGTAGGATTTTTCCTCTATTTCAATTTTTTGATTTTTCTTTATTTTTTAGAAAGTTCATTATTGGAGGCTTAGGAGAGCTTAAGGGGCTCATATGTGTATCTAGGGTGGAAGTGAACCCAGGTCATTTTCCTCTGAATCCCTGGTTCTTTGCCTTACAAAGTTCTTAAACTGAAGTCCACAGAGGGCATTACCTGGGGAACTTATTAAATATGCCTGTTCTCAGGGAGGAAGAGCGCTGCTCTTGTCGGCAGTGGTTTCAGTGGATCTAGGATGGGCCCCACGGTTGCACGTCCAGATATGTGACTCTAATGCACGTGATACATGGATGGCACCCCACCGCCTTTTGAGAAATCCGTATTCTGCTTGCTCAGAACTAGGGTTCAGGGCAGTAAGAATATTAAACCTAGGAGAAAAGAAGCACTGTTTGGCTTTTGTTTGATTGAAAAACGTCAGCACTATAAAATACATTTCAGAGTATGAGCATTATTAGAGTCCTTCCACCGGCATGTGGGTATGTGGAACCCACAATGTACAGAATAGCTTTCTGTGGCAGCTGTAGTTGCCCATCCTGAGGCACAGCCTGGATGTTCTGAGCTGAAGTTGGGGATGCGCCTTCGGGATGCTGAGACCGCCCTGGATGGATCGGAGCAGAGACCGTGTGGAGGGTCTTGTACTCCTTGTGACAGCAGTCCTTCCTGCGAAATTCAAGACTATCTACCTTCTCAGTGGGTCATCTGTCACTGCAAGGTTTATCCGAAAGTCCTCGGGTGTGGGTGTGAACTGGTGGGTGCTTGGATGTGACTTAGGCCCTGTAGTTCATGCCTTTCACTCAGAAACACTAGTGCGCACCTGCTCTGTGCCAGGCACCGTGAAGCAACCTCATGAAAAGGTACTCTTTTAAAGAGCTTTAACCTAATTTTCAAGTGACGTCCTCTATTAGTCAAGCAAATTGGGGCTCACTCCTCAACCCCAGCTAGTTGCTGACTCATGTTGAACTACTGAGTGTGTGTCCTTGTCAGGCTGTGGTAACTTGGGGTGTCTTGGCCAGGCTGGGATGGCCAGGGTTGTCTGGGGAGTTGGAGGAGTAGGGGGAGGGAGAGAGGCTTTTCCCATTCGTTATTTCCTTGGCTCCTGGTGTTACAGGGGTGGACATAGAGATGTATACCAGCTTCCTAAATTCTAGGTGCGAGTTCAGAATGCATTTTGCACAATATAAGCCTTTTAGTTTGAGGTTATAAAGATTCTTTTTATCGTTTCGCAACAACTTCTTTATGAAGGTGTGAGCTCTCATCAGTAAGGAAAAGAGTGAAAAAATAATTTGAAGCCCCAAATACCTTCAGGGTTGAATTTATTGCTGTGGCTTATGTTGGGACCCCCACCTTCATTGTTGTGGAAAAATGCCTTCAGGATTAAAAAAAAAAATTAATGGACCATTAGAATAGATTGTTACAACATTTAATTTTGTAGATCTCAGATTCCCATTGTCATCTTTTTTTTTTTTAAAGAATAGTATTTTCCCTCTAAGAAAATTGAGTTTTTTTTTTAAGATTATTTATTCATTTGAGAGAGAGTGTGTGCACAAGCAGGGGGAGTGGCAGAGGGAGAGGGAGAAGCAGACTCCCCATGGAGCAGGGAGCCCGATGGGGGTTGGATCCCGGTACCTGGGGTCATGACCCAAGCTGAAGGCAGATGCTTAACTGACTGACCTACCCAGGTGCCCCGAAAGTTAAGGTTTAATCAGCAAAATACTGAACAGCATTTTGGCTGCCCTCATTAACTAACTGAAGGAATTTTTTGTTCCTAATGTGGTCCAGAAGTGTGAGGTTGGGTTATTCACCACTCAAGTGCTAGTTGGCCTTGCTGAGATCTGATTTCCCAGAAGCTTATGCCTTCCATTGAATATTTGGATCTCTCATCCTGGCGTGTACTGTCTGCTCCCCATCTAGCTTTTGAGCTGTGGCATGAGGGCTGCCATGTCCACAGTGAACTGGCTTGACCATTAAGCTTGCAATGTGGCTCTTACTTGGTGTTTAATTGGTTCTGTTAAGGAATTCAGACATTTCTCCTCTCCAGCACAGGGCACTTTCCCTTACTGAGGGAGAGCAGGAGATGGCTCTCCGGACTTCATGTTTCCATCTATGGCTTCTCTGAAGTTTGAAACCTAATACATCAAGTTGGCTTCTTGCCTGGAGAAGGCCTTCTGGCAGCTCCCTGAGGGGCCTGAGGAGCAGGCAAACCCACTCAGATACTTGCTAGGGTGTGTGAACAGGACTGGCTCATTCTCTCAAGAGTGAACTCAAATTGGCCAAGCACGCAGAGAATGCTGTGTAATCAGAAGAGCAGTTCATTCAGTGGTTAGTGAGAAAGCAGATGGCGAGTAAACCAGGAGCCCAAAACTGACGCTCAGGCCCATCATTCCTTTGGGTTTACCAATTTGGGGAGCTGGAGTCTCCCCTGATGGTGGCTTGTTGAGTCCGAGAAGGGGCAAGTAGTTCGGTGCTTCATCTGTTGAGCATCCTGATGGCTCCCACACTGGGGGAGGGAAAGGTCTTGGCGCTGCAAGCCCATGGAGATGATGTTCCCTGGCTCTTTACATGGTCCTTTTTCTTTTCTTCCGGCTTGTGGTTTAACAGGGTTCCGTGCTAGTTCTTTCAGATGGTAGTTGAGAATTCCCTCTCTCACCAGAGAATGTGCGTGTGGGGTTTTTCTGTGAGATTTAGATATTTGGTACTTGCCTCATAAGCAGTAGTCAGCAGATAACTTGGTTTCAATTTAGAGATGATCCTTAATCTTTGCTTGTCTCCTTTCTGCTCCAGTTCCCTGTAAGACATAGACACAGGACTCTCCAGGAAACTCCAGCTTGACCTGTAGCCACAGTCCCCCTTCCCTAACAGACTCTGACCCAGGTGTAGACCCAGGGACGCCCCTTGTGAGGGATTGTTGGGTCTGTAGAATTCTCACCCAGAGTGGACTGAGAGAGAAGAAAGTCCGTGGGGGTAGGTAGTTGACTTTTTAATCAACTCCACCCAATTGAGAATCTCACCAACCAGCTCTGAGCGTATTTGGCTGGTGGAAGTCTCCACGGGGAAACGCAGCCTCTGGATGGAGGCGCTGTGCTGAGAGCCGTGAGGACTGCAGCTGGGGAGAGGCCTCTTGAGGGGGAAATCCTGTCAGGGCTGCGTCGGGGGCGTGGTGTGGCGAGTGGCACCTCCTCCATTGCATCGACCATCTGGAGAAAGAAGGAAGGCTTGTTCTGTCAGGGTCCGTGCGTCTTTGTCCAAGGTGCCATTTCCTCCTGAGCAAGTGGCCCTGTGTGTGGCCCATGAACGACGCTCACAGCCACAACACTGGGGAAACCGGCACTCCACATGGTCCTAGCAGCTCACGATGGATGTGGGTGGGTGAATGACTTCTGTGGAAGGACACCATGGACTCCCCTGCACAACTGACAGGGGCCATGTGACCTTTCTGTGACTCCGTTTCTTCCTCTGTAAAACGGGAATTGCAGTAGTGACTTCCTTATGGGGTTTTAGGGAAGATGGAAGTGGGTTAGTACATGGGAAGCAGTTAGCATCCTGTCTGACACCAGGCACTCAGTACATACTGGCCACTGATGCTCTGGTCACTACCTCTACCTCTCTCAGCCCTTCTGTACGATCCTAAAGTTAGGATGAAAAGAGTATGTACTTCATGGGCTGTTGAGAGGATAAATAGTAATTAAATGAGATAGTGAAGAGAACATGCCCGTGTCCGGCTCTGGGATCTAGAAGATGCTCTGGTAGACAGAAGGATGGTCCCCCAGGGACGTCCATGCCTGGTGCCCAGGACCTGTGGATATGCTGCCTTAAGTGCCTTAAGCAGAAGAGACTTATTGGATGTGGGTGAGTGAAGGATTTTGATAAGGGGAGATGATCCTACTCTATCCAGATGGCCCCAGTGTAATCACAAGGGTCCTTACAAAAAGGAGGGGGAGGGCCAGGGCGGGAGAAGATGTGACAACAGAGGCTGGAGCGAGGCAGGGCCCCAAGCCAAGGAGTGTGGGCATCTTCCAGAAACTGGGAAGATCAGGAACTGGGTTCTCCCCTCGAGCCTCTAGAAGGAACATGGCCCTGCCGACGGCCTGATTGTAGACTGTGAGACATTCGAGACTTGTGGCATCCTGAGCTCTAAGGTAAGAAATTAGTGTTGTTCTAAGCCACCAAGTTAATGGTCGTTGGAGCAGCCGTGGGAAACCAACACAGAGGGTGAGTTGAACTGAGGTATTAATTTCACCCCTGATGGGCATGGGGACCATCGTCATCAATGTCTTACTCCACTTGTAGTGGGAGGTTGAAGTTTTGAAGGTTGGGTATTGAGTAAGAGGACCCCAGATGGACGAAATGGGACCTCAGGGAGATCTGTGGCTTTGAGTGGCAGCACACGTGGGTCAGGAAAGCCCACTGTCCCTGACACGTGCCCGTGCATGGCGTGCTTGTCTGGCCCAGCAGTGGGAGCCCTTGCCCCAGGCACACACTTGCCCCACCCTAGGGTTGCCGTCACCAGCCCCTGTGGGTGATTGCTGTCACCACCTGCTCTGGACATGGGAGGTGAGGCCTCCACGCTGCATGGTTGGGCCTCGCTATCTGGTGGACCATTGGTGTTACTTTTTCTTGGTGTGGTCAGTGGTGGTGTGGTCAGTGGTGGAGTGGTTGATGGTGGGGTGTGCAGCTGTGGAGGCCAGTGTCTCAGTGTCCCACAGGAGGACCTTCGGGGCGGGGGGGAGCTCCTGTTATTGTTGGAACCCCTGGATCAAAACATCTCTGAAGACAGGCACTTCAACATTTTTTTAGGCCAGATAAAACTGGATTTTATGACTGTTGTAGTCAAGAACTCCGAATGACGAAACCATAGGAAAGGGGAAGCCATATGTGAACTGTAGTTAAAAAAACAAAACTGTGTGTGATGAGAAGAATCTGCTTCTAGGCATAAGCATAAGAAGGGTCATATGGGGTCTGGCACATGGCTGGTGTGCCGCTGGAATGAAGCCCCTTCAACTCGCCCACGGCCGTGCTCTCCGGAGCTGCCATGGGTCTTCCGTCACCTACATGCCATGCAGCTGGGTCCTACAACAGCTCCCCTGAAATGTCGCTTCATTCATGTCATGAACATGTGTGGAGCACATACCATGGGTCAAGGACTGCTCAAGGCACTTTGAACACAGCAGGGAAAAGAGCAGATAAGGTCCCTGTTCTTGTGGTTTGTAGAGGGCAGTGCGGGGCACAGATGGCGAACACCGAAGGGGGTGAACCATTGAGGTACTCCGACATACCGATAAGCTCTGTGATGAAGATAAAGTAACATAAAAAATGAGCGAGAAGATTCAACATGACACAAGGTGGTCAGAGGAGGTGACTGCTGAGCAAAGACCTGCCTGACAGGCTGGGGTCAGCCATGTAGACACTGGGAAAGAGCATTCCAGCAGAGGGACTGAGGCACTCGCGTTAAGAACCAGTCTGGTGTGTCCGAGGAAAAGCCTGATGGTCAGGGTGAAAGAAGGAGGTGGGAATGGAACATGGCAAGAGTCAGACCACAGCCAGCACTGGAGGCCATCATCAAAAGGTCTGGAGTGGCTTTTAAAAAGCAGACTGATGTGATCTTATGTTTCCATGAGGTTCCACGTTTACCCTACTGCAACCAGACAGGAGCACATACACAGAATCATGAACTTCCTTGCAACTGAAGAAGCCTACTTCAGACCAAGACATCTTTGCCTCTGTCACCAGGGGCAGGGATGCGAGGCCACCCAAGTGGAGATGGCCCAAACCTGCAATAGTTTAGTCCGCAGGACACAAAGTTACACCCCGCATGCCCAAGACACATGAAAGCTGTAGGAACCCCCTCGCCCATGGCCATCCATCTCCACAGAATCAGGGGGTCTCAACTGTCCTGCCCTATCTTCTTGGAGCCCAGGTATAAACAGAAGCCCATGAGAACAGGGAGCACATACACTCTTGAACAGGGGATCAGTTTGTTTTGTTTTGTTTTTTTAAACTTCTTCTGTTTCTTAGAGTCAACTTTGTTTAAATTGCTCCCAAGCTTCTCTCATCTGTCAGGTTCCTCCCACTGTACCTCCTGCCTTGCTGCTGATGACTCCGCTAGCCACCAGCAACAGGCCATTTTCTTCTCCCTCTATCCCTGAACCCACAACAGATTGATTAAATGGAGCCACTGACAGGAGCATGCTGCCTTAAATCCATCCCCAGGGAATAAGATATGGTAGCCAAGGCAGAGGAGGACAGCAGAAGATACCTAACGAGAGGGAGGGCAGGAGCAAGAGCCTCACGAGACACACCAGACACTTTAGCATCTAGAAAAACGGACTCGAACAAATAAGAGCCCCTCACAAGGACAGGATGGACTCCATAGCCAGTAAAGAGCTAACGGTTTGCCATGAGCATAGGAACTACGGAAGCCCAAACTCAAGCTTAAAAGCAGGCAGGGGAGATTGGTGGAATTTTTGCTCTTAGTAACAGAAAGCTCAAGGCTAGGCTGCCTTGTCAAGCACAGCTGCATTCAGGGGCTCCAACACCTCAGCTCCTGTCCGCCACCCAGCTCGGCTCCTCCCTCTACGCAACGGCCTCACATGGACACAAGAGAACGACAGCGGCCCCAGCCTTCCCAGCCCAACAGGAAAGAACTGTGTCCCCGGCAGCACCAGCCCTCTCCCTCAGTCCCGAGAGCCTGCTCCGATTCCCAGGTAAACACTCCCCAGGCGAGCCCAAGAGAAGCCAACACCAAGCAAGGTTCTGTTGAGCAGGAGATGTGGTAAATTTCTCAAGTCTGTTCTTTGCTCTCCCCAGTGTTGGCGGGGTGTACTGGTATGTGTTTAACCACTAGTCGTCTGGGGGAAAAGGGCATGATTTAGGGTGCTAGCTGATTGTCGTGGTGTAGATGCTCCCACTGTGGCTGATTCCTGGCTGCCAGCCCTGTGTCCCTGAGGGCCGTGCTGGGAAGAATGTACACGCTGGGCTCCTGTGAGCCGCCGTGCCCCAGCCCCCGCACCCCACTGGCTGCCCGATCTCAGGCAGGCGTTCTCATGCCGGCAAGAGGCTGCCTGAAGCTCTAGGTATAATCTTCTCAGCAAACCAGCAGAAGAGTGTGCTTCTCTTCCCCACCAGTTTCCTTGTAAACGGCTCTGCCAGCTTTCTCCCACTTAGAGCGGATCCGTGGTTCTCAGTCTTGGCTCCACATTGACTCCCCTGGGGAGTTGTAAACACTCCCCTGCTTGGCCCCTGGGAACCACTGCCTTGGGAGGATACTGCTCTCAAATTAGTGAAGTTCAAGGTCAGCCAGTGTGCTACAGATGTGCCAGCAGGAGAGGTCTCAGACCAACTGAGGCTCTGTCTTTTTTTTTTTTTAATTTTTTATTGTTATGTTAATCACCCTACATTACATCATTAGTTTTGGATGTAGTGTTCCATGATTCATTGTTTGTGCATAACACTCAGTGCTCCGTGCAGAACGTGCCCTCTTTAATACCCATCACCAGGCTAACCCATTCCCCCACCCCCCTCCCCTTCTCATTGAGGTTTTGATTTGGATTTCCCTGATGCTGAGCGATGTTGAGCACTTTTTCATGTGTCTGTTGGCCATTTGGAGGTCTTCTTTGGAAAAATGTCTGTTCATGTCTTCTGCCCATTTCTTGATTGGATTATTTGTTCTTTGGGTGTTGAGTTTGATAAGTTCTTTATAGATTTTGGATACTAGCCCTTTATCTGGTATGTCATTTGCAAATATTTTCTCCCATTCTGTCGGTTGTCTTTTGGTTTTGTGGACTGTTTCTTTTGCTGTGCAAAAGCTTTTTATCTTGATGAAATCCCAATAGTTCATTTTTGCCCTTGCTTCCCTTGGTGATGTTTCTAGGAAGAAGTTGCTGCGGCCAAGGTGGAAGAGGTTGCTGCCTGTGTTCTCCTTCAGGATTTTGATGGACTCCGGTCTCACGTTTAGGTCTTTCAACCATTTGGAGTCTATTTTTGTGTGTGGTGTAAGGAAATGGTCCAGTTTCATTCTTCTGCATGTGGCTGTCCAATTTTCCCAGCACCATTTGTTGAAGAGACTGTCTTTTTTCCATTGGACATTCTTTCCTGCTTTGTCAAAGATGAGTTGACCATAGAGTTGAGGGTCCATTTCTGGGCTCTCCCTTCTGTTCCATTGATCTATGTGTCTGTCTTTGTGAGGCTCTGTCTTTGATCTCCGATCTGGGTTTGGCCTCAGAACCTGTCTCCACAGAGGTTCCACCACTTAAGAAGATGGTGGGTGGGTAGGGGGGAGGGGTGCAATGGAAGGTGTTCACTGCTGTCGAGTTCACACGGTACTTGTACCGTGTCCACCCTCGGCCCCCCTCAAGGACCCACGGTGGGTGTCAAGCACATCTCCTTTCTTTCTGTAGTCTTTCCTTACCCTGCAATCTTGCCTGTTCTCCTTCGTGCCCAGAGTGCCCTCCCTCTGGGCACTGCTCATGAAGCTTCAGTGCAGTCTGGCCACGTGCCCCCAGCCTGACCTCTTCCTGATCTCTGCTCTTGGCTCATCCAGTTTCCCTTTTCGGGAAGTGCCATTTCCCTTCCTCTCTCGTCAGGCCAGATGTTGCTTTTATTCTAAGAGCCTGCTCTACTCTTGTCAACATAAAGAAATCTAATTCCACCGATCCTTGGGTTTGTTGAACTGTTGCACTTAAAAGCAACAATCAAGGTCTGGCATTTGATTGCTCACTCTCATGAGTTTGTAATCCTGTCTTCTGGGTGTGTAGTCTGTCTGACCACACAGAGGATCATAGAGACTTCCTTTTGTTTTGGTGTGTGTTGACCAACTGCACGATAGGTATGTGATAAAACTTTGTTGCCAGACTCCACCCAAGTAATCTTAGGAGTGATTTCAGAGTAATAGGCACATTGGTATAGACGGGAACAGCATTATCTGAGAAAGAAGAAAAGTTTGGGGAAGTGATTTTACTTGAAGAGGAAGAGAAGAATTGTTCTCCCTTTTTCCAGGACTGACCCACACCACTCTGCCCATGGCCCATGGGTGGTCCCACCCAGATGCAGAGGGGTCTGGGGACTGTCGTCTCTGGCTGGGCAGCTGCTTCCCTACAAGGGAAGGGGAGTAGGGGCTCGTGCCAGTCATGCTGGGTACTCATTTGATGCTTGTGGCGTCTGTTTTCGAAGCCAGTTGTGTGGTTCCTTAAAAGAGACCTCATACCCAATGTGCTTATTTTGGGGCTTATACCCTTTGGAGTCTAGGAAGGAGTGCTTGTAAAGGTCTGCAGTAGAAAGAGTGTCCAGGGGCATCTGGGTGGCTCAGTTGGTTAAGCATCTGCCTTCGGCTCAGGTAATGATCTCAGGGTCCCGGGATCGAGCCCCGTGTCGGGCTCCTTGCTCTGCGGGAAGCCTGCTTCTCCCTCTGCCTCTGCCCCTCCCCTTGCTCATGCTCTCTTTCTCTTTCTCAAATACATAAAAATCTTCAAAAAAAAAGGGGGGGGGCCAAAAATGTGGCAAAGACGTGTCTGTAAGAAATATTGATTCCTTTATCAGTCATTAATTGGGATGAAGAGACCATGTTGTACCTACCCATTGTTGAAAGATGTTTCTGGTGTCCCCTTCACGTCTTGGCTTGTTGATGGTAAGAAAAGATGCCCTTGGATTCACTCAACAGATATTAATTGAACACTGACCATGTGCCAGGCACTGACCTGGGAGTACTTCTGTAAATGGCCGGTACAGGCTCTACCTCTGAGCTGACAGCTTAGTGGGGGAGACTGTAAGAAGGTAGGCAAATAGATCTTTATAAATGATTCTCTAGGAATCACCTAGAGAAATCTTTGGTTGACAGTGGAAGAAAAGGTTCCATCCATTGTGTACGTGGAAGGTGCTAGACGCTGTGCCAGGTTCTTAGCTACAGCATCTCTGCAAGGTTGGTGCTCTTGTTATCCCCATTTTACAGATGTGGAGAAACCAAGGCTCTGAGAGATGGTTGGGGTCAAGGCCACCATATTAGCGTTCTCCAGAGAAACTACTGCATATACACATACGTGCAAATATGCACATGTAGAGATGTGTATCCGTATACAGGTCTCTGTACATGGATCTGCCTACATGTCTGCCTGTCTAGATTGGATTGATTTAAGGAACTGGCTCATGCTATTGTAGAGTCTGGGAACTTGAAAATTTGGAGGCTGGCAGGCTGGAGACCCAGGGAGGGGTTGTTGCAGTCCTGAGTCTGAGGCCATCTGGAGGTGGGATTCCTTCTGGGGAACTCAGTCTTTTAAGGTCTTCAGCTTAAGGCCTGTTTCCCTTTTATTGGTTGAGGTGCACCCACATTATGGAGAGGAATTTGCTTCACTCAAAGCCTACTGTTAAAATGTTAATCTCCTCTAAAAAAAAAAAAATACCATCATAGTGGCATTCAGACCGATGTTTGACCAAGTACCTGGGTGCCATGGCCTGGACACATGGGTACGTGAAATGAACATGCCAGTCTTCTGCCTAGGAAAAGGCCAGGCCAAGGTTATAGCCAGGTCTAGGCTCAGTGCTTGCTTTCCCCGCACCCCTACACCTCTGTTCTCTTGGTAGTGTCCTGCGTGGTAAGATCTGTTACATTGTCCTGGGCCTCAAAGGTGGTGGTGTGTAGGCGCTGACCAGGAGCTGCCTGCCTGTGTGGGGCAGCCTGGGGTGGCGTGGCATCTACCCCTTCACTTTATCCAGGAAAAGCTCTGCTCTCTTCCCCTCCTCTCCCCGGAAGACTGATGAAACCTGTTCGTGGGCTGCCAGCCACATGCGGAGCTGGCTCAGAGCAGGGGGGCCTTGGAACTGGCCATCAGACTTGGGGAGACACCACTTCTCCGTAGTGGTAGAGACCACGCATGCTACCTGCACCTCTTTCCTTTTTCAGTGAAGGCTCCTCCTTCTACAATGAAAGGAGAGGAGGTGCGTGGAGGGAGGCAGCCGTAGGTTTTCCTGCTGGTGGGATCTGGGTTGAACCGCCGCGCTTTGACTAGTTCTAAATTCTTGGAATAAGGTTTTTTTGTTTTTTTTTTTTTAAGATTTTATTTATTTGTCAGCACAAGCAGGGGGAGTGGCAGGCAGAGGGAGAAGCAGGCTCCCCGCTAAGCAAGGAGTCCGGTGCCAGATTCGATCCAGGACCCTGGGATCATGACGTGAGCAGAAGGCAGATGCTTAACTGACTGAGCCACCCAGGCGCCCCTGGGAATAAGTTTTTATTGCAGAGCTTCTGTGTGTTCATTTGAGGAGCAGAGATGATAATGTTGACTTGATGCAAGCATTTGAAGTTTCAAAGGGATGACATATGTCAAGTGCCAGGCAACTGTTGATGTTATTTTGGATTAGAGATGCATTTTGAAGGGTGTCCAGGCTGCAGAAGGTCAAGGCACATTAGCAGAACACCTGTACATTAATTTCTGAAAGTGGGTGAATAATTGTGGTGATAATTGTAGAGTAAATCTCCTTGAAAGCTTTGCAGTCCTGGTAAAACAAAATTTGTGTGATGAGATGGTTTACTGACCTTTAAATCACTATCTGAACCGGTAGCTCGGTATCTGGCCCCTTTGGCAGTGCTCAGTATGGCAGCACCCAGGGAGCCATTCCTGGGACAGTGGCCCAAATTCTGAATTTTTTTTTTAATGACAACTTACTAGAAGAGTCTGGGGAATAAGGTACCCAACACCCAGTGTACTCACCACCCAGATTTAACAGATAATTTTCCGGATTTATTTCAGATCAATAAAAATAAGTTTTAAGTGTCATTTGGGATGTCCTTACTGATGACATCCATGTGTTTCCAGATGAACACTGGTGGGTGGCCCGGCTTGTGTGGCCTGCCTCACTTAAGCTAATCCTGAGGATTTCAGAGGAGGGTTAGAACTTGGATGAGCCAAGCCAGGCTCCTCACATGCCCACTTCTGGAAGGGGGTGAGGTGGGAGCAACTTCTCCTAACATACTGGGTTGAGAATGGGGGCGGCACTCCCCTGAAATAAGGATGGATACTGATGTTAGGGAGCAAGAACACTGAGGGTTGTGCAGCTGGAGAGATGTGGGAAATGGAGCATCTCCGGAATTGTTGTTTAGGAGAGGTTTGATGGTTTTGTTGGGTAGGGCTTTGGAGGCATTGTCTTGACACTGCATCTGCATAGCATGAGCTCTGTTTTGGTTGAATTTGTATGTTCATTTGGGCTATTGTATCAGGTGGACTAGGTTTGGCTGCATTAAAAAAACAAAAAAACAAAACCCAATCAACAGTGACTTCCACAAGATTTTTCTCTTATCACAAGTCTGGAAACAAAGTCTCATCTAGGGCGAGTATGATGCTTTTATGATCATCAGGAATGCAGACTGCTTTTTCTTTGTGCTGAACCATCTTCAGTACACAGTTGTTTTATCTTCTTGATTGCCTCATGGTACCCATATGGTGGCTGGTGTTCCAGCCATTACATCTGTATTTCAGGCAGGTAGAAGGAGGAAGTGGATAAGGGCAGAACGTGCGTTTCACAGCCGAATTCTATAAGGATTTAAAGCTTGAAGGATAATCGTGCTTTAAGGAACTTCTCAGGATACCCGCCCTCCATAACTTATACTTAGAACTCTTGGGCCTCCCCTAATTGCGAGGAAGGCTGAGAAAATGTGATAGCTTAATTGGCACATAAAGGGGGGATCATGAATATTGGGAAGCAGCGGCAGTCCCTGCCCCAGGTGGCTTTGGGGAAGGTGAGGCTGATGGAAACTCTGTGGGAGAAGTTGGGGGAGGGAGCTTGCCAAGGCTCCTCCCACCCCCCAGACCAGCCCTCAGTGCCATCACTATGGAGAAAAGCTTCATCAGAGGTCATCATGGCAAGAGGATCTGGTCCCGGTTTCTAGAAGTGCCCATGTCTCTCTGGGGACTGCCATAAAGGATAGTGTTTTATTTGCTCAACTTGATTTCATCCTCTGCAGGTTGCTTTCCCCTCCAAATCACTGCAAGAGCAATTGCCTGGAAATACCAAGTATCGATTCGTGATTTTTGTTCATTTCTTTTTTATTGTTTGGTGGGAAAAGGAGGCCCAGAAACAGAGCAGGAGCACTGGCGGGGCCTCAGCTCCCCCTTTGGAGGCGGAGGCCCAGGCCAGACGTATATTTATCATTGTCGCTGTCCCTTTTTAGGGCTGCCTTGATGTTGCGATTTGTTGTGCAGTTTGTCAGTCAGCGTCTTGTTTGGTGTTCACGTCCTCTCCTTCCAGGAAGCTGACAGGTGGCTTGTTCTGTTAAATGCCACTTTGGTTCTGAAAGCTGCTGTTAGAAGTTTCTAATTACAGCTTTCATCAGGCATCCGGTCATTGTGCTTTGCTTGAGTGGGTAATGATGCCTTCTACCTCAGATGAGAGTGAGTTGTCTAAGTGTTTTTTTTTTCTCGGACTGAATAGAAAAATAGACCTCCTGTAAAGAGAGAAAGCTGATCTCCCGATCTGGGGTTATTTCACTGGTTTACAGCCTCAGTTTCACTCTGCGTTTCTGTAGAAATACACTCCCTCCCCCCACGTCCTCCATGGAATGTCTTCTCACCTGTGTGCCTTCTGTTCACTCTGTCTAGAATCTCCCTGCTGCCCGCACACCCGCATTCACGGGCTTCACCGCCCCACCGTCATTCCCTCCAGCTCTGTAGTATTGCTGCCTATTTTGTACTTTAAAGTTTTTATTTCTTCCTTTCTTTAGTGACCCATTCAGTAAACACGTATACCAGGATGTGTACTCCTCCAGAGTAGCGACAGACTTGGTTTTGATGCTGTTGTGCAGCCAGCTTTGGAAACAGACGCCTGACCCCTGGTAGGTGGGGAGCAGCTGGTTGATGAGAGAGTGAAGGAATGAATGTCGTTGAGCGCTTTAGAATAATAGCTAGTGTGGATCAGGCATCCTATGGCCTGTCCCGCTCTAACTGCTTGATAGGCAGCCTTCCCGTGAGGCCAGTACTATTACCGTCCCCCCTGTACAGGTGGAGGAAACTGAATCTTTAAAAGGTCAGAACATGCAGTGGGGCCACAGTGGATGAAAGCCCCTGCTGTCCCCGTGTAAGCACTTGATTGTTGTTATTGTCAGCAGCACGGTCCAGTGCTTTGCTCAGGGCGCACGGCGGGCAGATGCTGGGACTGATCGTTGTTGTCCCGACACAGAAGTGAATGACGCACAGTGTGTACCCCTCTGGAGCCCACAGACTGGGGTGACTGGGTGGCCCCCAGGAGAGGGGGCACCCGAATTTCTTCCAGCCTTCCAAGCCAGTGGGCAGGACAGGACGGGTTATGGACATGGAGCCATGCACCGGGCTTCCTGGGTGCACTCGACCGCAGTAATTGGGAGGCATTCTGGGTACGTGCTGTACCTGAAACTTCTCACCTTGCTGCTCACCCCTTTACTCTTGCATTTCTCTCGGATTCATAATCTCCCTTTTCCTGGGACCCAGTCCCTCCAAAAACACACCCTCCTTGCCCGCAGGTGGAGCCAGTTAGGCCAAACTCAGCTCGATCTTGAATTACTTGTGCCTTCATTTGCGCCTGGTTTGTCTCATTATCCAGCTATTAGCCGAGCGCAGGGGTCCCCCCTGGGCAACCAGGAAAGGTGCCTGCACAGTTTGAGGCCTTGCTTCTGTGCTCCTGGCTTCCTTCTGAGGAGTAAAATGAAGGGTTTGGAATAGACAGTAAGCAAATGTACACCCATGGGCCGAAAGCAGTCTGCTGACCTGGTAGCTTGCCTAAAAATGGTTTTTCAGCAACTTTATGGTTTGAACAGCAATTTGTGTTTTCTTGTTAAAAAAGAAACCATATGCGTTGTAGAGCAGGTAGGAAGAAAAGATAAGCAGAAAGGGAACGAAAAAGAAAAATCACAACCTGTCAGGCGTCACTAATAATCGGGAACGTATCCTTCTAGATAGGTGCGGCACTTTGCCATGTGGCCTCTCATGGGACAAACCCTCCCCCACCTGAAGATTTTAGTGATCTCTGACCCCATATGACACACGGACCTTATGGGCTAAGAGAAGAACTGATGGCATTAGAAAAACCACACATGATAAATAATTTAATAGTGAAGTCGGGCAGCAGTACGGTACGACTGTGAATTACATCAGGTATCTGTCAGTGACCAGTCACATGAGTGCTGAGTGCCAGGGAACAGGGTTTGATGGGGTGCAGGCTGGCTGCTTGCTGTCTTTCCTCCTTTCTCGCCTCTTTTCCAGAGTAGAGTGGGACAGTGTTCATGAAGGCAGCCAGTATTGGAAAGTGTTAGAACATGAAGGTGAGACCATGGGTTTGGCCCAGAAAGTCCTAGCTTTGTCCTTTGCCGGCGATGTGACCATGGGCAGGTTACTTGGCCTTTTTCTGCCATTGCGTTTCAGTTTGGGTAGTTTCTGTTGGTAAGTCTTCCAGTTCCCAGACCTTTTCTTCTGCACTTTCCCTATGATATGTTCATGGGGTTACACCGAGCTGTGGGGGATAACTGGGAAATGGTCTTTGTTTCCCATCCCGATAGTCAGGTGCCCGGCAAGAAATATTGGTGTTTTTCTAGCTAAAGAAGGAAGAATGGCTGTTAGGGCACACAAGCCGTTTCTGCCAAGCTTCTGAACTAGCAGTTACTTTGCTTTGCCATGGGGGAGGTGGTGGTGCCGGCTTTGCCTGCTGTGGCAGTAACTGGGGCAGCTTCAGGAGGGAACTGGGGAGAAGTAAAATGTGAAAGATGCTTTCTGCCGAACACTTGTGAAACTGTCCCTGTCAGAGTGAAACAGGAGAAACAGGAGTCCTCCTTCTCTTGATGTTCAGGCAATAAGGTGCCAATTTCTTTGTGTCCCGTGCTTATTTGTGCTGTGAATCTAGGGTGCCCTTGTAACGTGCAAGGTTGGATTGACCTTGGACGAAGGGCCTATTGATAGCTACTGGTCAGTGCTGTGAAAATTGGATTAAACTGGAATTGAGATCCAGGTGTGAGTCCTGACTTAATGCTCAACGGGTGTCCTTTTGGGATGGCTTTCCCTCAGCCTTTGGTCTCCCATTGGGAGGGGAGAAGAAAATTAATCCGCTTGGTTTCTCATGACTTGGTGTTACTCTTTCCACCATTTTTTTTTTCTTTTAATTGAAATTTGTAGCTGGAGAGTTCTTTCTGGGACACTTGGCATCCAATTAAATATGAATAACAGAATCCCTTCTGTTACTTGCAATAATAAAAAATTGTTAAATGTATTAGAGAATTGATGTTAGTGAAATCAATCACTACATACCTTGTATTTCATACCTTGTTTTTTAACAATTGAATATTTTTGAAATCTTAAAATTGAGTTATATATACTTTTTGTAAGAAATCCAACAATACAGAGATATATGAAGTTAGTCACCCAATACTACCCATTTTAAACAATCAGAATTAATTGACGTATGTCACCTTACACAGATCTTGACAAACATGTACCCTCCCACCCCACAAGAATGGGATTACGGTCTCTATCAGAAATTGGCACACTCTGGTCCATGGGCATGCCATAAGTTTGTGTAAATAAACTTTTATTGCCACTCAGCCACACCCAGTTTTTATGTATGTCTGTGTGTGATTTCTCGATAGAACAGAATGTTGAGTAGTACAGCAGAGAACAATAAGGCCTGAAAACCTGAAAATAGGTTCTATCTGGCCCTTTGAAGGTTTGCTGACCCTTGATCTACTGTTACATCACTTAATAGTCACAAATCTTGCTCCAGATCAATTGATGCAGATCTAAATCAGTCTTTTTTTTTTAATTTTTAAAGAGATTTTTTTTTTTTTTTGAAGATTTTATTTATTTATTTGACAGAGAGAGCACAAGTAGGCAGAGCAGCAGGCAGAGGGAGAGGGAGAAGCAGGCTTCCCGCTGAGCAGGGAGCTCGAGGTGGGGCTCGATCCCAGGACCCTGGGATCATGACCCGAGCCGAAGGCAGACGCTTAACCAACAGAGCCACCCAGGCACCCCTAAATCTGTCTTCTTAATATCTTTTTATTAGAGTCCATCATGCAGCTGTGATAAAATCTGATTTTTTTTTTTATTTGAAAAGATTTATTTGAGAGGGAAGAGCGATCGTGTGGCTGAGGTGGGGAGGGGCAGAGGGAGAGAGAGTCTCAAATGGACTCCACCCTGAGCACGGAGCCAGATGCAGGGCTCCATCCCAGGACCCTAAGATCGCGACCTGAGCCGAAACCAAGAGTTAGATATTCGACTGACTGCACCATCTAGGCTCCCCCACTGTGGTAGAATTTTAAAGATCATTAGGCATATAGAAGACATTTAGGTTGTTTCCAGGTTTTTGCCACCACAAACGGTGTTGAAGTCAACGCCACATATGTGTCTTTATGTCCAGGGGGCTTCACATTGCCGGGAAAGATTGACAGAAGTCCAGTCATTAGCTGTAAGCCTGACTTCTACTCCCGTCAGTTGCCTTTTGGTTTAAAACCAATAACAGAAGAGGTTTTCCAGTCCTTTTTGACTATGACTCATGATAAGAAAGGTGCTTGTACGCGCACACCTTCTTGTGTTAAGGAATTGAGACAGTACCTTCCTAGAACAATACTTAACCTTTACTATGTGGAAAACATTTTTAGGTTTTATATCCTATTCTATTCCATCTTTTCTTTTTAAGGAATTTATTTATTTATTTATTTTTAAAATTTTGTTATGTTAATCACCATACGTTACATCATTAGTTTTTGATGTAGTGTTCCATGACTCATTGTTTGTGCATAACACCCAGTGTGCCACGCAGAACGTGCCCTCTTTAATACCCATCACCAGGCTAACCCATCCCCCCAGCCCCCTTCCCTCTAGAACCCTCAGTTTGTTTTTCAGAGTCCATCGTCTCTCATGGTTCGTCTCCCCCTCTGATTACTCCCCTTCATTCTTCCCCTCCTGCTATCTTCTTCTTTTTTTTTTTTAAACATATATTGCATTATTTGTTTCAGAGGTACAGATCCGTGATTCAACAGTCTTGCACAATTCACAGCGCTCACCGTAGCACATACCCTCCCCAATGTCTATCACCCAGCCACCCCATCCCTCCCACCCCCCACCACTCCAGCAACCCTCAGTTTGTTTCCTGAGATTAAGAATTCCTCCTATCAGTGAGGTCATATGATACATGTCTTCCTCTGATTGACTTATTTCACTCAGCATAACACCCTCCAGTTCCATCCACGTCGTTGCAAATGGCAAGATCTCATTCCTTTTAAGGCATATATTTATTTTGAGAGAGCGTGAGTGGGGGTAGGACAGAGGGAGAGGGAGAAGCAGACTCCCCACTGAGGAGGGAGCCTGATGCGGGGCTTGATTCCAGGACCCCGGGATCATGACCTGAGCCAAAGGCAGATGTTCAATCAACTGAGCCATCCAGGTGCCCCTATTCTGTTCCATCTTAACAAGTAGATGTGACTCAGTGAATTATCTTCCCCACCCCACTAAAGGGATGCAACCTGTAGTTTGAGAAACATATTATAGAAGGGGGTAATACTCCAGAATCTAGTAATATAGTTAACACGTTCAGTATTTTCTGTGTTTAAGGCCATTCCTCCCTCCTTCCCTTATTTTAAGGTATAAACATTATTTCTCTTACTGAAAAGCCTTACATGTTTTAGCTCATGATGTCTTTATCCTTAGTTTCAAGGTGGGCACAGACCAGTTCTCTTTGGAAATGGGAATTGTCCTTTGGTCTTAATGGTTCCCTGAAGAGAGTGACTTAGGGGCTTTGCTGCCATGCATTGTGGGTAACTGTCCTTCCTTGGATCTCACCCGGTCCCTCCTACATACATCCCAACCATCCTCTGACCCCAGCATTCATTCTCTCTCTCTCTCTCTCTCTCTCACACACACACACACACACACACACACATACACCACACACACACATACACCACCACCACCACCACCACCACCACCACCACCACCTGCTGCCCCTGCTGAGTACTCTTGAGTTTTGGCCTGGACCAGCTGTGAGCGCTGCTCTTCTCTCAGGGTCTGGGGAGGCCTCCAGCCTTGTTTTAGTAATAGAAACTTCCCCTCTTTGGCAAACAATAGAAACCAACTGAAGCCAGCAAGAAAGTACATTATCAAGTAGAAGTAGGTCTACGGTGCAGGTACGGCTGGATCCAGGTATGCAGACAGTTCACCAGGAGCATGTATCTCTCTGCCCCTTGGTTCTGCTTGCAGTGTAGGTTTGTGTCATTTTTGGACAGGTGTTCTCTCCTGGAGGGAGGAAGAGGGAAGAGATAAACAGGGGTCAGAGTCAGCAGCACCCGTTTGATGTCCTGAGAGGTGTGGATTTTATCCTCAGGCTTGGGGCGCCTGGTGAAAAATTAAAAGTGGGAGGTGACATGAGCCAATTTCCCTGTTTCCTCCCCTCAGACGAAGATCTGCCTCACGTGTTGTGTTGTTTCTGTGCACGACACAAATGATTCTGCCGTTAGAGGGCTGGTTACTTTTAGACACCTAAAATATTTTTCTTTTCCTCTTTTTTTTTTGAATTTTCTGACATTGTTTGAATTTAATGATTCATATTACGAATTATTCATGAAAATGATCTTTTAAGCTTCTTATAATAGCTGAAATTATCCTTCATTAGATACTGACAGGTCCTGTGATGGGTGTAATTATAAAAAAATATTCTTAGGCTAGCTATATTCTGCAGTGTTAAAATTACGCAAATGAGCAAGGGATAAGAATAGAAGCTGAGTAGGATGGTCAGATTTTATGGGAGCCGGGGGGTGGGGGTGGGGTGGCAGCTCTGCAAATTTTCTAAAAAGAAATAAATATGTGCTGTACACATTAAGTACGTTTTTATTACAGTCTGCCTCCATGCTTATCCTTTCCTCATTGGCAAGGGAGCGAATTAATTTTAGCGCCCTGAATTGTTTGTAGCTCCTGCCCATATATGAATCGCACAAAGGAGAATTTTTTTTTTTTCCTCCCCTTCCTCCTTCCTTCCACTCAGCATTTTCTGCAAGGCACGCTGTAGTATTCTGAACGGCTGTGAGGAAAGGCTTGTTGCTGAGACAGGGAGCTGAATGGGGAGGGGGAGAGATGGGAGAGTGGGGGCAGGAAGCTCCTGGGCTCCAGGATGGCCCTCTGGCTGATGGAGCCTGAGAAATCACGACCGCCCCTCATTCGGGTCCCAAGGATGGCCAAGTGGGATGTTCATGGCTTTTGTAGGGATCCACCTGCTTCTTGGAACGAACTGTGGCCACTCTGAGGGAAACACTGGACAGGGAAAGCACCAAGCGGCCCATTGCATCTGTTCTAAAACTGCAGCGTCCCGCGTGACCTGGCCCTTCCTGCCTCTCTGAGGACTCTGTTGGTAGTGCCACCTTTCTACCCCTTTTTCGGGTGGCCCCAACCCTTGTTGGGTGCTCTATGGCAGAACCCCTGAGAGAGGGGGTGGTTAGCAGGGCACCATCACGGACTGTGCAATCTCCATCCAATTCTTAAGTAAAGCCCATGGAGTGAGTGAACCCTTAATTCTGCATCTTTAAATTGGACCGTTCACCAAAATGTGGGTAGAGAGAGTGATTAAAAAAAAAAAAAAAGGAAAAAAGCAAACATTTAAGTAGTGCTTACTGTGTCAGGCACTGTTTGAAGAACTGTCCATTTAATCTTCTTATCTTAGATGGTAGATGCCATTACAATCTTTGTTCTGCAAATAAGGAAAATAAACAGAGGGCTTAAGTCACTTCCTCAAGATCACACAGCAAATTAGGAAGGCTAAGTAACGCTGGTGAATTTCCATTGATTGGGGTTGGGAGCGCGGGGAGAAACCCCTGACCTGCCCACCCAAGGGGTTTGCAGACAAGCTTGGGTTTATTCAAGGGGACACGTCTTCTAGATTTCTCCTTTCTCTGCTCCTCTGGTTTGTCTTCATCCAGTCTCCCATCGAGGCTGTGAGCCCCCACTGTGCTGACACTGCCTCTTGTACGGCCCTGTAGGATGCAGATGGCTTGGTGTCCTCCTTACCTTATAGCTGAGCACCCCTCCTTGCTGTTTGGGTTTCTTCCAAAATGTGCACCAACTTCCTCCTGCTTTCAGAAGACAAGAGGGAGATGTCCACTGTCCGCTGTATCTTAGACCGGAGCTAAAGTCCCGGAAGCAAACATTTTGGGCCTTGTGGATGGTGTGTCTCCTTGTCTTCTTCCACTTTTTTCCCTCCTCCTCCTCCTCCTCAAATGTGCGGTGTTTACAACAAAGTAGACTGCAGGCTGGACTTCAGCCACAGAGTGTATTTTGTCAACCTTTGTTACAGACATTGGTGTTAAACCGCCTCTTTTTAAAAAAACTCAACTGTCCTTGTCCTTGTGGGTCTGATTTTTGCCTCAGGTTTTTCTTCTCACCCTTATCATGTTGCCTTTTTTTCTGAAGTGCTGTGGACCCACTTTTATATTTTCCGCCATTGCCCATTTATCTCCTGCCCCTCTGGCCTGTCCTTGTTTTGCTCCAGCCACACTGGTGCTCTGGAAATTTCTCAGAGATCGAGTGCTGGTGGAATGAAGGGTATTAGTGATTCTTCTTCAGAGTTTCTTTCTATAGTTTCCATGGTAGACATGCATTGCTTATATCAGAAGAAAGTCTACTTGATGAAAAGGTAACCTTCCAGCCTCTGTGTTGGCATCAAAGGGTTATTCATTTGGGGCGGCTTCTCCCTGAGCTTCCAGTGTAGGCGGGAAGCGGAGTGGGGTCGGCGCACTCCCTGGGGAATGAAGCTTTCCGGGTTGCAGAGTGTTGTGCTCTTATTGATCCTTTGGCAGCCTTGTGAAGTCACCAGGGTAGGTGTTCTTCCTCTGACTTTGTGAGAAAACGGAGGCACAGCACAGGGTTCTCTCAACTAGCCAGTGGCATGGCTGGAAAGCGAGTTGAGGTCTTGGGCTTCCACATCTGGGGTTTTGGCCATTGCCTCCTCCAGACCTGAGGAGTTCTGGAACACTCTTTCTCAGTATGGGTCTGGGCTGAGAGGAGGGTTTCAGGAGTCCGACCGTGTGGAGGTGAGCCCCGCCCTACAGCTCAGCAGCTGTGTGATGTTGGTTGAGCCACTTCCCCTCCCTGGACCTCTGCTTTCCGACGCATAAAATTGGAGATGATACTAGTACTGCCCTTATGGGGTTGTTGTGACTATGGGATAAAATCAGTGAGATCATGCCCTGTAAACAGCACTGTCAATGCTCTTTCCTTCTATAATCTTTATTTTTAATTGTGTAAAATATGTGTAACAAAATTTACCGGCTTAACCCTTGTTAGGTGTGCACTCGGATAGACACAGTCACGCTGTTTTGCAACGAATCTCTGGAATTCTCTTCAGCTTGCAAAACCAAAACTCTAAACCCATTAACCAACTCCCCATTCCCTTCTTCCCCAGGTCCTTGCTGTGCTTTTAATTTTTTACTTTTTATTTTTCTTGCTGTGCTTTAAACAAACAAACAAACAGGCGAGAGCAGGGTGCCCTCAGTGGAATTGAAGACAGCTCTGCAGTCTCTGGCTGGTGGTTGTGCTGTGGGGCGAGGCCATGGCCCAGGGGGTGTCTCCCTGCCCGGCTGTCCTGGCGCCTCCCTGTGAGTGCCTACTCTTCCCAGGCCGTGGGCTGAGCCCCTCGTGGGCCGAGTCTGGCGCAGGCCCTCACACAGGGCTTTCCAGCATGTTGGCACGGTTCCCCTGCTTTGCATCTGCAGAAGTGGCCTCTCGGAAGGACTGTGGCTGACAGGGCCAAGGGACAGAGGGGGAGAGCCAAAGCTATTCACCCTCCCCCGGGGGAGTGGCTTTGCTTTTTTGGGCTTCTCATCCCTACCATATCTGTTGTTGTCGGAGAGCTGTGGTGAGATTTGTTCCTCATTTTTTCCCTCGGTCTGTGAAATACCAGTCTGCTTAGTAGTAGGTGATCGGGGCATCTGCATCAGACTCAAAGACCGAGAAGTGTGCCTCCCTCCCTACCGCTCCTTCCTCCCTTTGTTCCCTCCTTCTCCGTCTTTCCTGATCCTTAGCCCCGCCTCCTCGCGTCATCGAGCTCTCTGATGTGGGGACCGAGGGCCCACCAGGCCCAGTGCGGGTGCTGGGCTGCGGACACGAGACACGGTCCCTGTCCCCAGAGCTCACAGACAAGAAGTGGGGAGGTCACAGTACGGCAGGCCACGTCCCTTGAGGTGGCCCTAAGGAAAGGCCAGGTGTGACAAGAAGGGTTCTTGAAGAAAGTGCCGTCTGTTGTGAGGGTTGGAGCTTGCGTAGGAATTCTTCCAGGTGGAAAACGGACGGATGAAGTGGACGAGAAATTTTGAAGAAACTTCATGTGTAAAAGTGGGAGGATTATTGCAACTTCCAGTTGCTCTTTGTCCAGCCAAAAGATAAATATGTATATATTTTTAACGTAGCGAGTGGGCACGGAACCAGACCTGCTTGATGGCGTCCCAGCTCTGTATCCTCCTAGTTGCTTCCACGGCTCTTCATGAAAGAGCCCAGGGACCGTATTCTAGGGGCAGGATCTGGTAGCATTAACTAGGGATTCCCATCGGGGGCTTGTCCACAAGGCCAGTTCAGAATTCGGCCTGGGCGCTTCGGGAAGGGTGAATGCTGTCGGGTCTCCTGGATGTTGGACTCTCACCAAGCAAGGATGTGTACGTACAACGTTTCTAGCTGATCTGTAAACTGGATCCCCACTTACTTCAGTGAAAATCTTGATGAACCCCCATTATTCTAATTCACACAGCCTTTGTTGGTGCCCAGAGATAAAGATGGCCTAAGTCTTAATATACCTATCTTTAAAAGGCCTGTTTTGTATGTGGTTGTGGAGGTGTCATAAAGTTGCTATCGGTGTCCGGATCTGCCCAGGCCTGGCCTGGGATGCAGGGTAGAGGCAGCATGGAAAGTTTAGGTTCCTTCCCCCGAGTTGTTGGAGGATTTGAGGAGCTGATGTAGGTTCTGCCCAGATCTCGGCCAAACCATAAACAAGTCTCGTCCTTAGGTCTGAACTCCACAAGCTTTCCTTGATCTGTTAAAAGCATTGACTGTCCACCATCCAGCCCCACAGCTACCCCGCCATCCTGATTTTAGTTAAGCCTACAGTAATACACTGGAGCTGATGAAGAGGCCCTCCTGCCTTTTAACTAACAGTAGTTAGACAGATGAAGTAATGGAGCCCTGTGTTTTACTCTTGGAAGCTAGCCAGCATGCAGCCCTCCTCCTTTGGCAGCCTGGCAAGAGGCAACTTCATCCACGTACGAGATCCCTTGCATACAGATGACTTCTTTGTTGTCCCGCCCCTTACTGACAATTAATACTGGTAATGATTAATCTTTTTCGTCTTGCATTAAACTAGCAGTCTTGTTCAGTGTTCGGGAGACCTGAGAAGTGCTCTGTGGGTTTAATGTTAATATGCAGCCACTCAGAAAGGTGCAAAATAAATGGGATTAATACTGTCTGAGAGTTTGGGATGATGGAACCAGCAGAGGCCCAAAAGTGAGGTGTGTGCTAGTAGAAACCATGAATCACCTCTCCGCAACAGGAGAATGTTCTCATGATTTTTTAAATGGCCCTCTGAAAACGAATGTGCACTATTAAGGCAAACTCATTAAAAATTAAGGCTTCTGTAATTCTGTGAGTTTAAAAGGGAGAGAGGGAGAGAGAAAAGAGTGTAGACTATACGAAGCGTGAGAGGCAGCTCTTGGGGCTGCCTGTGACTGCACAGAGCCGTAGGGGCTCTGTTTATTTTAGAAAAGGGGCCTCGGTTTCCAGGGAAGCTGAATGCCTTGGACTGAGCCTGCAGGTTTTGGGAATATTTATGTAACACCAAGTCCACTGGCCAGCTTATTCCTTCTGCAGGCAGCTGGGTCTAGCTACGACCCCTGATTCTGAGCTGATTTGGATCTGTCTTCAGGAGGGAAATTTGGACTTCCGCTGATGTTCACAATAGGATTATGGACCAGGAGCATGGCGGGGTCCAAACCGGGGATGCAAGCTCTGCTTTGGGCCTTCTGTAGGAGCCGCCGTTGCTCTCACAATGCAGTGCCAGCATCGGTCCAGCAGGGGGCGCAGTGCTCCTCCTCTTTCTTGCCTTACTGTATTTCCCGGCATTTACGTTGCTCCGAGTTCAAGTAATAACCATGTGGTCAGAATCATCCGTGTTAGGCAGATTTCTGGCCTTGCGCTTTCATTGCTGCTTTTTTTGGACCCTCTCCCCCAACCCCAACAAACGATCTTCAACTTGGTAAGGATGCAGCAGCTCCACAGAAGATGTACGCTACATACAGGCAATGCTGGTCGTATTCTAGAGGGGTGCTTTTTTGGGTAAGCTATCCCCGGAATCTTAGGGAGTTCTTTTTGTAACGGGTGAGGGCTGAAAGTCTCTCTCACACACACATACACACGCACACACACCCCAATTCAATCAACCTTTCTCGACTGTCCTGTGTCAAGTGTTAGGAGCTGGTGCTCACTCTGTATAAATCTGTGGGGACAAAAAAGAGTAAGTCGTCTAGATCCTTGCTATTTGCGGTGAGGCCTCTGGACCAGCAATACTGGCATCAGGAACCTGTTAGAGGTGCAGAGGCTCAGGCCCTCCCCCAGCCCCATTCTTGCAGAACCTGCACTTTAATTAAAGGTCTCTCGGTGAGTTGCCCACATGTTACAACGTGAGAAACATTGCTTGAAGTTTCTGGAATTGGAGGACAGATAGTGACGCGTGTTGCTATTACTCCTTCTCCTCTGCCTGGGGCAGGCATCGCTAATCCAACTGGACGTTTCTTCCCAGTGAACCCTGTCTGCGCTTCACATTCCTTCTCAACACAGTGGTGGAGGCAGCTACTTGCAGTTGCTCAGAGCAGGCCCCTGAGATCAAGCTTGGCTACTCTAGCCCACCTCCATCATGGTCCACGATTACCTGTCCCTGGACAATAGCAACATCCTGCTCCCCCCATGCTTGAGCCCTTGCGTCCTCCCCCCTCCTGTCCACAACACAGAGTCCTCTTCTAAAAATACAAAACGGCCCTGCCTAAAACCCTCTAGTGGCTTCCCATTGCAGTTAAAATAAAACCGTGCCTGACTAGGCGTTCTGGCCCTGTCTTGTGTCCCCTCTGTGCCCTTGCCTGCTCTGTACTGCTCCTCTGGCCTTGTATCTGTTTGCGGAGCATGCCCCACTCTGCACGGCAGGGCTGGGATGTAGGCAAGTCACTGTTTCCCTTTGTCTCCCCGTTGTCCATGTGAGAAAGCTGGGGAGCACAGAGTTCTGATCTGCCTGACGCCGCATAGCCAGAGCCCCAGCAGGCTCATTCAAAGCCTGAGCTACTTGTGGAAGGTAACCCCGCTCAGTGGACCACACCGGGGAGCTGTCAGCAAGTCCTCTGAGTCTTCCGTGCTGCCTGTGTCTACGGTGTTGAGAACACTCCTCTCTCCCTCCTCCCCGATGACTTGTGTGGCTGGCTCCTCCGTATCTGGCAGGGCTGGCCTTGGGCCTGTCACCTTCCTGGAGATGCCCTCTCTGGCTGTTCTAGTCAGGCAGCCGCCACAGTTACACCTCAGCATCCCACTAGTGTTCTCGAGAGCACTTGTCAAAATTCATGATGAGTTTTATTTATCTGTTCTTTGGCTTGTTTTCAGTCTCTCCATGGTGGCAGGAATTCTGTTACTGTTATTGGCCCCACACCCAAAGCAGTGCCTGGCACATAGTCAGTATTCAGTAAATATAATTTGGGCTTAGGCTTGAATGAATTAGGGAAGTGGGAGGACAGTCCTAAAATTTTAGGCTTGGTTTGGACCCAAGAGTACATCTAACCCAGTCTCTGCATTATGCAGATGGTAAAGCTGAGAAACAGAGGTGTGACCTTTCTGAGGTCAAGTGGATCTGAGCTAATCAGATCCAGAGCGATTTTATTTAAATACAAGGATGGTTTTGAAAGTTACCTACTCCCAGTGGACCATAACAGCCCCAGATAAATACCCTGTTGTTCATACCCTTTTTAATTATTTTTACACAAACTTTCATAACATTTTAATTTTCACATATATGCAGTATATTTATATAAAGACTGCCATAGAAGCAACAAAACATTTGTGTAAATATTATCTGATGGCATGGTATTTGAGAGCTTGGTGGAGGTTTTATAGATAGGGAAATCTCAAACCTCACCAAGAGCCCCAAAAGAACACTCATCCAAAGATAAGAATTGAACACATTCAGATGTATTTCATTATTAAATAGATCTGCTATGAAGTTGCTTCATACCCTTTTTAAAAAAAGATTTCTTTATTTGAGAGAGAGCGCACGAGTGAGCATGAGCATGAGCAGGAGGGACAGAGGGCAAGTGAGGGAGAATCCTCAAGCAGACTCCATGCTGAGTGTGGAACGCAGTGCAGGGCTTGATCTCACGACCCTGAGATTACGACCTGAGTTGAAACCAAGAGTTGGACGCTCAACCGACTGAGCCACCCAGGTGCCTCCGTACCCTTTTTATCTTATTTCTTTGAAGAATGGTGTCTTTTTAGACTCTCACATGACCTTTTCTTAATCAAGATACTTTCTGTCTTGTGCAGAGATGTTCCATCAGAGTGAGTTATGTAGCAGTTGAAGTAGGGGGTTTGCTTTCCTTGGAGGAACAGACAGTCTCTCCGTGGGGTGGTTCCCGAGCCAAATCAGAAGGGATGAACTGTGCTGCCTCTGACTTCTACAGCCATCCCTGTCCCATGCTGAGATCTTGACAGGTAGCTCATCCTGTCTCATACGAGGTATCTTTGGACCTATGAGGTGAGTCACATGAATTGCCTTCATTCTTCAGAGGACAGGGTTCAGCAAATTTTTTTCTCGAAAGGGCCAGTTAGTACATATTTTCAGCTTTGATAGCTACTTGAACGTCTGTGAAAACTACTCACCCCTGCTGTTGGAGCACAGAAGCAGCCCTAGACATTCTATAAATGTGTGGTTGGAGTTGCATATCAATAAAACTTTATTTACAAAAACAGTGTCAGCCCAGATTTGGTCTGAGGGCCATAGTTTGCAGACTGCTGTTCAAGGATGTCCAAAATAAAAAATCAAAACCAAAGAACTTTGAAAGTTAGCTTTCATTTGTTCAAGTTTGTGAAGTACCTTGAGATGGCTTTGAGATCGGGAACAGGTTCTAAAACTCGAGAAACATGATTGTTTTTGGCTTTCTCTTTGGGCAAAGAGTCAAACAGTGATTTATCAGTTGCAAAAATAGTTTTTATTTTTCAAATAAACAATCTCATTCTCATTAGTAACCCATCTGCCGGGCCATCAGCAGTGTTGAGGAAAGATTCCTTCATAAACGTGGTAGGGAGCAGGATTGCATTATCCAACTAACCCTCATTCTTGAGTGACGGCCTAGTTTTGGAAACTGGACTGCTTTGCAAATAGGTCCATCATCTTTGCCCAAAGGCTGGGAGGGCCCATTCAACAATTAGTGGAAATGCCAGTCTCCTTTTAGATAGAGCAAAAAAAAAAAAAAAAAGGCTGCAGGTGGACAAATGTCAGCATTTGTGTTTTTGACTAATGAGCAGTCTTTGAGTCAGGTTGGGGAAACAGAACCTCAAACCCGAAGTGAGAATTACGGTTACTCATTCCCCTAGAAATGATTTGGGCTGTAAGTAACAGTGTTTTTTGTTGTTGTTGTTTTGTTTTGTTTTGCTTTTTTGTGGATTTTTTTTTTTTACGTTTTTTTAGAATAGGGGTTTATTTTCCCTTAGAGCAAGTCATTTAAAAGTTAAACTGGCTGAGGAGGACACTATTTAACCAGGTTGCTTAAATAGAGTACAAAGTTGACTCTCTCGGGCTCCAAATCTTGGTGTCTTTCCATCACACTATGCCCAGTTCATTAGAGAAAATAAAACAGGGTTTCCTTCACAAGATTTTTCCCTCTGTTAACATTTCAAAAAATGTTGAACTCATGCTGTGTATGCATTTTTGTACCTCGCTTTTCCCCATAATCATCTATCTCAAGACTTAAAATTCTTTCAAGACTGCATAACTCCCAATTTGTAACAACTGCATGATACTGTATCTAGGACATAGACCAGAGTTTATTTAGTCATTTTCCTCTTGTTAGACATTTTTCCTTTTTTTTAAATAAATGTTATTTTGCTGAAAAATGCTGCAGGGAATGTCTTTTATATACAGAATTTTCCCATGTTTCTAGTTACTTCAAAGGATGTGTTGCCATAAATATAATTGCGGGGTGAAGTGCTATGTTTTTTCTGACTTCTGTGATGATCATGTTGCTCCTCAGGGTTGTGTCCATTTGAAAGCGTCCCCAGCAAATGGGGCCGGTTGGCTACTCTCTTCAGCATTAATGAATGGTTACCATTTAAATACCACTAGGCAAAAATCTAGCTGGTTGTATTTGATTTGTATTTCCTGAGTTGCTATGGCGATGGAATACTTTTTTTCTATATTTATAAATTGAATTTCCTTTTGGTGAATTATCAGCCCATTTTTTTTGGCCTGTGTAAGAATTTTTCCTATGGGTTATATGAGGGCTTGGCATTAATAAACATGCTGGCCTGTTTTTTAACCAGCTGTGCCTTTTCTGTTCATGAACCCTATAGCACAATAGTAGCTGGCTTTGTTTTAGTGGGTTCCCAGTTCAATTGTCTTGGCATAGTTCTAAATTTTCTTCTTCTCTGGTGTCCTTGGTTGGGGTGTTGAGTAGTTGGCCCAGTGTAGGCACTCTGACAGTCCATATTTTGAGAATGAAACCTTCAAGCCTTGGTTGGAAGGTAATTACAAGGGCTTATGGTCATTAAGGGGGAAAAGCACCTGTAAAACCATGTTGAAAGTTCCCTGCCGTCTTTCCCATGGTATAATTGCCTTGGTAGTGGATGTGGTTTACTGGGCTTACTTATGCTTTGATAAGGGAAAGAACAGCTCTGGTTCTTAATCTCCCAATGAGCCTTACAGTGGGAAATCTGGCTGTCAATGAGGGTCTCATTCTCCCTAAGCTATGAGCATGCCGATACTTGGTTACTGTGTAGAACCCATTACCCTAGGAACAAAGCAAGGCTTTGAGCAGCCTCTGCAGGAGGAGCATGGATGGCTGCCAGTCTTGGATGAGCACTTGCTGTGCGAGACCTGGGGGTACTGGGGAAGAGGCTCGGGGATCAGGCTGGCTGTCCAGTGGGTCCTGGCCATACCACCTCCACCCCCCACCTCTGCCTTCTTTTGAAGAGAGCAAGAGAGTGAGTGTGTGAGCCGGGGTGGAGGGGTGGGTAGAAAGGGAGAGAGAGAGAGAATCCCAAGCAGCAGAATCCATGTTCAGTGCAGAGCCCGACATGGGGCTCGATCTAAAGACCCCGAAATCATGACCCGAGCTGAAATCAAGAGTCGAACGAATGCCTGGGGTGCCTGGGTGGCTCAGTCGGTTGAACATCTGCCTTCGGTTCAGGTCATGATCTCAGGATCCTGAGATCGAGCCCCATATCGGGCTCCCGGCTCAGCGGGGAGTCAGCTTATTTCTCTCTCTCTCTCTCAAAAGAATAAATAAAATCTTAAAAAAAAGAGAGACCCCCCCCAACTGACTGAGCCACCCAGGTGCTCCAGCCATACCCTTTTTTGAGCTGTGTGCCTTAGGAAAGCCACTGTTCTGAGCTTTATATTCCTCATCTGCAGAGTGGGCATGGTAATAGTTGCCTGAGAACTGTCCCTGCCAAGATCCAATGAGATGAGCCACTTCCTGCCCTGTACCGCCTAGGAGGGACTCTGCTATTCGTTTCCTTCCTTGGTCCGTCTCATACTTACGTGCCTAGGGTTTACGAAGTGCCTTCATATCTACCACCTGTGCGCCTAGTTCAGATAACTTCATGGGTTCTGGTCTCTTTAACATGCAGATCAAAGCAGACCATCCTGTCACTGTGTCAAACCCCTCGTGACCCCTCATTGCTCTTGATGTCCCCTCTCTTCAGCATAGGCCGGCCTGTGGTTTCTGTAGCTCCCTCCCACATCCACACATCTCTTCACCTTCTCTCTGTGCTCTAGCCACCTGGGCTTGTCCGTTCTTTTAGTTTGCAGGAGCATAGCCCTTTTCCTCTTAGGGCCTTTGCACTGACCATTTCCTTTGCTTGAACCACCCTCCCTACTCCCCCACCCCCCGGCCAGGAAATAAAAACCAGCCAACTCCTTACCCCTTCTGATTGGCCTTTAGGCCCCAGCCAAGGGTACAAGGCCTAAGGGGTATGGGGACTGGGCAGTGAGACGGTGTGGGGACAGATTATTTCTCCAGCATGTGGGTTGGTTTTTGCTTACACTTAGCTGGATTGCAGTTAAGCCATTTATGTAATTCTGTGCTCCAGATCTGTCTTCCTCCCTGGAAGCAGCCACTCCTTCCCCTCCCTGCAGCCAGCCACTCATCTATTTTCTGTCTCTCTGGACTTGCCTATGCTGGCCATGTCCTATGAAGTGAATGGTGCGATATGTAACTGGCTTGTTTTCATTTAGCGTAACATTTTCAAGATTCATTGAAATTGTAGTGCATATCAGTACTTGATTCCTTTTTAGGACTGAATAATACTCCATTGTATGCCTGGACCACATTCCGTCCATCCCGTCTTCTGTTGAGGGACACTGGTGCTATCTTTGACCATTGTCAATAATGCTGCTTTAGATGTTCACATACCAGTTGTCTTGTGGACATGTCCTTTCTCTTGGGTATGTACTTAGGACTGGCATTGCTGGGTCATAAGTAACTAACTTTGTGAGGACCTGCCACACTATTTTCTGAAGGGCGCCTCCCACCAGCAGCAAATGAGGACTCCAGTTACTCCCCATCTCTGCCAGTGTGTGTTACCATCTGTCCCACTTATTACAGCCGTCCTAGTGGAAGCGAAATGATATCTCATTGTAGTTTTGCTTTGCATTTTCCTGGCGACAAGTGATGTTGATGATTTTTCATGTTCCCCCTGGCCATTTGCGCATCTTCTTTAGAGAGCTCTCCCTTCAGACCTTTTCCCTTGGGTCGAATTGGTTGTCCTTTTTATTGTGTGTTATTTGTGTGCTCTGGACACAAGACCCTTATCAGATATGTGATGTGCAAATATTTTCTCTCACTCTTTAGGTTGCCTTTTCACTTTCTTGCTGATGCCCTTAAAGCACAGCTATTGTTAATTTTGGTGAAGTTGAGTTATTCTTATTTATGTTGTTGGAGCACATGCATTTTGGGTGTCCTACCTAATTGAGTTTCTTTTGATAATTGGTGTTTTTGTCCATTTCATGCCTCAGAATGATTTCCTATTGAGGATTAAATACTCTTTGGCTCTGGCCCAGCAGTTTGGGGTTATTCTGGATGGAGAATTGTTCGTCTCCCCTCTGGACTCACCACTGTGCTACATGACACACCTCTCACACTTGGGCCTGTTTCGGGCACGGCCGTGTCCCCACTGCTCAGTGTAGTGGGTGCCTGGAAAATAGCCGCTGAGCGAGTGACCGGATGCTGAGCTGCTTACTCTGGTTCTTGGTTCCCCACCCAGCCTGTGTCTCTCCCCTCTCTGTTCCTCAGGTGCCATTCGCACCGCCCTCCGCCACCCTTTGGCTTCTTCCTCCTCCTCTGTCTGTCACTCTCTTTAGGTCCCTCTGGCTTGGTCTCTTTATTTCCCTTGAATCTCTTTCTCTCCTCTTTCTTCATTTTTCTTCTGCTTTTTCTTCCAGTTTACCCCATCTGATGGTTTGGGCAGGTGATTGGAAGCAGACGTCTCTCTCCCTTCCTTTCCTTTCTGGCTTGGATTGTCTCTAGTGTTGTGTGAGTTTGGGGAACGTAGACACTGTTGAACTCCTCGTCCCGGCTCTGCCGCTGGGTTGGCGGGCGTTGCTCCGGAACTTGCTGGCACAGTGCTCAGGTCTGCAGCATGCTGTGTGTGAGCCTGTCCCCTAGGCCTACGGTACTTAATTTGAAATTTGGTTAGGAAGCTGCAGTGAAGCACTTGCCCATCGCGAGGTACATCTTTGGCATGTCGGACGGGAGCAGTGCGGGCAAATTTTTCCCTGGGCACCACTGTTGGAGTGGGGAGCTTTATCATGGAAATCACCCTTTCTGCCTTTCCATTTTCCCAAGTTACTCGGGAAAATGGTATATTTTCACCTGTGCAACGTTGGCATATTCTTCAGGGCTCTTGCTTTCTGACTGAGTGGCGAGCCTCAAAATAACACAGGGGAAAGAAATGGAAAAACCTCTGGGTAAAACAGATTTGCACTCCATGCTTCTTTTATTGAAAGGAGAATCAGTGTTTGGAACAGAAAAACTTAAACACAGTAAGAGGTGGATGAAAACCTAGGTTGTAAATTTGATCCAGGTGTATATATATATATGTTTGGAGTATAGATTCTGATTTATAATCACGGTTCTTTTTGGCAGGATATAGAAGCCTTAGGGAACCGAAGAGAAGCAGGTAAGGATTTGGAAATAAATAACAATTTAGGGGTATTGCAGAAGTTTTCTATTTCTGTAGGACTTGTTTCCTGCTCTGGGGGAGTATGGGGGGCGGAATACGTATGACTTAAAACCTGATCTCTCTTTTTTTAATATATACTACTCTGGTTGCATAGATAACCCAGAACTGCTTTACATATATATTTCCCAGTACTACCAGTTTTGCTTTTATATGTCTGGTTTCTTCACATCAGTCTGACACAAATCTCATTAAATAAGTGTCCATCAGCTGTGTTTCAGCAATTACTACATGCTGTTGGTTTAACCGAAAGACTGGACAGGAGAAAGAAAGGCAGTCAGTTTCAGTCTGTGAGTATTTATTTAAAACGTCCTCACTTGAATGCGTGTCTGCACGAACAGGGCTGATGGCTACTGTCTGTCCTTTGGTTAAGGAGCTTTCTCTGAGGCCCCATCTAACAACCTGGCTTTACAGCTTCCTGTCTGGTCTTCGGTGAGGGAGGCTTACACTGGGCTTTTGGCCTGGAGCATGGCCTTCCTGAATATGACTGGGCTTTTGCCATGAAGAATGAGGCAGTCGATGCCAGGCAGGCCGCCCTGCCCGGGCTGTAGAGGTCATGCTAGAGCAGGTCATGTTCACTGAGCGATGCCACGGGCCAAGAAGTTCACCAAGCACAGGAAGTGTGCGGCATTGTGCGTAACCAGATGGAGCTGACGTCTGCCCCTGCATTTAGCGTTTGATTGGCCAGTAGACTTTTTCATTGTTCAGCACCACCTCCTGGGTTGTCTCTAGCTCACTGGACAGGAAAACTCCTTGAGGACAGAAGTCTTCTCACATTTGTTCCCGCAAAGCATAGCTAGCTCAGTGCTGTGTGCTTAGGAAATGTCCACCGATGTGGACGCACTAAACCAAGGCTGTTTATATTGACGTGTGTGTGTATTTTCTAACTATAAAGAGCTGTGTCTTTATTAGAGATGAATTTTAAAAGCTGGCACTAGGATGGAGAAAGGGAAAAAAAAATATATGATCTCATCACTCAGATGTAGCCGCTGTTAAGATTTTCAAAGTACTTATTTTCAGTCTTTTATCTTTGTGTGTCTGTGTAAAACACATTTGGATCATTCTATGAATATCATTTTGCTTTCTCCCATTTCACTTAGGATTACATCATGAGCGTTTTTGCATGCCGTTAAACACTTTTGCTTCTAAATCTTTGTGGCCACATAACGTCCCCTCCTTGCTACGGCCAAGCATGAGCGTGTGTTTCTTTGTTACCACAGCTGTGGTGACCATCTTCATGTGCATGTACGTATGTGATTCTCATGGTTTCTCTAGAGTCCACTCCTACAAAGAGAATCACTAGGCCATTTGAGGCTCTTGGCAAACACAGCCAACACGCTTCCCAGCAGGATCGCATCCATGGCGGCTTTGTGGGTGCCCCCATTTAGCTTCACCCCTGCTGGTACTGAGTGGTAGCATCTTTGCTCTCTGCTGATTGGATGACAAGTGCTAAGTTTCTGTAGTGGTGGGATTTTTTCCCCAGGTGTTAACCATTTGTGGTTTGCTTGTTGCTATGAAGAGTCCATTTGTTGTCAATCTTGCTGCATTTTTTTTCCTACCAGATTTTTAGGCTTTCCTATTTTTGATCTGGTTGTGCTTCCTGTTTACAAGAACCGGTAGCTGGTGAGGGAGACTGCAAGGCTCTGGTTGACCTGGCCCTATGTCACATGCCAGCCCTAGAGCCGGGCTAGGGTCAGCCCTTGGGTGGTGTCAGTGGTGACTGAAGGTTGGGGAGAATTGGCTTCTTGAACAAAAGTGGGGTGCTCTTTCCCAGAAGTTGAGGAAATGGAGTCTAGGCCTCCACTGTGTAGCACAGGGCTACAGTAATTTCATGAGTGGTGGGGCATTCACCGCTAGTGTACCTTGAGAGAGCAGAGGGCAGGCAAGGGCATATCAGAGGGAGCTTGCAGCATCCTGACTTTTTCAGGACAAGGGGTTACTTTCAGTGCTGACCCCAAATCCTGTGAGTGCTGATATTTGCAGCCCTCTTGTCTTCTCTCTGGAAAGCTGCTGTCTCTTCTGCGGTCCTGGCTGGAGGAGCATGAGGTTGATAGGTTTCACGAAGAACAGCATCCGTCCTAAGAATTCCCTTAGGTCTGCTTTGGCTGCCTTCCGTTAGTACCAGAGACTCCATATCACAGGTAGCCCACCAGATAATGAAGACACTCATGGCATTTTTGTAGCTCTCCAGCAGCTGATTTCACATAGGGGTGAAGCAGAGCAGTCATGAATGATGGTGTTGGTGGTGCAAAGCAAGCTGCTGGTGGATGGTCAGCATGAAATCCCAGCAGAACCTATTAGGTTACGGGTGTATTCAGGAGGAGGAAGAACAGGCGCTTTGAAGAAGGCGGTCAGTATAAGCTAAAGCAAGAGGTTTAATGGAAATTTGTCACATTGTCAAAAAGCAAAGTTAATTTTTATGCTTTTTTTCTTGTCCCTTGTGTTTCTCCAACACATAGTTCCATGACCTTTGTATTTCTTTTTTTTTTTTAATATTTTATTTATTTATTTGAGAGAGAGAGAATGAGAGATAGAGAGCACAAGAGGGAAGAGGGTCGGAGGGAGAAGCAGACTCCCTGCCGAGCAGGGAGCCTGATGTGGGACTCGATCCCAGGACTCCAGGATCATGACCTGAGCCGAAGGCAGTTGCCCAACCAACTGAGCCACCCAGGCACCCCTTGGCCTTTGTATTTCTGTGACAGGTCTTGCCAAGCTTCTCAGTAAGGAGCTCCATAATTGAGTCTTTGGTGGGCTCAAGGGATGCTTCTTGTCTGGTCAAGAATGAAATGATAATCCTGTTTGGACCTTCATGCTGGCCCAGACACCTATTGGGCATTTAATTGAGTTAAATAGTTGTGTGGTTGGGTTTTGGGTCTATGCATTTAGAAGACACCAAAGGCTTTGGGTCTGTCCTCATGGGATCTGGGCAGGATCTCCAACATCCATAGGTACTACTTTTTCATCTGCTGAAACAGAAGGGCTGCTGGTTACAGGTGCATCCGTGACTCATGTGGGTGAGGTAGGCTAGTATGTGTGAAGACTTCGTATCTCTGTATAAATCCAGCACGTCCGTGTCTATTACCTCATGTCACAGAGTCCGTTGTCGCTCTTGTAGAGGTTGGGCTCTCACCAGCATGGATGGTGAGAGTCCCCAATAGTTAAGAGTTATTCTGGAAAATGCCTCTGGGGAAGGTAGCATTTCATGGGTGCTCCTGCTTCCAGCGGTGGAACGGATTGTTGCTTGTGAGGTCAAACCTCGCACCAAGTGGCTGGTGGGCATGTAAGAGCGAGGTTGTTGATAAACACCCACACTCTTTGTTAAACCCTACAGCCTCTCTGTTGAGTAGGAGCCTCGGACTGGGAGAGGCACGTGGCTGCAGACACTCCTGGGAGTGGCAGTCTGCACGTCTGCTTTGTGTGTGTTCTGGCGTGCAGGCTCGATGAGCGGGATTGTGGGGTGACACCAGTATTGGGCTTGTTTTTGCCTTTATCTTTCAGTGCAGGCCTGGTGTTGCACGTCCACACTGGTCCATGCACCTAGGTGAACACGGACGAACTAAGTGTGCATTTGATGCCCCTCTAGGGCACGTGCTGCACGGAACCAAAGCCTGGTCCCCTCACCCAGGCAGTCACGCACCTTGTGGGGTGAGTGCTGGGAGCAGGTTTCCTGTCTGGCCTGGCTGACCTCCCAGCCCCAGCTTCTCCTGCTCTGTTACCTGGCTGTTGGTCTTTACCTGCCTGGCATCTCCTTTTGCAGTTGGTAATATCATCTGATGCCTTGTGATGAGTTTATTAATGGGTGAAGGTGAGCACATCGGGCTGAGGTTTTCAGGGCTTGTGAGGTCATTGGGTAACTTGACTGTGATCCTGGTGGTTAGTCTTGTTCCCTCAGGGTGATAAAGTGGGTCTAGAATTCTGAGAATGGAAGAAGATTCTGTTTTTTCCTTCATATCTTCACATAAATCATACATGCTAAACAGAATTTCTTACGCTTCCTGGAAGCAAAGACCTCTTCTCAGCACTGATGGGGACAGTATTATCTAAATGGAAGATGGTTTACCATTTTTGAGAAACCGTTCCCCATCTCTGAGAACAGGCTGCGGCTGGCGGGAGTGATGCAGACGGGTTCGCACGGAGGATGGCTGGTTAATGTTCAAACACAGATGTGCCTAGCTGCCGGAGCCCAGGGTCTCACCATTTGTTACTATTACTTAATTTGAAGTGACAGTTTTGTGTTCTCCAAAGAGCAGTCACGTTTCTCCTTCCAGATTTGTTGTGGCAATTTATTAGCGGATCTAATTATAACGTTTGTTTGGTGCGGCCTCAGGTGAGGATCCACCTAAGTGGTAACAGCACTGCTTTAAAAATAAGTCTGAAAGGGCATGTTTTTCTTCTGATACAGAACATTGATTTTTATCTCCCAATAAAAATTCTCCTAAATAGTAAACTTAAATTGAAAAATGTTTCACTTTTTTGTGGATCATGTATGTGGTGGTTGAAGGCTTGAGCGTTGGAATCCGTTAGTCTTAAGGCCAAATCCTGGCACTCCTCCTTATTAGCTGCATGCCCTTGACTGGGATGTGACATGGACCAGCCTCAGTTTCACTGTCTGTGAAATCGTGTAATAAGAGGAGCTCCTCACTTCCTTCCCTGGGATATGCTGTGACAGTGGGTGTCAAGCACTGAGTAGGGTAGCCCCCATCTCCCTAGAAACTGCCCGATATGTGTCACTACTCTGATGATTGCTTTGTTTTAATTCTTCCCATTTGCTTGAATTTTGAATGACAGTGACAACTTCTTAAGTTTCTTTTAGCATAGGAGATGCTGACTTTTCCTAGTTAAATTTAAAGGAAGATGTCTCTCGAATATTTTGAAAAGTACAGTGCTTATAGACATTTTACCTTTTTTTTTTTTTTAAATATTTTCCCCCAAACTGAAACCAGTGGTTGACATTTAGCTGACATCAATGTTCTGTCCTCCTTGCCCCTAGTTAATGGTGACGTGGACCCTGGTCAATAAATTCTGCAATAAAAGCTGTTTCCTACGGGAGCAGTAGCTTTCCTTTTGTTGGAAGCAGTGAGTTGGCTGCTCTGGGGCAGGCTGGTTTTGTGGTCCACGGTGTGTTCTGGAGAGGGGAGTCGGTCAGGGGGACCCAGAGTTTCTGCTGCAGGAGCTGGTCGTCTTGATGGACAGTGGAGGGGTTACCTGTCTGGACTTCCCAGCCCTCTGACCTCGGGTTAGTAATTTCCTTAAGCCTCACCTTTCTCAACTGTGAAATAAGGATGTTATCAACAACGTTCCCTTTGTAGAGTTTTTGTGCAAACTTAGATGAGTGCGCAAAAGGGAATGAACACTGTGCCTGACTTGTAGTAAGAGCTCCTTAAACAGTAGTTGTTGTGTTTGTATTTCTATTCTTACTTTCCTTGTAAAGCTCTAAGGGTGACTGACCGAGAGGGTGGCTACGTGTGTTCACCTTTCGTCCTTTTCCTTGGAGTCGGGAGTTTTGGACTGAAACAGGTTAATACTGAAATAAGTTAGAGGTTAAAAAAAGGTGGTCCCCTTATTTCCGAGAAGGGCACATCTCTTGATCAAGTCTCCACCAAGAGGTGGCTTGCTGAAGTTCTGACACAGGACTTTGGATGGGCTGAGGAAGGGACAGGTTGCTGGTGGGGACAGAACTAATCATAATTGGTTACAGCTAATCCCTCCTCCTTTGGGGGTGGGTCATAGCTGGGAGGAGTCTGGATCAAAAACAGCGCTAAGCTTGATCATTAGTGATTGAGTCTTGGAGTCAAAGGGGTAGCCTTTCAGTATCACCAGCACAGAAGGGCCAATTGCTGGTGTTCTGAGAAGGATGACCCCAGCCCACCGCGGTCACTGTCAAAGATGATGGCTGTAAAGGATCCACACCCGCGTGCAGGTTGGGGTGTGGGTCTGGCCTGGCTCCTGAGAGGAGGAGATGTTGGAGCTTGGGCCTGGAGGAGTTGCCTCCTAGGTGGAGAGAGCCCGAGGCACGAGGGGGAACGGGTGTGTCAGAAGGACTGAGGAGAGTGGGGGGATGGGGTGGGGCCCCGAGCACCCAGGGCCTCCCTCCTAGCGCCCAGGAAAGGGTTTAGTCTTTATTTTAAGAAGCATGGAATGTCTTTGAAGAGTCCTAAATAGGGATCCGATCCGCATTTTAAGTTTGCCCGACCCTCCCCACCGTGGAGAGAGAACCGAGCAGGGCGAAGGCCTGTGTGGGGCGAGCTGCTGGCCCCTGCAGCCACACCAGCTACCGTGGTTGGCACTTGGGGTGGGGACACGGGGAACGAGGGGACAGCAGAGGATTTGGTAGCTGAAACGGACAGGACCGGGAGTCCCGGCCTTACATTTTTAGATAGAGCTCTCTCTTATCAGACTGTATTCTTCCTTTAGCCTCTCCGCCTTTGCTTCATCTCCCTGTGGCCTGTGCAGTCCCTTTCCTTCCACTTTTCCCTGGAAATGATTCTGGGTAAAAATAAATACCTTCCAACTTTGAGCAGCTCCTCTTCCAGATGAAGCGAATAAACGAGCGACGGAAGTGCGCTGTGATTCGGAATGAGAAGGGAGCCAGTGGTCCATGACTGACAGGTGCAGCATCCCATCCCGGAGAGCAGGGGGTCCCGCGGTCCGTTTACAAACCGCACAGCAGGGCCTGCGTCCCGTAGCGCCCTTACCACTACAGAGCGTTACAGTGCTGTTTAGTTTATTTTCAGGCTCAGTTAAGGCTGAACAAGTCCCCCTTGCAAGCGGTCTCCAGACTAGGTTTGCTTTTCTGTAGATGGAGGTCCTTAGGGGGTGGGCTCAGGAGGTGCCGTTAGAGCCTGTCTTACACAAGAACACCACCGGTCACGGCAGCCACGGTCTGTTCCTCTTTCACCCTCGAGGGTGTGGAAGAGTGACAAGCTAATTTTCATCTCCGAGAAAGGTAGACAAGGGCGAGAGCGGCAGCTCTGAGCCTGCTGGGGACCCTGCTTCCACCCTGGCCACGCCTGCCCTATGGTCGCACCTTTGCTGCGTCCAGGGGGTGCCTGTGGGAAGAGAGGGTGGGTCCTGTCCCCTCTGGCCTCTTGGGCTTCCCTTCGTACTTGGGACACAGTTAGGCCCTGAGCATGGTCCTCACAGCCCCATGTGGTCTGGCCCTTCCCCCCCTTTCCTCTCTTTCCTCCCACCGTCCTGCCACAGACACCCCCCTCCTTCCTCTCTGCCGTGTTTCACTCTCAAGACACTTGTTCTTGCTGGCCCTTTGGCCTGGGATGTTCTACTTTTGTGTGCCCTTCTCCCCTTTTCCTTCAGGTCTTCACTTAAGTAGCACTTGCCCCAGAGGCTGTTCTGTCCGTCCCAGCACCCCTGACATAGCTTCATTTTTCTATGTAGCTTTTGGCCCTGCTTGACACAAAAACTTATTTGTTGGCTTGTCTGACTCCCTCACTAGAACGTAAGCTCTCCGGGAACTGGGGCTTTTTCTCTTTTCTTCTCGGCCGGATCCCGGGCCCAGACAGTGACTGGCGCACAGTGTGCTCTGTGAATGTTGCTGAATGAGTAAGCCCTTGAGAGGTAACCCACTGGGTACTGTGTGATCACTGCATGATCCTGTCTGTGAAGGCAAGGCAGTGTTTCTGTTACCTATTTTTGCTTAACAAACCACCCCAAAAGTTAGCGGCTTAAAACAACCACCATTTTATTTGCTCATGTTGCTGTGAGGCAGAGGTTTAGGTGATGCACAGCCGGGAAGAAGCCTGTCTGCTGCCTGTCTCCTGAGGCCTCGGCTCAAGTGCCTCAGAGGACTCGGGGGGCGGGGGCGGGGGTGGGCTCTGGGCCAGTTCAGCTACGGCCTCTTTGTCGTTGCCAGCATTCTGACTGGTGGCCGAGTCCCTTGGTCCTCCTTCACGTGAAGTCTCCACGTGCCTTGCTTGGGCTCAGGCACACCTGGGCATCTCAGACTTCTTGGGGAGCATTCCCAAAGGACAAGCCCACGTGCGAGGCTGTCAGGCCTCTCCTTGTCTCATGCCTGCTAATGCTGCATTGGCTGGAGCAAGTCTCATGGCCAAGTCCGCGTGGACTTGTGACCGCACAAGCGCAGGGATATCGGGAGGGGTGGTTCGTGTGGGCTCTCTGCACACAGGCTGCTGCTGGCTGTGTAATGTGCAGCTGAAGGGACAGAGTTAGAACCAGACTGCTGGGTTTGCATCTGTATTTATCTACTCGCCAGTGGCAGGACTTTAGGTAAGTCACCTGATTTTCCTGTGCTTGTTTTTCTCATCTTTAAATGGGGCAGAGGCTACTTCACAGGGTTGTTACTGAGTTTGAATAATCTGTGTAGAAGTTCTGAGCATGCCTCCTGGCCCTTAGTAAACACTAGATGAGCCAGGGGGTGCCCAGCACCCGTCTGCGTGTTCGACTGTTCTGTGCTCCCATTTGCCCATTCTTTTCTTGGCTCACTCTTCATTTTATTTATCAGAAGTTTATTAAGCACCTGCTGAGTATACCAGCTCCGTGCTTGGGCTCTGGGATGCAGGAGATCCTTGTGGAGCTTGCAGGAGGGTGGGGAGGGCAGATGAGGAGGTCAAGAAGCCACCTCAAAGTGTGAGGTGAGCCGGGTTGGAGAGCTCCAGAGCTCGGGGAGCCCAAAGTGGGAGACCCTCTCCTGGGTGGTAGTAGGGATGGGCAGGGAAGGCTTCCTGCAGGGAATCACGTAAAACAATTCTGGCAGGATAAGGTAGATGTCGGTGGGCAAAAGGTTCAGGTAAGTGGAAGGGCGTGTGCAAAGGCCCAGAGATAGGAGGTGGGTAAATGGGGGTAGACAGAGGAACTGAAAGAATCGGGGCAGGAGGGGCTATTGGTCCCGCCCCCGACATAGCTGTGGTTCGTTACTTCTCAGTCCATAGAGGTGAGGCGTGAGAAGAAGAGATGCTGGTGAGAGCCCCAGGAGAGAAGCTGCAGGTGGTCAGTTGGCCCTCAAGCTAGAAGGGCCTGGCAGAAGCCAGTTTCTAGAAGGAGTGGAAGTAGATGTCACTTGGCCAAGAGCTCGCCTAAAGTACAGATGGATCAGGTGGTTGGGGAGCTCGTTCTGCGGCTCCTTGTGCCCACCGGGTTATGTCTCTAATGCACTGCCTGCTCGCTTGATCTGCTGGGTGCAGGCTCTTAAGGGAACAGCAAAGGGCCTGACACACGTCCTTGGGCTGTATTTGGGGAACAGCCATTTGTTTCCATTCTGTAAATCCTCACTTGTGATCAAAGCAGATCCTCGTACAGACGGTTGAATCATTAGGTTGCAGTTGACCCAGTTATAGCGCATGGGAGGTAGAGAGGGCAGAGAGATGGGCTGTTTTGGGTGTTTCAGGGCAGGCTTCCTGGAAGAGGTGACATCTGGGAGTCCAGTCTGCATCCAGTGACATGGTGGGAGGTTCCCAGGAGCACTTGGGGTTACTCTTGCCTTGGCTTGGTGCATGGACAGCTGAGCTGGGGAACTGCTAGGGAAATTGGAGCAGTGGGGGGCTTGTGTGCTGCTCCTCTTGAGAGCCCCCGCCTGACCTCCAGGCCCTTGCCCATCTGTAAAGTGGGGGCAGTAAGAGTTCCTGTGTCATGGAGCTTTGCTCGGGTTTAAATGGGACAATATATGGCAAGGACTTAGAACAGTGGTAAGAACTTAATAAATGGAGTTGTTATCGTGGCCATTGATATTACAAGTCCTTGGACAGCTTTTTAGGGTTTTTTATGGCTAAACTTGATGATGCAGGAGCCAGCACTCCCCCAGTTCCCACTTGTTGTTACAGATGATCCATAAAGATTTCCAGAAAGAGTTCAGTGACACAGAAAACTGTCCACAAGCCCCATCCTCAAACCTCAAAGTGACAGATATAAAGGAAACTTTGGCACCCCTGGTCCCACCAGGTCCCAAAGCATTGGAAATTTCTGGCTGTAAGCTGGAAAACTGGGAGCTGCCAAGAAAGTCTGGAATGGGGTTCCCCTTTGGCGACCTTCTCCAGTGTCCTCTGGAAGCCTCAGCCATACCGGGTCCCCTTCCCCACCCACTGGCTTCTTGACTTCTCGGGAATTCGGTCTTCCCATCTCCAAAACGGGGGGGTGTATGTACTTGATAGGAATGATGAGAGCATTAAATCAGGAAATGTAATTGCACTATGGTTTGTGTTTACCCGCTGTCTGTGAACAGGGGCTCCTCTCTGGTTCCACCAGTGCTGTGTGTCACGCCTGTCTATAGAGGGCGACCTCCCACGCCTGCCTCAGAGCCGTCTTGGGGTGCTGGCAGCCAGCCGTGCCTCGGCCCTTCGGCATCTCTGGGAAAGCTCTTTGCTTCCCTGGCTCACACCTCTAAGAGGCAGCAGACACTTGAGGGGCTCTGGGCGCCCAGCCACACACAGCCTTTGGGCCACCAGCTGCTTCTCCAGGTGGCGTGGTGCCCGCAGCGGGGGGCGCAGCTGTCTAATTGCTCGTCAGATGCACTTGAGCACCAGCATAGCAAATCTTACCCCTTCATCCCCAGCCATCTTTCTCAGGGTCTGGACTGCTGGCTGGGGGTGAGGGTGGAGAGGGGAGTTTGTGTGTTGGGTTTGAGGAATTCTCAGACCCAGATGGAAAGCTGGTGGTATTGGGGTCTCTGGGTCCTCTCTCTGGGTCTGGCGATCCCGAAGAAATGGGCCTGTGGTCAGTGTTCATTCAGCTGGTGCCCTCTAACCCTGCCACATCCTGGAATAAGGTGAGGTGAGCAAGACAGAGATGGCGGGACACAGTCATTTGGGCCGTAAGCCCTTTGTGACCGGGCATTTACTTAGAGGTACTCGTTTATTCTTTTATTCGTCTTTCATTCATTTATTCCTTTAAAAAAAAAATTCATTAGCTGGCTATCATAGGCCACTCCTCCTGGAATTTGGGCTAACTGAACAAAACAGATATAGACCTTGACCTTGTGGAGTTACATTCTTGTTGGGGGAGACACCCAGTCATCAAGAAATAGGATAAAAAAGGTATGTCAGAACGTGATAATTGCTGCGGAAGAAAAGTAACAATAGAGCAGGCTAAGGGCGGGACCGGCAGTGTGGGAGAGTCTGATGTTAAATATGGGAGGATGAGCTTCATTGAGAAGGTGGTGTTTGAGCCCCTGCTTGAAGGAAGGAGCAGTGGCCATCAAGTAGGAGAACACTTGAGGCAGAGGGGGTGGCCTGGTGAGTGTGCCTGGCATGTCCCAGGGGCAGTGAAGGGTGACTAGGAGGAGGTGAAGTCACAGAAGCTTCCTGTGGGTCAGATCCTGCAGGGCCTTATGAGCTGCTGTGAGGAGGTTATGTTTTTCTCTTTGTGGAATGGGGAGCCGCTTGGAGGATTTCGAGAGAGCACTGTCATCTGACTTAGGTTTTGGGGGGTCACTTTGGCTGCTGAGGAGACTAGAGTGCAGGGGAGCAAGGGGGGAAGCAGGGGGTAGCAAGGAGGTTATCACAGGAATCCAGGTGGGGGGTGATGGCCAAGAGCTCGGTGGATGGTCAGAGTGGTGGGAAGTGGCTGGGCATTGACAGTGGAGCTAAAAGGATTTCCTGGAACTTGGGCCGTGGTGTGTGAGTGAGAACAGCAAAGGATGGCTGCAAGGAATTTGGCCTGAGCAACCAGAAGGATGCCATTGCCGTTCACTGGGATGGGGATGGCTTTGGATAGAGCAGGCTTTGTGGGGGCCAAACAGGAGTTCTGGTGCAGACGTGCTGAGTTGGAGATAGCGGGACATGCTAGAGGAGACAGGGAGGAGACCTGTCTGTCCTGGGCTGGAAATACAGACATGGAAGGCATGGACAAATCACGACACTTAAAGCCCCAAGACTGGAGGAGATGCTTGGGAGAGTGAGTATAGATGGGCCAGGACTGAGCCCTGGGCCTCCCACGTTCGGAGCTTGTAGGCAGGAGGAGGAGGTACCAGCAGAGGTGTTGGAGAAGGGAGGGCCTGGGGAGGGAGGGGGACCCCAAGAGAGTGGGGGGTCCTGGAAGCCCAGTGAAGAAGATGTTTGAAGGTGGAGACTTGTGAACAACAGTGTCAGATGCTGCTGATGGGTCAGATGAGATGAGAATAATCTAGTGGATTGGAATAATCTAGTGGCAGCCAGTGGTGACAGTGACAAGAGCAGGTCAGTAGAGCAGATGGGGGAAAGCCTGGTGGGAGAGCGTTGGGGAAAGGAACTGGCAACAGCTGGTGTAGGCAGCTCTCTGGAGGAGGTTGGCCATGGGTTAGAGCAAGGAGTTGTGGCAATGAGGGCAGGGATGTGGAATGAGAACTTGTTTTTACTAGGCTCCACACCCAGCGTGGAGCCCAGTGAGGCATTCGAACTCATGACCCTGAGATCAAGACGTCAGCTGAGATCAAGTTGGATGCCCAAAAGGTCGGAGTCACCCAGGCATCCTGAGAATTTTTTTTTTTTTTTAAATAGGACAATCAACATTCACCCCACCATTGTTTACTCACTCCACCTGCTGTGCTGCTGTCTGACTTAGAGTTGGAGCAAGACCCACCTCCTGAGTACATGGGCTTTACAGCTACTAGAATTGATGGTGGAGGAGGCAGGTGTGACCCTTGACCTCTCTGTGTGGGCGTGACCACCCGCCTTCTGGCCTGCTCCGCTGGGTTTCTGATGACAGAGCCAGAGCACTTGCTCTTCTTGCCTGGCCTTCGGTTCTTCCCCTGTCTTTCCAGTTGTGTTAGTTTTCTCTTGCCATGGTAACAAACGGTCAGGACCTTAGTACTTTAAAGCCATGCAGATTTATTATTTTACACTTTTGGAGGTCAGAAATTTGACACAGTCTTTCTGGAGTGAAGTTGAGATTTCGGCAAGATTGTGTTCTTTTCTGGAAGCTCTAGGGGAGAACCCATTTCCTTGCTCGTTCAGGTGTTGCAGCAGTCATTTCCAAGTGATTGTCAGACTGAGGTCCCCGCTGCTTTGCTGGCTGTCAGTGGGGGCAGCCCTAGATCTGTGGCCCTCTTCCAGGCCCGGCACACGGCCCCTGCATCTCCGGACCAGCAGCGGCCCACCGACTGCTTGTCACATGTGCGATCTGACTTCTCCTGCTGCGGCATCTCCCCTGCCTTCCAGCTGGAGAAAGTTCTCCTCTTCTAAGGGTCTGTGTGATGAGAGGGGGCCCACTCAGGTCATCCAAGGTAATCTCCCCACCTCAAGGTCTGTGGGTGCTGTGCTGGGTAATGCATCCACAGCTACCTGGGATTCGTGTGTGGTCCCTGTGCGGAGCATTCTGCCTCCCACGCTTGTCTCAGTAAGTGCTACCAACTGGTTGCTCAGATGAGAGATCTTGTGAGTCAACCTTAGTTCCTCTGCATACTTCACCTCCCATTTCTGTAAGGAGGTCTTGTGTGCTCCAGAATACACGCCAGAGATAACCAGTGGTTTCTGATCTCGCTGTCATGAAACTGGCTCAGGCCACTACCATCCCTTGCTGGAATGTTGTAGTAGCTCCTAATGGGTCTCCTCTCTTCCTGTTGTGTTCTTTTGCTGTCCATAATTCACATGGTGGTCAGAGTGACTGAAAAATAAGCAAGCAAATTGCATTATATGACTTCTCTGCTTCAAATCCTCCACTGGCTTCACCTGCTCACGAGAAGAAGATGGAAAACTCTTCTCACGGCCCCAGAGGGCCCTGTGGGATCCAGCTGACACCTGCTTTCTGTGCTTCTCTGTCATTGTGCTCCTGTTGATCATGCTTCAGCCACACCGGCCTGCCTTCTGTTCTTGGAGAAGCCACAGCATTCACTGTTCCTTTGCCAGAATATCCTCCCCTATAGCAGTTCTTCACTGATCTTGCTCCTCAGAGGGTCCTGATCTCCCCTTGTCTAAAGAGCTCTTCCCCCAAGTCACTTCCTCCTGGTTATTAGATTTTGCGTGGCAGTTGTTATCGTCAGAAATTATCTCCTTTGTTTGCTCATTTGCCGTGAACCAGATATAAGTTCTGAGAAGGCAGTAGCCTAGCATGTCCTGCTCCCCATGGCATTGAGAGCATCTGACCCATGGCCACCATTCAGCATGTATGTGCTGTGTGAAAACACGAGGTTGCAGCATTAGAATTCTAGAATGCTTTTGGAGAATAAGTTGTGTCTCTAAAAGAAAAAATGTTTTCTTCTACTTGACTCACAATACTTCCAACGCCAAATGTGTGGGGATTTTCTCTGTACCAACCAGTCCCCAAATTTGGGGACACCAGCCGGGTATCCTACAGTGCAATTCAGTTCTGATAAACTGGGGTTCGTACAGACAACGCAGCCTTAGGGCACGGTCCCAGCAGATGGCCTCCCTTTCAGATACCATTCTCAAGCCCTAGGTCTCTACCTGTGCTTCTGACCAGCTGGCTATGAATTGGAGTTCTTACCACCCCTTCCACGGGTTCAGTAATTTGCTAGAATGGCTCATAGGACTCAGGGAAACATTCATTTACATTTACTGGTTTTATTATAAAAAATATTACAAAGTCTACAGTGAACAGCTAGATGAAGAGGTACACAAAGTGAGGTTTTCTCAGGTCCTGAGCACAAGAGCTTCTGTCCCTGTGAAGTTGGGGTGCACCCCTTTGCTGATATGTGGATATGTTCACCAACCCTGAAGCTCTCTGAACCCTATAGGTTAGGGATTTTTATAGATAATTGATCACATAGGCATGATGGATCATGAACTCAGTCTCCAACTCCTCTCCCCTCCACCAAGGATAGGGGGTGGGACTGAAGATTTCAAGCTTCTAATCATACCTTGGTCCTTTTGGTGGCTGCCCCCATCCTGCAACCCATCAGGAGTCGCCTCATGAAAACGAAAGATATTTCTGTCAGGAAATTCCAAGGGCCTTGGGAGCTCTCTGTCAGAAACTGGGGTCCAAGACGTGTGTGTGTGTGTGTGTGTTTTCTATTGCTTATTATTACACAATTTATCTGCCTTTCCACCTTACTAGCTCGGAGGAAGAACTGCTTTTTACCTGCCCATGCTGCCCATGTTACATGGGACTTGTAATAGTTTGGGAGTTAGTTCACACATCCAACATCTCCTCAGAGGTGCCAAGTATGGAGAGAGTGGTTATTTTTTAATCTAATATACCATCAGACACCCTAGGGGACTTCTAGCCTCCCTTGGGAAATTTCCTTGACTCTCGGTAAGGGTAGGACTTCATTCTTATGTCATTATATGACTGTAATAGTCAAGTACAAAGAGACAACCGTAAGCAGACCAGAAACATCCCATCAGTACAGAGAGGTGGATTCAGCCCTCTGGCTTGGAGTGTTCCAGTTCCTTCCCCAGCTTCCTCCTCCTCTCCCTTCTGTCCTCTGCTTCCCCCAGATCTTCCTTGCTTTGGGTTCTTAGATATAGTTAACATTTTCTGGGAAGTTGTCAGGGTTGCAGAACATCGCTGGGGGCCTTTTGAAATAGCCTCCTGGTTTGTCATATATTATCATGTTGTTCCAAATATGTCAAAGTCTGTTTCTCACGTGGGAAGGAAGCACACTCAGCTTCCAGGTGTCCAGAGAATTGTTCAGAGCACGGCGTGATCACGGCCAGGCCACCTGGTCCTTCTGCCCCATCTGAGTGGAGGCCGAGTGGACTCCCTCCCAGCATGGGTCAGGTTGGTGGGGTCACTGGTGGACGTGGCGCCCTCCCTCTTTCTGCCTGCCTTCGGCTAGAACAAGCTTGAATTACGCCACGTGTGGGGAGTGCCACGGTGCTCTGGCTTCCCTCACCCGGCAGCCTTGCTAAGAGCCGTGACTGAAGGCCCCCTGCCTGGTGAGCTTCATGGAGCCCTGGGGAGCAGGATTATTGGGGCTAGCCCTGGAGGGTCATGTGTGGCTCCTGGGGTTGAGCACTTGGATGTCCTTGTTCTCCTGTTTCCTAGTTACGGTCTAGAGGACACTCTGTCATTGCTTAATGCACCAGTTCTCAAACTTAGTGTGTGCATTGAAATTACCTGAGTACTTATTAAAATGCAGCTTTCTGATCCTTCCCTCAGACCTATTGAATTAATTCTGGGAACGGGGCCTTGGAACCTGGATTTTAACGCTTTCTGCTCCCATCCCGTCCTTGTCTGGGTGATGCTGATGAGGGTGGCCCATGGTCCACCCTTAGAGTGGCGCTGAGCTCATGGACCTGCCTGTGGGGTCACTACGACTTCTGTGAGCACCCCGCCGTCCTCCCTCCCAGAGTTAGCAGCCTCTCCTGCCCCTGCTGCATTTGCCTCTGTCCTGCTTGGACCTTTGCTCTTCCCCACAAGCATCCATCTTCCTTGTTGTTCTGTCCCCTTCGGAGGCAAGTGCCACGTTGACACTCCTTCTGTGCTTCTCTGTGGCCCCTTTTTTCTTTTCGTGGTGACTTGACCTTATGGTATTCTTTAGAATTCATAGGGGACGTGAGCTTTTTCAACAGGATTTCTTTTCTAAACCAATCAGTCATGTCCGCCTACTCCCACCACCTGCCCTCCATTCTCAAAACATCAGCCATGACCTTGAGTCTCAGGGATAAGGATTTTTCTTTCATGCTTGTGTTCTGGGTGTCCCTGTTTCAGCCTTGACATTGCTCTGTTGTGGGTGCCTAGAGCAGAGACAGATTTTGAGCTTTCAACATAAATTGTGTGAACTTGAAAAAAAAAAAATCTCCCCTTGAGAAAGTTCTCTTTCTTAAATCTTTTGTTACTACTGGCTTTTGTTGACCGGCTTTGTACTTCCGGCTTCAGGTGTGGTGAGCGTCCTCTGGATCTTGTGGGCTACAAAAAGAACTGTAGATCTGAAATTGACACGAAGTCTTCTGAGTTTCATCTGTGAGGACACTGAGGCCATGGCAGTGAGGTGGCATTTCAAGGTCACAGAACACTGGCAATCTCGGGGGCAGGTGGTGGGCGCAGGAAGCCTTTGTTAGGTATGACAACGTAAGCTGTGCATACCCTTCAACCCAGCAGCTCCGTTCCCAGGAGTTCAAAGAAGAATCTCTACGCATGCACAAAGACAGGCACCAGGCTCTGGACTGTGGCCTTACTGGACTTGGGATCCGTTCCAGAGCCTGGTGGAAGGGATGGTAGTTGTGCCCTCTGGTGGCGCTGTGATGAGGAAGGAAGCCGGTCTGCCTGTGCTGGTGGGGTGTGGTCACCGAGGCTGGCTGTGGATTGACAGGTGGCTCTGCAGCGAGTGTCATTTAGGTGATAAACCTGCAAGAGTACATCCGCATGTGTGTATCTGTGCATATAGTCCAGGAACAACAGTGAGGGGACGGGCGTCGGGGCTGAGATGCTGAAGGTGTGGCTGCTGTGAGGGGTGCACGACTCTTGCTGTGCTCTATACTTAGGCGTTTGAATTTTTTTATTGACCTAGAATTCATGTCACATACAGCTGGCCTGTCTTAAGTGCACAATATACTTCCAGGATATTCACCAATGTGTGCCCGTGCGACCGTCACTACTCTAAAACCCCAGAACATTTCCATTACCCCAGAAAGAAATCCTGAACCCATTAGCAGTCAGTGTCCACCCATGGCAGTTACGAAACTACTTTCTGGTCTGTGGATTTGCCAATTCATATTACCCCTCCCCCCCCACTATCGGAAAGCAGGGTGTTCCTGGGAAGCCTTCCGTAAGCTGAAGTGGTGTCAGGTGAAGAGCTTTCCCTGCTTTCTAGAAGTTTGTGTCCAGCCCCTTGGCATTCACAGTAGACATGCATTAGTACCGTGACAGCTTTTTTTTTTTTTTTTTTTTTTGTAAAAGGGAAGACCTATGGATTTCTTTTTGTTAGCAAAAACAGGTAGTAATGTAAGTCTTTTGTGGAAGTGAAGTGGCATAATGCAAACTTGGGGAAAGTGGGGGCATCTGTAAGTGGAACCAGGCTGTATGTGGCCTCTGGCATCTGGTTTTTTCACTTAGGGTAATGTTTCCAAGGTTTATCCTTGTGGTGGCATGTATCAGTACTTAATTCCTTGAAAAAAATTTTTTTAATTTTTATTTGTGGTAAAATACAACAAAATTGACCTTAAAGCACTTTGAAATGTACAGTTGGGTGGTATTAAATATTTTCAGTTGTGCCACCTTCCCCACTGTGCATCTCCAGACTGTTTTTAATCATCCCAGAGTGGAACTCTGTACCCATTGAACAATAACTCCCCACTCTTCTTTCTCTAGTCCCCAGAGATCACCTTTCCACTTTCTGTCCCCATGAGTCTGACTTCTTTAGGTACTTCATATAAGTAGACTCCTACAGTATTTGTCTTTTTGTGACAGTGGCTGGCTTATTTCACCGAGCCTGATGTCCCCCAGGTTCATCCATGCTGTAGGATGTTATGCTTAACTTCCTTCCAGAGTGTTCCTAAAGGCTGAATAGTACTCCATTGGATGTGTAGACTGTATTTTGCTTATCCATTCATCTACTGATGGACACTTGGGCTGCTTCCATGTTTTGGCTATTGTGAATAAGGCTGCAATAAACATATGCATTCTCTTGGGTTGAATTTTCTTAAAGAACACATTTGTGCTCATGTATTTTGAGTTTATAACGAAATGGGAAGTAGAAAATAAGTGGTCACATATAGGAATTAAATGTTTCTGGATTCTGAGTGTCTTTCCTGGTATGGGGTGCTGGCATGAGGAGAGAAAACCATCCTGGGAATAGCATTCTCAGTTTGTCTGAAGCTTGCTCAGGTCTTCCCTCTGGAATCAGGAATCCTGTCAGTCTCCACCAGGCCAGACTGATGGGGTCGCAGGGAGAGGATGGAGTTCCTGTGGAGTGGTGTGATACAGGGATTATAAGACTGTGCTTCCCTCACTTGCAGATGGGGAAGGAGGATGAAGTATGTTAGTTCTTGTAAAGCGCTTACAATAGTGCTGGGCACTCAGTAAGCATCCCCTGACTGTTAACTGCTGTGAAGTTACTATTGTGTCTTATCTTCTTGGATAGGTGCCAATCCACGAGTAGTTGTGTGGGCCAAGCGGGAGTGGGTGTGTGCACTCCTTTGAGAGAGTATGAACTGTCGAGAAATACAGTGGGTCATCCTAAGACCTACTGGCTGGGTTGGGATTTATACCATGTTCTTGTTCCTTAATTGGCTGAGGTCTAGTGCTCTCTACAACAGGGGCATGAAAATACAAAAATGGATTTTTTTTCCCTATGGTGAACATATGTTACTTTTATAATTTGAGAAAATAAACTTATTGAAGAAATGGAGAGGAAGCACAGACCAAAATCTGAAAGCCATGCTAAATGTGCCTTGTCAGTAAGATGGCTTCTCCAGTAAGAGTGGCCAATGTTGGTTGACCGAAAATCTTGGTCAGTTGGTACATTAAGACTCAAAGAGGTGTTGGTCAGCCAGGCAGGAAGTATTGAGAATCTGACTTGCGCCCTGATTTTGAACATTTTGTGAGTTGAGAGAAACAAGACGGAATCTTGAAGGAGCTTCTAGTCTAGGTAGACAGACAAGGTCACACACCCTTGCCACATTTAGAGTCTGCTTTCTCACACAGGCCCCTGCTGGTTGCTTCACCAGCTTCCTTGGGTCCTCCAATGATGTGATGATCCCCCTCTTTACCAACCAGAAGGCTGGCTTTGGTCAGCTAAGCATCTTGCAGAAAGTGGCCAAGCTGGGATTGGAAACCAGGGGCATCTGATTGCAGCTCTTGTGCCTTTTGCTCTGTTACGTCTCTCTTACTGTATTGACGTGTTTCCTTTTCTAACTGCACGACATGGAATGGCTTAGGGTATGACACCAAGTCTTGGGATTGAGGCAGTTCCAAGATTCGTCCACACGGGCTTTTGAAATTCCAGGAGTCTCTTCTGAAGAGCGCGTTGTACAGTGATTACCCAAGGAAGTTTCGATTCCCATAAATCCAGGGTTTACAGGTAACCCATTTCTGCCTCTGTTGTATGTAGCTGTGCTGTTTTAAGAACAAATTGCAGAAGTCACACGTGTTTGTTTGAAAGAAAATGATTTAAAAGCTTAGAATGAAAATACTGATTGTTCTCTACTGCTCCTACAGCCCAGGTTTCCAAGGTTGACAGCTTGGGTGTACCCTTGTTTTCGCTCGGACAACCAGGTACACACCTAGGTGCTGTCCTTCCTCGCCGTTCCTCCCGCCCTCCCTTCTACCAAAACAGAGCCACACATATTTCTGTGACTAAATTAATACTTGAACCTCAACACATTTGCATTTTGAAATGAAACGTTTAAAATCCTTTGGAGCCGTCCATGTCACCTTGTCTCATTGTTGACAAGTTGACCCTTGATGAACCTCCACGGAGTACGGTCTGGCCCAAAAGTTGTGTTGAGCAAACACTCGCACTACTTAGATCAGGGCAAGAAATCCCTGTGTCTGGCATGCCTAGCTGCATGTTTCATTCCAGCAGAAGAAGTGGTTTTCACCGTCAAGCTGCTTTTCACTTAAGGGGAAAAAACACAACTCTCAAGTTTCTACCAGAGCCTCTGCTGGGCTCCATCACATGAGCAGGTGAAAATGTGCTCAGCGAAGGGTGTGAAGACAGTTCTGGTTTCCGCCGCCGTCATTCCCAGCTGTCCCCGTGCATGCGTTATATATTTAGATGATCTCTCAGAAGAGAGCGGCGGTGTCTGAACAGGTGAGCATCTTTCTCTGGAAAGACTTATTTGAGATGGGAGCCTCTCATGAAGAGACTTTTCTGTCTTGGGGAAAAAAAAAGGCACGTTCTTACTTAACATTTGTCTTAAAAAGTTACCCTATTTTTAATGCTTGGAGTGAGGATATAAAATACTTGAGAGTTTTCTCTTGTTGAATCCTCACAAAAGGTGTCCCCCTCTCTCCCATTTTACAGAGGAGGAAACAGAGACTCATAGAAATGAAGTAGTAAGTAAAGTCTCGCTCTCCTTGGTGGCAGAGCCAAGATTTGAACCTAGGGATGCCCTGTGTGTCTGCCCACACTTCCAATCGCACATAATTCCTCATCTGTTATTAGGAACAATATCCCTCTTGATCCCTGGGTTCCTGGTCCTTATATTGAGGGATACAAAGGACTCTGCTCTCTTTTGGTAGATCTCATTGGCATGGGTATCCCATAGTAGGGTATTCTTTGGATAACATGCTCTTGGCTTGACTATCACCACATAAGCCCCCTGCTTTTTTTTTTTAAAACCAGAGAATCCTCTGTGAGGTGGGTGGGTTTATATGAGGTTTTTGAACAATTTGGTTTCAACTTTCTGGAGAGCTGGAAATTTATAGTATTCTTACACCATGAGGCAACCAAAAATGTCAGGGTGTGTGTGTTTGCATATAGCGAAGTAGGTCTCCTTCGGAATTTTGGCACATGGTCTTGGCATTCTGACATCCGTGGAAATTGGTGCCGCCTTGGTGAGTAGGCTCCGGATGGCAGGGAGGCAGTGTGGTGAGTGGGGGAACAGTGTGGGATTTTGAAACCAGGCGGACTGGGGACTGTATAACTGGGTCCCTCATTTACAGTGTTAAAAAAAAAAAAAAAGCAACCCACCCCAACCTCTATTTTCTCATCTCTGAAATGGAAATTTTGTGCAGTGGTATTTTCTTCTTTTAATGATTTTATTTCTTTATTTGACAGAGAGACACACAGTGAGAGAGGGAACACAAGCGGGGGGAGTGGGAGAGGGAGAAGCAGGCTTCCCGCCGAACAGGGAGCCCGATGCGGGGCTCGGTCCCAGGACCCTGGGATTATGACCTGAGCCGAAGGCAGACGCTCAACGACTGAGCCACCCAGGTGCCCCTGTGAGGTGGTATTTTGAGCCTTAAGTGAGAGGATGTCCCTCCTCTGGGAGGTGGGGTGTGTTGGGGCTCAGCTAACAGGAGCCCGTTGGGCTTTCATGGCTGCCTGTAGGTGGTGTGTCCTGCGCCTGTGACTGTGTCCATACGATAGAGCCTGCTCCTGCACCCGAACGGAGCAGCCATTCCTTTTCCGTGTGACATCGCCCGTCTGATGCCACCTTCTTCACCAGGTACTGTGACCTGACATCTTGTGAGAGATTCTACAATTCTACACAGGATAAAGATTTCTTAGCTTTTGGGGACATTCTCCCCCAAGATCGAAAGTAGCTGAACAGCAGCCATGGTCCGTCTCTTGCCCCAACCCTGGAAAACCGTAACATGTTGAGCGCTGAGTGGGTCAAGCTGTCTGTGGAAGCTCTCCTGAGAGATTCCAGAAGCTTTCGGCCTGGCCGGCACCGGGTTTGGTGAAGCTGGAGCTCTGCGGGGGCCGGTGGCAGTGACCCTGTCTTCTGTCTGTGTTGCAGCCCTGGGGCAGGGAGAGGAGCACTGTGGCCCTCGCCACCGTCTTGCCGGAGTTCTCCTTAGCTTTTGGGTCTCCTGAATGCCTGCTGGACCAGGGTCTGAGCGACAGAGTGAGGGATTCCCCATCACTCAGCCGCTGACGGGGGAGTTTTTCTGATTTTGTCACTTGATAGCTGTCTGACCTTGAGCAAGTCATGAAACCCCCTGGAAACTCAGTTTTGGGGGTTGTTAATCTCTCTTTCGCATGTTTATTGTGAGGACAGGAAATACTGTAGTGAAGCTTCAGTTGTGAGCCTGGTGGGTAAGCATCACGGTTAGCTGATGAGTGCCAACCGTCCGAGCATCATACTCCCAGCTGCGTTGTGCTGCATATTCGCCTGCATCAAGTGGCTCATCCATGGCTCTTTGGGGTTGGCCTATTACCATTTTACAACAGGAGGAGACTCAGCTTCCGAAGGATGGGTGATCTCATCCAGTCCTGTGGTTCTATCATCTCTACCCTATTGCCTCGATATCCCCAACCTCCCTCTCCTTGGAACTCCAGACTCCCATGCTACTGTGTTCATGTTGCTTTTTCTCAGATCGTTGTGTCAAACCTTCCTTGTCTGAAAACCAGACTCCTGGTGGTCATTCACTCTTCCCTGTCACACCTGCCCCTTGCCCAGCTCAGTAAAATGATAGCTCCCCGTTCTTTGAGGTTCCTTAGGCCAAAAATGTTGGCGTTAGCGTGCCTCCTCTCTTCCCCCTAATCCCATCAAATATATTAGCATCTTTTGTGTCTGGGGGGTGCTGTAGCTGGAGGTGGTCTGCTAACTGCACTCCTTGCAAAGAATGGTAGGTTCTTCCTTGAAGGGAGACCTGAGCCATGCCCCGTGTCCCCAGTCACCACACCTGCCCTTTCAGCTTCCCTGCTTACCCCTTCAAATGGCTGGTAGAATGATCTTTAAAAAAAGGTCTGGTCATCCTGCCTTTTGCTCTGAACCTTTCAGGGGCTTCCTGTTTTGCTCAGAATAGAATATCCTAGCCTGCCACCTTCTCTGTGGCCTCATTTCCTGTTCTCTCGCATCCATTATCCTTCAGCCATGCTGGCATCCTTGCTGTTTCTGGAGTACCCCAGGGCCTTTGTACTTGCTCTTCCCAGGAATGCTGTCCTCCAGGGCTTGCATGGCTCACACCCCCACTTTATTCTGGTCTCGGCTCAGACAGCATCTCTTAAGTGAAACTTTCCTTGCACTGTACTTAATTAACACTCACCACCCTGAGTGCTCATGCTTTCACCACCCCCATCAGCCCTTCTCACAACCTGATACATTAAATAGTTGTTTATTTTCTGAGGCCCCACTCAAGGGTGAGCTTCATGCTGGCAGTCACGGTTTCCCCCCTTACTACATCCCTCTATGTCTGGTGCCTAGCGCCTGGCGTAGAACGAATCTTCTGTAGCTAGTCGTTGAATGAATAAAGAAAAGACTTGGTCAGAGTCACTCCCTGGGGAGTGGTGCAGCCAGACGTGGCACTTGGTCTGATTGCAGAGCCCACACTGTCTTCTTGAGCTTGCTCTCTGCTTGCCACAGCTGGCACATGGAAAGCGGTAGATGCTATTGTTATGAAGACTGTTTCCTTTGCTGGAGCAACTGCGGATACCTGCTGGCTTTCGGGGTCATTGTCACTTCACCCAGGAGGGACCTTTCTTCGTTAAAACCTTTGGTGGCCCAGATTTCCCAGGCCACCAAACCGGGGCTGCTCTTCCAGGGCCTGGCACACTGCCTTGTGTCCATCAGGACGTTCACGGGAGCCACCTCTGAATTTAAAGTGGTTCTTTATCCTCTTTGGCCACCAGCGTCTCACACTGTTTGCATCTGGGGTCATGCTAAGCTTGTTGAAATCTAAAGCAAAACAGTAACCTTATCATACTGTTTGCCGTGCTGCTCTCCCTGGTCTTTGAAGTTTTGCTTAAACTAATTTAGGCAGAAAACCCCATGTGTTCTCTGATGCCTGCTAGCGAGGCCGGCATAGTGTCTGCTGCTTCCAGATAACTTATCACAGACACCTCCAAACAGTAACGGCAGGCTGCAAGGAGGTGAGAAACTGTGTCATGTTCGCTCAGTTTAAATGACCTGCTAACGGTGCTAACAAACCCACAGCTTTTCTGGAACATGAAAAATAGTTCTGATTGAAAGTTAGCATTTCTATGCTCCTCCCAAACACAGTTCCAGTGTCTGTTTGGATTTAAAAAGAGAAGGCTTACTGGTTGGGCCACATTTTTCCATTTGGAGTCTAAGTTCTATAATGAGGCTGTCATGGAAATACCAGAGGAAATTGCTGACCACTCAGAGTATATGCAAGTAAACCAAGTGTAGATTTTCCTCTGAACGGTGTGGCTCTTAAGCAGGTTGCCTGGGCTAATGGGACATCCTTGGCTACACAAAGGACATAGACCTCTTCCCCTTCGGCCCAGGCTTGAGATAGCCAGACGGACTTGTGGATGGAGGCCGCAATGAGATGGTGCATTTGAAGATGCATTGTGAATTCTCAAGGGCTGCATCACGTAAAGCACTGTACTGTTGAGTTTTTGTGAGCACCTGCCATACATGGATGCGGCTCTCCAGTTTTGTTCAGCACATTAAATACGGTTCTTCCTTTTGCTTTTGGGCCTATCTCTGTGCTTTGGCTTTTTCAGTACAGCTTAAGTTCCTTATCCAAAATGGAAATTCCCAACCCCATAGATGGAAGTTCCTGTCTTGTTGGGTCCTGGCAGCTATGCTTGGCTGATAGTCCTTGACCAGGGCAGGCTGTGGAGGCCTGAAAACTGTCTGATAACTCAGATTATGGACTGGAAATGTTAACGCTGGAACTGTAGGCTGAAGACTGCATTGCTAACCAGTTTTCAGACCTTGGGTTCCTAAATTCAGGAGCACCTGTAATTGATAGGAATACAGAACCATGTTTTCCTCTTGGACTATTAAGTTGGCATTCCCTCCATTTCAGACTAATAGATCACTCGCAGGAGATGTGTATATTTAAAAAACTCCATCACCAACCTCCAGTTGGATCCATCACAAATGTTTGTATTAGTTGGGTAGATTGGACTTTCCGAGTTCAATCACAATTGATCCTCACCGTGCTGCTGGGTTTATTGGGGGATGTGCAGAAAGTATGGAATGGGGATGTAACATGCTATTTTTGGGTCTCAAATAACTTGATGTTACTTGGGCTTTGATTGTGCTACCTTCCTTGAACACCCAAATGTTCCCTTGTTCCGAAGGCAGATGAAGTCCTCCTGACTTGAAAATAAACAGTTGAGACATGGTGAGTGTAAAATTTAAACTGACGGAATGACTGGCCTCTCATGCCTCGCCTCGTGTTTGCCTTGCCAGTGGAGAGGTGGAAGGGGTCTGACCGATGAAATGGCTCCCTTCGCTTTCCTTATAACCATTAAGCCATAGAGGTAGTTCAGCCGAGTCCACTTCTGTGTTGTCCTTTTCATAAACATCCATGTGGAACCGTACCATCGTCCTTATGACTCCGGGGCCTAACTCAGTAGTCCTACCCAGAGTGCTCTCTGAGGAAGTACCTGTTGAATGATTAAAGGTACTGTATTGTTAATCTCTTGCTGTGTGACAAATGACCCCAAAATTCAGCTGCTTAAAACAACAGACCCTAACTGACTTCAGTTTGTGTGGTGGAGGAATCCCGGCGTGGCTCAGCTGCGTGTTCTGGCTCAAGGTCTCTGACAGAGTTGCGGTTGTCATCTGAAGGCTCGACAGGACGAGGATCCATGTCCCCTTGAGTGGCTGCTGGCAGACCCCCGGCTCTGGGTGGATACGTCATGGGTCTCTCCATAAGGCAGCTCCCAAGGTGGCAACTGGCTTTCCTCAGTGCATGGGTGCGGGCACCCAAGACAGAAGCCACAGTCTTGTAAAACTTGATCTCAGGAGCGACATGCCATCCCTTGTGCCACATGGTGCTCATTCGTGTTGAGTGAGTCCAGCCCATACTCAGGAGTAGAGACGATAAACCAGGGTGAATACCAGGAGGGAGGGATCCCTGGGAGCCATCTTAGAGGCTGCCTACCAGGGAGGAAAGCCTGGTGTAGCTGGGATTCGTTATCTGTGATTTTATACACGGGATAGAAATTTTTGACTTGCTTGTTAAAGCTGTGGGAACTGAACCAGGGCAACGGGAGGTCAGATAGTTGCAGGGGAAGGTCGGCTGGTTAGTTTCTAAGAGACCTTTTATAAATTCATGACTGTACAAGGTCTGTTCCTTCGTCTTGAAGGTTCAGAAGCTTATTCATGCATCTTGCTCCTTCAGTGTGGAAGATTGTGGCGTGCTCTTAGATGCACCTTCGGAGGGCCTGGTATCTGAGGAGGGAAGGCCAGTGGTTGGATTTCTGAAGAGCTGTGCAGACATCAATCAGATTGGATGGCCATATGCTTCTGATCAGCAGGATCTCCTTGTGGAGGAAGACAGCCTCACTCATGCAAAGATCAGATCATTGGGAGCGTACCAGCAGGCCGTGCTGTTCACACATCCGTCACGCCTTAGATGTGTCCTAGCGCCGGGCTCTGCTAATCAGCCCCATCCAGCTTCGTGCTGGGGGTGTCTGCCCTGCCTTGGCAGGCACTGCTATTGCTGGTCCAACTTGTCTAAGTGCAGCCTCCTCTCACATGCTGTTTTCTTACTTAAGATCAACTTCGGTGTTTTGTTGTTGAAATCCAGCGTTTGCACGTAGCCTTACCATGGAAGACCTGGTGCTTCTAGCCACCACACCCTCTGCCATTTCCCTCTCCCCACAAGCAGCTGCTTCAAACCTTTTAATGGATTGTTCTGGGAGTTACTTTGATGCCTCTGAATAGTACGGTCTCGCGCTGCTTGTTGATTGCTCAGCTGGACGTTTCTCCCTTGATTTCTCACCGTGGAACAGGAAGGATAGCTTTTCCAGCCCTCTGCCCCCTTAGCTCCCCTCTCCCCGCCGACCCCCAGCACAGACGCACCATCTTTCTGGTTTGATTCCTGGGCCATGGATACATTATTAGGACTCTGAAAATGCTATCCAGCTGAGCTGTGAGGTACATGATCATTATTTTCACACAACTTTAAAATTCCTTTTGAGTTAATATCTGAAAAAAAAAATTGGTTCGTGTTGTGTGAACTCCTTACTAACCCAAATGCAAGTGCTGTCTCACGGAGATTGCTGTATGTTAAAAACCGGGCACCTGTCCTTTTGATCCTGAGACCGTCTCTCCTGCAGTGCTGGGACTTGCTGTGGCCAGAGGAAGCCTGGCTGCTCTGAGGGCCTCTTTCCTCCAGTTTGCTACTCCCACTGCTGCTCCTTTATTCAGAGAAAATTCACGTGCCATACAGTTCACCCCTAGGAAGTGCACGGTCTGCACCTCTCTGTGAATCCAGCGTGTTTCATCACCCCAAAGAGGAGCCCTATACCCATTAGCACCCCATCCCTCCTTCCTCCTGGTCCCTGGAAACCAAATGTGTTCTTTTTTTTTTTTTTTTTTTTTTATTTGATAGAGAGAGACACAGAGAGAGAGAGGGAACACAAGCAGGGGGAGTGGGAGAGGGAGAGGCAGGCTTCCCACGGAGCAGGGAGCCCTATGCGGGGCTCGATCCCAGGACTCTGGGATCATGACCTGAGCGAAAGGCAGACGCTTAATGACTGAGCCACCCAGGCGCCCCCCAAATGTGTTCTTGACATTGTGTATAAGTGGGATCCTGCTGTCTGTGGCCTTTCATGTCTGTCGGGGCATCTTTCCCTTCACAGGATGCTTTCAGGGTGCAGCCGCATCTGTGATGGCTGTGTGGGTTCTGTCCACTTTTTGGTTATTATTAATAATTTTCTCACTTCTGTGTTGTATCCTCTATTTCCTAGAAGCTCTGCTTTTTTCTTAGATTTCTTCTCCTCCTGTTTTGGTTGGAGGCCAGGTTAAGATTTTTGAAAGGTGGTGTGTCTGAGGATGTTTTCACCTTCTTACCCGAGGGCTTGGCTTGGTACGTAATTTAGGATGTTGACAGGATCACTTACTTGCTTTCTAGCTTGCTGTGTTGCTGTTTAGAGATGCTGTGTCATTTCTAATTGTCTATCCTTTGTGCAAGTTCTCCCTCCACTCCAAAAGGTAGTGTCCACTTCCTCTTTTCCCTTGTGTTCTGAAATCCCCTGGGAGGTGTCTGAGCGTGGTTTCCCCCCCTCAAGGTGTGCTCAGCAAGCTCGTTCGTCCCCACATGACTGGCTCTTGGTTCTGGGGCGTTTTCTTGAATTAAGTCTTTGATTTCCTTGTCTCTGTCCCCTCTCCGCCCCCCACTTTCTTGGGTTCTTCTCAAATGGTAACTCTCCATTTCCTTTTTTGTTTTCCTTTTTGTTATCCTTTGGCTCTATTTTCTGGAAATTTTCTTACCTTCTCTGCTTTGTATCCAGTGTTCCATTTCTTTTGTCACAGTTTTGCTTTACAAAAGAGCTTTTTTTTTTCTTCCTTTATGTGTGCTGTTTTTTCTTCTTTTTAAATACCTCCCTGTTCCTGTTTTCAACTCTACCATCTTCTCTCTCTGGGATTATTACTGACAGTTTGCTTTTCAAGTCTTCTTTTTCCCTAAACTGGGGGTCTTTTCCTTAAAAGTTGTTTTCTCTGTCTGTTGATTCTGGTCCCTGTTTCCCAGCCTAAGAGCTTGTCTCAGCCGTGCGGTGCCTTCTGGCCGGCCCCACACAAGTAGGAGTGGGACACGGAACAGCTAATGGTGCGCAGTGCTTGGCTCCTGGTGGGGCGAGCTGGCTCTGCCATTTCACCGGAGAGACCCTCACATGGGTCCCTTGAGGGCTTTTTCTTCAGCCTCTTAGATTCCCAGGACAGTATTTTTTACTCCCTGCTTAGAGATAGGTCTATGTTGGCTGCTGGCTTCTCTGGGAATGGGCAAAGAATGAAAGAAGTTCAGCAGTATTATTTCTTCTATTTCCCGCTGGGTACCCTGACCTTCCCCTTGGTCCAGAGCTACACTTTTACCTTCTTTGGAGAATAAACCCCTACTTTCCTGCAGATTGCTGCTTAAACAGACTTTGTATCTCTTCACTGCCAGCCCCATGCTTACCACCAGTTCTGGAAGTGTCTCGTATTAGGGGTTTATCAGCCGTTGGCAAGTTGTCCCACGTTAATCAGGTGGAATGTTCCTCTGACCCCATTACAGCCAAGAGGAAAGCTTACTCAGGCCTGTCATGCTCCTCACCAGTGATCTGCCTGCTTCTCAGCTTCTAGAATTTTGTCATCTGGTTTCCTCTCTCATATCTTGTTTTCTCAAGGGTGGTGCTATTAGAATTTTTAAAAATGGGCATTTTAATGGAACTCTGAGAGCATGTGAATGTAAATTAATGTATTCAGTCTGTCAACTTTAACTGGAAGCCCTGGAAATTTTCTCTTAATACTTATTTCAGGTTGCAGAGGGTTACTGGGTCACCGTCCACAGCAGTGGCTGGAGCTGTTTTGACTCCTGGGATGGGAGCATCTTCGGGTTCATTCCAGCGTGTTGGGTGTCGTCATTCAGGGCCGTGCTGCCTCGGGCGCTCGAGCTTGCTGTGGCTTAGGCGGGGGTGCTGACGGCAGAGATGCACGTAGCGCAGGTGCAGGACCCCCATTTTTGCTCAGCCTTTGCCCACTTGCCCATTCTTCCCAGGCTCTCAAATCCCAGTTCCCCGGGGCTGGCCTTCATTACCATCTGCTCCCGCCCTGGGGGGCATCCTGGACTTTGCTCTCCCGGAACACACAGGGGACAGAATCTGCTTAGTCGGTGTTTGTTTTCAGACTTTGAGGCTAATCCGTATTTCTGATACACGCCTTTGGGGGTTTCCTGCAGATTGCTGCAGGTGTTCCCCTGCCTGTGTTCCCGATTTTCTTGGAATTCGCCTGCTCGTTCCCAGTCCTAACTTCCTGCTCTTCCCCACAAAGTGAGCATTTATGGACGTGTCCCTGAAAGGAGGAACAACACCCACTGGTGTATACTGTGCTATTAACTCTTGCATTGATCTGGAAGCCAGTCTCTTGTTAGGATGTCCTTGCATTGTCATTATGCATCGATTTCAGAGCTTTTCCCGAAGCTGTCTGGCTTCCGCTCTACATACGGTTTATAAATGGCAATTCTTAGTGGCTCTTCCTGTACTCTGACCCCCTCTGCCATTGACGTTGAGCTGTAGGCAGATGATGCTGCCCTGGGAAACTTTTTTGTTAGAGAAAGAGAAATGTGACCATGGTAAAAGATGGAAGCGCAGGCCCTTTTGTCAACGTGTTGTCTGTTTTGCCCCCGAACGAGAAGTAGTAATAGGATTATTCCCCAGACTCAGGTGCATCTGTCTCTGTGACTGTTGTTCCGTTTTTATTTTTATTTTAAAGATTTTATTTATTTATTTGACAGAGAGAGAGACACAGCGAGAGAGGGAACACAAGCAGGGGGATGGGAGAGGGAGAAGCAGGCTTCCCACCGAGCAGGGAGCCCGATGTGGGTCTCGATCCCAGGACCCTGGGATCATGACCTGAGCTGAAGGCAGACACTTAACGACTGAGCCACCCAGGCGCTCCACCATTTTTAAATACAGCTTATTATTCACTTCATCGTACTCCTGTGAAAATGTTGTGGTGTGATCCCTCGGCCAAGACCGTTCATCTCTCCCCCATGCCCTAAAAAGAGCTTCTCTTTGGAGAAGCCATTGGCAAGAAGGAAAAAAATTTTAACTGGGAGAATAACTTTCAATTACTGCTAAAACGTTTATGGGGTTTCTTTCTTTCCCTAAAGTTGTACCAAATCTTTGGAACGTTGATGGAGAAGTTGCAGTCACTGAGCAGAAGCCTGGCGAAGTGGCCGAGGAGCTGGCGAGCTCCTACGAAAGAAAGCTCATTGAGGTAAGGCTGGAGGCCTCTCTGCGTTTACTCCGTGTTGGCTGCCCTTCGGGACATTACGGGAACAGGGCCAGCCTCTTATGCAGATGTTAGCAGCACAATCTGACGCTACTCCCCTCCCACTGCCAACAAGACAAAACACAAAATGGTAAAAGCATTGTACTTGATGAAGAAAACTAAGAGCTGGTTCTTCAGAAATCTTAAATTAGACACCTTTGGTGCCTATGGCAAGGAAGTAGAGAAAACACAAATATGTCATGTTAAAAATAGGAAAAATGTACTTTTGGATTTGGAGATTAAAAGCAGGAGAGACTATCACAAACAACTCTGATGCTGACAAATGTGCAAATGTGGATGACATGGACTATTTCCTAGGATAATGTTTATTATTAAAATTAATTGACGATGCAGCCTACTTATCTGGAGGGCATCCAAAAACCGGAAGAAAGTTGTAAAAATAAAGGAGGTGCCCTAGGAGGTAGCAAACCTGGATGGCTTCATAGTGGTTTCTAGGAAGGCTTTCGAGGAATGTACAAACAGCCCTTTGCTCTTTGTACTTCCTTAAAGCCTTTTCTCTGTCTTTATGTGTATCTGTATCTTGGTTCCAGTGTGCATTACTGCAGTGTCACAGAAGCTGACAAAGACAGCCTAAAAAGAAACTACAGCCCAGTCTCACTTGTGCATCAATGCATAAAAATTCTAGAAAGGTATTGCCCAGTCAAACCCAGTTGTATATGAAAGGACCAATCCACATGAAATTGGGATTAATTTAGGATCTCAAGGATGACTTCATGTTAGGAAATTCATCGAGTCAGCTTACTGATAGACTACTGGCTAAACACCAGATACAGATCTTGTTTGCTACCAAACATTCATCATCCATATCTACTGAAAATACTTTTTATTGAAGTAGAGTTGACACACAACGTTACATTAGTTTTACGTACACAACAGAGTAATTTGACAACTTGATGATAAAAAATACTCTTGATCAAGAAGAAGAGTACTTCTTTAATAGGATAAAGTGTATGTGTGTTTGTTTGTTTGCTTGTTTTCAGAAATCATTAATTGCCACCATACTCAGTGGTAAAGCTGGAAGGCCAAGTTTTCAAATAGGCAACTAATAGATAAAATACATATATGTAGGTGTGTGTATATGTTGTGGTCACATGATGGTGGTATTGATTTTGAATGCATATAAGTGTATGACTATACTTGCAGTGCTTTGTGAATATTCTACAGTACATTTTATTTTTGCAATCAGAAAAACACCTGCCATTGCCATGGAGACATGCCTGACCTCAGGGTAGGTTTTAGAAACCGGGCTCTTTGAGGAGGAGCCCCCTACGCTTGTTCCTGGTTCAGGCTGACCATCTTGCAGTCTGTTTCACCTGGTTCCTAATGACCTCTAAAGAAGGGAGGTGAGAAACAGTTTGAATTCTAACTGAAGGGAGCTCAAAGGGGGAGATGAGCTGGGGTCTGAGCATAATAGGCTGATAGGGGAAGAGTTACAAACCAGGATGGAAGTGCCTGGAGGTTGAGGGGGGGACTGATCCTTCAGGGCCTTTCCTGACCCTAGTGCCCATCCTCGCAGTCTCATGCAGTGAGGTGGTTGACCAGAGTTGGCTGGTGGTGATGCCAGGTGCTGGGCCATCATTCCATTCGCAGAAAGCCTGGGTGGAGAGAGGAGACTGGGCTGTGTACCCTCAGGGTTGTGTCAGCCTGTGTGTTTGTCTCCCCTAGGACCTCCGGTCCCTGGAGGGCAGAGACCATGTCTTTTTCATCTGTGTATACTCAGCTACCATTTCTTGGCAGATGGTAAATGCTAAATAACCCTTGAATGCATGTATTTTAAGTTCTCCTAGGACACGGATGTCTCTGGTTTGTTGAATGAATGAAGAGCTGATGAGCTAGGGAGGATGGCAGGGTTCTTAGCAGAGTGAAAGTAGGTTGGTAGCCCGTGTTCCTTCAGGAAACCCAGGGCAAGGTGTTCAGTTGTAAGGACTTTGTCAGACCTGCACATACTTTAGAGGCTGATGCTCATGTCCCGGGGCTCTGGTGAGCCTGCTGAGCACTGGGCGGGGGTGGGAGGGGGCAGCGTTCTACCTGTAGGTTCTACCAGGTAGAAAGCTGACCTGCTCATCAGTAACTCCAGCTCTGGAGGGTTCAAGAAGACCGTGACTGGCCACTTGACCCACTGAACAAAGCACCATAGTTCATTGGTTGGGTGGGAGCTGGGTTGGTTGATGGAGTGTTTTTTTGAGTCCCTGCTTTCTGCATAGGGGATGGCAAGGACAAAGATCCTGCACAGGGGAAGAGTTGGCAGGTTCGAGGACCAGAAAGGAGACCCCAGGTCTGGCCCAGAGCAGATGGGGAGAGCGGTGGCGCTGTGGCTGCCGAAGTTGGTGGGCCAGATGACAGGGCCTTAGAGGCCGTGTTGTGGCCGTGCCACCACCCGCTTTGGTGGTGACAAGAGTCTCACTGTCTCACTGCACCGACTTGAGTGATATGCAGGGAAGACAACCACGTGATGCGAAGTTCCTGTCCAATTCACTGGGATTGTTGTTCTTGTTAGCTGTCACATCAGAGGGAGTGGTGGTTGGGGCATAAGGATCTCTTGTTGGCCTTAACTTCCTGTCTGGTCCTCTGTGACTCCCTTACCCACTAATAGAGTGGGTGGCTGTTGTTGAGGAGCTGAGAGAGATGTGAACTTGAAGCAGAGATGTTCTCCTTCGGCGTTTACTGCCCCAGGCTGATATTTCATTATTTTCTGTTGGCAGAGTGAATGGCCAGTCATCTTTCCTCTGTGAGTATTAATAGCATCTCATTACGCCAAGACCTTTGCTGAACCCTTTAGGTTAGCAGTAATCAAGCGCTTTACAACATTCTTTGTGATGCTCATCTGTCATTTTGTCAGTGGTTGGTTTTTACCCAAGGAGTTCTAAACACATGTCGACTGGAGTAATGAAAGCATGTGGGGGAAGAGTTGATGTACTTCCTTCCATTTCAGAAGGGCAGAAGAAGAGGCATTTCATTTTATGTAATAGGACTATTCAAAGAACCCCCACAGTTGAATTGCTCTTTTGTGATTCATCCCAATGAAAAAGGAATTCCTGAACATTCTTTCTTTAGTTGTCTCTCAGAGCCTTAAAACCACCTCGTCCACCTGCACACACATATGCTGCACACGGCACATGAGTGCTCAGGGACCTGACACCCGCACTGCCGACAGCTCAATACCCAAAGTCAACATTGTAAGCTATCTTTCAGTGGCTGGAGAGCATCGGGGACCAAGGACTGGAGATGGAGAGATTGTTCTGACACCCTTGAAGACGAGAAGGAAAGCAAAATGCTGGCAGGTGTAGGTTCATCTGGCAGGGGAGAAACCCGAATATAAAAGCACGAATTACCCAACAGCCACTGCGATACAGGCAGCTAGCTGTCAGGTGCACACTTATGTCCAAGCACTGCGCTAAGGCTTACACGTAGATCAACTCACGTGATCCTCAGCAGCCTTTCTTGAGGAGGATGCCATTCCCAGATGGAGCTTTGAGAAACTGAGTAAGGTGCCCAAGATTTCTCGGCTTGGTAGGAAGCAGGGCTGGATTCAGATCACGCAGGCTGTCCAGCAGCAGAGCACAAACCTGTATTCTGTCTGCTTGCTCCAGAAGGCCATGCTCGCGGAAGAAACCAAAGGCGGACCTGGCAGAGGAGTAGGGACCGCCCCTGGTCCCGGTGGAGAGAATGGGGGGCAGGAGGAAAACAAGCAGTAGAGAGGAGGGAGGGTGCGACACGAGAGGTTTGCAGCAGTGCTGGGAGGGGCACGCCCCACACTCTTAGTGACAGCAGAAGGGAGCCAGCACCTCTGGGCAGGAATTACCTGCTTCTGAAGCAAATGTAATAGAACGCCAGGCTGGGAGCTCCTTGAGGGAACTGTAGATGATACCTTTTTAATTGTGTATTAATTGCCTAACACGATTCTAGCATCCAGTAGGAGCTCCTTAAATATTGAACAGAACGTCAGTCTACAGAGAGGATTCAGCTGTTCAGTATAGTGTTTATAAATAAAGTGGTAGATGTGACTTGGGAAGTCCCGGATGGAGCGTGCGTAGTACGGGGCACCACTGTAGCTCAGGATACGGGGCTAGTGGGAGATAACATGGGTTCTTTAGAGGAGGCAGACTCTTCTAACATTCAATTTTGGGAGGAGTTTTAGCCTGGAGGGTCTAGAGACGACCTCGAGGGACGGATGGATAATTCCAACAACTTCAGCATGTGTTTATTGAGGGCCTTCTAGGTGGCCAGGCTTCCTCTTCCACCCTTCTCCTCCCACGGATTTCCCACCCCCAGGAGCAGTAGACTTGATGGTTCTAGGAGGTGATTTGTGGGAGCTGTGAGTCAAGGCAGAGATGGTCCCGGAAGGGCATTTACTTCCCTAGATTGACTTTTCCTTCTTTTTTGATGGCAGCGTCATTGATGTTTCATCGCCGGGTAGCATTAGCTCTTCATTGCCCCCCACACTGGTCCTTGGTCACAAACAGGAGTAAGATGCTGTGCCTGTCTTTGGGAAGCTCCCAGCCCAGGGGGTGAGGCAGGCACGTCTGTTAGGATCATCAGGGAGCAGGGTTGAAGCGCAGATGTAGGGTTAGGACTCATGGGTTCCTAGGGCCATGTCCTTACCGACTGTTCTGCAGAGCTCAGGCACTTTATGGGAGCTTCTAGAACATGTTCCTCCCTTTTTCTTTGGGACTGTTAGTAATGAAGCTTGGAATTTCTTCTGTAAACTTCCCATCTGTCTTGAAGATCTAGACATCAGGGGAAATGGATTTCTTGTCACCAAGGGTTTTGAAGATAAAAAGATAATGGACATGTCCAAGAAAGATCTAAAATGCTTCTTTACTTCTTTTAAGTACAATTCCTTTGGTTTAGACTCTCCTGTAGAGATTTTCCCATTCTTCTCCAGCCGTTGTTGTCAAGAAAAATGTAAAATGCTGGTGGCATTTGGACTTGATCCTGCATCTCTTCAGCCTGCCTTCTACAGCCTTGTGGCTTGACGAGCACACCTGTCCACATCCGACAGACTGAGTACAGATTTGTCGCTTACTGCCCCGTGTTCTTGGGTGGCGCTCCTATCCTCTCTAAGCCTCCGTTTCTCCATCAGTAAAATGCAGCTAAGGACACGCGCTGGCAGGGTTACTTTGAGGATGGAATATTAAGAATCTAGTTCAGTGCCTGTAGTAGACAGGAGGTAATTTTGTGCCTCTTTCCTCCCTTCAGATTGATTGATTGATTGATTGATTTTCTTTTTTTTGAATGACCCCTCACCACAGCTTGCTCTGTTGGGGGGGGGGGGGGTGTAAATCCAAGTTCTCTGCCCTTCTTTGGCCCAGGGGCATAAGTGTGCCTGAGCTAAGGCCAACAGGGCTGTTAGTCCTGTGTGGACAGCAGCAGTATGCGGGAGGCTGTTCATTCAGTAGCAGCCTCCTGCTTACTCTTGTGGTTCCTGTTGAACTTGCCAGAGCTGTTCTGGTTCCAGTCCCTTCTCTGAGCCAGTTTCTCCCACTTCTCTGTTTACAGGAATTATTTTTTTGTTAGGTTAGAATCTGTTTCTTTTACTAATGTCCAAAGTGCCCTAGCTCATAGGAAGCTTTATTTATACAGTTGACCCTTGAACAGCATGGGTTTGAACTGTGTGGGTCCACTTACATTGGGGATTTTTTCAATAAATACAGTATAGTACTGTAAAGGTATTTTTCTCAATATTTTCTTTTCTTTAGATTACTTTAAGGATACCGTACATATAACATACACAGTACGTGTTAGTTGACTCTGTTCTTGATGAAGCTTCTGGTCAAGAGTAGGCAGTTAGTTAGGTTTTGGGGGAGTCAAAAGTCACATGCGGATTTTTGATGGTGCAGAGGTTGTACCCCGAATCTGCACATTGTTCAAGGGTCAAGTGTGTGTGTGTGTGTGTGTGTGTGTGTGTGTGTGTGTGTGTGTGTGTGAGAGAGAGAGAGAGAGAGAGAGAGAGAGACAGACAGACAGACAGACAGAGACAGAGAGTATGATCAGTAGATGATGTCATTTCTCCTTCCATCGTCTGCTAACCAGGGCTCCTTCACACCTGCCTTCTTTGTGCCTAAGTTTTGATTTACAGCCGTGCATCCCCGCTGTTCAGTTGCCTGTGGGTCCCATGCTTCAGTACTGCCAGTCCATCCTCTGCAAACAGATCTTCACTTCCTCCCACGTGTCAGGACTCAGCTAGCTGTTGATTGATTTTTTAAATTACAGGATACTTATCATTTACTGTATGAGTGTAGTTAGTCCCTGAATTTTTGCTCATGGGTGAAATAAATGGTATATTAGCAACATTTATTCTCATTATAATGGCAGGTTACTATTAATGGAAAAGTAAGCTCAAGCTGGTAAAAACCACATTCATAATCACATGTTAGAGATAACTGAATGTGATCCTCATTTCAATAAAATGTCGAAGTTCCTGAGGCAGCCGGGACCTTGGGAACAGTAATACCACCAGCACTTGCTTCGTAAGTTGGCACCAGAAGTATCCAGCACGCTTGATGTATCTGAGAGTCATTTTTATGCAAAAGAAAGATGAGCTTTTAAATAAAGTATTGCATTCCATGTAAGGACTCGGGATAAAGAACTCTGGGTTGAGATCTACATTAAACTGATGCCCAAAATGAGAAGTGTGATGTGACTTTATTTTTATTATTTTAGTCATAAGATGCTGAGTGATGGAGAGCAGGCTCTCACCTCCTTGGGAGGGGGAAAGACGTTTTCTCAGGAAGCAAAACAGTTGAAGCGCTTGTTAGGTATGAGTGAAAACTGGTGAGGAGTTGGGGTAGGTGTAATTCTCACTAAAGCATGAACGACTAACAAGACTAAACCTGCAAGGGCGTCTTAAAATCTTTTTATTATGGAAAAGTCAAAACATGTATAAAGCCAGAACAGTCTAATGAGCCTCTGTACTCCTTACCTCGCTTCACCAGTTAGGTGTAGCTGTTGACCATTCTTGCTTCATCCTGATCCCAGTCTACTCCCTAGTCTCTCATGGTATTTTGAAGCAAACCCACTTTCATTCCTAAGTATTTCAGAATATATTTGTAAAAGCTAAGAGCTCTTAGAGAGAAAAAAAAAAACCGAAACAAACCCACACAGTACCATTAAAAAGTCTTATAAAGGAGGCCTCTGCCGGTCCTAGTGAATCTCAGATGGAAGTATCAGATAAAGGGACTTCTTCGAACAGGGCACGTTTCAGGGGGCCCCTTGCTTTTACAGATCCCCGTTCTCAGGAGAGAAGGAACCTTAACCTCTAGGTCATGCCAGGTGGCCCAGCTCAGGTCGTCTCTTCTTCTCTATTCTGCCCTTGGCTTGGCTCATACACTGATTCCGGTTGGTTTTTACCATAGCCCTGTCACCATCACAGCTGCCCTGGCCCTTGGGGGTTGAGGAATTTGGAGATGAGGAGGAGTGATGACAGCTCGCAAGTTCTCCCTGGCGCCATGGGTTTCCAGACCTCCCGTGTGCTGTTGTTGATGAGTGAACTCCTTCCCTCATGATGCTCTCAGGAGAGGCAGGCTGCCTCCCACAGGCGGCTCTATCAGTGTTTTTTTAAAGGATGTTCTTACTGTGGACACTTGAAATTTATCTAAGAGTAGACAGAACAACATACGAGCTTCCGTGAACCCATCACCCAACTTAAACCGTCGTGAACTCGCGGCCAGTCTTGCTTCATCCGTACATCTTTCTGCTTTCCAGCTTCTCACAGTATGGGAAGCCAGTCCAAAGCATGACCTGATTTCATCCCAAAGTATTTTGCAGTCTCTCTCAATCTACAGGATCCCCACCTGGATCTTCCCCAGCCCCTTTCCTTCTTCAGTTGTAATTTATTAGTTGCAGACACTGGAGAATTTCTCCCATCAGTGTTTTTTGAGGGTTTATAATGTACCTTGATTTTTCAAATTATAGGATGTTTATCATTTACTGTGTGAGTGTAGTTATTCCCTGAATTTTTGCTCATGAGTGAAATAAATGGCATATCAGCAACATTCTCATGATGGCAGGTTACTATTAATGGGAAGTAAGTTCCAGCATAAAGCTGGTACAAACACTCTGTGATCTGTTGGGCTTTTGGTGACGTTTATGTACAGAAAAGCAACCAGCAAACGATGATGATGGCAGTTAGCATACATTGAGGGCTTACTCTTGTTTCTAGGCCATGTGCTGATGGATCATCGCATGTTTGGTGCATCCTTACAGGTGAGGAAACTGGAGGCTTAGAAGACCCCTCTCCGAGGTCACAGGGCTTGCCCGTGTAGAGCTAGCATGCAACCCTGGCTGGCTGACTTCCAAGCCAGTGTGCTCGCCACGACGCCTCCTGCGGCCTGGCCAGAAATCGGAACCAGGCCTTCCTGGCTGGCGGGCTGTCACTTAGCTCTGAGCGGGAGCCAGGGTGATGGAAGGCAGTGACAAGCATGCCAGCCATGAGCTTGTCAGGCCTGGGGGACTTACGGAAGGGAGAAGGAGGGATAATAGAAATAAATTCTAACTGACACACACGGTCCCTGATGTAAGCCTTAGCGAGGTAAACAAACCCGAGTGTCTCGAACCCGGGTGTCTCATGCCCATCAGATGGCTCCAGTCTGCCCATGTGTGTGTAGGTTGTCCACCCGGTGCAACAAAGGAGAAGTTTCACTTTTCTCAGTGCCCCTGCTCACCCGCAGACCTTCCTTCTTCCCTCCGTCCCTCTGGACTTTCGGTCACACATTGCTCTAGGAGGGGCGTGTCCAGCCTCAGGTGACACTGGTGCCCCTCTTGTGGCATGTACCTGCTCCAGACTCATTAGCCTCTGTCTTTGCCCGTCTTCCGATCTCTCTGGTAGACCTTTGGATCTCTCGTTTCCCATTTGATGGTGGACTCGCCTCCCTCTGGTGACGGTGCTACGGGCCCTGCTGTTGGCTCAGTGTCTCCACCCTGCGTGTTCCATTTGGCTTCCAATTCTCTTAAAGTCTCATTTCCGCCTGTGCCTCTGATCTGGGAGCCTGGAAGACTTGACAACGAACAGATGAACTTCCTTAAACACCAAGGAAAATGATCCACTAGTCCTTTCTGGGCAGTAGATAAAAATAGTTGTAATTAGGGTGGCTGGTTTTTAGCTTTTCAGACCCACGCTATTTTGGGCCTGTTTTATATTTGCTTTCCTCTTCTAAAGTGGGAAGTGGCTTCTTGAAGCTACTTCTGGGTCTCAGAAAGAATTGTCTCTATAGCAGTAGGTATGGGAGGTGCTGTCCCGTTGAGGTTGGGCTCAGTGTTGAGAATGTGCCAGGTGAAGGCACAGGAGTGTCCCAGCCTACCTGTAACATCTACATGTTCTAGATGCTAGTTGTCACCAGCAGATGGAGCTCTAGCCGCTGGGGGGACGGGGTGGAGGCTGAGGGCTGAGACCAGGAGGGGGGAGGCATTGACTTTAATGAAAAACACCAGACCGACTGGACTGGTGAAAAACAGCCCAGTCGGTCCAGGCCACTTTCCTGCATAAAAGTTGAACGGCTCACCTTTGTACTTAGATTCATGGGAACGTGACCCATTTTTTATATTTAATATAAGATGCTGTATGTTCGAGCTCTTTGCCTCCCTCTTCAGACACAGGTCTCCCCTCCTTCCGGGTTTGTTTCTGTTCCCGGGTGCACGTATTCTTTCCGGGTCTGCCCACGGACTGGTCTTTACGTGGATCCCTGTTCTTCCTCCCATCTTCCCTCCCTGTTTTCCCCAGCTGCTGCCTTTGATCCTTGAGATGTCCTCCTGCAAGCTTTCCCCGGTCACCCCACCGCCCTGCTGAAGGCCATGGTCGGTTCCCCGGGGGGCCTTATTGCAGCCCATGTCCCCTCTCCTGGTCCCGTCAGTGCTGTGTTGCTGCTGCCTGGCCTGTCCGTGTCTTTGTTGCCCTCGTTCCCCCGCGTTTGTTCATGGTCGTATTCCTGGCGTGTGCTGTGATCCCTGCCACCTGGCTGGTGCTTAGCGCACAGAGGAGTCTTTGGGCTGCGGGTGGTAGTGGCTGTGCTGTGCGTTTATCAGGCCTGTCTCACTGCTCTCCTCTAGGACCAAGAGGACGGGGCGTTTCCCCGTCTCCCTTATGGTCAGGTCAGGACCCTGTGGGTGCTGCTGGCTGTTGGGCTATCAGTGGAAGTGATGATGTCATCCAAGAAGAGGGGGTGTGAATTAATTTTCTTCCCGTTTCTCCTGCCATGGTGACCCTGGAAGCAGTATATTCTGTGTGGCCCAGCTGTAGGATGACACCAGCCGGGGTCCCTGAGTCCTGGCTTGGAGGGTGCTGCCCTGTCGTCCTGCTGGGGCTACTACAGGCTGGGTGACAGCAGGAGCAGGCCGAGATGTGTTCAGTCCCTGAGCTGTCAGGGTTTGCCTGTTACTGCATCAGAGCCCCACCTACCCTGACTGTCCCCAGGAAGAGAAGTCCTTGATCCAAGGGACTGTGTGGCTTTAGGTGTGGCTGAATCGGGGGCTGTGAGCTGTGATATCAGGCTCCTGTTGTACTCTCTGGTTCCTGCCTCTGTCGTTTCTGGGTTGATCTCATCTTTAGTGCCCCTGCCGCCCCCTGCCCCCTCGCCCCAGTCACATGAGGCTGTGATAACCCCTGGATAAATGTTCTTCTGCCAGGTTCACGTTCAGAGGACAGAGCAGGAGTCTGTTTGCATTGCCGACAAGAGCCTTGAGCTGACTCCGACAGAGCTGGCTTAGATCCCAGTGTCCTTTTTCAGCCAACCACGGGGTCTCCTTCATGGGCTAGGCTGAGGGGGGCCCCATTCACACATGTAGAATGAAGGTGGGGGTTGGGGGGGCAAGTGAAAACTGAGGCCATTGCTAGACGGGAAGTGGGTGCCAGAGAGGCGGATGCCAGCACCAACATCAGTGTTCAGTCAGGGTTTGAATGAACGTATGAAAGAATGAATGAGCACCAGACGAGTCGACACATGGATGCATAGGCCCTCGTTCTTGCCTAAGGGGCTCACAGCCTACTAGGGGAATAAAACTGTAATTTCCAGCAGCAAGGGGTCAGGGAAACCAAAAGACGCAATACAGAGAAGAGGGGGTTAGCTTCGAGATCCGGTAGTGGAGGGGATGTGGTTTGGCGTATTCTAGAGAAGACACTCCACAGCTCTTCATTTCTAAGCTGGGTTTTAAAGGCAGAGCAGGAGTTTGCCAGAGAGCCAGAGAGAGGAAGGGCAGTCTGAAGAGCAGGTACAGAGGTCTGACCAGGTTGTGAGGAGGACACTGAGGAACCAGGCGATGGGGGCACAAGCTGAGCATCGTCAGAGTTTCTTTACTAGCACTATCCATTGGTCGTGCCTGTTAGTCTCCCTCCGTTCGGTTGCTACAATGAATGTCTGTTTTTCCAAAAGCAGTATGATTGGAAAATGTTCTCTTTCCTTGGCCTTCTCCGGTCTGCTTCCCCTGACACAGGTGTCTGGGGGCTGCCACACCTCCCACCACCTGGCCGCTCTTGGCCCTTTGAAGTCCCTTGTAAAGCCCAGCCAGCCATTGCTGATCTGTTCAGGAAGATGGTAGTTTTATGGGTCAAGTCAGTGGTGTGCAGAGACTTCGGTTTCATAAAACCCCCCTGCAGTTTGGTCCTAAGGGATGACACCTGAAGACTCCTAGCTTGAACAGTTTGTAGTGGTCTGGCTCGGCGGGTATAATTGGGAAAGATTTGGTAAAAAGTGTTGCCTGAGGGCGCCCTGTCATTTTAGACATGGGACTCGGCTTCTAACGGCTTGATGTTCTTGTTTGCTTAAAGGAACTAAAACTTTCTATCACCTGCCTGTTCTCTTTGACTGAGAGGCTGACACAGCCCAGGGGCTCTGGTGATAGGATAGGTTTGCAAAAGCCAGAAGTTCCATCGTCACAGCTTTTATGTCAGAAGTGCTGCTCACGTTCATCTGAGCAACTTTCCCGTGTGGAACAAGTAGCGGTTTTCCCCAAAGTGGCTCACTGACCTAGAAATGGAGGAGTAAATGAATGAAAGGTTAACACAAATGAATACAATTGATACCACTTAATAAACACCTATTACATGTCAAAAGCTGGACTGGGACATCACACGCATTCTCTCATTTAAACAGTAAGCAGCAGGTCAGGAAGCAGGCTCAGGAAGGTTGAGCAGACTGTCCTGAGTCATACCACTTGGGAAGTGGCAGAACTGACATTTTAACTTGGTTCGAAGGCCAGCAGGGGTTGCGATCCCCTCCACCCACCTCACTGTCAGACGGTGCCTTTGTGGACGAAGGTATCCCTGGGGTTTGACGGCCCTTGTTGGAGGTTTAGCTTACCATTTGTTTCCTGACACATTTTATGACTGTCTTCTAGTGGAATACTTTCCTAAAACTTGAAATAGACCCGAAATTGGACTGGCACGGCTTTGAGGTTTGCTGGCCGCTTCTTGCTCATTCCAGTGCAAATTAATCAAATGAATTATGTAACTCAGCTAATAACTTGCTTTGATCCAACAGCTCTGTAGAAAGAATGAGTTGAACATTTTTGTTTAATCCACTTTGGGGGCATAGTTAAGTGGATTAAAAAAATTAAAAACATAAGGAATCCTTTTTATTCATTAATTTTGAGCCTTTCTGTTCTTCTGGGTGGGTGTCTTTCTTCATAATTGTTAAGATCTTTGTCAGGCTGGCTAGCTTACATGTGTTCAGTGTCTATACTGTGCTGGGTGTTTTTCTGAGCCCCTTATCTCATTTGACCCCTACGGTTGCTCACCATTGCGATATTACTCTTACCCACATTTTCTAGAGTAGGAAACTGAGGCGCGGTGAAACACGACTCATGTTTAAGGTCACATGGATACTTGGTGGCAGAGTTGGGACTTAAATTCCAGACCCGAGGCTTGTAACTCATCCCTGCTGGAAAGAATCCCCCTTGAATCTTAACTACAGGTGGTGGTGGGGGTGGTCTGTCCCCAGGTTGGCCGGAGTGTGAGGGTTCCAGCATGGCATTAGGTGTGTGCCTTGGCCCTCGTATCTAGCCTCTGGGAGCCTTGGCTGTCCTCACCTGTGGCCTGGGAATCATCATGTCTGATGTGTAGTATTTACACATCGAACAAGGAATGGTAGGCATCGCTTCCTGCTGTTCCCTCTTCTCTGTGGGTGGCAAAGGAGACTCATCTCATTTACCTGCTGGGGGACCGACAGTGTCCCTCCTGAGTTGAACAGCCATGAGCCCCACCAGTCAGGGAGTAGCTGTGAGTCTAGTCTTCTCTTGGGCTTGTCTCTGCTGATGGGCTGAGAATGACCCGTGTGCTTACTCAGGGACAGTGAGCTCTTGCTGGTTTCTGAGGACACACCCCTCCCCCCGAGGCCAGGGACCTCCACAGTGCTCACCTCTCTGTAGTCTGTGCAGGATCTGGGTGGCTTTGGGCTCATGCTGCAGCCACCTTGCACAGCAGAAAGCATCATCTCTGCTCCCTGAGAGCGGGTGCCGGCTCCCCGCCCCATCCTCTTGTAGGAGATAAGACCCCGTCACGGCTGGTCTCCAGGCTGGCTCCCCTCTCCCCCTCCCCGCCCCCCCGGCTTGCCGTCATGTAGCCATGGGCCGCGTGTTTTGCCCCTGGAACTGCTCTGCGCCTCTCTGGGTCTTTGATTCCAGGCCCGGTGCACGGGGAGCCCCCGGGAGAAGACATCTCTCCATTCCCACCTAAGTTCTCTGCCTCTCCTGTCTGGGCATTGACATGACCAGGATGAAGAGCGGTGGGGTCCCTGGGTTCCTCCACAGGGCAGCAAGGCCTGCCTCCTGCTTTTCTTCCCACACTGCCCCCGTTACAGCTTCCCCAGAGCCTGCGTTTGCCAGATCCCTCACCAGGCTTGTTGCAGGACAGGCTGCCCAATCCCTGGCCGGTCCTTCTCTTCCTACCAACCTAAGCGCCTTCGCTCGCCAAACTGCCCAGCGCTTGCTGAGTTCTGCTTTTCACCCAACAGGTCTGTCTCACAGCTTCTCTGGTGGCTGATTTTTCCCACCGGCACCCTTCTTTCTCCGCAGATCCTGCTGACGAAGGTCAATGTTATCTCTGGTGCAGGCGCAGTGAGGAGCTGCGTGCGCCCTGCCTCCTGTCTTCCTCCATGTGAGCCGCAGGCTCCGTATCCAGGGCGGCCGACCCTGCTTCACCTGGTCAGACTCTCCGCCCCTTTTGCACAGTGACAAGTCCTTTTTAAAAGACCTTTTTCTCCTTCACGGAGACTTTAGAATGCCCCAGTTCACTTACTTTCCTGGGCCGTGTGCGCAACTCCATGGCCTGCTTTGCGCAAACAAGGATACTTGAGCAAAGGAGGCTGAAACTGGGTTTTGTTGATTCCCCCCCCCCCCCCGCCCCGCCCAACCTTCTCAGGTGGTTTAAAAAAATGCATTTTTAACAGTCTAGCGAAGGGAGATCAGTCTTAGAGAAACTTAAACTTTGTTTCTACAAGGAACAACTTCTGTGCACCGGCTCTTTGATTTCCAGGTGTCTGAGATGAATGCTTCTAAAAAGGAGCCTTTAAAATTCAGTTCTCCTCCTCTAAATGGAATGTGTTTGGTGGGAATGACCCAGTTCCTACTATGTAATATGTAGAAATTATTTTCCCTTTGCGAGGAAAACTGGATTTAAATGCTAGGATATTACTTTTTTGTTTTCTTGAAAGATCTTCTTTGCCTTTGGAGGAAAAGCTTTTAAAATTAATGGAAAATTCCTCCATCCATTTGCTGGAGCTCAGGAGGAGAGCAAGATTCTGGCTTCTCTGTAAATAACATAACAGCTGCCTTCCTGGCGTTTGAGGTTTGAATTGCTTCAACTGCGTATATTTTAAAGCAAGGCAATGGTCAATTTGGATGAAAAGTGATCAAACTGAGTGGATTAAATTGGCTGTCAGCCGTTAAAAAGCCATTTTGCCTCTGAAACTCTGTGCCAGTAGCCTTCATGGATGTAGGGAAAGAAATGTAAGTTTTCCACAATTTTTTGACGTATCAGAATTATAACTTGGTGTGTGTGTATAGCACTTGACAATTTCTAGGCCCTGGGTCTGTACAACTTTTTCTATAAAGGACCAAATATGAATTATTTTAGGCATTGCAGGCCACATAGTCTATCTTGCAGCTGCTCAGCCCTGCACTGTGGCGTACCAGGGCAGTCCTGCCCAGTATGTAAGCAATTGGGTGTGGTTGTACCAGTGAGACTTGATTTACGAAGTCAGGTGGCCGTGTGCTGGTCCCGGATCTAGATGGTTCTGCTCCTTCACGATGGTGGTGCTGGTGGCGATGTGGAGCTCATGTGTTAGAATTGCCTACCGTCATGGGTCAGGCAGTAGGCATATTTAATGCTCTTAAATGCTTGAAGGGAGGGGAAGATTATTGCCACTTGACAGAGGAATAAAGGGAGGACTCATCTATGTTCTAATAAAACTTTATGAGAACCACGAAAAAATAAAAATCTACTTGTGCATTTCAGAGACCTACTCTTGTATAGCTTGTGCACGGACACTAGAATTTTCCATTGGTGTTGATTGTGTTGTCTGCTCTGCTGTCATTCTGGGAACTTTCTGTCAGGTGTAGTACCTCTTGCCTAGCACAATGGAGTATCTTGGAGGCATATACTCTTTTTTTAAAAAAATTTTTATTGTTATGTTAATCACCATACATGACATCATTAGTTTTTGATGTAGTGTTCCATGATTCATTGTTTGTGCATAACACCCAGTGCTTCACGCAGAATGTTCCCTCTTTAATACACATCACCAGGCTAACCCATCCCCCCACCCCCCTCCCGTCTAGAACCCTCAGTTTGTTTCTCAGAGTCCATCGTCTCTCATGGTTCATCTCCTCCTCTGATTTCCCCCCCTTCATTCTTCCCCTCCTGCTATCATCTTCTTTTTTTTTCTTCTTAACATATATTGCATTATTTGTTTCCGAGGTACAGATTTGTGATTCGACAGTCTTGCATAATTCACAGCGCGCACCATAGCACATACCCTCCCCAATGTCTATCACCCAGCCAGCCCATCCCTCCCACCCCCCACCACTCCAGCAACCCTCAGTTTGTTTCCTGTGATTAAGAATTCCTCATATCAGTGAGGTCATATGATACACGTCTTTCTCTGATTGACTTATTTCGCTCAGCATAAACCTCTCCAGTTCCATCCACATCGTTGCAAATGGCAAGATGTCATTCTTTTTGATGGGTGCATAATATTCCATTGTATGTATGTATGTATGTGTGTGTGTGTGTGTGTGTGTGTGTGTGTGTGTGTGTGTATAGCACACCTTCTTATCCATTCATCTGTCGATGGACATCTTGCCTCTTTCCACAGTTTGGCTATTGTGGACATTGCTGCTATAAACATCGGGGTGCACGTACCCCTTCGGGTCCCTACATTTGGACATACACTCATTTTGAAAGACCTCTCACCATTTTCTTAAAAAGCATTTCTAGTTGGAGAGGATCCATTTTGGGCTCTTGAGGAAAAGCCATCACAAATGAAGGGTAATTTGATTAGTCACATTCTCTTGTCACTAGGAAGAGAAGTAACATCATTGGGGAAAAAAAACCAAAACAAATACAGAAGAGTAAAACTTTAAAAAAGAAAATTCACTTGCAGTTCATCCCAGAGATAGTCACTGTAGACACTTGGGGGTTTGTTATGACAACATTTTATTTCCATGTATAGATACACTTACCTGAATCCATGTATAGATCGATACATAGAGGTATTCTCTGTCATATAATACACTTTCTTTTGATTGGAATGTATTGAATTTTTCCAACTTGGAATCCTCCTCTCTGCAGAGTTGTAGAACTTTTATCATTGAAATCAAATCCCCTCTCTGGAGGTGTTACCAGTAGTCCGTGTATTAATACTGCCATTTCTGAGTGCATAATGTGACCTCCTAACAGGCTGTCAGATTGCCTTCCAGCTCATCTGGCTTTGAAAGGGTGTTGGGATCTGTCCTTGGTCAGGAGCACATGTGTCTTCCCGCTGGGTTTGTGGGAATGAGTATAAGGTCAAACTTTCTGCTGTCCAGAAGTCTTCGAAAGCTCATTTTTAAGAAGTGGCATTCACCAACACCTGCCCGAAAGTCATATGGTCTCCCCACATGAGACCCTTTCGTCCTTGAACTAAGCTAGATCATGGGCAGGAGCACATGGGGTCTGAATTGCTTTACTGCCTAGAGAATCACCTTACAATTCACCACGGAGCTGTTGGCCTGAGTTGAATGTTGCAGGCCAGGAGCTGATAGACACCGTCCAGCTGTAGAGAGTCAGTCTACATAATGTTCTTTTTTGATTGGAATCAGTTTGGCCGTAACTAAAACCTAGATTTTTAGCTCCACCCTCAAGAAGCACTTGCCCACATGCACCAGGAAGGATACATACAGCCATGTCCATTGTATTGCTTATAATGGCAAGACATTCAGTACAACTCAAATATCCATCAACAAGAGAATAGATTTAAAAAGAAGTGAAATGTAGCCTAGAAATCAATGTAGCAATGAAAGTGGGTGATCGTCAGCTGTGTACATCATGAGAGTGGGTTTCATGCATATTATGTGGCCTGAAGAAGGCAAGTTGCTGCAGAGCCTGTTTCTATAAAGATCAGAAAAGTGGAGAATGGAACAGGAGATAGATTAGGAATTCACACTTGGGGTACACTATACAGAAAACCAAAGGGAGGACACATTTAAAAGTCAGGGCAGTGGTAACAGGGGAGAGGGTTTCAAAAGTACCAGAAGGTTCTGTATCTTAAGTGATACAAGCAGGGAGTTCGTATACAGGTGTTTGCTTTATTACAGTTCTTATTTCCTAGAGCTATGTGTTCTTGTAAGCTTGAAATATTCCATAATTGAAAAATTGGACTCTCTGGAAGCTCTGGGCCCATATTCCCACACAGTGGCAGTTGGCTGGAGTGGAGTTAGACCTTCCTTTTTTAGATGCCACACAAACTTCCCAGCAGATAGTCCCTAACTACCTTCTGTCTCCCTACTATTCCCCTGGCTCAGCATCCCATGCCTGTTTCAGTGGCACTTGAATTTTGATCTGTGACCTTGCTTGGGGTGTTTGGATAATATAGCCTTCTGAAAATCGTCATCGTTTTTTTCTGCAACACGTAGGTAAGGATGTCATGGGTTGCTCACATTGTATGTAATTTCTATGTGACAGAAATTGCTCTTAGGTATAAGGTACAAGGAATGATTTTCTTGACTAAGTAGTCAGTTCTTGTGGGTGTGATGAATGTTGTCACTGATGTTTCCTTCTTTGCCTTGGCTGCTAGGAAGCTCACAGGCAAATGTGGGCTCATCCCTAGCTAAAATGGAAGCGTTAAGGCCTGTTTTTGATTCTAACCTTATATTGGGTTCATCTGTTTTCCTGCCTACTATATCTTCTCACTTAATGTAAAATTAGGATTCCATAATATACCTGTTCATAAGCGGCCATATTCTTTTTTTTTGGGGGAAAAAGGATATAAATTATAAATTCTCACTTAGAGTGATGGCAGAATATGGGTTTATGAGAATATTCTGGAAATCTGAGCTTTACCAGAATGTTTTATTCACAAAGCTTCCTTGATGATCTATTTCAGCTGTGTGGGTTACTAATTTTCCACAATGAGAATATAATTAAAATACACTTAACGCTAAAATGCAACTGAACATAATTTGATCTTCGATAATTTAGAAGGCAGTTAAGGAACTTGCCTTGCCTCAAGGCCATAATTACAAACATCAGTTATCATAGTGTGACACTACAAAAAAAATCTGGTTATATCAGCTTTCTGATTATTTGAAATCTGTAGGAACTAGAGTTGAGAGTCTGTGTGCAGTGTACTTGTAGGTCTTGTGAGCGCCCACCTAGGAATAGTTCTGGTGTGATTTTATGCCCATGAGTATTAGGAAAGGGGAGGCACGTGGGTCCCAGTGGAAAGGGTTCAGTTCTCCAGACATACTAGGTAGTGCCTACCCGAGTGCTGGAAAAATCCTTGCCTTTCGCCGCGATGCACCAGGTAAGAATGTCAATAGGTGTATTTGTCAGAAGTGATGAATGCCTTGGTGGTGCAGATTGCTCTCTTCCCTGAGCCTGAAAGGGGTGGTGAAAGGAGTCACTGTGCTGGGAAGTGTCATGTCCGCTGGGAGGCAGAATGTGGGTGGATTGGGGTGTGGAAGAATTTAAGAAGACCGAAAACAACCTGGTCTGTTTCAGGGGCTTACCTCTTTATCCATCCTTACCCTAGCGGTGATAAGGAGGTGGTGGAGGTGAAGGTGGCGGAGGGGTTCCTGATGGGGAGGGGGTGGTGTGGGACATGGGAGGCTGGTTTCAGCATTGATTGAACATTGCTGGGCCAGGCACTAGGCTGTGCGCTCTACACATACCGTCTCATTCAGTCCCCATAGCGACCCTATGAGGGTAGGTATTTTTTGTATTCTCCATTTTGGAGGCGAAGAAGCGAAGTCCATTCCTCGGGAGACGGGAGTGACCAGGGAGGGTGTGTAGGGGCTTATTTCCTCATGCCCTTCGGATGTTCACTCGGGCGTCCACTACTTCGAGAGCCCCTCTCTAGGAACACCTGCTGTTGCCTCGGCTTTATTGAGGTCATAGTGACGTATACTTCAGGTTTGTGTAAGAGGCGTACAGTGTGATGATTTGATACACGTGTATATCGTGCACTGATCAGCACAATAAGGTTAGTTAACACCTCCATCCCCTCATGTAATTACTGTTTGTGTGTGACAGGATGTATGGTCTCTTCTGTCCACTGCTTTGTGCCCAGGGCCTTAAAGAGTGCCCACATGTGGAGGGGCTGATGCTTGTCGCAGAGCTCTTGCTTTCCTCACCTCCTTGTGGCAAGGTGGGCCTGCTGTCACAAAAACACTTCTTTAAGAGGACTCAGACACATCTGGGTTTTTCTGAAAGCCTAATTTCAAAATGTTGGCGACCGATTTTAATTGTAAGTACCCAGGGAGTCTGACAGAATCCAGTTGCTTGCTGAATTCAATTTAGAGGCTGTCAGTCCGGGAGAAGCAGAGGTGTGATCGGACGAGGTTTGCCAGCAGCACTGTGGCGTCAGGATTGGAGTGGGGCCAGGGAGGCTGGTGACCCCATCCCCAGTGAGGGGGCTCCCGACAGCACCGTGTGGGGGGGCCTCGAGACCTGGGCATTTTAGTTACCAGTGACTTGGTGACTCTGGCAAGTCACTGCCCTTTTCCGGGTGTGTCTACTGTCCTCAGAAAGAGGAACTGTGCAGAGCCCAGCCGTGTCAGAGCCTGAGCTTAGCCAGAGGAGAAAAACAGTTCTACTGATCCTGTCTTTATGTATAATTTGGCTCTTTTGTTTGTTAGAGATTTTTTGCATTAATTTTGGTTCTTTAGAATATTACATGAAAACATTATTTATCATGATGAGTGAGTTTTTTGGCACGTCCTTAAAATTTGCACCTGGCCCTTGCTCACCCCAGTCACACCCCAAAAAGCAAAAGCAGATTGCTTTTGACGTTGGGGCCCATCTGGGCTCTGAAACCTCTGACACAGTACAATTACGGTTTTCTAATTATGGCTCTCTGGGCTTTGAAGAGGAATAGAGCGTTTCCACCTAGAATTTTGTCAACTCACTTGTCCTTTGATGTGGCAAGGTGGGGTCCCACCAAGCCTTATAACCTGTCCAGATTTATGGTAGACCTTGAAATACATTTTGTGATTTGTTGAAAGAGCAAAATCATTGGCTGGAGAATGAGATTATTATGGAATGTTTGAAATCTTTGTCCTGTTCTGGCAAAGGCTGAGTGTGTGAATGTTTTTGAATGCATATTTCGCCACCGTTACAACCATGTTCCTAACAGCTGAAACTGAAGGCAACTTCTGTGTTTAATGATGATTGCTCTGAGTTAGCCCACTGCTAATGGTAGAGCTCCTGTTGTAGTGGCCTGGCCTTCGGGGATAATGGCAGAATGTTCCTTTTTGCTTCCCTAGCACTTTGGAAATTCTTCAGAAAAGTTATTACGGGTCTGACAGCAAAGGGTAGACTTGCTGGGTGAGTTGTCCTGTTGAACTCACTGGGAGTGGGAGCCCCTAGTTGAGGCAGAAGGTTTGCCTTGGTTGGGGGTAGGTAGAATCACCGCTCTTCAAAGCTTTGTCTTAAGTCAGCACTGGGGATTATGGGAACACACCCCACAGGCCACCTGTGTCCATGGAGGGAGAGGCGGCAGTGGTGGCGGGGAGAGCAGAGTGGTGTCCTAGAGAGAGCATGATGTTCAGAGGGACCCAGGCTGGATTCTTAGCCCTGGCCCTTTCAGAGGTGGGTGTTTCGGTGATCAAAATCAGGTCCCTCCCCTTCTCTGTGCCTGTTTCCTCGTCTGTAAATGGTTGATGAACGGGCCCTTCTAGGAATGGATTGCAGAAGGGAGCTCCCTAAGCTGTAAAAGAAAGATACAAGTTCAGATTCTGGGCACTCTAAACTGCTTGGAGCCAGAATTTTCTCCTCCATCGAAGGGAGCAGTGATGCCAAGTGCATATTGTGAGGATGAGTGATTCTGTGTGTCAGGTGCCTGGTGGACAGGGTGTGAGGTGGACAGGGTGTTCTGTTGTTGGGACTTAGGGAACTCTTTGCTCTTGGGTGCAACAAGGATGCATTTCCCCCCACTACGTGGGGTGGTGTCCTGAAGAGTGTGAAGAGCAGTGCGAGGCAGGTGGAATTACCCTGCACACACGTTGCATGAATGTTGGATCGGGCAGCTGGTGCGTGAAGTCCTGCCTCGTGAGGGGCCGGTCCGGGTCCGTTTTTATCCACTGTCTGTTTTATCCCATGTGTCTGGCACAGAGTGGGCCAGCTTAGTAGGTGTAAACATCGGCCAGATGCCATGTAGGCCAGGAGGAGACAAGGAGCCATCAGTGGCGGAATCCTTGGAGGCTCCTTGGGCTCCTGAGTGGTCTTGAGTGTGTTCAAGTGTGGAGTGGCTCTGGGAATCCCGGAGGCCTGTCTGCATGATAGTCCGTGCCTGGCTGCCTTCTGTCAGGCACTGAGGTGGCCGTGCTGGTCGTTAAGATGGTGAAATATGTCCCCCACCTGTTGGCAAAGTGCTGCCAGGAACTCCCCATGTCATCCTTCCCTTCCCCAGTGACCTTGACTCTCTGGACTCTTGGCCTACCAGCCACCTCTGCTCTGAGGGTGTTTTATGGTCAGCAGCAGAAGTGAGCCCTCGCTGGCTGTGCTGGCCCCTGGCAGGCACGTCCCTGCGGCTCATCTGCCCCACCAGCTGACAGTCGACCCCGTCTCCTTTTGTAGTGGCTTTTGGGACCTGCGGCCTCTGCTCTGTCCCATACCGATTGTTCCCCACAGGGCCTGGGATGGCCCCAGGTTTATTTTTTTATTTTTTATTATTTTTTTAAGATTTTATTTGGCACAGAGAGAGAGAGAGCACAAGCAGGGGGAGCGGCAGGCAGAGGCAGAGGGAGAAGCAGGCTTCCCGCGGAGCAGGGAGCACGATGTGGGGCTCGATCCCAGGACCCTGGGATCATGACCTGAGCCGAAGGCAGACGCTTAACGACTGAGCCACCCAGGCGCCCCGGTCCCAGGCTTAATATAGGCTTCAGGTTGTATATTATCCATGTGCTAGATGATTGCTATGACCTAGCACTATTCCTGGGCCCTGTACCATGCAGAGGATATTCTTCATCTCGGACACTCCTGGGTTAGGTACCATCATCGAGTCTTCTTTGTATTTGTTGACTTACTGTACGAACGAATACTTGGTGCTTATGGTGTGCAAGTCTCTGTTCTGGGTGTCAGGGATAAAATGAGCAAAGCAGAAAAAGATCCTTGACCTCATAGGTAGAAGGCAGATTGTTGCAATACATGTATAATATTCCCTATTGCTGTTTACACATAAATGATGTTCTAGATGGGTACAAATTATAGACCATTCCATCAGTTTCTCAGCTGGAGAGTCTTGATAACATGTAAGGATTTATTTACCTAATGAGCAGAAGCAGTAAAGATGCCTACAAGGTATGGCAATCCTAAGTGTGATTATGTAAGCTGTCGATTATGTCAAGACATTAGGAACCTATTAAACCTTTTGCATGTAGAGAGGCGAGGAGTCAGTCAGGGAAATGCAGGTCACGGCTGGCTGGGGATAATGGGACCAACGTGAATGCTTACAGCAGACTGTTTAAAAGGAAGCCTTACTGTGATGGAAAGGTTGTCTTTCTTTCGGCCCTTAGCCTTGACAGAAACTGCTCTAAGATAAGATTATCCACCAAGTGTGTTTGGGAGTGATCTTGTTTTTGGAGGCCCTGCTGTGATTTCTGTGTATCCCAAGAGGGTGGGAGGGTGGGGAAGACAAACGCTTCCCCCAGGAGTTGAGGGGCCATTGGAGTCGGGTTCGGCTCCTAGGCCCTTGGGTGTGAACAAAGGATATGTTAGCCCCTGAGCCTCCCCAAAGGTGCTCGAATGGGGGGGATGCGGAGACCCACACTAACTCAAGTCCAGCCATCCACACACCCCTACACACGTTTCTAGCTGACAGAGTAACAGTGGCCTACAGTTGGGTTCACAGTGTGACAGTCATGGCGTGGTCTCTGCTCAGATGTCTGCCGTTCGGGAGGTCCTTCTTGATCCTCCTCTCCGAATAACCTGCCTTCTCTACCCCTGCCACACACTCCCCGTTTTTTGTCCCCACACCTGGTACGTACATTTACCTGTGTCCCCTCTGTCTTCATCAGCTTGCCTGTCTGCTTGGTGCGCGTGGGGACTGCTTTGTTCGCTGTGGTGTCCCAGAGCCCACCCCAGTTCCCGGCACGTAGTAGGTACTTGGTAGACGTGGACTGAATGAACGCACGCTCACATGGACTCCCGTGGGTGGGTTCCACTGTCTTCAGGGACATTGGGGCCTGGGAGCTGAGTCACAACTTAAATCCCTCTTACCAGTGTTTATGGTGCTGGAGGTGTTGTGTGGTTTGTAGGAAACTGGAAGATTGCCCTTGGAAAGGGCAGGGGAGTTGAAGGCTCTGACCATGTCTGCCATTGGCCTGAAATTGATGTGCATCCCCTTGAAGTACGTGGCTTAAGTCACAGCTCAGTGCCGGTTGATGCTTTGTCTTCGTACTTCTTGAGCAAAATATGCAGGAGTCAGGGTTTAGTCAGAGAAGCAGAACTACCAAGAGATCTGTCCACATATATTTAGGCATTGGCCTCACACACTTGTGGGAACTGGTTAAGCAGATTTCGTAGGGCCATTGTCTTCCCATCTGATGCTGGAGTGGAAAGTCCTCAAGGCAGGCCGTCAGGGAGGGTAGAAGGATGTACGGTGGGGACAGCGAGAGCCACCTGGAAGCCACACATGAGCTGAGGCCCAGGCCGATTCTCATTGCCTTCCCCTTGGTGCTGTGGGTTACTGAAACAGCCGGCCCCTTCCTCAAGGAGGTAGACACAGGAGAAGTAGATCTGAAGGTGGAGTACTTGTTAGGAGTATGCGCACAAAATGCATAGTATTAAAAGAAAGCCCTGAGAGGCAGCTGAGCATACTGATGGAGAATGTGGCCCCACAAGCCAGGTGGTGGGTTCAGATCCTGCCTCTACCATGCACCTGCTGCATCAGTCACCTGGGGTAGGTCACTCCAGACTGGCCCCTCCTTGTCCTCAGTGTGGCATTGAGAGTCACACCTCTTCATAGGACTTGGAGGGGATTAGTTCACGGCATAACTGGAAAGTGCTTATCACAGCCTGAGATACACATTAAGTGCTCAGAATGTTAATAGTAAGAACAGGATGAAAACATTTACCTTTGCACTCTCTCGAATCCAGGTTCCCTCTCATGTCCAAGATCATAGTTGTGCTGCATTTGGAGAGACTCCGCTAAATGCTAATCCCAGTATTTGAGCCTGAAAAGATACACCAAAGGGATCATGCTCCACCTTCAAAGACAAGGTTGTCCTTCCACTCTGAGGTTTTTATCCATGAGAAAAGGAAATAGGTGTCCATGCAAAGACTTGTGCACAAATGCTCAGAGCACCTTCACGTGTGGTAGCCCAAAGCTACAAACACCCCAGTAACCATTACTAATAGGTAGATACACAAAATGTGGTGTGCCTGTACAATAAAGGGGCAATGCACCAGTGGTATGCATAACACGGGGAGTCCCGGTTGCGCTGAGTAAAAATAAAAAAATCAGACCAAAAAGAGAATATACTGTATGATTCCATTTGTGGAAAACTCTAGAAAAGGCAAACTAACCTGCAGAGCGGGAAAGCAGATCGGTGGTTCGGTTAGGGGATGGTGAGGGGGTGGATGGGAGGGATTGCCAAAGGGACCTTTTGGGGGTGATGGATACGTTCGCCACCCGGATTGTGGTGGTGATTTCACGCTTGTCAACCTAAGTTGGTACTTCCCAGTTACACACTTGAATTATGTGTTGTCAGTTGTGTGTCAGTAAAGCTGCTTTAGGCGAAGAAATGATGAGGTTGGAATGGCCTCGGCTGTCCCTGCACGTTGGGGAGCAGCGGCCCCGCTGCAGGAGCACCTTCCTCAAGAGCCCTGGTTCGGGGAGACGTCTTGGGGAGCCAGCAGCTCATCCCCCGGAGGAAAGCCCATTATTAAATAACCCCAGGGCAAGGAGGGAAGGAGGAGGGAGATAATGGGATGAGGCATCCCTGGGAGGACCGTAACCTAGTGATAAATTGCAGCGAAAAGAAAGTAAACAAGGCTACCTTCAGAAAGTTGTGAGGGCTGGTCATTAATAATCACCACTTTGGGACGAAGCTCTGTGGTTAGGAAATGGAGCTGTTCATCTGAAACACTGTTGGGGACGTGGAGGAGTCGTTTTGAAGACTCCTTCTGGGCAAGGCGACTTCCTTCCCTGCTCTTCAGTGTTGGTCCTCCCCGAGGTTGCTGGACACGTGTTATGGTGTTGGCCACCGGGTTCCGTTACAAGGGGAACAGGAACTGAAGGCTCGGGGGTTATCATATCCTGATCGCCTTCCGTGACCCACGGTATACACTGGGACCGTGCCCGGCGTACCTCTTGTGGTGCCCTGTCCTTTCCCCTTGCCCCAGGTCTTAATCTGGGTGGTTTGTGTGAGCATTTGGTTTTCTGTCTGTTGTCCTGCTGGACTGCAAGCCCCACCCCACTAAATCTCCCATTACTGTTGGTTGAGAGAATGAGTCCGTGAGTCATAGGTGCTCAGTAAATTGTCGCTGTGTGAATTGAATCCCACAACAGTGGCTTCCTATAACATAGAGTAGTTATGATCTTAGTTTATAGCAGCTGAGGCTCAGAGGTCGTTAGTCTGTCTAAGCTTATCCTGTTCTTTCACACATCGCTACTGTGTTAGTTCTAGAAATAGGTGGTGAACGAGCGGACCAGAAATGTGACCTGTCCACATCACTTGCACCTGACAGAGAAGAAGGAAGTGATGGTTGGGTTGCTAGAGTCAGACAGCCTGGGTTGGAATTTTCACTCCTTGAATCTGTAGCTGTGTGACTTTCGCTGAGCTACTTAGTTTGTCTGAGTCTCCCTTTGCTCACCTATAAAATGAAGATCATAAGAGCGGCCCTCTCAGCGAGCACTAAATGAGTTAATGGACATGAAGAGGTTCACAGCATTGCCTGGTGCCCAGGAAGCACTGTTTAAGTCTTCGTTTTAAAAAGACCTAAAGTCAGGTCTTCGGCATCTTGCCTGTGAGCTTTTGAAACCAAGGCTCTTTGACACTAATTGAAATTGTGGTCAAGTAGAAAGAAAAAGCCACGAGAGGACTAGAAGCAGTCATGTCTGTGGCCCTGAATGGATGTTGGTGGGTAAAAAGTGACCCATAGGACATCACTCTGTCTCATACCAGAAGGCCTGGAACACCAAAGTCCCTTGTTTTAAGAATAGTTCTTGAGTTGTTTCTAAATTATGAACGCGGTGTTAGCAGACCTGCATCCTACCATATCACTGTGGGGCTGGCACCTGGCAGGTGATTAAGTTCCCTAAAGCCCTGGGTATATCTCCATTCTGACTTTGTGGGCTTGAATTTATAATCTCGGGTTTCATACTCCAGAATCTCGGGAGCCTTACTGGGTGACTGGGGAGGGGCACAGCTCCCGGTGATCGTGAAGCAAAGCGACAGTACCCAGGTGCTATGGACGGGGCTTTAGGTGGCATCCTCTGATCAAGAATCCTGGGGGAAAAGGAGGCTTACTGTGATACATTAAATATGATGGGGCTTTGTTCTGGACCAGAAATCTACAAACTTCTATGAAAGCCTGGGTAGGAGATTTTTTGTGCTTTGCACGTCTGATGCTCTGTGTGGCAGTCCCTTGGCTCTGCTGCTCTAGCACAGAAGCAGCCAGAGACCGTATTTAAACACACGTGTGTGGCTGTGTTCTGTATGGACTCAACTCTCTGAATTGTGTAAACTGCCCCCCCACCCCCCCCAACGTGTGCCTACATTGAATCCCTAACCTCCCGTGTGACTGTTTGAGCAGCTAGGGCCTTCAGGGAGGTAATTAAGGTTAAATGAGGTCCTAAGAGTGGGGCCCTACGTCAGTAGGACTGGTGACCATAGGGGACATTTGGCTACAGAAAGAGCCATCAGGGCTGTGTGCTCCCGGAGGAAAGGGCACTCAAGGATCCAGCAAGAAGGTGGCCATCTGCAGTCCACAGAGAAGCCAACCCTGCTCATGCTTGCATCTTGGGCTTCTAGCCTCCAGAGCCGGGAGCAATACATTTGTGGTGTTGAAGACATCCAGCCTGTAGTACTTTTTTATGGCAGCCGTGGGAGACTTACTGCAGTTCCAGTCAAACTTTGCAACGACCGACGGTGAGCTGGATTTGGCCCGCCATCTGGAGTTGGCTGACCCTGCTCTAGAGCACCGTCAGCACTGAAGAAATCAGTAAGGAGGTTTTGTGCACACATTCTGAGCCAGGTGCTGGGGACCTGAGGGGGTAATAGATTAAGCACAAGTTCTCTGCTGGAATGGAGTTGACATTCTCATGGGAGGGACCCACAGCACAACCGACACATGCAGAAAAATAAAGGCAAGCTTTATTTATCTCTTTATTTACCAAGCTGGTTCCTGCATGGGTGATGTGATCAGGTGACCACTCGGAGGTGGGGGCAGGGGGAGGATGGTCCGGGGGCTCTGAGGAGGTGAGGCCAGGGGTAGAGCATCCCAGGCAGAGAGGCAGCAACAAAGACCAGAGGCAGAAACAAACTTGGTAAGTTGGAGGGGCTGGGAATAGCCTCGGTGATGGAAGGGTTTGGGCGAGCTTCCATAGGGATGGGGCTGACCTGCATCTAGACCAGCGGCACATGGAATCCAGGTGGTATTGTCTGTCACCTGAGCGGCCATCCCTGCCTACCTTGGGGTAGTCTGTTTATACCCCGAGGCTCCTCACTGCCGCATCCCCGTTCCCCACCTCAAGGTCCCGCTCCCTGTGGGCTTAGAGTGGGTGCATCTCCTTCTCTGCATCTCCCCATTGCTCTGCATGCTTTTCCCTCTTGGCTCTTTCCTCCAGCCCTCATGGGGTAGAACGGTGAGGGCAGGCCTGGCGCCCAGTAAGCTGGGAAGATGGCAGAAAGTGAGGTCTTCGAGGCCATGTGGAAACTCACTGGAGTGTTTGGAGCAGAGGCAGGTTTTAAAAAGCTCATTCTGGCTGCTGGATTGAAAATGGACTCTGGAGTGGTGGCAAGGGCAAAGCCCATGTCCCTGGGAGTTAGAAAGGACACATTTCGTTATTTGTTTTTTTTTTAATTAAAGAAATTTAACTTGTCCTCTTCTTGACCAGCTTGCTTCCTACTTGCCCAGTTGGAGGAAATCTAATCAGTCAAATATTCTTGTTCCTCCTCCCCCCTCCCCCCCCGCCCCGAAGTTTGTATTTCCAGCTTGGCGTTCTGCAGGATCCCAGGGCTGCTCTAGAGGGGGCACAGGTAGGCAGTCTTCGGGTCTGCAGCACATGGAGACGGCTGCTCCCAGTGCTCCATGCGCAGGCCGTTTGCAGGCAGGGGCATCTGTTGGGGACTGCTACTTTTTCCAGGCCACAGGGCCGTAGGGGCATGACCACAGGCTCCTAGTACGTGGGGCTCACCCTACTTTCCCATCTTGGGGTCCTGCTCCCTGAGCTCATGGGGCCCCTTCGCTACCATTCCCTCATCCTTTCTCTTGGTATCTGTCTTGGTTCTAGTCCAAAACCCTCACAAATAACCTATCTTTTCTTGTCCTGTCCCTTCTGTGACGGGGCTTAGTGACTCATCCAGAGATGGGCAGTTTGGGCAGCTGGGCTGCAGAGCCTAGGACCTCTCAGAACCCGGTGGCCTTTCTGGGGTTCTGTCTGCAGTAACAGTGGCCCCTCATCCCCTGAAGATGGGAGCACACTGCTTATAAAGCCATGGAGAACAAATCACGGGGTTTAAATGCCCACACTCTGCTATATGACCTGCCGACTTCCTTGCCTTGTGAGCAGCTCCATGTACATTTAATACCTGACGTGCTCTGTGAAGGCAGGGGACTACGTGTGTGTTGTGCCCCATTGTATGTATGGTGACTTGCATACAGTAGACGGTAAGTGTGGAGTGCATATGAAATGAATCAAACAAGCCTTATTAACTGGGCAACCCTGGACATGTTCCTTAACCTGTCAAAGCCTTACTTAGCTGCTTTATCTGCAAGATGGTGATGGTCACAACACATCCCTCTCTGTGCTGGGACCCAAGGGGCTAAATTAGGCACAAGTTCTCTGCAAGGAGAATGGAGTTTACGTTCTAGTGGGGGAGACAGACAGCTCCTCCCAGGTTGCAATGAGATACTGTATATGAGGCACTTGACCCGGGACCTGCTCGTATTTGTCAGCACCTGGTATTTCTAGCTGCTCTGGGGTGAACCCCACTTGGTTTAGGTGGTAACACCAGCCGGGTCAGCAGAACTCCCCAGTACGGCCACACTCTGTATGCACTTCTGACCTCTTGTGAGGCTCTGTGCTGGCTGTCTGTACCCTTGGCTCTCAGCAGTCCTGTAAAGGAGGTGTTGTCAGTCCGTTTCACAAGAGTCACTGGGGCTCTGAGAGGGTAAGCCACTTCCCCCAGAGAGTGCCCTCTGAGTGTGGCAGGAAGCCAGTAGCCACATGGCAGAGCCCAGACGGGAATTCACATCTCACTCAGAGCACGCCCACAGTGGGAAAGTGCCGTGTTCTTGCCGGAACCGGCAGCCAGGTAGGCCCTAGCTGGACAGTGAGCAGCAGAGTTTGCTCAGACTGCTTCTTCCGCCCTGAGGTCCTTGGATGTTGTTCCTCCTGGTTTTCCCTGGGTGACAGAGACCCTGCGGGCACCGTGTTTTGCCCAGTGATGGGTGCATCATCTGCTCAGGGTGGATGGGATGCAGCAGGTGGAGAGCATCTGCTTTCCTTCTGCCTCACGTGGGAGATGACGTGTGACTTGGATTGAGACTCCGCGTGGAGGGGGGGAAGAGCTCCTTGCAGTGCAGAGAGAATTGAACTGGGAAGGCAGAGCTGTGGAGCTCTGTTCCTGTTACTTGTTAGGGAAGACATGTGATCCAGCGGTGAGAATCTAACTGCTCAGGATGTGCACTTTCTCCCAGGGCATTTCAGAAGGCACAGGGTTTAAAAGTTGAGGGACCCCATCCCACTGCTTCAGAGGGACCCTCATAACAGTAACAGCAATGTTTTAGCTGTCTCATTGGTTGAGTGCCATTATTCTGAGAATCAGGGTGACAGTTGGTCTGTGATGCTGCTTCTGCCCAGCCCGGAACCAAGAGAGGTGGTGATTGGGTACCCATTTTATAGATGAAACCAATGCCGCAGGAGAAGAGGAAATAATATTGGCAGCAGCCATATGAAGGCTCTGCTCTGCTCTTCCCATGTGGGAGCTCAGATCCCCGCAAGAAAGCTGAGAGATCAGTGTCCTCATTTGCTTTGTGAATGGTGGAGGCGTGAAGTCAGGAAGGACCTTCTTTCTCTTGGAAGTTTCCTGGACAGCAAGGACTGTAATTCGCTTCTTGGTGGCGGGTTTCTTTAACCTCCCACATAGGAGAGCTCAAACTTAGTGTCTGAAGGTGCACCTTCCTGCCAGTGCCAGGCCTCTCTCTCTGCACCGGCCCCCCCTGCTCTCCAGGAGCTGATACCTGTAGTCAGTACCTGCCCCCAAAACAGTGAGTGTGACCCTGGGTCAGCACAGTGGCTCCAGGCTGACTCATTGGTGGGAAAACCCTTGTATTCAGTGTAACATTTGACCAGTGAACAAAGCAGGTGGGTAGAGCGTACTTTCTGGTGGAGCAGACACAGTGGACGAGTATCTGTCCCTGCATTCCCAGCAGAGGACCTGAGATAGAACCCATCAGGCCAGTCATGCTGGTGGTGGCAGTGAGGGAGACTTCCCTCATTGGCTTGACCTAATCCTACATTCCACCCCAGAGCTGGGTGACGTCACTAGCCTGGAATTACACGGTGCCCTGCTGGGAATCAGAGGCCGTCCCAAGAAGGGCAAGGAATAGATGCCACCAAGTGACCACAACAGGTTCCCTGGGGTTCTACCCCATGGGAAAATGCAGGGAGTCTTGTCCTGGGGTGGACAGGCTTCCTTGATCGCAAATCCCACTTGAGAACAAGAATCCTCAGTATACGTGTCCATTTGCAGTCTACCTAGTTAGATTATTTACAACATGTAAAGCAAAAACCAGAAACTTAGAGATGATGAGTAAGAATAACTCTAAATTGGAGCTCTGCTACTTTTTGGTGCCCCAGAGAACTGTCAGGAGCACCCTGCTCTACAGGACCCCATCATGTGCACAGACGAGGGCTGAGTCGTTCTCACGCCCCCATGTGTCATGCTGTTCCCTTGAGTCATTCCTATGCTCCTGTCAGGACTTTTGCTGTGTCTGCCCACCAGCGCTGATGGAATATTTTCCTTAAATTGGCTCCCGTTTTTTACCTAAAGTCAATGTATTTATAAAGAAAAGCAGTGTGGTTTGTCACTGGGAGAAAATACCAGCAGAAGCACTATGGTGAATACAAAACAATGGTTAGTTTGTAGCCAGAAGCTGTCGGCTGCCCCGAGGTGAAAAGGGAGACGAGCCCCAAACCAAGACTGTGTTCCTGAATCCTCAAAGAGACTGGGCATGTCTGAAGAAGGGAAGAACTTTGTTTCTGGGACTCGGCATGGGCCTCTGGTGTCCAGGCAGCACAGTGCACTCTCCTCCGTGCCGGGATCTGTGCTAGAGGGAGGGGGGGGACACCTGTGGGTAGGTTAGGAGCTCTGGAGAGGGATGGACGTGAGTGTGAGTGCGGTATCATTGCACCTTTGTGCCTCAGTTTCTCCCTTTGTAACATGAGTCTCCCTCACAGGGTTGTTGGATTAAATGGACTCCTAGTTTGAAATCTCTTTCATGTAGTATGCAGTTGATAAATGCAAACTTTTATTATTATTGGTTTGAATTACTTGAGCTGTCCCATGCTTTTTAAAAGCAACTTTTAGTTTAAAAATATTAAAATAGAGATGGATTTGAAGTGCTTTTTGAGCAAACTAACCCCATCAAAGAATCCAGTGAACTTCCTCAGTTTCCCCATGGGGCCTGAGCTCACACTGGTCTCCAGCGACCCCAACTCAAGCCATCACAGGTGTTTTTTTTTCCTGTGTGAGTATAACTTTCTCAGGGGAAACTAGTGTTTCATGGGCCCTTGGGGGTGCCCTTGGTTGACTTGAGAATGACATCCTTGGAGCCTCAGGAAACAAAGCAGCCTCTCACCAGCCGGTCGTGGGGTGCTGGGAGAGCAGGCCCAGTAATGCCGAGGTCCAGGCTGGTAGCATTCAGGAGGGGTGGAGGACAGGGGGAGACAGGAGTGTCCCAAGAAGGTGGTCGTCCCTCAGCTCCAGCTGATTCTTGCTCTGTGGGGATGCTTTTGGCATTTCGGCACCTGGCTTGTGTTCTCTTTCTTGAAGCTTGCAGTCTCTGGCCAGGGCCCATCTGTCCATCTGGGTTCCATCCCACCCATTGCCCCCACATCGTTGATCTTGAAGCTCAAATCTTGGCTCCTTGCCCCCATCTCCTAGCCCCTCTGATGGTAACCACTGCCATGACTATAACTCAGAGCTGGCCGACATTCCTCCTGACTTAGCAATCCATCTATCTGGGAAATGACCTCCCCCCTCCAACCCCCGGCCCCAAGCAACTTAGACACCTTTTTCTAAAGCCCCAGTAACTCCATCGGGTGATGAAAGATACTGAAGGGAATTAGAATACCAGAGATAGCAGCCGCAGAGTCTCAGCCAGGACACAAGCTCAGAGTGCCGTTACCCAGAAGGCTCTCCTCCCCACCCCCCGACCTGTAACGGTAACGGTAGGCAGGTGACAGATAGCACTGTTGCAGAATGACTGCCTTGCAAAAGGTACGGAAAACATACAAGGACTCCAAAGTTTTAACTGCATTTCCCTTGCCCGATTTTGCCCCGCATGGGCAGTTTGTCTCGTTTCTACACTCCACCAGGCCCCTCTCTGATGAGAAGAGAGGAGTGAAAAGCTGAAATGCCTACATTTTGAGTGTAGCCATTCCTGTCACCCCCTCTGAAAGGTGCCAGAAGGAGCCGCACCGTTGGAAGGCCACGGGGCATATATTTGCACAGTTTCGTAGCAGATTTCAATCTGACAAGGAGCCTGTGCCTACCAGGAGGGATTGGGAAGCCAGCGCGAGGTGATTCGGAAAAGGTTTGCTTTGCAAAAATTAGTTAAATGCATTCTGGCAGCTCTTCTTTGAAGGGTAATTGTGATACTGACTGTTAGGGAAAACCTAATTAATAATAACAGGAAAAAAAAACTACACTTAAGTAATATTAAGGTTGTGACAAGCACTTTATAAAACCGAGAATTCAACATTAAGGTTTAGACTTGATCTTCCAGCCTGTGGCCCATTGTTCCCAGGTGGTGAAGCAGATAAAATGCTTTAATTAAATATTTGGGAGGCACTTTGCTGGTTCTTCTTATTTATTATCTTGTGCGAGGTTGACATCTTGGCAATTTCTGAGAACAAAAGAATCCACAGAGAAATTGGTTTGCTCTTTATTTCATCGGCAGGATTATATTTAAATAGAATTTTTTGTCTTTTTTTTTTCCCCTCCCTCTTTCTCGGTGTGAGGGGCAGTCAGGGTTGGGGAGAGTCCTGGAAGGGTTGGATTGGGTGGGCAGGGCGGGGGGTCAGTTGTCTAGAACGAGGTCAGTGGACTTCATGAAAAGGGCCAGATGAGTAAGTTCAGCTCTGTGGACAAAAGGTCTCTGTTGCATGCCCCTCATTGTGTGGACGTGGTCATAGACCACACAGAAACAAACGGGCACGTGCAAACACGGGCAGCAGGGCTGGATTTGATTTGCCAATCCCCGCCAGAGAGTCTGAATTCTGGGGGCCTGGGTTAGGATCGAGGTCACTCCCGAGTCTGCGACCCTGGAGAAGTGCTTTCAGTTTCTTGGAGGAAAATGGGGCCATACTAGTACCTAAGGTCGTGGGGGTGCAGTGAAGGAGGCCCGGAGGCCCGAAGCAGTGCGGGGGGGCCGTGTGTGGGTGATGGTGCCTGCTGGCAGGGGCCCAGGGGGCAGCCCCATTGAGGTGGAGCCCAGTGCGTCTGTCACCGGGAGCCGTTATCAGGAACATGGGGGAAATGCTGGACTTGGGGGGCCGCTGAGGGTGGGGGAAAGCCTGGCAGCTCCCTGCTGGGCTGACCGAGCTCTGGGCTGCTGCATTGGTGAGCTGGAGGGCTGATCCTGTAGGCCTGTCCACAGCAGGTCGGCCCAGCAGCTCCCCGGCGCAGGTCAGCTCCTGTGGTGGTTGCGATTTCCCTTGGTTGGTGTTGATGATAACAGAATAGCCCCTTCCTCTACAGCTGTCTTCAAAGACGATGGCTCTTTCCACGTTTCTGAGCAGCCATCAGCTTTCACAGCAGGATGGGAGCTCCTCCAGCTGAGGAGATGGGATGATGGATTCGTCTGCTCAGGCTGCCATGACAAAGTACCACAGACTGGGCGGCTTAAACAATAGGCATTCATTTTCTACCAACTCTCGAGGCTAGAAAGTCCAAGATCAAGGCGCCAGCCAAGCCAGTTTCCTCTGAGGCCTCTTGCCTTGGCTTTAGATGGCCACCTTCTCCTCATGGTCATCCCTGTGAGTGTCCGTGTCCTCATCTCGCATAAAGACACTGGTCATAGTGGATTAGGGCCCAGCCCGGTGATCTCTTTTTACCTTAATCACCTCTTTAAAGGTAATGTCTGCAAACACACTCACATTCTGCAGTTATGGGGCTTAGGATTTCAACATAAGATTTGAGCTGAGGGTATACACACTTCAGCCCACAACAGATGGAATCTCTAAGTGCATAAAAACAGTAGGGGAGAGAAAGTGCACAGAAATCTGGGAATGCAGGCCTATTCATGTGTGCAGGGAGGATGGGGAGGAAAGGTCCTCAGCTGGGCCACCTGCTGGGCTCACTCCGGTGAGGTGACCATTTGGGATTGGGTCTGAGCAACACTCACTGAATGCCAGGTAGACCGAGCCCTTTGTGCCACCAGCCTGGGTCATGGCATCATCCTCCTGATTTCCCCAGCACCTCTCTGTGGAGCGCAGCACCACCCAGGGACCTTATTCAGACCGTGTCACATAGTGGCATGAGCAGCGAGCGTCCTGGGGTCAGAGCAGCTGGACCGTGGCTTGCTCAATGCCCTGGGGCAGGCCACCCCTTGGCTGAGCCTCCCGTTCCCTATCTACCTTACAGTACTGGGGAGACGGAGAGAAAATCTCCATGGGAAGTATGTACCTCCGTGCCTCCCACAGAGAACACCTTCACAAACGTTAGCTTTTTTGTTGTAACTACTGCTTTTATAATTTCACTACTTTTGCTGCTTTCTCTCAACCAAAGACATTTCTGGCTTTTTGGTATAACCTTGGTCTTTCAGATAGGTGTTTATTAAAGCAGCTAATCCTAGAACAGACTCAGTGATGGTTCCAAGTATCTTAGCAAATGTAAAGAAAGTTCTTCGAGAAGCGAAACAGCAAGCTTTTGCCCCTCATATCTTGTATCTTGTGTGCTGGCAACAGCTCTCAGAAAACAAGCACGGGCTGTGAGCCTGGCCCCAAAGCACTTTGCTCTTGGCCGTGGCGGGGGGCGGGGGCAGGGGGGCGGACACCTGCAGACAGCAAGGCTTTGCGCAGTGTGGCTGATTCCCTGGTGCCTGGGATTTGTGGCTCTCTGTCCCCAGAGGACCCAGCTCTCTGACTCATCTGTCAGTCACCCTCCTTTGTCTTGCCACGCCCAAACTTCTCTTGGGAAGGGTTGTCGATCCCTTCCCTTGGGCATCCCCTGAATCAGAATCCCTTTCTAAAACAGCTCAGCTGATTGTGCTTCTTTCTTACTCTTTACGTTGCTTCTCACTCGTCGGGCTTCTTTTCGTTAAGATTGCCAGAGACCCATCTTTATTTGATTTGGGCATCGTTTTAACCCACTTGATTGGCACACGAAACAGAGTCTTCGAAGGGTGGTGGCTGGATATGGGCGCCAAGGTGTTGGATGTGGACGCCACCTCCCTGCTTCTCCAGCTGGCTCCCCTTTCCTGGCTTCGTTCTCAGCAGACTTCCATCCTGGAAGCTCAACAACTGCAGCTGAAAGCCTGGGGTGGCGTCTCAGTAGCCGCTTGGTGGCAGGTGACTGGTGAGAGCCTGGTGCATACCCGCCGGAGGTGGACAAATAATGGTTTCCCGAAGCAAAGTCGTTGAGCTGTTCGAGTAGACGGGAAGGAGATGCCGGCCTGCCACAGCACCTGGCACAGCACCAGCCTCTTTAACCCCTAAGAGCAGGGAACTCTGGCTCCCTGGGGTTTGTTGTCCCAGCCCCTGGCAGAGTGCCTGGCGAATCAATCAAAGGCATTGAACAGAATTGTCACATGAAGATAATTGGGATCCTCAATTGGACCTCGTTCTCCCAACGGCTCTTGTGGTTATTTCAGGGTACGAGTGACCCGGGAGTGATCTGTACCATGTACAGGCCTGCGCAGTAAGCGGGGACGTGTATTATGTTAGTGTCGGCACTCGCTGAAGGCAGAGCACATTTCCTGGCCGGGTGTTGGCCTTCTTGAGTTCACGGTTCACTGGTGCCAAGTCCTGCTTTATGTCCCTCGAGAGGCGGAATAGAGAAGTTTGTACACATATGAAGTGGCCCTTCTCTGTTCAGCCAACACTGAATGACTTAGCTGGTGCTTTTCTTTTGTCCTTTCTACCCTTTGACAAAGGACTCTCTTCCCAGAGGGATGGAGATGTTTGCAGTCCTGTGTGTGTCTGTGGGTACTGCGGGGCTACAGTTGGGGAATGGATTGTGTGCCACGTGTCGTCCGGAGTCGGCTTTGTGGGCTGTTGTGTAGGCCATGCCTCTTCCCACAGACAGGTGTAAATGTGTGGTCCGGTTCCCAGGCTGGCCCACCTCACTCTTCGGACCCGAGTAGATTTCACTGAGAAGCACTAACAAAACTGCGAGAAAATACGTCTGCTCTGTCTCCTAATGGAAAGGGGATAAACGTGCCATCGGTGAATGCCTCCGGTGGCACTAGCTTCTTGTCCTCACACGCCGCCTTTGCTAAACTTTCCCAGTCACGCGCTGCCGCAGATGAAGGACTCCAGGGTCGGGGCCTGTGCAGGGGGCTCTAGCGCATCCCAAAACCTGAGACAGGCCAGCCTGGGGGTGCTCCACGTCGTGGTGGGGGGGGGGTGGTGGTGGTGGGGGCGGTTAGTGTACTCCCAGGGGACATCAGGCAGTGTTGGGACACATTTGTGGTTGTCACAACTAGGAGGGGTGCTCCTGGCTCTGTGAGTGGAGGCCAGGGATGCTGGTAACATCCTGCAGTGCACAGGACACCCCCAAGCAATGAACTGTTGAGCCCCAAATGTTAGTGGTGCCAAGGCAGGGACACCCTTGGCCAGTCTTCCCCTGTTGCCCATTGAAGAAACAGTGCAGGACGATGAGATGATGAGTCCGTTCCCTCCGGTCACGCAGTGTGAGTAGCAGAATGCAGACCGGGCTCAGGGTCAGCCTGGTGGCCAAGTTCCTGCTGTCCTCTGCCGTGCTGGCCCGGGGGGCCGTCGTGGCTGTTACAGCCACCTCCTATCCAGTATTCTGAGCCGGAGGTTGATAAACTTTGCCCGTGAGGAGCCAGATAGGAAGTATCTTAGGCTTCATGGGCCCTGTGGTCTCAGTCATTGTGATGGAGAAGCAGCCGGAAACCGTCGTCGGTAAAGGAATGGCCGTGGCCGAGTTCCAGTAAAACTTTGTGTAGAGAAGCTGGCCACGGGCTGGATGTGGCCTGTGACATGTAGTTTGCTGATCCCGTTCTATGTGGTTGTACGTGGAGTTTCTCATTTTTGGGGTCCTTCATGGTCAGAGAGCGTGTGATACAGTCAGAAGAACATAGATTTTGTTTGGAAGAAATGCAGGTGAAGTTGTCTGACTGTGTCACTCAGTGTCCCAGATCCCAGTCCGTGTCTGTAGAATGGGGACAGTACCGCTGAGCTCACATGGTGTGACCTGGGACAGAGGTGTTGCTCTGGAAACATGGATTCCCCGAGCCTCACTTGCCATACCTCTGGAAGGGCTTGGTGGCGACAGGCGATAGTGACTCCGGCAGGCCATCTCTGAGCCGGAATTTCTGCAAGAAGCAGACCGTTGAGTCCTTCCGACCGCTCTGCCAGCTAAGTGGGTGCTGCCATCACCATCTTACAGGCAAGAAACTGAGTCCTGGGGAGTTTAAATGGTGGCGTAAGGTGACCTGCCAGCAGGTAGTTGAGCCGGGCAGCTGCAGCCCAGAGCCCAGGCCTGCCGGGCCCTTCTCCAGAAAGAGAGAGCATCTTGGCTTCAGCCGCTCAGGGCCAGCTTCCCAGGTGGCTGGACTTGGCTGTGCTTGATTCTCAGGACCTCCTACATGGAGATGGAGATAACAGGACTGAAGAAAGACTAGCACCTTCTCACTGTGTTCTAGGTCAGTCTCCTTGGGCACAAATTGCTATGGCCTTGCTGTGCCAAAAATGGGCTGGAAGCTCCCTAAAATTTGATTCATTCATTCATCCTCTGTCTTATTCTGAAAAGCATTTGAAGCAGCATCTCATACATACAGGTGCTGGAAGCCTGGAGTGTCACATCAGATGTGCTGTGTCCTTGTGGACATGTTCCTTAGCTTCCTCCAGCCTCAGTTTCCCCATCTTTGAAATGGGAACAACAGAAGACCTATTGCAGGATGTAAATAATTTACAGCATCAACATTAGTTATTTTTGCTGTTACTGCTGCTGTCAGTATTATTACTGTTCACCTCAGGAAAAAAACATGATGGTCAAGGAAGATGAACTTTTAGTCTGGCTCAGAATGAGGGATGAGTGTGTGCGTGCGTGTGTGCATGCTTGTGTACAGGTGCGTGTGTGCATGTGTGTGTCGCAACCTCATTGCCCAATGGTTGCATCTGGTTTTTCCTTGATGAAGCACCATCACTTTCCTTGGATTCTGAGCAACATTTACCTTTTGCTTATAGCTGAGGTAGCTCGTTAGTAGTCATGCCTGTTAGGAATGTCTGGTTAAAACAGCTCTATTGGCAATACTTTAAAAAAAAATGTGTGTTACTCTCCGTGTATCCCTTATGCCTGTTGGAGTGATGCCCTCAGATCATCTCCTGTCCCGATCACGTTTAAGGCCATGGTCTAAAAGCTTGAGAAAGACCTGATGCTTGGTGGGGTGGCTGTAGGCTCCCCAAGGATCCTTCAGTAGATGCTTCTGGTTCATGAAGACCCCATCTTGAGGCCTGCTTTCCGGGTTCATCTGTATCGGCAGCCCCTGGATGGACACCCTGCCTCTGTGTTACTCGCCCAGCCTGACCAGTGTCACTTCCCTGTTGTCGAGCTTCTTCCTATGGACTCTTGCTCAGCCCTCACAGTCCTGTCTGGTTTCCTGGGATATTTCCATTGGCTTCCGTCGTCCTCCTTCCTCCTCACCATATCTGCTCTGGTCCTTCAAGCTTCAGTTCTACCCAGCAGAGCTCCTGTCCCGGGCCAACTCCGAGACCCTCTTGGCAGCTCTTCTCCTGTTGTTGGTGTGTGCTTATGCATGTGTGCTGCTGGTGTTCACACGGGAGGGAACGGAAGGAAGGAGGCGGGAAGGAGGAATGTGAGTCTGTGACATCCGTGAAGGACTGGGTGCCGTGTTGTATAGTCACCTAAGGTTACAACAACTCGGAGTGCGGTGGCAGCATTTTTCTTGTTGGAGAGAGAAGAAACCTGAAGCTCAGAGAAAGGATGTTATTGGCCAGTGACGTGAGATGATAAAGCATTGAATTCAGGCTTTGTTCATTCACTTGTTCATTCCCAGCTTTTCGTCAAGCACCTGTGGTGGGTCTGGTCTTGTTCCAGGTGCTGGGCTTATGGCTGTAAGCAAGAGCTTCTGTGCTCTGGGGGGCTCACAGTCCAGATCCAAACCCAGTTCTGTCTGACTCCGTGTATGTATGTTTTTGTCACCATATCCTCTCGGGAGGATTTCTTCCCAAGGTGGTGATAAGGTCCTACTTGGACCACTATCTACATCCTGCACAGAGCCTGCATTTCAGGGACTGCAGAGGAGCGGGGAGTCCGCATAAGGTTGCATGACTGAGGAAAGGGCATGGCTAGCCAAATCCAGTCTGGCTGTCCCCAGAGACCCGCCTGAGCATCGGGACAGCAGCTGCTGACCTGCATGTGTCCAGCCTTTCTGTGTCCCATGCTTTTCTTTGCCACTTCATTGCACTTGATGCAGCTTCCTGGGAATGCTGGTTTCCTTCTGGAGCTGGTGGGTCCATTTGTTCAACATTTGGGATGTTCATTTTTTGGATCGCCTTTTAGGAAAGATAAAAACAAAGGATCTTCCCTTTCGGCGAAAAGGAAATAAGGACAAAATCACAATTCAAAGGCAGTGTCCCTTCCGAAACCACCGCTTGCAGATTTTCAAGTTGTGACTGAAGGCCATTGTGCCGAGATGATAAATGTTGATTTACAGCCCTAATGTGGAGAAACTCTGGATGGGATGTTTTAAAATGAAGCACAATGCAGATGAACCCTCTTCCCTTGGGGCATCTGTAGTAGGACGTGCTTGTTGACGGGCCTTTTGATGGAGAGACATTGGAGATTGAGATCTGGGGCTTTTCTTCTAGCAGGCTCCATCATCTTCTGTAGGGAATCCCACTTCAGGGACAAGCCGGACCAGGCTGGAGTTGAACGTCACTGTGTGCTGGGCACTGTCAAACACTGTGCGTAGATGATCTATGTCACCTTGATGGGTGAAGCCTATGGCTAAAGAAGCTGTTACTCTGACGGCATAGGGTTCTTCCCCTTCAAGATGAACTCATTTGCGGGACTCCCTTCAATCAGAGATTCAAATCTGGCAAAGTCATCTGCATCTGGACCCCAGGTCTGTTTCATTTGCCTGACAAAGTTTTTAAATTGATTTTGTGGACAGTGTTCAACAACCAAGACATTCCCCATAATAAAATCTTTGATTTCCAGTTTGTCTTGGAAAAAAAAAAAAAAAAGGAAAGATCCATCAGCACTGGGTCTGTGCTTACCCGGGCCTGGGTAGTGGTCGCCCCTTTTCTAGATGTGTCCCCGCCTAGCCTGTCTCTCTCACGGTTTACCTGCCCAGGCCCTATGGGCATTTGTGTTGGCCCCTCTGCTTTTAAATGATCAACTATTTGCTGTAAAGCAGTAGTTTCTCAGATTTGGTTTCGTATACAGACTTTGAGGTGTGTCATTCATTCAGCTTTCATTCAGCAACTATGTGCCAGAAAATGGAATCTGCCAAGATGCACATAGGGGAGATGGAATATTGCTTCCTGACTTTTCCTGTGGGGAATGACTTAAATTGCAATGGGAAGAGGCCAATGGGACCCACAATAGCACTTCTTCCCACAGTGATGTCCTATGAAAGCGTGGTTTCGGTGGGCGTCTCTGTACGCATTTCTGTTTGGCCGTTGTCTTACATGGGCTGGGTCATAGGTCATAGATCTCTGAGAGCCTTGGACTCCAGGCAGGGCTGGGGCACAGCGGGAAGCTGCTTCCAGACGTGGAGAAGAATCTACAATTTTACTTGAAACTGTCATTGTGTGGAGTAAAAGAATTCACTTCATCAATCAAAGAAGGCTAAGGCTCCCTACATTTGTCCTGTGTGCCGGGCAGCATGTTAAGTCTCTGTACCCAGGTTGTGTCCGTTCCTTTTTACAGAGGTTTTCCAAGTGAGGATGTCAGGGCCCAGCACGGATTGGTGGTGCTCAAGCTCATACAGCTTGGAGCTGGCAGGATCAAGGTTTTAACCCCGCAGTGGGACCTGTCACCTCCACCCTCTCCTGCCTCCCAAGGATCAGGGAATATCCGAGAACACACACTGTAGCTCTGGGTCTGTATGCATTAACAGTGGTCAGGTCAGGACACTTTGTCTTTGTTGAACCATTATATTCAAAGAAGAACCAGTTGGCATTCGGGAAGGTAGGAAAGCATAATATTCACATTTCGGATCAAGTTCAGTGAGACTATCACCAGAGACCCAGAGGCACTGATTGTTCCTAGCGTAGGTAGCAGAAGGTTGAGATTACTTCATGTTGCCATCTTGCAGCTTTTAGGGAGAAAGTTTTCATTTGGAACTCACTATAACGCAGGTAGGGCCGAGATATTCAAAGCAGAATCTCTGCTCAGCATGCCACAGTGGCATGGGAACCATAAATAAATTTTACTGCAGAGCTGTTCTTGGCAGGACTTAAAAAAAAAAAAACAAAAAAAACACACAAAAAACCCCCCAAAACAACACAACTTGTAGTGGGTGACATGAAGCTCTGTTCGCACTGCCCTGTATGTGTCGTGACGCTGTTTAGATGGGCCTGGGCACGTTGGCACGCCCCACTGGTAGCTGCTTGTGGTGACGGTGATACTGTCACCTTAGAGTTCTGTTCTCCAAGTGGAAAATGATAGGGATACTGTGATTTCTGTCTGTCCAGGGCTTGCATTAAAACTGGTGACCTTTGTACTACTTTGGGTCTTTTGAAGGGGTGGTGAGTGACAAACCGTTGCTTCTCCCATTTTAGAGATGGAAGACCAAGGTACAAGGAAGCCCTGTGTCCTGCAGCCATCCCCTGAGGCTGGCCCTGGAGGAAGCCACGGGAGGCAAAGGGGCTGAACATTAATTGAATACCAGCATTGGCCAGGCTCTTGAGAATTTTTTCTCAATTTTATCTTCTTCTTCTTTTTTTTCTTTTCTTTTTTTTTTTAGAGAGACCATGCAAGCATTGGGGGAGGGGCGGGGTGGGGAGAGCATCCTAAGCAAAGGCCACCCCTTTGGAGCATCTCACGACCCTGAGATCTTGACCTGAGCTGAAATCAATAGTCGGACGCTTAACTGACTTGAGCCTCCCAGGCCCCTTCCCGCCATGTTGCCTTTTTAACCACCCTAGGCAGCAAGGAGCAGTAGACTGTTTTACAGACAAGAACACGGAGTACGTGACACTGAACATAAGTTGCGTTACCTGTTCAGGGTCAGCTTGTAGGTGATGGAGCTGGGATGCAGATCTAGATTTGTCTTCTCTGTTATGAGTCCTGTTCGTGGCACAGTGCCACATTGTCCCCAAAGCTATTAAATGGAGATCTTTTAAGGTACCCACTGAGGGTCCTCCTTTCCTAGGCACCAGTTTGACTCTTGGCTTTCATCACTGTCCTGGAAGAGGCAGCTGCAGATGAGGCACAGCCCAGCAGCTCAGAAGTGGTGGCGAAGGACCATATCCTCCCTCCTGTCTGTTGAGCTCTCATAGTGTGCATTTCCGTCTTTGTTAGGCACCCCCTCAGCAGCTCTGGTCATACCACCCACGACGAGGCAGAACCAACCTCTCTTTCCAGAAGCCTCTACAGGCATCTCCTCCCTTCTTGTACACTCTGATGTGGCTGTCCCCGAACCAGTCACTTGGGATGGGAGTGGCATCAGTCATGCCAAATGCCTGTGGTGAGAAATGGGAGAGGGATACTTTCATTTGATAATTTGTAAGAGCTCGTTGTCATCTGTGTTACAGAAATATTTCCCTTAGATCTGTCATTTGCCTGTCACATGACTGGCTGCATCATTTGCAGGGCCCAGTGCAAAATGAAAACGCTGCTCTTTGTTGAAAAAATAGGATTAAAGCGTCTTCCTCCCTTCCAGTCTCTTTCTTGTCCTGTCAGGGTGTTTTAAAAATTTTTTACTTGCTCTTTTAACGTCATGTTTCCTTGGGCATGGGGATAGTTGCTGGGCAAGTGCACGCCCTCACAGGCACCAGGAGCCTTTGCCACAGTGTGGCCTGTGTGGGCATGTGCACACCAGGCCCTGGTCTGGAGTGGAGTGTGGCAGCACTTCCTATGTGGGGGAAGGAGAGTTGGGCAGCAGAGAACCTGTGTGTTCTCTGCTCACGCACACACCCCATTGCCCATCACACCTCACTTAGAAAGCACTGATTCCAAGGTAAAATCATGAAGGGTTTCAAGATGGTGAGCACGGAGCATTCAGCCCCAGTGGCAGGGCCACCTCTTCGGAGCACAGGCCTGTGTGACCACAGTGGTCACATACCCATGAAGCTGGCCCTAGACTGTTGACTTTGGGTATGGTCATTCCATGTAAAGTTAAACACAGTCACCTTTCATTTTAGTTGCTGGATTTTGCAAAGGCAACTCCAAGGTTCTATTGGAAGGAGGAGTCTGTGCTGGGCAGTAAGTAGCAGAGTCCACTGCAAGGAGTTTGCTTTGGAAGGTTGGAAGCTGTGTGTGTGTGTGTGTCTGTGTGTGTGTGTGTCTGTGTGTGTGTGTGTCTGTGTGTGTGGTGTCATCAAGGAATGGGTGAGACATAGGGATGTTGGCTCTTGCCACTGTACTAGCTCAGACGGCCTATTTCAGTTGAACATCATCCCCCCGAAGGCTTGGTCCTTGAGTATTTTCTTTGACTACAGCCTGTTCTTTTTACTTTAGACTCTCCATCCTTTCAGTGGAGAGAAGCTCCTATCTCTTTTTGCAACTGAGAAAGTAGACAGCTAGCCCGGCCCAGCACATTCCTGGGCTCCTATAACACCTTCCCTTTGGGGGGGGGGGGCGATGGAAAGTGAAGAATGGTGTGTCGTCCCATACCCCCTCCCTCTCCTGCTCGGCCTGCCCCAGCATCCAGGTGTGGGCATCTCCAGCCACATCCCCACCCCCAGCCCATCCCCCGTCTCTCCTGGTGATGATTTCCTTTTCCTCTACTGAAGACAGTGAGTTTATGTGTTAATGCTCCTGGCAGAGCAGCAAGTTGTTTTTAAAGATCTGTTTTATTGTTAATTTCTGCCTAAATTTACAAAGCAACATATGCATAGTACTAGTCTGTCAGTACTGAAATCACACGCCAGTTCTTTCTCCAGAATAAACTGCTCAGAGACAGGGGACATCTGCTGAGTTGTCCCAGCTCTTCAGACTCATTTGGCCAAAGCAGTAGTTCGACGTTCAGAGTAGTGTGGAGGGCAGCGCCCCACTTTGGGAATCAGACGGACCTGGCTTTGAATCTGAGCAGCCTGGTGGCTTTGGCCAGTTCCTTTAGCAATGTAGGGTCTCCGTTTTCTCATATGTAAAATGAGGGGGAGTAATGCCTACCTGATGGTGACAGGTTTAGGTGAGACAGCTTGTGCAAGACTGGCACGCTTCCACCAGCGTCAGCCGGTCCCATTGGCTCAGAACGTACGAGTGTCCTCTTCAGTGTGTGGAGCCCCCCTGAGGAGACTCCCAGGGGCAGTTTCCCAGTGTGGTTGATGTCACAGAACGCTAACACTGGAGGGAGTGGGATCCGGAGCCTCCCTGCTCTGACCTAACTCACATGGAAATTCTGCTGATGTTGTGTTTTTCATTTCACGAACACTGAGCGCCTGCCAGGCACTGGTGTGTGCAGCTGTGTGCCCACGAGCACACAAGACGGACTTGTTCCTGCCTTTATGGAGCTTATGTTCTAGCAAAGGGAACAGACTAAAAATAAGCTGAAGAAGTTAGTCTAGGCACATTAGTTGTGGTTTCTGTGTTTTAGAAAAAAAAAAAAAAGACTCCTAAATGTAGTGGTTGAAAACAACATTGTGTGGATTTGTGGTAAAAGTTGCCATCCCACGTGGGGATGTGCCAGTCTGTCACTGCCACATCACATGCCGGTTCCCCCCTGGGCCTCAGGTCGTGCTGGCTGGGGCTGTGGGCAGCCCCCGGTTCCTTTTCACCGGGGCATCTCCTGAAGGACAGCTCACACGTGGCAGCGGGCCCCCTCTGAGGTGCATCAGTCTCTTGTGACTCATCTTAACCATGATGTCTCAGTGCTTTTGCCACTTGGTTTGTTCACGTGTAGTCGCGGGGTCGAGCCCACCCATGAGGGGAAGGGATTACACACAGGCATGAGGTGAGCAAAAGCGGGGGCTGGGCAGAGCCTGTGTGGACAGGGTGGTCCAGGAACACCACCCTGAGGAGGTAACATTGGAGCTGAGTTCCGAGTGATGAGAAGGAAGAGCAAGGAAGGTCATTGGAGACTCTGAAATGGGGCAGGGCTCATCAGGAGGAACTAGGAGAGCATTGTACCAGGGCGGAGTGAGGGTCAAAACAAAAGTGTGAAATGAGGCTGGAAGGGTTGGCAGGGACCGGTCTTTGCTTGTTGAGATCTTGTGCTCCTGGGGAGCTCACCACCTTACAGAGCAGCCTGTCCTATTGAAGGTTAAATGTCAACCCCAGGACTTCTGCTGGGACCGGTTGTCTTGCACTGGCCGCAGGTCCTTGGTCTGGGTTCTCTGTACTTGAGCCGTTCTCTGTACTTGTACTTCGTGGACACAGTGGGGGCCCCCGTGTGGGGTGCAGTGGGCTGGGCATCACATTTCTACTGACGTCCACGTCACAGCGTTCCGGAGTTTGGGGAGCCTTGGGGGCTGGTGAGAAGGGCCCAGGCTCAAGGCAGAGGTAGTAGGAGCCGTTTTGTTGGAGGCGCAGGGCCCACTAAGGGTTAAAGGCAGACTGATGATGGCCAGTGGATGGGTGTGTAGAGGCTTCTAGAGGAAAGTGCCCTGAAGGCATCTGGACAGTAGACAGATCCATGCCTCGGTGAGGGGCCACCTCCTGCTTTGCAGACGGCCGTCTTCCTGTATCCTCACATGGTGGAGAGAGAGCAACCGTTCTGGTCTCCTCCTGGAAGGACACTGCTGCGGTCCGAATGTTTGTGTCCCCACCAAATCCTTATGTTGGAAACCTCATGCCCAAGGTGATGGTGTTAGGAAGTGGGCCTTGTCGGGGGGGGGGGGTCACCGGGACAGAGTCCTCAGGCGTGGGGTTAGTGTCCCAGTAAAGGAAGCCCCAGCCCCTTCACCCGTGTGCACACAACTGCCACCTGGAGTAGGGCCGTCACCAGCCCAACCATGCTGTCACCCTGATCTGGGATTTCCAGCCTCCAGAACAGTTGAGATATACATTTATTTTCTATAATTGACCCACATTTTGTTATAGCAGCCTGAAGCAACAAAGACAGGCACGAGTTGCATTCATGGGGGTTCCACCCTGGTGACCCGGTCTCCTCCTTAAGGCCCAGTCTCCTAATCCCGTCACGTTATGGGTAGACTTGAACATGTGAATCTTGGCCAGGGGACACATTCACTCCGTGCACCAAGTTACATCTTGGCCAGAGGTTGCAGGTGCAGATCATTCACTGTGGAAATAAGTCCTGGGGTTCTAATACTTGCTTTTCTAACATGTAAGCATTGAACATAACATCTAAAAAATGCTTAGAGGTGATGTATATTCCTCTCTCCCCACATGCTCCATACGTTTATCGAGTACTTACTGTGTGCAGGAGCCACTGTTAGGATCCCTGGGGGTATGGCAGTGGACACAAGACCAAAATCGCTGCCCTCCTCTTGCTTACTTCTTGTGGGGATGGAGTGAGTATGAAGAAAAGTAGTCAGCTGATAGGAAAGATGATACTGAAATCAGAACAAGGTTGGGGAGCACTGGGGTAGGGAGAAATAGTTTGTACAGTGTGAACGTGCAAGTTCATAGTGACACAAGCCAGGAATGAAGACCCACAGGTGGGAGAGAGAATGAGCCAGGTGTGGTTAGTTATCTGGGGGAGAAAAGTCCTATGCAAAGGGCACAGCAAGTACAAAGGCCTGTATGTTTAAAGAACAGAAATGAGGCCGGTGTAAGGCTGGCGATGGTGTTAAGGGCAGAGACGTAAGGGCCTGGTCAGGTTGGGCCTCCTAGGCCTTTGTAGGGACATGGCTTTGACTCTGAGTGACATGGGAGTCGCTGGTGGATTTTGAGCAGGGACAGGCAGGGCCAGTGCACTGGCCATTCTGTTGAAAGCAGGCGAGTGGCGGGCACCTCCTAGGGACTCTTGCAGGAGTCTGGGTGAGATAGCATGGTGTCTTAGACCAGCATGCTGGTGGGAAGTTGTAAGAGGGTGGCTGGCTTCTAGATTTGCCGGGGAAGGAGGGCCATCAGGTTTTGCTACGGGTTGCTTGAGGGCTATGAGAGAAGGAAGAGTCTGGGAGGATTCCAGAGTTTCTGGCCCGCGCAAATGGAAGGCAGTGAATTGTCATCTGGTGTAATGGGGGCAGCTGCAAGGGGAGGACAATCAAGTTTGGTTTTCAGGCCATTTACTTTGAAGTAAATGAGTGAGCAGTGGAATATGCATGTCTGGGGTTCCCAGAAGGAGAAAGAAATTTATTGGTCCTCCGTGTACACACGGTGTTTAAAACCACAGGACTGGCTGAGGGCATGTAAAGAGGTTTTAAAGATCCCTGTCTGAGAAAAAAGCTTGCAAGCATCTCCCCACCCATTCACCAGATGTTGAGTGGAGGGGTTGATAGCCTGTCTCAGTGTGGCAGTGAGGGGTGGCCTGGCTCCTGGAGGACCCCTGGAACCTGGCCTTTCCTAGCCGTCAGCTACTGAGTTCACCTTCCCTCGCCATCCTGGGGCTGGCCTGATCCCCGTCCAGTTCTAGGAATGAAAGCACCGTGAGCATGTAGGGTTTGCCTCGGAGCCCTTACAGAGTGGAAGTTTCGGGGGCTGAGTAACTGCTGATTCATGCTTCCCTGCCCACCCTCAGCTGCAGCTGCGTCAACTGGGACGTGCAGCATCCTGGAGCCAAAGTCCTGTTCTCTCCGCAGCGCTTCGCCGGGAGGCACTTGCCCCTGGAGAACCTCCAGTCTGTCCCGTGATGGATTTTTCTTCTTGGCATAGGCAGAGCTCCACCCACTTGTCTCAGAGGTGTTTGCAGAGGCTGAGTCATGGTGAGGGTCGGAGGCTGACCAGCTGTTCGGGCCAGACATTGCCTTTTTCATGTGCTCACGAGGCCTCGGTTTCCTTTGCAAGGGAGAGTGTTGGTGTGCCGCCCGTGTCCTTAACCAGGGCAGAGGTGCGCATGAGGCCTGGGGAAACAGGGAAGGAGGTGTGCCCTCTTCAGCAGCTTGCTCATAAATCCTCAGGCTATTTCGTCGTTTCCAGAATGGGCCAGCAAAGGAGCCATCCTGCCTTGGCTGCCTTCCTGCTGTGACATGTTCCTAATAACGACACTCACTCTCTGTTTTTGTTGTTAGGTATCTTGTGCTGTTCACTGCACCCCACATTCCCTTAACGGCTCTGGAAAATCAGAATCATTGAGATCCCATTGGACAGGTGGAAAAACCAAGTCTCAGATGAAGCCATGTAATTTGTTTGGGGTCTCACAGTATGAGGTCTGCCTGAGACCCCAGCCCACACTGTACCTGGATAAGGGGACATCATCCAAAACCTCTTGATTTACCCAGTGGCAAGGGCCTGGGAGATGGGAGTGTATCTAATTCTTTGCACCCCAGACCCTTCACCTTATACATGGGAGGCCCACATGTGTGGCCCAAGACCATACAGCATTTCCCAGGGTAGAATTCGTGATGCTGTCCCACAGCTTAGTGAGTCCCCTTAAGTAAAAGGATGTTGTGGATGGAGGGATGGCGCTTGTTTCCAACCTGACCCTCATGGGTCAGTCCTAGGACTCTAGGCAGAAAGGAGGAACATGCCATCATCACTGTGTAAAGATGAATGGTAGCGAATTGCTTGCGATTAGGGGTGTTCAAGCAGAGACCAGACATGACTTGGTGGCTCTGGTCGTCAGGACGTTAAGCTAAAAGACAGAAGACCCAGTGCAAACTGGGTTTTAACAAAAAATGAAGCCTTGTGGTTCATGGAAACATTGGGGGCCCACCCAGCGGTTCATCTGGCCTTGAGCCAGACAGCATCCAGGAGTCAGATGATCATACATGGGTGTGCTCTTCTCTTGCTTGTCTTTGTTTTCTTTATGGTCTTTGTTCTCAGGCAGGTGCACGCTCTCTCTCTCTCTCTCTCTCTCTCTCTCTCTCTCTCTCTCTCTCTCTTGTCTGTCTCATGGTTTCTAGCAGGTTCATCTTACATCCTATGAGCTTAGCAATTCTGGTGATGAGAGGGGTTTTTTTTCATTAACTCTACCAAGAGTCTTGGAATCGAGCCTCCTGCCATCCCTGAACCAGTCACTGTGGCCAGCAGGGTGGTAGGTACCGATGGGTGAGGTCAGGGCACATGCTGACTGGGACCAGGGGTGTATGGTCAGCCCCCCAAAAGCTGCTTGACCTCAGAGCAGAAGAGGGGTGGTTTCCCAAGAAAACGCAGGGTTCTATTAGCTGAAGAAGAGAGGAGTGGATTGTGGGCAGAGGAAACCGGGGACTGTTCAACATGAGGGCCTCTGGCAAGAGGTCTTTGAGCATCAAACGGGGAATATTGCAGATGATCACTTTTGAAAAAAACTATTTTTAATCTAAGACGTAAGGATCAGCTTGATTTCTTAGCCAGAAGGCATTCACTGTTGCTGCCGCTTTTCCGTCTTTGCTTTTGTCTTTGTCACATCCATCTCCTCCTTTCCCGGGATCGCTAGCAAGAACGGAGTCCGGCTGCAGCGAGACCTGCTCACTGCCTCCGATGTGCAGTCAGGACCCTGCAGGATCTCACTGGAAGCTGGGCCTCTTGTTTGTAGTCCCATTCCCTGTGACAGGGCACAAACACACCGTCCCGTGGTCAGTAAGCACTTGTAACCTTGGGCACTAGGAGGCAAGCTCACGGGAGGCAGCGATTTGGGGCAGTCTGTTCACTGCTGTGTCCCCAGTGTGTAGATGGTGCTTGGCACATGGTAGGTGCTCAGTAAATATTGGGTGGGTCGGTGGGTGGGTTTGGGAGGCAGAGTGGGAAGAGCATCATTTGAAACTGGACAGATCTGGGTTTGAATCTGAAGCTCTGGAGGAAGTGATCTTTTATCCACCTGGTGCCCAGGGATGACTCAGGGACATGATTACTCAGGGACATGATGACTCGGGGACCTGGCAGCTGCTATCATCGCAGGTCCCCGGTAGCCAAGAGACGAGAGGCCCAAAGCTCCCGCACAGTTGGGAGGGCCCAGAAGGGGTTATCTCTCCGCAGCCTCTCTCCCTCCTCTAGGAAGGAATGTGTCTCAAGAGTCTGACCATGTGGGCCCGTGAGGGCCAGGGATCCTCCACCAATTGAGTGTTCCTGAATCTCCCATTCTGTAGCTGTTCATGTGGAATATCTTTCTTGCCCTCCGTTAAAGGAACCTGTATCCTTTGCCCATCTCTGTCTGCATCTTTCCTTTATTTATACCAGCATCTCTGTGTGAGAGCTCTCCTGTAGTCTCTGGAAGCCTCTGTTTCCTTACCTGTAAAATGGGAATACATCTCGAAGAGAGGTGAGTATTGCAGTGAAGGAATGTTGGTGAAGGGCCTCGCACAGTGGAACACAGAATGTGTGCAGCCTGCGGTTACAGTTCTCACCGGAGCCTAGGGAGGACCTGCATTGCATTCAGGGCCCTTGCCACATGCGAGAAATAGATGGAAAACACTTGCTGGTGGGCCCGTGTAGCAGACACAGCACAGACCTTGGGGCTGGTAGATCTGCTTTCACATTGTGGCTTCACCCCTTGGTATTTGTATGGCCTTGAACACACTATTTAACTTGTCCAAGTCTAGGTTCCACTTTGATGAATGGGGAACGGGATCCCACCTTCCCATGGGTGTTGTAAGATGGCGTCTCCCAAACTTCTCTGGACTCTGTGCCGTTCTGCAGACTTCCAGGCCCATTGTGAGAGTCCGGGAGATACAAGGCTGTTACACTGAAGGATTGTGTTTGTCAGGATAGGCTTGGTTCTACTGCAGTAACAAGCACTCCCCGGTCCTGGTGGTGTAACACAATAAAAGTTGATTTCCCATGCTATGTGTCCAGCATGAGCTTTTCGAGTCCTAGAAGATGGAGGAAAGTCACATTTGATGAGGCCCTCTGTAGGGGTCGATCGTGGAGGAGCCGCTGTGATACTGTTGCATTTATCCTCACTAATATGTCATGGGGCTTCAGTGACCCAGAGAAAAAGTTGTTTCCATGGCCCTCTGTGGAAGGAAGAGAGGTGAGTGATGTTTGTGGAATGCCTGCTGAGGGCTGGGCCGTATTCTCGGTACTGACGCATCCGTTGCATCTTAGTTACATGGCACAGTGCCCCTTGCAGGGAAGAGGGTACCGTCTCAACAGTGGGACTTGGAAATGTTCAGAACTGGGGAGAAATGGTAGCCGCTGCTCTTCATGGGACGGAGCCGGCCACGGGTGACCCTAGGATCAGACCCAGTCTGTCTGCCTCTAAATTGCATGCTTTTTGTTGGTTTGTTTTCTAAACCATTTTATCCTGTCTTTGTATCCTAACGACCCTGGGGCTTCAAGAAACGTTACAGGTGTACACATTTTCGTGTGTTACCAGGAGCTACAAGAGTCATAGTCATAGTTGGGGCACTGTCAATTGAGCCCTAGTTGTGTATGGACTCCGTTACTAGCGACCCTGGGATGTAAGTGCTTCTGTGGTTGCCATTTTATTGATGCAGAAGCTGGGCCCAGAGAGGCTGAATGACTTGTCCAAGGTCACCGAGCAAGTGACTGGCAGATGGGGTTCCCCATCCTGGCCGTCCAGCTCCAAGTTCATCCTCCAAACCACTACCCTACATTGCCTGCTTAAACTTGAGCATGACCTTCCTTCTGTACGGGTGTCTGTGTCCCCTGCTCACCACTTGGCTCCCCCCCAGGGAGAAGCCACGTGACCATTACCCCAAGGGGGCCCCCTCTCAGCTTGAGGCGAGTGCTGTGTGATACGAGAAGGGGACTTTCCAAGGAGAAAAACATTTTTTTGATCATGAAATTTAATGTTTTCATTTACTGTCTTTCTTTTGAAACTTGGGCATAATATAGTGAGCCGTGTTTGAAATATTCAGGAGGTCTCTGTATTCCTTCTGATGGAACATGATTAAGAATGTATGCTGGCCTCCCCTCATTTTTAGAAGACATTGGAATATGACAGAGAGCCATATAATTTCAGAATTTACATCTTCATATGAAATTCTGTGCTTTCCAGCACTCTGCACAATAAATGTAAAAGCAACACTCCAGGGTGAAATAATTTTTGAAGAAACCTCTGGAATGGGGAGTGGGTGTTGGATACATGATATTATATAACTTCCTGGGTCTGGCAACTAGTTCTGCGGAACGAGAAGCAGCTGTCCCATGGTGAGCACCTCCCGTGTGCCACCCTGGGTGCTCTGAGGTGTGTTCCTGTCCCGTTTGGTTCTCCCCGCAGCCCTGCCTTTTCTGTGACAGACCCCCACTCGATAGCTGAGGAGACAGAGTGCAGGGGCTTGGAGGTGGGGCCTGGGTGTTAGCTCGTTCTCCTGCCTTCGGCTGCCTAGCCTCCTCCTGCCCGGCAAGCTTCAGCTTGGTACTGGACCTCTCCCCTGGGCCCAGGCTGAGTCGGGGTCTCCCCTCCATGTTCCTGCAGCACCACTGGCCACACTGTGTGGGGACCGTCAGAGTCTGAATCCCGTGGAGACAGGGAGCTCCCTGAGGGTCACTGCTGATGCCCAGCCCCCAGGACAGTGCCTGGCACACCAGCGAAGGGCCAAAGAGGCAGATGCGGTAGTCGTTCGGAAGTGTGCAGGGAGGCACATTTGGCCTCAGGAGGAGCTTTATAAAATAATGACTCCAGGGCTGCAAGAGATCGTATATACCCCGTGGTAGTTAGGAGCATGGGCTCTGGGTTCGGATCCCAAGTTCTCTGTTGGTAAAGGACTTCCCCTCTGTAAGCCTCCGTGTCCTCCCCTGTTCCCTGGGGATGGTAGCTAGAATGCAGAAACCGCCAGGGCCAGGGTTTTATCCCTTCTGTGGGCCTCTGTATCCGCAGTGCTGAATTACAGGGCTTGGTGGGTGGTAGAGGCTCCATCAAAACTTGTCGAATGGATGAGTCTGAGCATTTTTAGCTCTTGCAGAGGAGTTTTCAAAGAAGGGAATCTGCTGTGGCCGGGCCTCAACAGGTTGCCTGCGAGTGAGCGGATGTGTGGGTAATGCTGAGAACTGGGTCTGACACAGAGTTGCGTGCGCAGTGTTGGTTCCCGGTGATGAGGGCTCCCCTCTTCCTCCTCCTTCAGTGCTGGCCCTGCAGGCTGGAGAAGGCTTTCTCTGCTGGGAGGTGGATGAGGTGCAGCTGCCTTCCACTCTGGGGTCCTCAGGAATCGGTAGTCGTCCCCCGTGAACCAGCCTGAAACAGCAATTCTTTTGAAAGGAGAGGCCAGCAAAGCTTTCTAAAGTAATTCTTCACCCCTTTCAACAAGCTCAGCCGAACACCGTATCTTGTACTTGTGATGGCTTATAATTACAACCATTGTATGATGCCAGGTAAACTGCATTATCCCTGGTGTTAACAGAAAGGAGACTTGGTCCTCTTCCACCATGGGCCCTCCCATAATTGATCCAGCAAAGAAAAGCCCAAAAGTGTCTGGTTTTGTTGCCAGCTTTGTCAGTGATTCCAAGTAAGATGTGTGGAGATGGGCGAGATCCTGTGCTCCATTCCAGGACTGTGAACTGTGTGGGAGGCAGCATTGTCTGCTGGGTGCCCGAAGGCTGGCAATGGCATTGTCGTGCCACCTCCTGCAGGAGCTTTGTGTAACAAAAAGAATGTGGGTCTGGGTGTTAGCTATCGCAGTAATCTCTCTGTGATCATGGGCAAGGGTGCTAGACTCTTGGATCTCATTTTCCTCCCCTCTGAAATGGGAGCAACAGTAGCACCTGGCAGGATGTCTAAGGCCACTGTGTACAGTTGTTCAGGTTGTTCGCTGCACAAGGGCTTGTGCTCGGAGTCCAATAGGAGCTTTATCCAGCCCCTGCCTCACCCACTGAGCTTAGGCCCTGTGAGGCTGTAGCTACCCGGAATGCACACCTTTTTGTTATTTGTGCAAAAGATCCTTTATCTGTGGCCCTCCAGATGCTTGGTCTGTATTAGGTGTTCAGAAAACAGCAGCTGTTCCAGCTACTGCTGATGCATCCTTTATGGAGACGATGCGTGAATGGATCAAAGGAGTTGGGGAGGGAGGTCGACTGAGATTTGAGTTAAGCTTTGAAGGGCAGATGGGGGTGTTAGGAGGTGTGCGAGGGAAGGAGTTGGAGGAGGAGCTGGTAGTCTGGTCAATGTCAGTCTTCCCCTTGAAATGTTGCCTCCCCTCCTCTCCCCCCTCGCCCCTCCTTCTACCTCACCTCTCCTTCCATTGCATGAATCCTATGTCCAGGAAATGAACGGGATGCCACTGAAAGCTGTTTTTAAATTTTGGGTTCTGGAGAAATTTCAGTGTAGACAAAAACGGTGTCACGTTAGGTCTCTGTGCCCGTTACGGGCCCCACCCAGCTCCTCCAAGACCAGTCCTGCTGCGTGCTAGACCTCCTCCGCCCCCTCCTCCGTATTAGCTTGAGGTCAGTTGTGGATGGCACGTATTGGTCAGCATCATTGACAGGTGTTAGGCAGGACTTGGTGTGATCTGCTTTGGGTTTCAGGGGGGCCGTTTGAGCATCAACTTGGGAGTGGGGTGGAGAACAAGATGGACAATAGGGGCTGTCATGTTTGTTCACGTGGGAGATGGGGGCCCTTCTGACCCAAGGCTTGGGTGACCCGTTGGAGGAGAGGGAGCGGATCTGAGAGAGGTTAACGTTGTAGATGGTATAGGCCTGTGGCACCAGATGCTTTTGTTGGTGCCTGGTTAGTAACAAATAATGGCTGTAACAGTATGGAGTACTTGGTGCATGCCACGCTCTAAGCTGAGCACTTCTTACCTCTTAACTCGTTTAAATCTCACAGAAGCCCTGTGAGATTTACACTGTTAGCAACCCTCATTTTATGGAGGAGAAATTGAGGCCTGGAGAGGTAAAAGCAATTTGGCCAAAGGCT